>NC_064221.1:9047464-10247464 GCF_023101765.2 Spodoptera frugiperda
TAAGAGTTGTATTAACGAAAAAATATTAATCTTTATCGAAATAAATGTGTTGTTCATTAAGAGTATTTAATTGTGAACAAAATTGTCTTTGACATCACTAAACTTCAATAAACATCTTAGAAGATATTACAATTTTAAAATAACTCCGATATAAAATTCACCCGCGCCGCATGATGTGCGAAACACGACGCTGCCAGGAGGAGAGGCATTGTTTGCGAACGACGCGGAGCCTGGTGTAACTATACTCAAAAAAATTATAGTCTTACTAACGAAGTAAATCATTTTTTAATCATTGACCACAGAACGCGACGCACGGTACGCACGGGTCTGGTTTTGATCGGGCGACGAGCTACTCTTACTCGCCGTCCGCAGACCCGCGCTTACGGTGGCCGGGGATCGTCACGCGATCCTCGACGCCCGGAATGTCTTCTGCGGCGGCTGGGGCGTGAAGAGGATCGTTCTCTCACGCGCTCCGCCTCCTCCTTAGCTAGGATGACTGCTTCGCAGAAGGGGGAGACGGCGTCCCTTTCCCCCTCGCTCCTTGGCCTGAACTAGAGCCGGACGTGAGAGGTCGCCATTCACATCCCTAAGGACATGGCGATGCTCAGCACATGCAATGCACACCGCCACTGTATGCTCCACCATATCTTCCGGGCGGTCCTCGCAATGACGACACCCAGACGAAACGCCCGGGTGTTTCCTCCCGCCGCATTCGAAACAGGTCCCAACCGAAAAACTTCCGTGTTCGGTAAGTACCTGCGTCAGGCGGTAGGTGAGGACGCCGTGACGCCTCTCATGCCACTCTTCAAAGAGGGGACTTACCACTGCTATAACGCGTATGCAGCGAGCCCATCTAAAAAGTACCCTAGGAATTTTATTTCTGAAACACAAACCGGGGTGGCGGTTACCCAACCTATAGGCGCAGGTTTCCGAAAAACAGTGGAAACACATATAGTATAGAAATGAGTGTGGATTGTTCCTTATAATCATAATCCAGTGCTATCACGAATTTTCAATGCACAAATTAACCGTGGGTAACAGATATAATTTATGAAGCTGAGAAAGTTGTTTGCAAAAATAAATATTTATTTATTTATTTATTTATATAATGCCTAAAATAACTATTCCACGCGGACGAAGTCGCGGGCACAGCTAGTGAGTAGATTATAATTTCTGTGAAGAAATATTATAAAATCAATTTTGTTTACGTAATGTTTTCGTTAAAACTGTTGTAGGTTTAAAATAGATTTATGGCCCGATTCGGAAATTAAGCAGTAAATGTAAATGAAATTTCGTATACAGACAGGGTATGAGCTGACTTGGGTGATAGAATACTTTTTAACCCACGAGAATGCAGGCGAAGCCGCTAGCAGAAGCTAGTGGGTCATAATAATTATATTTGTCTCCATCCAACCCTTTTCGCATATGCCTGCCGATGACTATCAATTGTAGGACAATACATTTGGCAGAAATCGAGCAAAACTACACTAGATCCTTTTAAAGAGAAATTAATTGTGGTAATCCTAACTAGTATATCCAGTAGGGAACAGTCACGGGAAGTTGATTGATATTTTGAATACCGAAAAATCCGCTCTTAAAGAATACTTTGTTTAATCCTTCGTGGGCCGGAACGCGGATCCACATGAGGCACAATGTTTTCTATTGTTGTCTTATATGTATACGCATAGGATGGGTTAAACCATCGCTCACTCTTGTACGACTTCTTGATCAATGAGTTACCAGTTCAGAATCACAATTTACTACGTGAACAGTCACGTAGTGGTTGAAATGATTTAAATAACTTATCTATAAATATAAAAATAAGTCGGCTTTTCCTTCCTGACGCTATAACTCCAGAACGCACGAACCGATTTTCACGGTTTTGCATTCGTTGGAAAGGTCTCGGGGTCTGTAAGGTTTATAGCAAAAAAATTCAGGAAAAATTTAACATTGCTGGCGAAACGGAGTTCGCTGAGTTTGCTAGTCATTTATAGAAATAGGTCGCTTGCGGTTTGTTTGTTTACTGTGATTACACATTATACAGGGCGAAGCTTATTGTTTACTTGTCATTAATGTAAAACAACATTGGCAGTTTCTACGTAATATTGGTTTGATTTATTTTAACCAAAGTAAATGCACACTGAGGTAAAGTTAGCAAATTTATTACATTAGGTTGATACTTATAATTACATTTTATTTTATTTAGTACTGTTCTGATCATCGGTGACTCGTATTTAGTGAAGAATATATTTTAAACATGTGATTGTATTCAAATTATGATTAAAAACAACTTTCCCAAAGAAACTTTTTGTTTACACTCATTAATTGTATTTTTATCACAATAAAGTAAGTAAGTAAAGTTCCGAAATACCTTACGGTACTAGTCTTGTCTTCCGAAAACGCGGGCGTAGACAAATCGAACCTGTAAGGATAGTCGAGGAATATTCCAAAGAAACTTTTTGTGTACACTCATTAATTTTATTTTTATCACAATAAAGTAAAGTAAGTAAAGTTCCAAAATACCTTACTAGGCTTGTCTTCCGATAACGCAGGCGTGGGTGCCTCGCTGCTAATAGCTGATCACTCAAACGCACGCGAGCGCGCGCGATATTTTGTTATTGTGATAAAAATAAAACTAATTAGTATAAGTTTTGGGGAAGGTGTATATAATCATGAGTACAGTCACATGTTTAAATATCCTTCACTAATTACCAGTTATCCTATATGTATCGTACCAAGTTCATTAAAGAAAATATAGCGATTTTTGAAAGCATTCCGTTTCTATAGGTATATCTGTATCGAATCAATTTTTATTTCTACTTGCATACAAAATTCTTACCCTGACCCTATATAGGTACTAATTATACACATAATATAATATCATTACTTGCATATATGAGCGGGAAGCGAAGGGTCAATGGACAAAATGCCATAATCAACACCCTTTGTGGGCGCCATTATGTCATAAAACGTCGTCTCATAGTAATAACTATGGTATATATAGGGATAGACATCATTTTACGTCACTTAAGGATGCTGAGATGCACATTTATTAAGATTCACTTTTTAAGAGACTCATATTTTAGTTGCATTGTAAGTAATAGATGTTAAGAGAACAGAGAGTAAAGATCCCTAAAAAGAGGAGGATACTCCAACCTAGCAAGGTGATCGTGCCTTGACGGGCTTGCTACCTGACTAAACTGAATAACTAGTTGGGATTTTTATTCGCATACTAGCTACTTCCGCGCGGTTTCACCCGCTACTGCTCGGTACCTATTGATCGTAGCGTAGATAATTTATAGCCTATAGCTTTCCTCGGTAAATGCGCTATCCAACATCAAAGTTATAATTATTCAAATTGGACCCGTAGTTCCTGAGATTAAAGCGTACTTTCAAACTTTAATAAACAAACTTATTTAGCTGGTCGCCAATATTAGTTTAGCATATCCACTTCACATTTGCGATGTTGGATTTATGACTTCAACCGTTGATTTATTCGTCAATTGTCTATGTGCTGCTTCTGTCATGTCATGTGTCACGCCATAGAGGCTAGATAAGGAGTTACGGGTTCAAATCCCGGATCTACCAATGAGTTATTTGAGATCAGGGAGGTTGAACTTGTGCTCGCTTCTAGGTCAAGTCAAAAGTCAATTTCATGTCATTTATTTCTGTTAAGACCAATTTTTTCAACGCCAGATAACTTTATCGGAGAAATAGTTTTAAAATGACAGTCTTTCTATACAAGACGTCAATTTTATTCTATGAATATAAGTTATCTGCTGATTTCACTTCAATGTCAAACAAAATAAAAATACTTATATAGATATCAACAGACTCATCTCATTCTGGCTGAGTAACTGGTTACCGTGCAACGTGTAGCGGGTTCAATTTTCATACAGCAAACAGATGATCCACTAATTATTGTTTCGAGTCTAAGTGTCATGTGCATGTGAATTTGTATATTTGTAAACGCATCCAAGACACATGAGAAAATCCTAATGTAGGTGTAAGTTCTTTAAAAAAACTTAACTCTAGTTGAACTTGAACAACATTAAAATGTGCCTTCTTATTCCTTGAGTAATTTAAAGGTGTGACATTATATTGTTATCCTTGTAAACGTGTGACGTAATATTGTTGTCCTTGTAAAATCCTTGTAACAAATAAAACTCAGCCGTGAAGGACACAAAACAAAATGTTTGTGTCGTAATAGGCGTAATTAAAAGGTAACGTTTGAATTACTACGGCGTAGCGCGTAGTCGTGCCATTTGCTACGACGTAGTAAACTCGTAGCTATAAGACATCAAGAAGTGTTTCTTCGAATTGTAAACAAAGAATTTGCCTTGTGTTTTTATTTTGTTACCGTATACTTTTTTATAAGGTCACGCCTTTAATCCCCGAAGGGGTAGGCATAGGTACACATTATAGCATATAATGCCAATGTACACTCACATTTCACAATTTATGTTGTAAGTCCCATGTAATAGGTGGTGAGACTATTGCCATATACCGGTCACATTTCCAGATTTCGTGCTACTACAGAGATATTTTGGAAAACCGAAAAAAGCCCAGTAATACTTCGCCCGACCCGGGAATCGAACCCGAGACCTCTTGCCCGGCAGTTGCACTTGCAACCACTCGGCCAACGAAGCAGTCGTACTGCCTAGTTACCGTATTCTGTTACATAAAAAAAGTACATTTTATTTCAGTCACGCGACGTCTTGCTTGATTGATCTAGAAGCGAATGCGAAGCGGTGCAGTGAAACGCGAATTCAACGCGATGCGGTGTGACCAATCCAATTGTTCGCTCACTGCATCACATGTGCGGTAGGTCACGTAGGCCACGTCAATGGATTTTGATAGTTTGTTGTTTTCACTTCTAGATTGCTCTCACAAGATGTCGCGTAGGAGGTAAGCAGAAAAGGCACATAAAATGTAATACCCATCCATACATTTCATTAGTTATGCTATGAGTCCCATGTAATAGGCGGTGAACTTAAAACTATACCTTGCACAATTCCAAACTCCGTACTTTCTATACTAAGAAATTTACGAGAAATCGGTAAAAACTCACAAATATTTTGACCAAGCAGGGATCCGAACCCGATACTCCTCACTTACCTTACACTTCCAACAACTCAACTAACAAATAAAGTTAATTTATTAACAACGTCAATCATTTAAAATATTTCCCAAGACTGATAATTAAAAACAAATTTATATTCAACTAAGGAAACGCTCGAAATAGAATAATAATAATAACCTATTTCATAAACACCACTTCAACTTGTCAAAACCATTATTAATTCGGTAATGCAATCACTTTTGACAAATAACAAGCTGAAACGTATTCTAGGTGAAACGTAATAAAGTTGACATTACAATAAAAAGGCTGGTTGGCGTGACAACGTCATTCTCGTTGAGTTACGGCGGCCATCTTGTTTCGTTAATTTAAATTGCAAATGGCGGTGGTAAGTGACAGCTCGAGGTTGTAATTAAATTGTTTCCTTTTTTTATGAGAATGATTGATGATACACGAATCAAAATTAATTGTTTTGACTTTTAAGAATAGGTTTTTGAATACAATGTAGTTTATTTCCCTAAAAGGTAAAGAGTAGTAGAATGAAGTATTCTCATTATATCAAGCGTAAGATATCTCTTGCTGAAAATAGGCCTCATTTTGCTTTTTTAAACGTAACCTCACCCTAGGATTATCTTATGAGTCGTGGGTGCGTTTACAAATATACAATTTTACATACACATAACCCCCAAACCCTATACATCAATTTGTAGATCACATAAAGAGTTCTTTTGTGCGGGAATCGAATACGCTACACGTTGCACGGCAGCCAGTTGTCCAACCACCGCACCAATCGTGCAGTCAGTCAAATGGAAGTGCACTTTTAATAAAAATTTAAGTTATTTAACTATATCCAATCTATTTTATAATGTGTACTTGTAAAGATTTGACAAACAAAAAGAATAAATAACTTGTAAAGTTAAAGTATAATCAATACAGATTTCTTATAAAATAGCAAACTGTAACAAAATAATAGAGTAACTAGTAAGTAAGCTCGTGAGACTGAGTTGTAGCGCGGCGTCCACGTAGAACAGGCCGCACAAACTGATCTTGTGGAAGGAGGCGCGGTGCAGGCGTAATACGTTCTTGTACAGTCTTCTCTCATACTCTATAGGAAAAGCATTAAAATATTGACTGCACTTATGCTGATAGTATTAAATTCTGTTATAGGTACTCTGCTCTGCAGAGAGCTACGCTACGCCAATCGCGATCATCTATAGCGCACGTACATAGCACGCATCCATAGCATATAGCATCTTTCAATCAAAAAAACATATCTTAGTTTGAACCCGTTTCCGCCAGTGTGATGCGTACCAATGAATTGATTGGTGTAAGCCAAACGCATCCACAACAACGTACCATAGCACATTTCTGGTGGAAAAGCACCCTTTCTCGATTCTTATAAAACCCACTCGAAAATTGGTCATCGTAATTAACTTACTACTCTGACATCACATTACAAAGTTGGTCAAAAGAGTTAATTAATTAATAAAATACAAACCATCGCATTGTTTCTTCAATAGTAACGTACAAGTGTCTTGAATACGTTCGGCAGTTATGTAAAATCTTTCACTTTCCAACATCAGTGTTGCTACGAAAATGAAGTTCTTCAATAGCCAAAAAACTGTGATGCAGAGTATAATTATTGTTACATCCTGTAACAAAACGATAAGATTATTATAGAAATTAAAACAACTAGACAACAACAACAAATAGAATGGGCCAAAGCATGGCTCTGTTGCTTTGCTCTCTCAATGCTCGCCCGACCAGAATCATAATCACGGCCTCAAAGAAAACAGGCGAGAAACAGCGAAACAGCAGGATTGCCTCATCTTCAATCTTTCTCTCAATTTTAATAAGGCCAGTAACGTATTTGTACCGACAACAAGTCGAAGTTGTACAGGTCGTGTGCCACGTGGTTCTAATGAGCGATTACCTTATTTACAGAAAGAATATCATAGAAAATTATACTTACTCGGCCGTCATTTATTACACCAACTTTTATCTGGGTGATTGAGTGATGAACATACATAAGATAATGCATAAATACTTCTAATATAGAAAAGAGTATCTGTAAAAAATAATACATTGCGATATATTTTACATTCAACCCGTTTACCTGTACCCTTAGTACGAGTTCGTTTTACTTTGGACGAAAACGAAAAGAGAGCGCTTTCTGCGTCTGATTGGTCGGTGCGAATGAACCAACCAATCAGAGCTCCGAACGCGCTCTCGTTTCGATCTCGTTAAACGTAAAACAAACTCGTATTAAGCCAGCGAACAGTAGGATAGGGTATGAAAATAAAAAAATCTAATTAGTCCATAAGTTAGATTAGACACGTTTTTTTTTATTTTGTCATAAACGTTTACAATGTTTTAATAAAACGTATTTAATTTTAGGAGCGAGAGGTCATTACGTCGCCCTATAAAATGTAGTAGAATTTAACGTCGTACGATATTTCAAATCAATGTATCGTCGTCGTATTTAATTTTGTGAGAAAAGAATTTCAATTATTTTCAAATAATCTACCAGATATACATTTTAAAAATAAAATATTACCCTATTTATTCACATACTGAAAGTTTTACACACGTTTATTTCTGAATCCATCTTTCAATATACCTCTCAGCATGACTTATAAAATTAAATAACAATAGCAACTTACTATTTCTTGTGAACAATATTTATGAGTATCATAACACTTTAATAGATCAACGTATGCTTCAAACATTTTCTTGCAAAAACATTTTCTGTGTTCACCACTAAATCCTTTATCCCGCACTAGAGTATCAATCCATAACGCGACTTTACGTTTCAACAATTTTATTAAACGAATTATGTACAACAATTTGAAATCAATCACAACTAAAACATGACCACGCATCGCATAAAAATATGGCATATTAAGTGTAGTGCAAATTAAATAGAAGTAAATTATGAAAATCAAATGGGTCACTACAAAAACTATCCAATTTGAAACCTTAAAGCGTTTGAAATGGTCTCTATCATTTATATTTTCATGCAAACGTTGAAATGTTAAAACCAAATCAATATAAATCTTTGTTCTATTCAACTCGAGAACGCGATTGATGATGAAGCCAAAACTATACATGACACACTCGTATATCAAAATGAAATCTAAAAAATTATTGTCCACCCAATACTTGCCGAACCTATATCCAACATAAGTGGAAGAAATATATAGAAACGGCAGTGTAACACTTGAAATTATTGATAACAAATTAGTGAGAAGACCATTTGGTTGAATAACATCATTTTTGATTGAGAAATTTGGACATAGCAGAATTTTTGACATCGGGTTTAGTGAGAGGAACATTGATTGTACGTCTTTGGCTACTATATTATTTAAAACAGGGTTTATAACAATATTTTGCGTCATATTTGTATCAAGTTTTCATTCTATACGATAGCTTTAGTTGATGTTCCATGACTATCTAATACGATTATCGATAAAAGAACTTATTTATTGTAATGGTCGGTTCAATAATAGTAATTGTCGTGTTAAATTACATTTGTCACCATTAGTTATATGGTCCAGTATTCATTATGACTAATGTGATAGTTTTGAACATTGGAGTTTTCTTTAAGGGATTGTAAGAAATGTATTAAAGAAGTTATATGCAATGCAACGTCAAGACTTATCGTAGGCAGGCGTAATGCCGCTATATAATGTACACCCACTTTTCACCTTTTGTGTTATAAGTCCCATGTAATAGGGGGTGAGCGTATCGCCATATACCGGGCACAGTTCCTGCCTCATTGCTACTAGTTAGAAATTTACGAATAACAAAACAAAGTCCTGTAAACTTTGCCCGACCCGAGAATAGAACCCGAGGCCTCTTGTCCGGAAATTGCACTTGCGGCCACTCGACCAACAAGGCAGTCATCGAGAAGTTATGTATTATGAGAGTTATAATATATATCTCGTAATAGTAGGCACAATATCTATACATATAATAAAATCGTAGAAAAGTGCTGTCTGTACATTGAAAATAAAAATAAAAAGAATAGCAGGGGTTATTGTTATGTCGATGTCGAACCCAAAAATGTAATTAACTTTTTTTTGTCTGTTTGTCTGTTTGTCTATGCGCGCTAATCTCAGAAACGGCTGATCCGAGTTGGATGCGGTTTTCACGAATATATTGTGGGATGCTTAAATTTACATTTAGTGTTTGTTTCATGTCAATCGGTTCATAAATAAAAAAGTTATGTCAAATTAAAGAATCACGTCGAACATTCTATGCTTATACCATTAATCTCCGCAACTATTTGACGGATTTGGTTGAAATTTGGTACAGATATAGTTTAGAACCTTAGAAAGGACATAGATATATTTTTATTTCAAAAATCAAAAAATAAAAATAAGAAATAAATTATTTATAAATAATTCTATGTCGATCGTTACACGACTTCGGTTCATGTTATTGTTTTAATTCATCGAAAAAAGTAAATAAATAGTAAAAAGGTATGAAAAAAATAATATCAATATAATTAAACTTTTAGTACAAAGAAAATGCCCGAACGGAGTATAAATAAATAATCCAAGTTGTCTTTATCCTCGATAGATGGCGTTGGGATCGAAATAGATCGCGCTATGGTTTCGTTACATTCATTTGGTTGGGTATCGGCCGAGCGCTTCGGTACTATCGTAGAAAAAGTGTATTATCAGTCGTATGATTATTTGTCTGTAGTGGTCCTGCTGTTTCGTATATTCTAAATTGGTTTCGTTGTATTTGTCAATTAATAAGTTTATTTGTTGGGTTTTCCTGGTTTTCTGGTTAAATTATTTAACGTAGGTTTAGTTTGATATCGATTATTAGTAGTTACTGTAGTTAGTTTTTTTAATAAAATTGTAAGTCTAATTTATAAATTAATTAAATTAGATTTAAGTCGTTTCTTTTAAATTATTTACATAGTTTAAGCTTGGTTATTATAGCATAGAGGATAGGTTGTAATATAGTTTCTTTTTTAATTGTTATAAATTCGTAATTCGTAGCTTTCTTTAAGTGAGTATACATCTATTAAATTCAAACGCAGAGCTCATTATGTTGATTTTTGAAGAGTTCCCTGGAATATCTTCCACATCTCATTTTTGAAGAGATCCCGCGAGATCGGGAACTATGTGGTTAAAACCAAAAATTTGCCGGAAGTCACTATTCCACGCGAACGAAGTCGCAGGCAAAAGCTAGTAAATACCTATAAAATCAGAATAAGGGATAAAAAATATAGTTTAACTATCATAATTTATTTAAAAAACAATGTTAAGTTAATGCAAACTGCAACATTATAAAAATATGGTAAGTGAGTAGACTCATGAGACTGAGTTGTAGCGCGGCGTCCACGTAGAACAGGCCACACACACTGATCTTGTGGAAGGAGGCGCGGTGCAGGCGTAGCACGTTCTTGTACAGCTGCCTCTCATACTCTGTGGAAATAAATAACCAGTAACTTTCTGGCCCTCTGGTCTGTTGCGCTGCGCTGCGTCGCGACTACGCAACAGACAAGTAAGGCAATTCTTAAAAATATATGGCACATGACGCTGTAAAGACGCAACGCAGCACAATAGACAAATAGGGACAGATGGTGGTGACAATTCTGGTCATGGAAAGATGCGTGTTATGGAGGGCTTCCCTACTATCTATACATCACATACTCGAGCTACAAATCTTCCTCACACGCCTACTTTGTGGCGGTGCATCTTCATAGCGCATCTTACTCGTATCGCTACATAGCTTAGTATCAATGGAAATGGTCACAAAGTTTCACAGCTTAGCTATTGTATCCCCATAGCATAGCTACATAGCACATCTCTGATGGAAAAGCGCCCTAAAAGTCTTTCGTTTTTTACACCTGTCAACCTGCTCGAGAAATGACAGCTATGATGTTAAAAAACACTAAATATCCCATTGCTAATATAAATAAGAATAAGAAGCTCCAACCAGAACAATTTGTCGTAAGCAGAAGTCTGCAAGTATCGTTTATATTAATGAGAGAGCTGTAGAACGATTCACAATCATGTACTAAAACAGTTTGAAGTAAAAATCTCTTCGTCAACCAATAAGATGTTACGATTGCTGGATACATTGATTTGTCCTGAAAATAAAAATAATATTAATATTAACAGAGAGTTTACTCACGTAAATTTTATTAAAAGAGAAAAGCTCTAATAGTTTCCATTCACAGAGGTTTTTTATCATGAGCTGGGTGCGCATATTTTAAATATTGTTTTGTGCTAGCAAACCCGGTGAACTCCGTTTCGCCATCAATGATTTTTCCTGTTTTGCCATAAACCTCAAGGAGACCGAAACCTTTTCAACGAATATAAACCGTGGAAATCGGTTCGTGCGTTCTGGAGTTATAGCATCAGGAAGGAAAACCCGACTTATTTTTATATTATAGATTTAAGAATGTAATTTAAGAGAATGTGAAATAAATATATCAAATAATAATAATAAAAATATGGGTACTCACAACTCCGTGAACTATAAGGCCTCTTTGTAACATTGTGATTGTGAACTGAATATATAATAGCGAATGTAACAGCACTTGTATTGTATTGAATAGTATCTGAAAAGTAACAAAACTAAAATAGATCTACACATAATTATGTCGTCTATGTACTCGTTCGTACTCGATCCCAAACATGACAATCTTGTCCATATTCCAATTTGTTCATCAGTCAAGAGTAAGACCAAAGAGGCTTCTATTATAATATTATCTTGTGATGCATATTCCAATTTGGACCACATGTTCATTGCGCGGACAGTAGGAGCATAAAATTTTGTATACTTATAGTTTATGTGTAGGAAGTGCATAGCGCTAATATTTTTCAAAAATAATGCTTATAAAGTACATTAAAGATCTGATCGTATTTGACAAAACGTCAAAATCGATAGACAATTAGAGGCTTCTAATTAAATAAATATATATATCTTAGAAATAAAAAGAGAAAGAAAGTTTTTTGGCTTGAAAGGTTTTAAACGCCCATTTCTCATGCATGAGGATTCGCGGGATAGCCATGCTTCGGGACGAATGGACCGGCACGACCAGAGTGATACAACAGCCTCACAGATTACCAATGCGATAAAACGCTTGCATTGTATTTTGTTGTGTGAGTGCGGGTTCCCCAACAACCCTTATATTCCTAACCCCTAAAAGGCCGGCAACACACTTGTAATGCCTCCGGCGTTAAAGTAAAAGAAAAAGAAATACTTACACACTCCTGAACACAATCTGCATGAATTTCATAACACTTTAATATCAAACAGTACGCTTGAAACATCCTTTTGCAGAACATTTTCGAGCATGAATTGTCACAAATATTAGGAAACAAAATTTTCTTATGCCACAAATTTGCTTTATTCGCTAATAACTTTATAATACGAAATGCATAAAATATTTTTACATCAAAAATAATCAAAATGACCACAATAAGCATATCGAAAAGAAATATATACATGCTAATAGTTTTGTAAATACAATGGAAGATATAAAAAATCCAGAAAAGGGCAAAGATTATCCAGTTCCAAAGGATAAAGCGATTGAAATCAGCACTATTATTGATGAATTTGTGAAGACTTTGGAAATACAATACAAACTGGACGTTTTTATTACTTAAAATGATACAGAAAAAGAAATTCACGATGAAACCAATTTCGTAGAAAATGCAATCTAAAATCATGATAAAGATTTCGAAAAAGTGAGAATTAATTTGGTTGCCAAGAGGAGGAAATAGAAAGAAATTGTATGTAACACACAAAGATACTGTAGCAATAAAAGAAATGAAATTAGAAAGTCGACTGTTTGGCTTTATAACGTTGTTTTCGATTGAAAATTTTGGACAAAACAAAATGTTTGTCATCAAATTTAGAGAACGAAGCATTGATTGCACATCTTTATCTACTCTGCCACTTAACGTAGGATCAATAGGAACACTTAGATCAAAAATCCCTATCATTTTAATTTTCGACAATACGATTTTGTTATTTATTTGTTTTAAAGGAGGAAAATCATCCAATAACTTCTGCCGCCTCGGGGGAGGCGAGAGGGAGTGTCAGACTCTTACTGACTAAAAACCACTCCGTTCCTTCTCCTACTTTTCGAGCCGGAGCCCCAGTAAACCTGCTAGGTAGTCCTCAGCTTTGGAACTATACGATAGCTTCAGCTACTTAATAGTAATGTCTAAAAAGTACCTAATACGGTAATTGATGTTAAAAGCTTATTTAGATCATGTTCTTTGTCAATCGATTGTAATAATTTTAATTTATCTAATGTGTTGATGTGTGTTTGTTACCGTTTGATGTCATGAAATATTCCATTAGTTATAGCTATATACGAGTACCCACTTAAAGTAATTATGGACAGCTATAGATGGGACTTTTCAAACGGATGTGAACGAATCTGCGGATGAATTATCTTCTCAAGGCGGATTATTTTGCGGAAAAACTTATTGAGTATTTAAGTCTGAATTAAACTTTAATAGTGCAGTTTACAGTTCCACTACACTGTAGAGTTGAATTGTACAGTGTAAGCTACATTGGACATATGATTTAATTACACAGTTCGACTGTAAAGTTAAAAGTGTATAAGCTTGCGTTAGCCTCATAGTCTTCACATCTATTAGACTACATCTATGTAGAAGAAAAAAGAAATTCAACATAAACTTATTTTGTCATAAAAAGTAATGTAATATGAAGTACTGAACACGATACATGCAATATGACGGAAGGAACTTCATTCGTTTTAATTAAAACACTCACAAATTTATTACTTGGACTCCATGTTCAATTAATCTTCTAACAAGTTCTATAAATAAAAGAACCAAACACACAACATTAACATTCACATAAAATATTACTTGGACACGACACGTGTCGATAAAAATGAAGATATTCGTTGGCATCAAAGAAAATTATGATGATACAAATATATCTGATGATATTGTGGATAAAGACATACAGTCACTATTCTCGCCTCTCAACAAGATGCAATTAATGTTCAGCCCAAAGTATCGCTTTAGAAACAGTGTCATCGTTCCCAATAGTTTCTTCGAGAATAGCGTTTCTTTTGTCGGTGTCCTCATTGTGTTGTGTTGCAGTCTCTACTGCGTCTACGTAGAAAATTTCTTCAAAGGTGATTTGGAAAACCATTTCTCATTCTTATCCTTCACCGTCTATTACGACTGTGTCTACTTCTGTTTTGGATTCACTCTCTTCTTTATCGTTGAGCTCATCTACACGAAAAAGTCTATTAAGTTCGTCCTTATATTCCAAAAGGTTCACAGGTTCATTAACAACGAAATTGTTTTTAAGCTTTCTAAGATTTGGGTGTGGATGTCATGGATCCTAATTCTGGTTTTCTACACTTTATTCTTTTTCTCTTTTTGTGTGACTATGAATTTGCCCTTCACTTATATCTACAGTAGTCATACTTTAGCGTTGTTCGATTTAAAAGTGCTATACGAGATTCGAATAATCAAATTGTTGGAACAAAAAGTTGCTTTGTGGAATGTCCAAGCTTTAGATACTGTAGAGTTGGAAGAAGATCAAAGAAGAAATGTTAGCAAGCAATTATTTCAGGCATATTGTAACATATTGGATTGTTACAATATTTTTAAGGCTAATCATCAGCTATTTGTGAGTATTGAATTGAAATTTAATCTTGAGTCTCTGCCTCGTTGATCGAGTGGTCCGACAAAGTATTACTGGACTTTTTCGGGTTTTCGAAAACTTCTCAGTAGTAGCCCAGTATATGGCAATAGGCTCACCCCCTATTACATGGGACTTTTTTCACAAATGGTGAAAAGTGTGCATTGTAATGTATAGGGCCATTACGTGCTGTAATATGCTGTAACCTCTGCCAAGTCCTTCGTGGAT
Organism: Spodoptera frugiperda; assembly: GCF_023101765.2. Taxonomy (NCBI): domain Eukaryota; kingdom Metazoa; phylum Arthropoda; class Insecta; order Lepidoptera; family Noctuidae; genus Spodoptera; species Spodoptera frugiperda. Next base: position 9,062,439 of record NC_064221.1, read on the forward strand.
AAAAGCATCACGTTGCATTGAATTTAATCTTACTGAGTTTGCTTTGGCTTCTGTTGTTGCTAGTATGAAAATGTGTAGGTATAAGTAAACAAAATATAAACGATTGTGAGATTGTGATAAGTGCATTTTGATACTATCTAAAACTAACATTTTAAATTCTTCTTTTCAGATCTTTTATACCATCGTGGGAGTTTTTATGCATTCTTTGATTTATGTCCAGTATACAATAACTATTATGAAGACAGGAGTCTTTTTCCAAGATGGTGTAAGTACATTGCGCTTATTTATGTTTTGGAATAGTGGAACTGGAACGTATATACATAAAGTCATTAAAATACCAAGGACGGAGTGGTCAACGTGGTATTTATTACTTACCTGTGGTCGATGATGCTAAGTTAACTTATTTTATAGTAATAATACTTTAAGAATAGCGGGAAGCTGATAGATGTGGCTTGTCGTTCTACGTGGACTGAAGGGAGGTCTTTGTTCAACAGAGGTCGTCCTTCCGGCTGATGATGATGATGATAGTAATAATAAAGGTTGCACGAAATAGTGGGATGTAAATTTCTTCCAATCATGGTTTTTTTTAAAGAGGGAAAATCATCTAATGGCTTCTCCCGTATCGGGCGAGGCGAGAGGGAGTAGTAGATTCTTCTTACTGAATAAAAACCACCCTGTTCCTATTCCTGCTTTTCGAGTCGGAGCCCCGGTAACCCGATAAGTAGTACGCCTGGCTATATAAGACATTGAACGACGGTTTTTATTCAGCAGAATCAGATGACGTTGGTGATGGTAGCAATAATTCCTTTTGAACGTTTTCTTTTTGTCTCCAGGACAAAACAACTTTTCTGGCATCTTCCGTACCCTGTTGGCTACTCAAAAATTTTATACTTCTAACAAAGTTGGTGCAAGAATGCCAGAAGTTTTATACCACTATTCAAAAGGTTCAAGACTCCTGTGCCCTAATTTTGAGGACAACGCATATTGGTAATAACCTTACTTTGAGAATATTCCTCTACTGGGTTTTTTCTAGTGCATCACAATCAGCCAAGGATTTTGACAAAGTCAAGAGAAGGAAGAAAGAAGAGGATCTCAGTCTGCGATGCAAATAAAATAAAATAATTTCATAACCGTTTAAGGCATGGAAGACCTTACTAAGAAGTATGGAAAGTCGCAACCAAAATAGTCAACCATGACCTTGGATTATATAAGTTCTGTGATTTTGTATTTTTCTTATAGCTTTCGGTCTGGAAGTAATTAGGCTGTTATTTTTATGGTGTAAGCCGATAAACAAGCAGACAGTTCAACTGATGGTAAGCAATCGCCGCCGCCCATAGACACCTGAGACACCACGGGCTTTACAAGTGCGTTGCCGGCCTTTTGGGGGTTAGGAATCCAGGGGTTGTTGGAGAATCGGAGATTGCAAAGATTGAGTTTTTGGACCTCCTAATTCTTATAATTTTTAATTGAAAAAGGGGCTAACGAGCGACAGATCTCTTAATAGTCCGTATGTAGATACGCAGCGATCAAAGTTGTCCATGAACACACGTCACACTAGAAGAGTCACAAGTGCCTTTAAGTTTTTTAAAAGACTGTATTTGCGTCTCTATGTAACATGTTGAGGCAGATCAAAAATTATGTAAACCGCCATATTTATATTTTCACAGAGTATGAGAGAAGACTGTACAAGAACGTGCTACGCCTGCACCGCGCCTCCTTCCACAAGATCAGTGTGTGTGGCCTGTTCTACGTGGACGCCGCGCTACAACTCAGCCTCACGAGCTTACTTACTAGTTACATTGTTGTGCTATTACAGTTTGCTATTTTATAATAATTTCTTTTATTGTATTGTAATTAGCTAAGTGACATAATAAATCATCTATTTATGTAATCTTGTTAGTTGATTGATTGTTCCTAAATGTACATAAATGCTCTCATCTCTGGGCAGGAGCGTCAGTATACCACCTTGGACCTTTTGATGTGGTCCGAAGGAGAACTGTAAGACTTGTTGACGATCCTATACTTACGAGCGGTCTCGAGCACTTAAGTCTAAGCAGAGATTTTGCCCTCTTATGCGTGTTCTATCGCTTGTATAATGGGTTGTGTTCCGCGGTATTGTTTGATGATGATGCCTACGGCTATTTTCTATCATCACACCGCTCGCCATTGACAGGGAGGTGACGCTAACACATTGAAGACCAAATGGTCCGTACGGGACCATTTGGTCTTCAATGTGTTAAGTATTAGCTCGATTTCAGAGGAATTCTTTCCTCAGGCCATCAGTAGGGCCGTGTGCTTTCTTGCCACCACAGAGATATAAGAAAAGTATAAATGAACCTTAGAATTCTTTATTTGTTCTTGTCTTTGTAAATCAACAATTTAAAACGGATGCTTCACTAAAGAACGAGAGATATACATGATTATTCTTATATGGTGAGTTTCATTAAATTAAAATTACTTAGTCTGAAACATAAAAGTAGCTAAAACTCACATTCATCATCATCACTCCAGCCAAAAGACGTCCGCTTCTAAACATGACTTCCAGATAGGCTGGTAGGAAGCGACATGCATCAGACGGCTCCAATTACTTAAAATCTAACATTTTTAATATATCAAAAAGGTTATTGACGCTTAGAAATACATATTCCATTACTTATCTATACAAATTTAATAACTTGATGGATTTATGAAAATATGTAATAGAATATTGATTTGATTAGGGATAGTAACCACTCAGGTAACAGCGACACCACAGTTGCCTTCCTGAAGACAAAAAAAAAATGAATTTATTTCAAAACCTAAAGAAAAAATACCACGAGGACAGAATCTCAAGAACAATCATCGACAAAGATGTGCAATCAATGTTATTACCGCTAAACACGATGCAATTCACAACACTATGCCCAAAATATCGTATGAAAAATAATTTTATATCTCCCAACATTATTATTTCTACTTTCATTTCTTTTATTGGTACCATCTTTTTGATGATTATGTATACTTATAGTACTCTGAATGGTGTTTTCTACAAGAATGAAATAGGGTACTTGGGATTCCAAAATTTCACCACTTGCTATGTCATTATATTCTACTGTCTCGATTTTGTTATGAACCTCTACATTGCAATCGTTCAGAGCAAGAATGCTATCTTTCAATTTTACAGCTTTGTCTACTTTTTAATTATTTTCTTTTTGTGCGGTGCAAATAATCTAAGTTTTTTTCCTTTGAGTGAAATACGTCCTACATAGAATCCATATCAATAAATCTGAGTTTTTGAAATCAAAATCTTAGTTGTTGAAGTAGTTATTGCTTAAAAACGAATCCAAATTAGTTTCATTATTCATAATTATTCTATATCTGGTGCTATTTTTTCATGGTATTTTTTTCTTAGGCCGTCCTCTCTGGTGTTTATCAATATTAACATTATTCTTATTTATTTGCTTTGCTAAATTAAACTTTCATTTGTTCTCATGTCGTCATGATCACACAAAACAGTAATTGCTTCTCAATTTTTTAATTACCAAGTTTATTATAAGCTGTGGAGATATTATGTCGAGTACTAAGGGAGAGGCCTTCGTTCAACAGTGGACGTCTTTAGGCTGATGATAATAATGATGATGATGATTATTATTGTATTATAAGCTGTAAACTTTATTAATAAGGTTCAAATTGCCTTCACAGAGTATGAGAGAAGACTGTACAAGAACGTGCTACGCCTGCACCGCGCCTCCTTCCACAAGATCCGTGTGTGTGGCCTGTTCTACGTGGACGCCGCGCTACAACTCAGCCTCACGAGCTTGCTTACTAGTTACACTATTGTTTTGTTACAGTTCGTTTATAACATAATAATCTGTTTATCATTGATAAAATTATTATGTAATGTCCTCTCGTTTATAAGAGGAAAGTGCTTCATTTGTATTTTAATATGCGTATTAAATAGTAATGAAATATATAAATTTTTCTTTGTGGTAAACCTTTTCATACGAATAAAACAAATTGTCATAAGGATCAATAAAGTAAAAACAGAAAAATAAAAATGTTGTTTTGTTTTAGTTAAAAAAAATTCTCTTCGATAACTTCAATCACAACTGTGAAACACAACACAAGCGTTGTACCAAGTCGTTTTTCTGTGAAGCCATAGTATCATTCCGATCTAGCCGGTTCATCCGTGACGAAGCATGACTCCACCAAACTTACTGTTTTCTCATATTATTTTTTTCTTAGAACTCAATTGCTCAACATAAATCTACAATGGAAAAGAGATTACGACACAGTTTAGTCGGTTAAGTACCTAGTTGCATGGCATTTTATCCAGTAGTCGTTAAAAGCTCTTTAATAATTGTTAAAAATATAGTTTTAATGTGTCGCAAATTAATTGTTATTTAATAGATTCATTACATTTGAAATTACGTATAAATATGTAGCTAATGTCCTAATAAAAATTTTGAGAATATTTGTTTGTGGGCTCTTTATGTAAATAATGTGTTTTTTATGGCCTTTTGAATTTGAACTATGGTCTTTCTATGACTTCTTTCTTCTGAGTAGGGAGCGTGGGATTTTTACCTCACTAAAACTGCCTTGGCAACCTTAACTGGCTCTGTCTCACAAAAGGACGCCACTTTCCCTCAATTTTATGTATCTTTCAGCATAGCCTTAATTGCTGCTGTCAGACACAGGTCTCGCCCGATTCTGGTAACCAGGACCTGCCACTCTGAGGCCCATGCTGGGCGCTCCACGAGCGTGTACTGTACGTAATCCAGGTCACCTGCGCATTATATAATAGAGTCTAATATCCAAAATTATCTAAATCTTCGAAGACCTTGATTCCTGATAAAATTCTAAACTCCAAAATGTCTAAAAATGCGCTTAATTTTACTTGAACCAAAAACAGTATTTAATAAAGAGTACTTTCTTAATTATACCTGATTTGATCGTTAGACATTCTTGAAATTAACTAATTAGCACATTAAACCTTCTGTAAGAAACATTAGTTCATTAACCTCAGTAATGACCAGGAAAATGATTAGCAGGGCCTATATAACGCAGGATCATCAGCAAACATACATACAGTTTAGACTGCAGACGTTGACTACACATTGTGTAGTGATCGTAATACTTTTAAACTAATCATGAATTCTAAGAACGTGATCGAAGTATCAGACGGAGTTCAAGACAATGCTGGTCGCTCGTTAAGCCAAACGCCACCTAAAGCTTTACTTCGTAAAAACCAACAATGGATGAGTGGTCTGAAAAAAACATTGATGGATAGATACAAAGACGATATGCGGAAAGAAAAGAAAATCTACAATGACAAGAAATTGAAGAAGAATAAAGAAGAACCAACACAATCTACTGATGCAGTACCTCCCTTCCATCCAGCGTTAAAGGACAGTCGAAACGTTAAAGAGTTCCAGTATCTCAATAAAATTGACGAAGGAGCATACGGCGTTGTGTATAGAGCTCGCGATAAGTCAACAGACGAAATAGTTGCTCTGAAGCGACTCAAAGCTCTCAACGAAAAGGAAGGATTTTCCATCGCTGCTCAGAGGGAACTCCGAACCTTACTGAAAATACAACATCCCAACATTGTCGCGGGGCGGGAGATAGCGGTGGGTTCTAGAAGAAACCATGTATATGTAGTGATGGAGTACGTGCCGCACCAATTGAGAACTTTCTTAGAGACGATGCGACAAAATCATCTAATGTTCTCCCCAGAACATATCAAATGCCTTATGATCCAACTTTTGACTGCAACACAGCATCTTCATGACAATTACATTATACATAGAGACCTCAAGACTAACAACATTCTTTTGGCCCAAAATGGTGTTCTAAAGGTGGCAGATTTCGGATTGGCTCGAGAGTTTGAATGCCCTCCTCAGCAATATACACCCGGCGTGGTCACGCGCTGGTACCGTGCGCCTGAACTGCTGTTGCTGAGCCCACAATACTCCACTCCCATTGACATGTGGAGTATCGGGTGCATATTAGGCGAACTAATTAACTTGTGGCCACTGTTTCCCGGAACATCTGAACTGGATCAGTTGAATAGAATATTTTTGGATTTGGGTACGCCTTCGGACTCAATTTGGCCCGGCTACAGTGCGTTACCGGCGATGAGAAACATAATTTTCGACGACTATCCACCGGGCGGGTTGCGCAAAAAGATAAGCTGCAAAGATCTTTCTGAAATCGGTTTGTCATTACTGGAAGGATTATTGACATATGATCCTGCAAGAAGACTGACAGCCGCCGCTGCCTTAGACCACGAGTACTTCAAGGAGCTGCCGCTGGCAATCGAGCCGGCCAGGTTCCCGATAGCGATGGAGTCGGTGGACAGCGGTCAGTATTCCGCCACTGAACTGGAAGAGGATCGCGGCTCTCACTATAGTACTACTTTAAGCGCATTAGACAACGACGTACTTAACAATAGAATAGAATATGTAGATTGATAATTATAATATACTGCAAATTAGTAGTTTGGATGTAAAAAATGTAAATACTTTTTAGGTCTGTACTAGCACTACTTTAATTTTAGACAGCGTTCATTTATTATAAGTTCAAATAAATATATTGCAATAATAATTATTTGAGATTTTTCTTTTAAAGTTGCTGGTTGTAATTATTTATATGCATCTCATTATCCGATATTCTAGGAAAAAAAAACGTGAATGTAATGTAGGTTATACAATTGATATGTTCTACAGTGATTACATTTTATTTATTGTTTCTCACTGTACTAAATAAGGATACAGAAAAAAATACCATACATACATAACAGCACGCCTGTCTAACATGGGAGTAGTCACTCATTAGTCTTTTCATGCATGCTTGTCGGTAGCATTAAGAAAATACCACGTTTTTAAAACTTACTTCGAATAATATTATTTTATTTCATAGGAAGGTAAACTCGTTTTTATTTTTCAATAAACTAATATGCATCAATGACTGAATGAATGTATGATCAAAACCTTTTCTGACGTACCTATTTGTCTTCTTTTACTAATCACATCTAGTAAAAATATCACGTAGAATGGTTTGAAGATTTTTATTACTGGGTGTCCACTCGCAGTAAAAAAACCATTACTTTTAACAAAGAATTTTAAATTGACAAAAGTTTGTTATCGAAAATTAATTCTAGCATTGTCAAAAAGTGTCTATTTTAAATATTTGTAAACTACCATATTGTGTTACTAGAATACACCCATTCAGTGTTTTCTTATCTCTCAGGATGCGTGGTAATTTTTAGGGCCTATATAAGGGAGGATCTTCAAGAACGCGTTCACTTACAGTTTAGACTGACGCCAGTGACTACCTACACATTGTGAAGTAAAGTGATCGTAATAGTTTCAAACTAATAATGTATTCTGTGAACGAGATTGAAATTTCAAATCAAGACAGTGCTGGTGCTGCATCACGCTCGCCACTTAAAGCTGCACTTCAGAAATCTCACAAGGAAACAAGTGGTCTGAAACAAGCAGCAATCGATAGATACAGAGATTTTATACGGAGAGAGAAAAAGAGCTACAACGACAAGAAGTGGAAAAAGGTTAAAGAAGAACGAAAACAACCAACTGATGCTGAACCTTGCTTCCGTACTGCATTAAAGGAGAGTCGGTCCATTAGAGAGTTTCAGTGTCTAAATAAAATTGACGAGGGAGCATACGGCGTTGTTTATCGAGCTCGCGATAAATCAACAGATGACATAGTTGCACTGAAACGGCTTAAAGCTCTAAATGAAACGGAAGGATTGTCCATTGCTGCTGAGAGGGAATTAAACACTCTGCTTAAACTAAAACATCCCAACATTGTCGCAGGATGGGATATAGCAGTGAGCTCTAAAAGAAATCATGTGTATGTGGTAATGGAGTACGTACCGCACCAGTTGAGAAGTTTTTGGAGACGATGCGGCAAAATCATTTGCTATTCGGCCCAGAACACGTAAAATGCCTGATGTCGCAACTGCTGAGGGCGGTACAGTATCTTCATACCAATCACATCATACACAGAGATCTCAAGACTCACAACATCCTACTGACCCAAGACGGTGTTTTAAAAATAGCCGACTTTGGAATGACTCGAGAGTATGGATTCCCTCTTCAACAATATACACCCGGCGTGTGCACGCGCTGGTACCGTGCGCCTGAACTGCTGTTGCTCAGCCCACAATACTCCACTCCCATTGACATGTGGAGTATCGGGTGTATATTGTACGAATTGGTTTACTTGTGTCCACTGTTTCCTGGCACGTCTGACTTAGATCAGTTGAACAAAATATTTATTGATTTGGGAACGCCTTCAGACGCAACTTGGCCCGGCTTCAGCTCGTTACCATCGGTACAAAACATCATTCTGAACGACTATCCACCGGGCGGGTTGCGAAAAAAGATAAACGCAAAAGATCTTTCCGAAAGCGGTTTCTCTTTATTGGAAGGATTATTAACGTATAATCCGGCTAGAAGAGTGACAGCAGCCGCTGCTTTAGAGCACGCATTCTTCAAGGAGCAGCCGGTGGCCATCGAGCCGGCCATGTTCCCGATGGCGATGCAGTCGGAGGACAGTGACCAGTACTCCGCCACTGAACCGGAAGAGGATTGCGGCTCTCACCCTTAGCGGTTGCGGCTCTCGCTAGACGCATTAGATAGAATTGTAAATAGTTTTTAGTTTTATTTTAGTAATAGTTTAATTTTAAGCAGCCTTTCTTTATTATTAGTTAAAATTATAATATCACTAGATGTAAGTCGTTTTATGAATATGTCAATTAATAATTTTATTTTTTAAGTTGTAGTTTTTAAATGTATAATATACCTTTTTATTGAAGTATACGTATGTAAATATATTTGTGAATGTTAAATTAATATAATTATAGTTTTTTATTCAATTTGTATATACGCGTTATTTATACACATTTAACCAAAAAATAAAACATTTTGTTTTACAGTAAATACATTTTGTTTAATTGTTCCTGTCTTTATGTTATGATACTAGAAAAGGTTTATCTAAATAAAGAAAACACCGTTTTAAGTGGGTTTTAGTAGGGAATGCAAATCTCGCGAGATTAGTGATTTTGTACGATTTTTATTTTGTTATATAATCATAATAACTGAAATAATTATGTATCAGGAACAAAATACTAAATTTTTATTTTCACGAGATTTTTCAATAAACGTTTAAAAAGTGTAATATACACAAAAGGACATAATTTGTTTTGGAAACTGAAACAAAACAATCTGCCAAAAGTCATCGTACTTATATCACACAGACAAAGTTGGAGGCAGAAGTTACTTTTTTAAATGAACTTCTATGTAGTTTACTATCTACTTTGATGTACATAACTATAACTAGGTAATAACCTTCTCTTCTAATATGAAACAAAATTCTTTTGGCAAACAAACAATTCTTTGTTACCAAACAAAACAATGAATAGTCAAAAGTTTAAATGAAACTCATTTAAACTCATTATCTAACGACCGACATTATATAACAAATGATCATGATCCATTATCTGTGACATGACGTCTGTATTTCATTTCATTTTATTTGTTAATTACGCACAGAGAGTTAATGTCCTAACCACAAGTATTACGGATTTTAAGAAGTGCTAATTTTTTGTAAATAACCAGGTTTAGCGCTTTGATGCTCTTTGACTCAGATCTTGTATAAACTGAGTCTATCAGCTAAAATTATTATCTAATCTTCATTCTAAAACTCTAAAGATATAGATTATTAACTTATAATCTCACAAAAAGCATAACAACAGCCGTTGCATTTTAACATTGTCAAAAAGTGTATATTTTAGATTGTTGTAAACTACCCTATTGTGTTACTGTGAATACACTCATGGTGTTTTCTTATCTCTCAGGATGCGTGGTAATTTTTAGGGCCTATATAAGGGAGGATCTTCAAGAACGCGTTCACTTACAGTTTAGACTGACGCCAGTGACTATCTACACATTGTGAAGTAAAGTGATCGTAATAGTTTTAAACTAACAATGTATTCTGTGAACGAGATTGAAATATCAAATCAAGACAGTGCTGGTGCTGCATCACGCTCGCCACTTAAAGCTGCACTTCAAAAATCTCACAAAGAAACAAGTGGACTGAAACAAGCAGCAATCGACAGATACAGAGATTTTATACGGAGAGAGAAAAAGAGCTTTTTTTTTTTCAGGGTGGAAAATCATCCAATGACCTCTCCCGCCTTGGGCGAGGCGAGAGGGAGTGTCAGACTCTTACTGACTAAAAACCACCCCGTTCCTACTCCTGCCCGTCGAGCCGGAGCCCCGGTAAACCCGCTAGGTAGTCCGCAGCTCCGGATTAGGCATCAGCCCTACTGGGCCCCATCTGTGGTGGTCTGATGGCTCTTTGAGGCGCGCGCAGAACGCGACGCGCCGCACACACGGGTCTGGTTCTGGTCGGGCGGCGAGCTACCCTTGCTCGCCGTCCACAGACCCGCACTTACGGTGGCCGGAGATCGTCGCGCGATCCCCGACGCCCGGAGTGTCTCTCGCGACGGCTGGGGCGTGAAGAGGTTCGTTCTCTCACGCGCCCCGCCTCCTCCTTAGCTAGCATGACTGCTTCGCAGAAGGAGGAGACGGCATCCCAGTCCCCCTCGCTACGCACCATGGCTTGTATCAGTGCCGGACGCGAGAGGGCGCCGTCGCCGAGAGAAAAAGAGCTACAACGACAAGAAGTGGAAAAAGGTTAAAGAAGAACGAAAACAACCAACTGATGCTGAACCTTGCTTCCGTACTGCGTTAAAGGAGAGTCGGTCCATTAGAGAGTTTGAGTGTCTAAATAAAATTGACAAATAAAATTGACGAAGGAGCATACGGCGTTGTTTATAGAGCTCGCGACAAGTCAACAGACGATATAGTGGCTCTGAAACGACTTAAAGCGCTTAACGAAACAGAAGGATTGTCCATTGCTGCTGAGAGGGAATTAAACACTCTGCTTAAACTAAAACACCCCAACATTGTCGCAGGATGGGATATAGCAGTGAGCTCTAAAAGAAATCATGTGTATGTGGTAATGGAGTACGTACCGCACCAGTTGAGAAGTTTTTTGGAGACGATGCGGCAAAATCATTTGCTATTCGGCCCAGAACACGTAAAATGTCTCATGTCGCAAATTCTGAGGGCGGTACAGTATCTTCATGCCAATCACATCATACACAGAGATCTCAAGACTCACAACATCCTACTGACCCAAGACGGTGTTTTAAAACTAGCAGACTTTGGCATGACTCGAGAGTATGGATTCCCTCTTCAACAATATACACCCGGCGTGTGCACGCGCTGGTACCGTGCGCCTGAACTGCTGTTGCTCAGCCCACAATACTCCACTCCCATTGACATGTGGAGTATCGGGTGTATATTGTACGAATTAGTTTACTTGTGTCCACTGTTTCCTGGCACGTCTGACTTGGATCAACTGAACAGGATATTTGTGGATTTGGGAACGCCTTCAGACGCAACTTGGCCCGGCTTCAGCTCGTTACCATCGATACAAAACATCATTCTGAACGAGTATCCACCGGGCGGGTTGCGCAAAAAGATAAACACAAAAGATCTTTCCGAAAGCGGTTTATCTTTATTGGAAGGGTTATTGACGTATAATCCGGCTAGAAGAGTGACAGCAGCCGCTGCTTTAGAGCACGCATTCTTCAAGGAGCAGCCGGTGGCCATCGAGCCGGCCATGTTCCCGATGGCGATGCAGTCGGAGGACAGTGACCAGTACTCCGCCACTGAACCGGAAGAGGATTGCGGCTCTCACCCTTAGCGGTTGCGGCTCTCGCTAGACGCATTGGATAGAATTGTAAATAGTTTTTAGTTTTATTTTAGTAATAGTTTAATTTTAAGCAGCCTTCATTTATTATTAGTTATTAGTTAAAATTATAATATCACTAGATGTAGGTCGTTTTATGAATATCTCAATTAAGAATTAAATTTTTAAGTTGTAGTTTTTAAACGTATAATATACCTTCTTATTGTAAGTATACGTGTGTAAATATATTTGTGAATGTTAAATTAATATAATTATATATTTTTTTTATTCAATTATTATGTACGCGTTATTTATACACATTTAAGCAAAAAATAAAATATTTTGTTTTACAGTAAATACATTTTGTTTAATTGTTCCTCACTTTATGTTATGATACTAGAAAATGTTAATAAAAAAATAAATGTTACTAAATATTTTAAGACCAATTTTTATATTCACGAGATTTTTCAATAAACGTTTAAAAAGTGTAATATACACAAAAGACAGAATAAAAAATACCATACATACATACATAACAGCACGCCTGTCTAACATGGAAGTAGTCACTCATTAGTCTTTTCATGCATGCTTGTCGGTAGCATTAAGAAAATACCACGTTTTTAAAACTTACTTCGAATAATATTATTTTATTTCATAGGAAGGTAAACACGTTTTTTTTTTCAATAAACTAATATGCATCAATGACTGAATGAATGTATTATCAAAACCGTTTCTGACGTACCTATTTGTCTTCTTTTTATTTATTTATTGATTTACATCAGGCAACGAAGGCCCATTTTAATACAATAAACTTTTACTAATTTAATTTACTTTTACTAATCACATCTAGTAAAAATATCACGTAGAATGGGTTGAAGATTTTTATTACTGGGTGTCCACTCGCAGTAAAAAAACCATTACTTTTAACAAAGAATTTTAAATTGACAAAGGTTTGTTATCGAAAAATAATTTTAGCATTGTCAAAAAGTGTATAATTATTTTAAATATTTGTAAACTACCCTATTGTGTTACTGTGAATACACCCATTCAGTATTTTCTTATCTCTCAGGATGCGTGGTAATTTTTAGGGCCTATATAAGGGAGGATCTTCAAGAACGCGTTCACTTACAGTTTAGACTGACGCCAGTGACTATCTACACATTGTGAAGTAAAGTGATCGTAATAGTTTCAAACTAACAATGTATTCTGTGAACGAGATTGAAATATCAAATCAAGACAGTGCTGGCGCTGCATCACACTCGCCACTTAAAGCTGCACTTCAAAAATCTCACAAGGAAACAAGTGGCCTGAAACAAGCAGCAATCGATAAATACAGAGATTTTATACGGAGAGAGAAGAAGAGCTACAATGACAAGAAGTGGAAAAAGGTTAAAGAAGAACGAAAACAATCAACTGGTGCTGAGCCTTGCTACCGTACTGCATTAAAGGAGAGTCGGTCCATTAGAGAGTTTGAGTGTTTAAATAAAATTGACGAAGGTGCATACGGCGTTGTGTATAGAGTTCGCGACAAGTCAACAGACGATATAGTGGCTCTGAAACAACTTAAAGCGCTTAAAGAAACAGAAGGATTGTCCATTGCTGCTGAGAGGGAATTAAACACTCTGCTTAAACTAAAACACCCCAACATTGTCGCAGGATGGGATATAGCAGTGAGCTCTAAAAGAAATCATGTGTATGTGGTAATGGAGTACGTACCGCACCAGTTGAGAAGTTTTTTAGAGACGATGCGGCAAAATCATCTACTATTCGGCCCAGAACACGTAAAATGCCTGATGTCGCAACTGCAGAGGGCGGTACAGTATCTTCATACCAATCACATCATACACAGAGATCTCAAGACTCACAACATCCTGCTGTCTCAAGACGGTGTTTTAAAACTAGCAGACTTTGGAATGACTCGAGAGTACGGATTCCCTCTTCAACAATATACACCCGGCGTGTGCACGCGCTGGTACCGTGCGCCTGAACTGCTGTTGCTCAGCCCACAATACTCCACTCCCATTGACATGTGGAGTATCGGGTGTATATTGTACGAATTGGTTTACTTGTGTCCACTGTTTCCTGGCACGTCTGACTTAGATCAGTTGAACAGGATATTTGTGGATTTGGGAACGCCTTCAGACGCAACTTGGCCCGGGTTTAGCTCGTTACCATCGGTACAAAATATATATATTGAAATATATTGAGAATATCAATTTGGACGACTATACACCGGGCGGGTTGCGCAAAAAGATAAACTGCAAAGATCTTTCCGAAAGCGGTTTATCTTTATTGGAAGGATTATTGACTTATAACCCGGCAAGGAGAGTGACAGCAGCCGCTGCTTTAGAGCACGCATTCTTCAAGGAGCAGCCGGTGGCCATCGAGCCGGCCATGTTCCCGATGGCGATGCAGTCGGAGGACAGTGGCCAGTACTCCGCCACTGAACCGGAAGAGGATTGCGGCTCTCACCCTTAGCGGTTGCGGCTCTCGCTAGACGCATTGGATACAATTGTAAATAGTTTTTAGTTTTATTTTAGTAATAGTTTAATTTTAAGTAGCCTTCGTTTATTATTAGTTATTAGTTAAAATTATAATATCAGTAGACGTAAGTTTTGTGTATTCGTTTTATGAATATGTCAATTAATAATTTTATTTTTTAAGTTGTAGTTTTTAAATGTATAATATACCTTTTTATTGAAGTATACGTGTGTAAATATATTTGTGAATGTTAAATTAATATAATTATATTTTTTTATCTAATTATTATGTACGCGTTATTTATACACACTTAACCAAAAAATAAAATATATTTTTACAGAAAATACACTTTCTTTAATTGTTCCTGTCTTTATGTTATGATACTAGAAAATGTTAATAAAAAAATAAATGTTACTAAATATTTTAAGACCAATTTTAATATTCACGAGATTTTTCAATAAACGTTTAAAAAGTGTAATATACACAAAAGACAGAAAAAAATACCATACATACATACAGCACGCCTGTCTAACATGGGAGTAGTTACTCATTAGTCTTTTCATGCATGCTCGTCGGTAGCATTAAGAAAATAACACGTTTCTAAAAACCTACTTCAAAAATGATTTTATTTCATACGAAGGTAAACTCGTTTAATTTTTTCAATAAACTAATATGCATCAATGACTGAATGAATGTATGATCAAAACCTTTTCTGAAGTAATTATTTGTTTCTTTTATTAATCACATCTAGTAAAAATATCACGTGGAATGGTTTGAAGATTTTTATTACTTGGTGTCCACTCGCAGTAAAAATACCATTACTTTTAACAAAGAATTTTAAATTGACAAAAGTTTGTTACCGAAAATTTATTTTAGCATTGTCAAAAAGTATCTATTTTAAATATTTGTAAACTACCCTATTGTGTTACTGTGAATACACCCATTCAGTGTTTTCTTATCTCTCAGGATGCGTGGTAATTTTTAGGGCCTATATAAGGGAGGATCTTCAAGAACGCGTTCACTTACAGTTTAGACTGACGCCAGTGACTATCTACACATTGTGAAGTAAAGTGATCGTAATAGTTTCAAACTAATAATGTATTCTGTGAACGAGATTGAAATATCAAATCAAGGCAGTGCTGGTGCTGCATCACGCTCGCCACTTAAAGCTGCACTTCAGAAATCTCACAAGGAAACAAGTGGACTGAAACAAGCAGCAATCGATAGATACAGAGATTTTATACGGAGAGAGAAAAAGAGCTACAACGACAAGAAGTGGAAAAAGGTTAAAGAAGAACGAAAACAACCAACTGATGCTGAACCTTGCTACCGTACTGCGTTGAAGGAGAGTCGGTCCATAAGAGAGTTTCAGTGTCTTAATAAAATTGACGAAGGAGCATACGGCGTTGTGTTTAGAGCTCGCGACAAGTCAACAGACGATATAGTGGCTCTGAAACGACT
The DNA here is from genome assembly GCF_023101765.2 of Spodoptera frugiperda. NCBI lineage: Eukaryota > Metazoa > Arthropoda > Insecta > Lepidoptera > Noctuidae > Spodoptera > Spodoptera frugiperda. Next base: position 9,078,147 of record NC_064221.1, read on the forward strand.
TAAAGCGCTTAACGAAACAGAAGGATTATCCATTGCTGCTGAGAGGGAATTAAACACTCTGCTCAAACTAAAACATCCCAACATTGTCGCAGGATGGGATATAGCAGTGAGCTCTAAAAGAAATCATGTGTATGTGGTAATGGAGTACGTACCGCACCAGTTGAGAAGTTTTTGGAGACGATGCGACAAAACCATTTGCTGTTCGGCCCAGAACACATAAAATGTGTCATGTCGCAACTGCTGAGGGCGGTACAGTATCTTCATACCAATCACATCATACACAGAGATCTCAAGACTCACAACATCCTACTGACCCAAGACGGTGTTCTTAAAATAGCAGACTTTGGTATGACTCGAGAGTATGGATTCCCTCTTCAACAATATACACCCGGCGTGTGCACGCGCTGGTACCGTGCGCCTGAACTGCTGTTGCTCAGCCCACAATACTCCACTCCCATTGACATGTGGAGTATCGGGTGTATATTGTACGAATTGGTTTACTTGTGTCCACTGTTTCCTGGCACGTCTGACTTAGATCAGTTGAACAAAATATTTATAGATTTAGGAACGCCTTCAGACGCAACTTGGCCCGGGTTCAGCTCATTACCATCGATACAAAATATCATTTTGAACGACTATCCACCGGGTGGGTTGCGCAAAAAGATAAACTGCAAAGATCTTTCCGAAAGCGGTTTATCTTTATTGGAAGGGTTATTGACGTATAATCCGGCAAGGAGAGTGACAGCAGCCGCTGCTTTAGAGCACGCATTCTTCAAGGAGCAGCCGGTGGCCATCGAGCCGGCCATGTTCCCGATGGCGATGCAGTCGGAGGACAGTGACCAGTACTCCGCCACTGAACCGGAAGAGGATTGCGGCTCTCACCCTTAGCGGTTGCGGCTCTCGCTAGACGCATTGGATAGAATTGTAAATAGTTTTTAGTTTTATTTTAGTAATAGTTTAATTTTAAGCAGCCTTCATTTATTATTAGTTATTAGTTAAAATTATAATATCACTAGATGTAAGTCGTTTTATGAATATGTCAATTAAGAATTTATTTGTAAGTTGTAGTTTTTAAATGTATAATATACCTTTTTATTGAAGTATACGTATGTAAATATATTTGTGAATGTTAAATTAATATAATTATAGTTTTTTTTATTTAATTATTATGTACGCCTAATTTATACACATTTAAGCAAAAATTAAAATATTTTGTTATGCAGTAAATACATTTTGTTAATTAAACAGTTCCTGACTTTATGTTATGATACTAGAAAATGTTAATAAAAAAATAAATGTTACTAAATATTTTAAGACCAATTTTAATATTCACGAGATTTTTCAATAAACGTTTAAAAAGTGTAATATACACAAAAGACAGAAAAAAATACCATACAAATACATACATACATAACAGCACGCCTGTCTAACATGGAAGTAGTCACACATTAGTCTATTCATGCATGCTCGTCGGTAGTATTAAAAAAAATACCACTTTTTTAAAAACCTACTTCAAATATTATTTTATTTCATACGAAGGTAAACTCGTTTTTTTTTTCAATAAACTAATATGCATCAATGACTGAATGAATGTATGATCAAAACCTTTTCTGACGTACCTATTTGTCTTCTTTTACTAATCACATCTAGTAAAATATCACGTAGAATGGGTTGAAGATTTTTATTACTGGGTGTCCACTCGCAGTAAAAAACCATTACTTTTAACAAAGAATTTTAAATTGACAAAAGTTTGTTATCGAAAATTAATTCTAGCATTGTCAAAAAGTGTCTATTTTAAATATTTGTAAACTACCCTATTGTGTTACTGTGAATACACCCATTCAGTGTTTTCTTATCTCTCAGGATGCGTGGTAATTTCTAGGGCCTATATAAGGGAGGATCTTCAAGAACGCGTTCACTTACAGTTTAGACTGACGCCAGTGACTACCTACACATTGTGAAGTAAAGTGATCGTAATAGTTTCAAACTAACAATGTATTCTGTGAACGAGATTGAAATATCAAATCAAGACAGTGCTGGTGCTGCATCACGCTCGCCACTTAAAGCTGCACTTCAAAAATCTCATAAGGAAACAAGTGGACTGAAACAAGCAGCAATCGATAAATACAGAGATTTTATAAGGAGAGAGAAAAAGAGCTACAACGACAAGAAGTGGAAAAAGGTTAAAGAAGAACGAAAACAACCAACTGATGCTGAACCTTGCTTCCGTACTGCGTTAAAGGAGAGTCGGTCCATTAGAGAGTTTGAGTGTCTAAATAAAATTGACGAAGGAGCATACGGCGTTGTGTTTAGAGCTCGCGACAAGTCAACAGACGATATAGTGGCTCTGAAACGACTTAAAGCGCTTAACGAAACAGAAGGATTGTCCATTGCTGCTGAGAGGGAATTAAACACTCTGCTTAAACTAAAACATCCCAACATTGTCGCAGGATGGGATATAGCAGTGAGCTCTAAAAGAAATCATGTGTATGTGGTAATGGAGTACGTACCGCACCAGTTGAGAAGTTTTTGGAGACGATGCGGCAAAACCATTTGCTATTCGGCCCAGAACACGTAAAATGCCTGATGTCGCAACTGCTGAGGGCGGTACAGTATCTTCATGCCAATCATATCATACACAGAGATCTCAAGACTCACAACATCCTGCTATCGAAAGACGGTGTTTTAAAAATAGCCGACTTTGGAATGACTCGAGAGTATGGATTCCCTCTTCAACAATATACACCCGGCGTGTGCACGCGCTGGTACCGTGCGCCTGAACTGCTGTTGCTCAGCCCACAATACTCCACTCCCATTGACATGTGGAGTATCGGGTGTATATTGTACGAATTGGTTTACTTGTGTCCACTGTTTCCTGGTACGTCTGACTTAGATCAATTGAACCGGATCTTTATGGATTTGGGAACGCCTTCAGCCGGCTTCAGCTCGTTACCATCGATACAAAACATCATTTTAGACGACTATACACCGGGCGGGTTGCGCAAAAAGATAAACTGCAAAGATCTTTCCGAAAGCGGTTTATCTTTATTGGAAGGGTTATTAACATATAATCCGGCTAGAAGAGTGACAGCAGCCGCTGCTTTAGAGCACGCATTCTTCAAGGAGCAGCCGGTGGCCATCGAGCCGGCCATGTTCCCGATGGCGATGCAGTCGGAGGACAGTGACCAGTACTCCGCCACTGAACCGGAGGAGGATTGCGGCTCTCACCCTTAGCGGTTGCGGCACTCGCTAGACGCATTGGATAGAATTGTAAATAGGTTTTAGTTTTATTTTAGTAATAGTTTAATTTTAAGCAGTATTCGTTTATTATTAGTTAAAATTATAATATCACTAGATGTAAGTTGTTTCATGAATATCTCAATTTAGGATTTAATTTTTAAGTTATAGTTTTTAATGTATAATAATTTTTTATTGAAGTATACGTGTGTAAATATATTTGTGATTGTAAAATTAGTATAATTATAGTTTTTTATTTAATTATTATGTACGCGTTATTTATACACATTTAACCAATAAATAAAATATTTTGTTTACAGTAAATACATTTTGTTTAATTGTTCCTGTCTTTATGTTATGATACTAGAAAATGTTTATCTATATAAGGAAAACACAGTTTTAAGTGGGTTTTATTAGAGAGTACAAAAAGTGGTTTATACGATGTTTATTTTGTTATATAATCATAATAACTGTAAACAATAATTATGTATCAGAATCAAAATACGAACTATTACAAGACCAATTTTTATTTTCACGAGATTTTTCAATAAACTTCTAAAAAGTGTAATATACACAAAAGGACATAATTTGTTTTGGAAACTGAAACAAAACAATCTGCCAAAAGTCATCGTACTTATATCACACAGACAAAGTTGGGGGCAGAAGTTACTTTTTTAAATGAACTTCTATGTAGTTTACTATCTACTTTGACGTACATAACTATAACTAGGTAATAACCTTCTCTTCTAATATGAAACAAAATTCTTTTGGCAAACAAACAATTCTTTGTTAGCAAACAAAACAACGAATAGTCAAAAGTTTAAATGAAACTCATTTAAACTCATTATCTAACGACCGACATTATATAACAACCGATCATAATCCAATATCTGTGACATGACGTCTGTATTTCATTTTATTTGTTAATTACGCACAGATAGTTAATGTCCTAATCACAAATATTACGAATTTTAAGAAGTGGCTATTTTGTGTAAATAATCAGGTATAACGCTTTGAAGCTCTTTGACTCAGATCTTGTATAAACTGAGTCTAGCAGCTAAAATTGTTAACCAATCTTCATTCTAAACCTCTAAATATATAGATTTTTAACTTATAATCTCACAAGAAGCATAACAACAGCCGTTGCATTAGAGCATACTGCACAGAGCAGCCGGTGGCCATCGAGCCGGCCACGTTCCGATATCGATACAGTCGGTGGACAGTGATCAGTACTCGGTAATAGTATAAGCTAATCTAAATACGGAAAAAAGGGTACTACTTAAAACTGTTTGAGTTACCCATTCATCTGCTTTAACTGATCACTAATCAAATCCAGACAAAACCTTGGTATAAACAAACCACATGTAAGGGAATTTTGTAAGGCTAAAAGCTGGCATAAGACTTGTACTGAAATAATGTGTCCAAAGTTAGTAATAGTATGTTAGTAGGCTAGAACCTATATTTGAGCATTTCATTCAACTCGCTAGCTAAGAACAGCTTTTGCGTGATGCTTGATTCAAATTTAAAACACACGAAGCTTACATTTAACTTTCTTTAGATACCTACATCAGCTACTACCTGGTATTTTAAATTATGTTTTAAAACAGTAAAAATATTACTTTGAGTGACAATATACAATGAAGGTCACACGAATTTCTTACTTATTGCTGCGCACAATACAATAGGTTTCGGGTGCAGCGATAAGCCAGCGATCCAGATAAGGAGTCGTGAAAAATTCTGAGAAAATTAATTGTTTTAGCTTGACAAAACAGTATCTGTTTTAATTTATTGTGAACTACCCTATTGTGTTACTATGAATACGGGTGTATTCAGTGTTTTAGTATCTCTCAAGATGCGTGGTTATTTTTAGGGCCTATACAGGATGCCCTTGGAAGTATGGATCAAATCTAATAGATTAGAATCTTACAACGACAAGAAACGTAAAAAGAATAAATATGAACAAAAACAACCTACTGATGCTCAAACTAACTTCCACCTAGTGTCAAAGGACAGTCGGTCCATTAAAGAGTTCCAATATCTTAATAAAATTGACGAGGGAGCATACGGCGTTGTGTATAGAGCTCGCGATAAGTCAACAGACGAAATAGTTGCTCTGAAACGGCTTAAAGCTCTAAACGAAACGGAAGGATTCTAAATTGCTGCTCTGGGGGAGCTAAAGATACAACTTCCTAACATTAGGGCTGGACGGGAGAGAGCAGTAGGCTCTAGAAAAAATGCTGTATAATATAATTTTATGTTAAGTAACCCTATTCTTTAAGTTTTTGTCTACTGAAGGCGAAGTGTGCTTAGCTACATAATTACTGTTACCACTTTTTTTGTACCATATTTCGGCAAATAAAGATTTTATTTTTATAATTATCAAATAATAAATAAAAGAAGCAACTAGCCTTTCTTCTAATATGAAATAAAAAAAAATGGCAATAAAACAATTCTTTCATAACAAACAAAACAACGAATTGTCAAAAGTTTAAATGAAACTCATTTAAACTCATTATCTAACGGCCGACATTATATAACAACCGATCATAATCCAATATCTGTCATTAGACGTCTGTATTTCATTATACTTATTAATTACGTATCAGTAGTTAATCAAATATTTCCGATATTAGTAAATGGGCCTTTTAAATGTAAATGATTTAAAGTAGTAAAGACAAAATATCATCTAGTTACAAGATTGTGCAGAATGAGTTGAACATTTTGACTACTGGGTGTCCACCGGTAGTAAACTAAAGAAAGTTTAGCATTCTCGATAAAGAAATTTTCAAAAGTCGAAGTCTAAGTCAATGCATTTATTTCAATTAATCATAAATTAGGTACTTTTGAAACGTCAAATTGAATTGTCCGTCAGTCTGTTCGTCAGTGAAGCTAGGCGCTCGTTCCAAAGTGTTGCTTCGAATGGAGAAGAACGAGCAAGAAACTCCAAAGCAGGTACAAAGAGTAACTACATGTATGGGAGCTTATAAATCCAATTACATTTTTATTGTTTTCTACAAACAACTATACATAGTATACTAGTCAGTAAATTATATAGTACTACACATAGTAGTCAGGTAAAATAGATTTTAAGTTCTGGTTTCAACAGAAGTAATTTAATACGAGGTCAAGATTTTTAGTAGGACTACCGAATCGAATCATAGACTTTGGTAGGGAAAAGAGTTGCTTGAAAGAAGAAAAGCTGGCACAAGATGCTGGCTGCTAAAGCATATAAATATGCTTAAAATATGTGTTCAAAGAGAGTAGACCAGAACCTATATTTGGGAATTTCATTCAACTCCATACTAGCAGCTTTTGCGTGATGCTTGATTGCTATATGGTTATTTCACACGATACGAGACACCTATTTTTTAAATATGTTTTAAAACAAAATATTACTTTGAGGAATAATAATAATGATCGGTAGTTACAATAAAATTCACATGAATTTGTAACTTGTAGCTGCAAACAATACAATAGGTTTCGGGTGCATCGATAAGCCACCAATTAAGATAAGGAGTTGTCAAAAGTTCGATTAAGACCTATTTGTAAACTACTCTATTGTGTTTCTATGAATGCACCCATTCGCTGCTTTCTTATCTCTCAGGATGCGTGGTAATTTTAGGGCCTATATAAGGGAGGATTTTTCAAGAACGTGCACACTTACAGTTTCGACTGCAGACAGTGACTATCTACACATTGTGAAGTGAAGTGATTGTTGGTTTAAAATATCTTTAAATCATGGTTTCTGTGAACAATCAAACGTCAGTTGGAGTTCGAGATGATTCTTCGTCTCGCAAAAGCGGTTTGAAGAAGACTGCAAAGGACAGAGTCTACAAGAACAAAAGACCGACGGAAAGACATAATCATAAGCACAAGACGTCCAAGAGGAATACACAAGAAGAACAACGAACCACTCGTGCTAAATCTCCTTTCCGTCCGTCGTACCAACGTTGGCGATCTGTTCGATCTGTGGACGAGTTCACATATCTCAACAGAATTGATGAAGGAGTATTCGGAGTGATCCATGCCGCCAAAGACAAACAGACGGGTGAAATGGTTGCCCTCAAACAACTTAAGAAAATTAATGAAAGGGAAGGATACTCCATCGCCGCTCGGAGAGAGCTCGGTATGTTGCTGAGGATGAAGCATCCCAATATTGTCGCAGGCCGAGGACTTGCGTCGAGTTCCAGATGTGACCAAGTATTCATAGTCATGGAGCTCATTGACTACGACTTGAAGACTTTCATGGAGACAATGCAAAGTAACCAGCAATTGTTTTCAGTAGAACAGGTGAAATGCCTGATGAAGCAGTTGTTGAAGGCAGTACAACACCTTCACGACCATCACGTCATACACTGCGATCTACAAACAAGCAATATCTTGTTGTCGAACGAAGGTGTGCTGAAAGTGGCAGATTTTGGTAAGGCCCGAAACTATAAATTCCCTCCTGGGCAGTATACGCCAGCCGCAGTTACGCGCTGGTATCGGGCACCTGAACTTTTGCTGCTGTTCAACGAATACTCCTCGCCTGTCGACATGTGGAGTGTTGGGTGCTTATTCGCAGAATTAATAACATTGCTGCCCCTGTTTCCCGGCACATCTGAGTTGGACCAGATCACCCAGATATTTGTGGCTTTGGGGACGCCTTCAGACTCCATTTGGCCGGGTTACAGCGAATCACCAATGGTACAAATGATTACGTTCGACGACTATCCTCCGGGCGAGTTGCGCAAAATGATAAGTCGTGAACTACTATCAAAAGAAGGACTATCTTTGCTGCAAGGTTTCTTGACTTACGATCCTTCAAGGAGGATCACAGCAGCCGCTGCGTTAGAGCACACATACTTCAGCGAGCAGCCGGTGGCGATGGAGCCGGCCATGTTCATGACGTCGTCCGCTCGCTGAGCTCTCACGCACGGCTGCGGTTCTTGGCTCTGGCTCCAGTTGCGTTCTTCGAGAAGTAGTAATTAAATGTAAATAATAGTTATTGTATATAAAATGTATTGTGTAGTTAAGTTTGTAAATAAGTATATGTCCTTTTTGTAATGTATTGTAAGATGTATAAATATAAGATTAGTATGAAATAAAAATTTACTTTATAAATTGAATGATGTTGTTTTTCTACATATTAAAACAAGGTATACCTAGTCTTGCCATAAATATTGTAATAAAGAAAAATTTTTTTTTTTAACTTTGAAAGTGTTTTAGTTTAATACAACAATTAAAAATATAAAAAGCTTATTTGAAGTAGTCTCCATTGGCTGCAATACAGTCCTTTAAACGTTGAGGTCAATTATCACTAGAAGCACGCATTCTTTCTATGGGAAAATCCTTCACTGCCAATCATATATAAATTCCAAATTATCATTGCGTTTAGAGCAAGCTGTACTCTCTAAAACTGACCATAAATTATAATCCAGTGGATTAAGATCGGGACTAGACGATGGCCAGTCTTCAGCTCTGATGAAGTCCGAAACGTTCCCTTCCAACCAAGACTGCGTGGACCGAGCTTTATGACCCGGCGCCGAGTCTTGCTGGAAGGACCATACTTGGTTATTGAACATGGTGATGTTAAGAGGCTTAACTACCTTCTCAAGAATGGTATCTTGATATACTTGTGCCGATGTTTTGATACCTTTTTCACAAAAATATGGCTCAGTCACTCCTTCATAGCTAACACCCCACCAAACCATCACTGAAGTCGGATAATGTCCACGTTGCACTCTGTCGATTAATTGGGAAGCTTCCTTAGAGCTTTGAGCATAAATACGGTCATTTTGCTTGTTAAAATGTTGGTCAATTGTAAAAATTCTCATCCGTAAACAAAATATTTTTGTGACCTCTCTTTGCGTACCGCTTAAGTAGTTGTTTCAATTTTATCACCCTATTCTTCTTTAAATTATCAGTTAAGAAATTACCAGTGCGTCTCTTATAGGCTACAAGTCATCTTTTAAAATACGCGACATGGTTCTAGGTGCTATCTTCATTTCCCGAGATAAAATCTTTTGCTTTCGGACAGGATTTCTTCGAATTCTTTCCCTTACTGCTTTGACCACCTTTTTCGTACGTAGTTTATTATACAGTCCTTAAGGAACCTATATTCTGTACGTTTATGCTTTTTTGGCCAAACCTATTATGAGAACCAAATATAACAGCGCACACATAGGACACACTTAGTTTTAAGTAAAATTTCCGTAATGCATGGCGGCTGGGCTTCTCCCAGTTGTACAGTGTCTTTTGTACCTTAGTCTCATTAAATTCACCTCTTGTAGGGATTCAATACATCAATACATTCATTCATGCCCCTAGGACGCGGCAGACATTAGTGTTCCGGTGTTTTCATAGTTGTATCGACTGTAGATCCTGGTTTACAAGAGTTGCAGCAGTTTTGGGAGGATGTGGCGGACTTGTCCCATTAAGTCTTTGACTGCCAATAGAAAACTGTTGAAGGCAAATCCTCCGCTAACGTTGGTCACCGGTAACCACCACGGCGTTCAATGTGTCAAAAAAAAAGGATTTCTAGTAAAACCATTCAATCGGATCATGAACTTTGGTAGGAAAAAAGTTTGCTTGAAAAAAAAACTGCTGGCACAAGATGCTGGCATGTGCTAAAAATGTGTCCACAGTTAGTAATAGTATCGTAGTAGACTAGAACCTATATTTGAGTATTTCGTTCAAATCCATGCCAGTTTAGTACAGCTTTTCCGTAATACTTCATTAAAATTCACAGGCTTACCACGAACAGACACATACAGTTTACATTTCACTTTCTACAGATAACTACATGGTTATTTCCCACGATACGGGATACCTGCTCTTTTTAAATATCTTTTAAAACAATGAAAATATTATTTTGAGGAATAATAATAATAATCGGTGGTTACAATAAAATTCACATGAATTTGTAACTTGTAGCTGCAAACAATACAATAGGTTTCGGGTGCATCGATAAGCCAGGGTTAGGATAAGGATAAGGACTCGTTATAATTCTAAGAAATTTATTTTGTTTATTTGTTTCAAAGACTAATTAAGAACTACCCTATTGTGTTTCTATGAATGCACCCATTCGCTGCTTTCTTATCTTTCAGGATGCGTGGTAATTTTAGGGCCTATATAAGGGAGGATTTTTCAAGTACGTGCACACTTACAGTTTCGACTGCAGACAGTGACTACATTATTGTGAAGTGAAGTGATTGTTGAGTATTTTTCTAATCATGAATTCTGTGAACAACACCTCTAATGGAATTCAAGAGCTCAGCCGTCACGAGTCGGCACAAGATGTACTTCGGACTACGAAAAGTGACCTGAAAGACGCTGTTAAGCTAAAATATAAAAACGTTTTAAGAAAAAAAACGAAAAGAAGTCATCGGGATAAGAACTGCAGCACGCGTCAAGCAAAACACGTAGCTGTAGCTACAACACCTGTACCTCCCTCACGCCATGTGTATCAGAGCAGACGATCTCTTGAGGAGTTTGAATTGTTAAACAAGATTGCAGAAGGGGCCTATGGAGCTGTGTTCAGAGCTCAGGATGAGAAGACAAAAGAAATAGTTGCTCTCAAACAAATTACTACAGATAACAAGGATGAAGGATTGTTCAAAGCTGCTAAGAGAGAGTTAAAAACTTTACTTAAAATTCGGCATCCAAACATTATCGCCGGGCGAGAACTGGTAGTAGGCACCAATATGGAGGAAGTGTTTGTAGTCATGGACTATGTCCCTCGTGATTTGAGAAATTACATAGATTCCATGACCAAAAATAAACAATTAGTTTCACCGGGACACGTGAAGTGCCTAATGGTCCAACTCCTTGACGCAGTTCAGCATCTTCACAAGAATTGGATACTCCACCGAGATCTCAAACCCAGTAACATATTACTGTCGTATGAAGGTGTACTCAAAGTGGCAGATTTTGGGTTAGCGCGAAAATATGAATTGCCTCCCCGGCAATACACGCCGGGTGTGGTTACCTTATGGTACCGGGCGCCTGAACTGTTGCTGTTTGCAAATGAATATTCTACTCATATCGACATGTGGAGTATCGGATGCATATTTGCGGAGCTGATTACATTGCAACCACTGTTTCCTGGAAGTTCTGAGTGTGATCAGCTATTCAGAATCTTCGAGGGTTTGGGAACACCTACAGACACAACTTGGCCCGGCTACAGTGAATTACCTGTAGGTAAAATTACTTTTAAAAATCATCCAACCGGTCGACTGCGGGAAACAATGAGTAATCGACTTTCAGACGAAGGGCTATCGCTACTGCAAGACTTTTTGCTGTATGATCAAGCGGCAAGAGTGACAGCAGACGCCGCTTTGAATCATCCGTATTTCGAAGAAGAGCCGGTGGCGATGGAGCCGGCCATGTTCCTGCCATCGCTGTGGGCAGAGTACGTCGAGCAGAACTCCAACTCTGACACGGGAGAGGACACGCAGTAAGGATAAAACTAAGTTTAAAGAAGGCAGCAATGGATAGAATAGTTATAAAAAAAAACAAAATACTCTACAGAATTGATGAAAGAACATTTGGAGTTATTTATAAAGTCAAGGAGTAACGAACGGGGGCTCTTAAACAACTTAAAAAAGTCAATGAAAGTGAAAGATACTCTATCGCCGCTCGGAGAGAGCTTGGTATATTGCTGAAGATGAAGCATCCTAATATCGTCCCAGGTCGAGGAATAGTGTCGAGTTCTAGATTCGATCGAGTTATATCGTTATGCGGGTTGTTGACTACGACTTAACAACTATTTTGCACAGGCAAAGACACAAGGACAGAGGTGTTTAGAAAGCGGCAGCAAACGACAGAATTTCTGGATAGATTTAATGAAAGCCGATTGTGGTCGTTAACAGAGCAAGCGACAAGCAAACGATTGCGGTGACTCCAGAAGTGACGAGGTTTTCCTAGTTATAGAATATGTGCCTAACGAAATTAACAGCTTAATGCATACAATGCGTAACAACAGGGTAGCGTTTGGCCCCGAACACGTAAAGTGCCTCATGCTTTAATTGCTGACCGCCGTTCAATATCTACACCACAGCAGTGTATTTCACCGTGATCTTAAACCGTCCAACATTTTACTTACCGAAGATGGTATACTGAAAGTTTAATTTTGGTCAGCAAGATACGCCAGATATGGTTACACGCCGGTACCATGCGCCAGAACTACTGCTACTTAGCAAAACATACGGCACTCTTATACACATGCCCAGTTTTTGAAGATTCTGATAAAATTGCAAATAAAATCAACAGATCAATCAGAAACACCAGATACTGAGGTTGCCCAAACTCCCTTTCACCTAGTTTTACAAAACAGTAGGTTGATTGGTGAGTTTGAAGTTATCAATAGAATTGATGAAAGAACAGAACGGTGTTGTATACAGAGCAAGTGACAAGCAAAAAGACGGTGTAGTTGTCCTGAAACATCTTAAAAAATGGTTAGAGGACAGTATTCTTCATCGCCGCGAGAGAGAGAGAGAGAGAGCTCGACCTACTGATGGAGATGGAGCATATCAACATTGTCACTGGGCACGAAATTGCGGAGGGCTCCAGACGCGACCAATAGTCTGAAACAGACCGCCATAAACGTATACAAAAACTATACCGGCAAGAAATTCAACAAATCAATCAGAAACACCAGATACCGTATTCCTAGTAATGAAGTACGTGCCTCATGCAGTGTACACAGAATATACAAAAACAAAATATGAAAAGCGACATCAATCAGCGCATCGGACAGCGCTCAAGTAGTTTGGGAATTAATCGTCATCGAATTTGCCAATGTAAATGTAAATTATATTTTTTGAATTTAAAATGTTTTGTTCAGTTAAGTTTGTAAATAATAATGTCTTTTATGTAATGTATGTGTATATAGTATATAACTCTGCTTGTTGTAATGTATTATTATAACTTTTTAAATGTGAAATAAGTATGAAATAAAAATTTACTATGATAATATGAATTATGTTGTTTAATTGTTTCCTTCTAGAAATTCAAATAACGTAAATAATAATATATGTTAAAGCTTATTAGGACTTTATAACATAGTGGGAAGTGTTAAAAAGGAGAACAGTTAGAATTTTTTTTATAAGTATATAACTCTGCTTGTTGTAATGTATTATAATAACACATTTTTAAATGTGAAATAAGTATGAAATAAAAATTTATTATGATAATATGAATTATGTTGTTTAAATGTTTCCTTCTACAAATTCAAATAACGTAAATATTATGTTAAATCTTATTAGGACTTTATAACATAGTGGGAAGTGTTAAAAAGGAGAATTGGTAGAAATATTAAAAAAAAAACTTCCATAGTAGTTTTTGTTTCATTGAAATAAATCTTTTTTTTTAAATTTAATAATATTTATCTGATGGTAGGTACTAGGGCTTCATAACATAGTAAGAAGGACTACTACTAATTTTATTTTGCATAGCAAAGCCTGGCAGAAACTTCATTTCGCAGAAAATCATTTATAATATATTTAAAACGCATAATTTTGTAAATCAGAATCATTTAAAATGATGTGGATATCAATTTATGCCTAAAACATAAATTAATAATAATTAAAAAGTAGAACCACCGTATTGCAGAAAGTTCACTGTCATAGTCGTCTTTTGTCATAAATTTCATACAAATAATAATTAAAAAGTAGAACCATCTTATCTCTGAAAGTTCATAGTTAGAATCTTCTTTTGGCATACTTTTCATGGTATTTCTAGTATTCAACTTCAATCAATATTCAAATTCAATCGCTGGCCAGCTACGGCGGCTCACTTGTAGCCGGCTGCTCTTCAGCTCGTGGGCCACCTCGCCCCTCCGCGATTTTAAAGTACACTCTAGGGGTAGGGCAGACAAGATTATGGTGCAGTTGGTTTTGCAGCGATTCGGTTCTGCCACTTTACTAACTTTTGTAATTTTAGGTTAAAAATATGATTACGTTAATGATAATAATTATGCCCTAATAAAATTATTCCAAATAATCGTCACTTGAAATAAACGCCAAATAAAAGCTTTGCCAAAAGTAATTCTGCCGTCTTAAAAGTATGCCTCGGTAAATTCGGACATATAAACATTCGGCCAAACAATAATTATATTAAATGATTATAATGCCATATACATATGCGTTTAAAGAAGATTATGCCAAGTGTGTTATGCCAAATAAATTCTGCCAGATAGAGGGAACCCGATAACTTTAAACCAAATAATATTTTAGTAATCACATGTTGAAAAACAGAATGGGTTGAAGATTTAGACTTTACTGCGTGTCCTCTCGTAGTAAACAAAACACCATTACTACTAAAGACTGAGCCTTGGTACCATGTAAATATGTTGTTGTTGTCTGTAGTAGTTGAGCAAAAGTGTTATTCGGTTCTGGTTTGAATAGAAGGTAATAAGATTTCTACTGAACCAACTAAATCGCGTGATGAACTCCGGTAAGGAAAAAAATCTTGAAAGAAGAAAAGCTGACACAAGACTTGTGTTGAAATAATGTGTCCAAAATTAGTAATAGTACGTTTGTAGACTAGAACCTATATAACAGTATTTCATCCAACTTTCATTAATTTTCCCACCTTAAAAATAAGCATTTACGTAATACTTGACATAAATTCACAAAATTCAAACGACAAACAGACACACGAAGCTTACATTTAACTTTCTACAGATAGCTACATGGTTATTTCACACGATACGGGATACCTGGTATTTTAAAATTTGTTTTAAAACAGTAAAAATATTACTTTGAGTGACAATATACAATGAAGGTCACACGAATTTCTTACTTATTGCTGCGCACAATACAATAGGTTTCGGGTGCAGCGATAAGCCAGCGATCCAGATAAGGAGTCGTGAAAAGTTCTGAGAAAATTAATTGTTTTATCTCGGCACAAAAGTAACTGTTTTAATTTATTGTGAACTAACCTATTGTGTTATAACCAATACAAGTGCATGCAGTGTTTTAGTATCTCTCAGGATGCGTGGTATTTTTTAGGGCATATACAGGTTGCAAGAAGTATGGATGAAATAAATTAGAATCTTAAACTTCTACGTAGTTTACTACTTATACTTTAACGACTGCGATTATAAAAAAACAAATAAAAGAAATAACTAGTATCTCTTCTTATAAGAAACACAATAATTTTAGCGATAAAACAAATCTTTAATAACAAACAAAACAACGAATAGTCAAAAGATTAATTGAAACTCATTTAAACTCATTATCTAACGGCCGACATTATATAACAACCGATCATAATCCAATATCTGTAGTTTGACGTCTGTTTTCGACTGAAATTCCTTGGAACAAATGCCAAAATTCAATTATTTCGGCCGCAAGTTAAGTTTACTATTAAATTGAGATATGTTATACTGCACTGATTTAGTAATTAAGTGAAGCGTTTCTATACTCGGGTACAATCACGTTAATGTCGAGAGATTGAATTCCGTAGTTTTACAAACAAAGTTTATTTATTCACTATCACAACCTTTCTCCTCTCAACGATATACATATTAAAGAACTTAAATGATGCGACGGAAAAGAGATAATATTTTTATAGCAAGAAATCAAAGAAAGTTATAATTTTGAACAGTGCGAAAAAGTTTCTTCAAATGCGAGGGAAGTAAATATTCATTTAAAAGTGTTTCATAAGGTATCAAAATAACGGTAAAGTGGTGTTATCTACCACATTCCATAGAGTCACTTATTGTTATTTGCTAATCACCTATTGTTATAAAATCCTTATCTGATACCTGGGAAAAAATCTGCAAATATTGATAAGAAAATCGGTTTAGGAAACAATAGAAATGCTTAGGGGCTGCGCACTATATAAGGGAGGATTTTTCAAGAACGTGCACACTTACAGTTTCGACTGCAGACAGTGACTACATTATTGTGAAGTGAAGATTTTCAATATTATTTTGAAATCATGGTGAATAATTTCAAAATGTCAGAGGAAGTTACGAATATTTCTAACTCCTCGTCACACAGACCGTCTCAAGCTGCTAATCAGAAACCACGTAAAGACAAAAGTGGTTTGAAAAAGGCAGCAACGGACAGAATATCCAAAAACAAAATACGGAGAGAGAAAACTAATCCCAAGCACAAGACGTCGAAGGGGATTAAAAAACAACAGCAAGACATCATTGATGCTGAATCGCCCTTCCATCCGGCGTTCCAGAGTTGTCGATCTGTAGACGAGTTCCAATACCTCTACAAAATCGACGAAGGATCATTCGGAGTTATACATGGAGCCAAGGACAAACGGACGGGAGAACTCGTTGCCCTCAAACAACTAAAAAAAATCAACGAAAGGGAAGGATACTCCATCGCCGCTCGGAGAGAGCTTGAGATATTACATAAAATGCAGCATCCTAATATCGTCGCAAGCCGCGGACTAGCGTCAAGTTCCAGGAACGACCGAGTGTATATAGTCATGGAGCTCGTTGACTACGACCTTAAAACTTTCATGCAAACAATGCACAGCAACAAACAGTTGTTCTCAGTTGAACACGTGAAATGCTTAATGAAGCAACTGTTGAGGGCGGTGCAACACCTTCATGACCATCACGTGATGCATCGCGACCTCAAAACAAGTAATATCTTGCTGTCGAACGAAGGTGTCCTGAAAGTGGCCGATTTCGGGATGGCCCGAGAATATGAACTTAATCCTCGGCTATATACGCCAGCTGTAATGACACGCTGGTACCGGGCACCTGAAATACTGCTGCTGCTGAAAGAATACTCCTACCCTGTCGACATATGGAGTATTGGGTGCATCTTCGCTGAATTAGTTACCTTGCGGCCACTGTTTCCCGGCTCATCTGAATTGGATCAGATGACCAAGATATTCAAGACTTTGGGGACGCCCTCAGATTCAATTTGGCCGGGTTTCAGCGAATTACGAATGGTCAAAAATATTATGTTCGACAAATATCCTCCGGGCGGGTTAAGAAAAAAAATAAGTCAGGATCTGCTTTCAGAAGACGGGCTGTCTTTACTGCAATGCCTTTTGACATTTGATCCATCAAAAAGGATCACAGCAGCTGCTGCTTTAGTGCATGCGTATTTCGAGGAGCAGCCGGTGGCGGTGGAGCCGGCCATGTTCCTGACTTTGCCCGCTCGCGGCGCTGTCAGGCCCGGGTAAGGTTCTCGGCTCCTGCTCAATTTCTCACCATCAGCGCATCGAACAACGCTAAAGTAGTCAAGGAATGGAGAAAGACTACATATTGTAAAGTGATTTAAATCATGCATTCCGTAAACAATGTCAATATGTCAGAGGGAATTCTAACTTCTTATTACGTACTTCGAACCACGCATCGGGAGGAAAGTGGTCTAAAAATCGCCGCTAATCATAATATAACATCAATATAAAGAGAAAGACAAAAACAGCAGAACGGGCCAAGCAAAACACGTAGCTGTAGCTATAATACCTGTACTTCATAGGTACGTTTCTGTCCAGACAATCTCTTGAGGAGTTCCAACATTTAAACAGAATTGCAGAAGCCTTTGGAGCAACGTGAAGTGCCTAATGCTCCAACTCTTTAGCGCCGTTCAGCATCTTCACAAGAATTGGATACTCCACCGAGATCTCAAACCCAGTAACATATTACTGTCGTATGAAGGTGTACTCAAAGTGGCAGATTTTGGGTTGGCGCGAAAATATGAATTGCCTCCCCGACAATACACGCCGGGTATGGTTACCTTATGGTACCGGGCGCCTGAACTGTTGCTGTTTGCAAATGAATATTCTACGCATATCGACATGTGGAGTATCGGATGCATATTTGCGGAGTTGATTACATTGCAACCACTGTTTCCTGGAAGTTCTGAGTGTGATCAGCTATTCAGAATCTTCGAGGGTTTGGGAACACCTACAGACACGACTTGGCCCGGCTACAGTGAATTACCTGTAGGTAAAATAACGTTTAAAAACCATCCAACAGGCCGACTGCGGGAAACAATGAATAATCTACTTTCAGACGATGGGCTATCCTTGAACCGCTTTGAACCATCCGTATTTCGAAGAAGAGCCGGTGGCGATGGAGCCGGCCATGTTCCTGCCATCGCTGTGGGCAGAGTACGTCGCGCAGAACTCCAACTCTGACACGGGAAAGGATGAGCTGTAAGGACAAAAAGGCAGAAATAATTTGAAAAAGGCAGCAAAGGACAAAATAATTATACATAAACCAAAATACGGAGAGAAAAAATAATCACAAACACAAGATATCAAAGAGGATTATAGAAGAACAGCAAGAAACCACAGATGCTGACTCTCCTTTCTACCCTGCGTTTCGATAAAGATCTGTAGACGAGTTAGAATATCTCTACAGAATTGATGAAGGAACATTTGGAGTTATTTATAAAGTCAAGGAGTAACGAACGGGGGCTCTTAAACAACTTAAAAAAGTCAATGAAAGGGAAAGATACTCCATCGCCGTTCGGACAGAGCTTTGTATGTTGCTGAGTGATATCGACATGGGGCTTGTTGACTATGACTTTACAACTATTATGCAGACAAAGCATAGCAACAAGCAATTATTTTCTGTAGAACACGTGAAATGCCTAATGACGAAGTTGTTGTTGAAGGTGGTACAACACCTTCATGACCATCACGTGATGCATCGTGACCTCAAAACAAGCAATATCTTGCTATCCAACAAAGGTGTACTGAAAGTGGCAGATTTCGGGATGGTCCGGGAATATGAATTCCATCCTCAGCAATATACGCCAGCCGTAGTTACGCGCTGGTACCGTGAGCCTGAAATACTACTGCTGGTGAAAGAATACTCCTCTCCTGTCGACATTTGGAGTATCGATTGCATCTTCGCGGAATTGATTAAATTGCGGCCATTGTTTCCCGGTACATCAGAATTGGATCAAATTACCAAGATATTCAAGACTTTTGGGTCGCCTTCAGACTCAATTAGGCCGGGTTACAGCGAATTGCGAATGGTGAAAAATATTATGTTCGACAAACATCCACCGGGTTGCGCAAAAAAGAAATAAGTCAGTAGCAGTTCTAATTCCACGTTATACAGACGATGTCAAGCTGTCAACAAAACGTACTTCGATATATATGGAATGGATACTACAAACCACGTATCGGGAGTAAAGTGGTCTAAAAGTCGCCGCTAAACATTAATATAAAAACAATATAAAGAGAAAGAATCATCAGGACAAGAACTGCAGCACGGGTCAAGCAAAACACGTACATAGCTGTACTTCACAGATACGTTTCTGTGCAGACAATCTCTTGATAACATTGCGACCACTGTTTCTTGGAAATTCTAAATGTGATCAGATATTCAGAATCTTCGAGGGTTTGGGAACACCTACAGACACAACTTGGCCCGGCTACAGTGAATTACCTGTAGGTAAAATAACGTTTAAAAATCATCCAACAGGCCGACTGCGGGAAACAATGAATAATCGACTTTCAGACGATGGGCTATCCTTACTGCAAGACTTTTTGCTGTATGATCAAGCGGCAAGAGTGACAGCAGACGCCGCTTTGAATCATCCGTATTTCGAAGAAGAGCCGGTGGCGATGGAGCCCGCCATGTTCCTGCCATCGCTGTGGGCAGAGTACGTCGAGCAGAACTCCAACTCTGACACGGGAGAGGACACGCAGTAAGGATAAAACTAAGTTTAAAGAAGACAGCAATGGATAGAATAGTTATAAAAAAAAAACAAAATACTGTACAGAATTGATGAAAGAACATTTGGAGTTATTTATAAAGTCAAGGAGTAACGAACGGGGGCTCTTAAACAACTTAAAAAAGTCAATGAAAGTGAAAGATACTCTATCGCCGCTCGGAGAGAGCTTGGTATATTGAAAACATACGGCACTCCTATATACACATGTGGAGTGTCGGGTGTGTATTTTGAGATTCTGATAAAATCGCAAATAAAATCAACAGATCAATCAGAAACACCAGATACTGAGGTTGCCCGAACTCCCTTTCACCAAGTTTTACAAAACAGTAGGTTGATTGGGCACTTTGAAGTTATCAATAGAATTGATGAAAGAACATAGAACGGTGTTGTATACAGAGCAAGCGACAACAATACAGATAGGCAATATAATTGCCCCAAAAATCTTAAAATAATTATTAGGCCAACAGGATTCTCCATCGCCGCGCAGAGAGAGCTCGACCTACTGATGGAGATGGAGCACATCAATATTGTCACAGGGCATGAGATCGCGGTGGGTTCCAGAAGAGACGAGTAGTTATGGAATATTGCGTAATGAAATTAACAGTTTAATGCAGACAATGCGTTACAACAGAGTAACGTTTGGCCCCGAACACGTAAAGTGTCTAATGGTTCAATTGCTGACCGCCGTTCAATATCTCCACCACAGCAGTGTATTTCACCGTGATCTCATACCGTCCAACATTCTACTTACCGAAGATGGTATACTGAAGGCAGATTTTGTTCAACAAGATACGCCAGATATGGTTACATGTCGGTACCGCGCGCCAGAACTACTACTGCTACTTAGCAATACATACGGCACTCCTATATACGTGGAGTGTCGGGTGTATATTTGGAGATTCTGATGAAATCGCAAATAAAATCAACAGATCAATCAGATACATCAGATACTGAGGTTGCCCGAACCGATCCGATCCCTTTCTTCTAGTTTTACAAAACAGTAGATTGATTGGGGAGTTTGCAGTTATCAATAGATTTGATGAAGAAACATACGATGTTGTATACAGAACAAGCGACAAGCAAACAGGCGGCATAGTTGTCCTGAAACATCCAAAAACAATTAATGAAAGTGGGTGGATACTCCAAAACCGCGCAGAGAAAGCTTGATCTTCTGATGGAAATGAAGCATATCAACATTGTCACAGGACACGAGATTGCGGTGGGCTCCAGACGCGACGTATAGTCTGAAACATACCGCCACAAATGTATACAAAAACTATACCGGCAAGAAATCACAAATAAAATCAACAAATCAATCAGAAACACCAGATACCGTATTCCTAGTAATGGAGTACGTGCCTCATGAAGTGTACACAGAATATACAAAAACAAAATACGAAGAGCGAAATCACCATCAGCGCATCGGACAGCGCTCAAGTAGTTTGGGAATTAATCGTCATCGAATTTGCCAATGTAAATGTAAATAATATTTTTTGAATATTAAATGTATTGTTTAGTTAAGTTTGTAAATAATAATATGTCTTTTATGTAATGTATGTGTATATAGTATATAACTCTGCTTGTTGTAATGAATTACTATAACACCTCCATAAATGTAAAATTAGTATGAAATAAAAATTTACTATGATAATATGAATTATGTTGTTTAATTGTTTCCTTCTACAAATTGAAATAACGTAAATATTATTTCAGTATTAAAAATCTAACTAGGACTATATGACATAGTGAGAAGTTTAAAAAGGGAGAATAGATAGAATCCATGCAGTTAGACATATATTTTTTTCATAAATAAAACTTAATAAGAAAATATAATAGAATATACAATTGAAATAAAAGCTTTAAAAGAGCTCTTTATTATAATAATATTTATCTGATGGTAGGTACTTGGACTTCACAAAATAGAAAGAAGTGTTTAAAAAAATAAAGAATACATCAACAACATATTTAATAACTGTATCAATAAATAAATTGAAATATGTTATTAAAGTGAATAGTGCAGTAAAAACAGAAAGAATACGATAAGTGTAAACAAACAACATCTACTCAAAAGATTGCGTAGAATGGGTTAAAGATTTCGAATTTACTACAAATCCTAACGTAGTAAACAAAACACAAAGCTTTGGTAACCTGGAAAAAGCCTCGATACCACACAGCCTGATTTTTTATCACCAGCCAATTTTTTTCTGAGAGTTAGGTTCCATTCAAACATTCAGTTTTTATTATTAGAACTTATGACAGAATATTTACCATGTTTATTCACTTCGACGAGTTTCCTATATTTCGGCACTGTTGCAACTGTGTAAAACCCACAAAAGTGCCAAGAAAGAAGAAAGTTCGCGAGCGGACACAGTGAGTTTTGTGTGTCGAGAATTGAATCGAGTTACAAGTGACAATGGTAGCGGTGTCAGCAAAAAACGAACGAGAAAGAGGGTAGACCGATTTGTCTGTTCGTAAACATCCACCCGCATTTACTCCAGTTCATCCGTGATCATGGCGCTTGCAACAGTGCCGAAATATTGGAAACTTGTCGAAGTGAACCAACATGGTAAATATCCCGTCATAAGTTCTAATAATAGTGTTAGTGACCATGTCGTTTTTAAATAAAAATAAAAACTTTGCCAAAAAAATAACCGACTGAAGAAAATCAGTTAAAAATAACACTAAAATGGTCAAAATAACTTTTATTTCGGAGGTCGGTGTTAAATGAGAAACAAACAATAATGGGAAACACCGACTTTCGAAATCAAAGTCAATTTGATCGTTTTAATGTTTATTAACCGTCTTTCTTCAAATAAATTGGTTTTTTAATCAAATTTTATTTTTTATTAAAATTTAATAATAGTATACCTAACTCTCAGAAAAAAATTGGAAGTCGTTAAAAAAATTAGGCTGTAAAAATATACCACATGCATGGGAGCTATCACCACCAATCGTACTTTTTCTTGTTATCTGTTTAGTTCTGGTTTCAATAGAGGGTAATAATAGGATTTGTAGTGAAACCACTGAATTGGAATGATAGGGAGATGAAACCGAAAAGGTATGCTTGAAAGAAGAAAAGCCGGCACAAAATACTGGCATGTGCTAAACATATGTGTCCAAAGTTTGTAATAGTTTGTTAGTAGACTAGAATCTATATTTGAGTACATCATTCAACTCCATACTAGCTTAGTATCGGTTGCGGGATCCGAGACAGTCATACATGTCCCTGAAGATGCGCCAGACTTCAGTGTCCCGGTGTTTTCATGGTAGTATCTACCGTAGATCTTGGCTTACAGGAATTGAAGCGGTTTGGGAGGTTATGGGAGTATGTCCCACTTAAAAAAAGATAACTACATGGTTATTTCACACGATACAGGACACCTGGTATTTTAAAATTTGTTTTAAAACAGTAAAAATATTACTTTGAATGACAATACAATGAAGGTCACACGAATTTCTTACTCATTGCTGCGCACAATACAATAGGTTTCGGGTGCAGCGATAAGCCGGCGATACAGATAAGGGGTCGTGAAAAGTTCTGAGAAAATTAATTGTTTTATCTCGGCACAAAAGTAACTGTTTTAATTTATTGTATACTACCCTATTGTGTTACTACGAATACGTGTAGTAGGTAGGTAGTATGCAGTGTTTTAGTATTTCTCAGGATGCGTGGTATTTTTAGGGCATATACAGGTTGCAAGAATTATGGATCAAATAAATTTAGAATCTTTAACTTCTATGTAGTTTACTACTTACACTTCAACTTACGCAATTATAAAATAACAAATAAAAAACGACTAGTTCTTATAGGAAACAACATTATTTTAGCAATAATACAAATCTTTAGCAACAAACAAAACAACGAATAGTCAAAAGTTTTAATGAAACTCATTTAAACTCATTATCTAACGACCGACATTATATAACAACCGATCATAATCTTATATCTGTGATTTGAAACTCGCTTAAACTCATTATTTCAAAATTATGATATAAAAGTCATATCACCCAGGCGAAGTTCAGGGCAGACGTTAGTTTTTTTATGATCTACTATGTAGTTTACTATCTACTTTGTATCTACATAACTATGTATTATCCTTCTTTTCTAATATAAAACACAAATCTTTTAGCAATCAAATATTTCTTTAAACTAAAAAAAATTAAAGTGTAAACTTTTAATGAAACTCATTTAAACTCATTATCTAACGGCCGACATTATATAACAACCGATCAAAATCAAATATCTATGAAGTGACGTCTGTTTTGACTAAAACTTCTTAGAACAAACGCCAAAATACAATGATTTCGGCCGTAAGTTTAGTTGCATATTCAACTGAGATATGTATTACTCCACTGAATAAGTAATTAAGTGAAGCGTTTCTATACTCGGGTACAATCACGTTAATGTCGAGAGATTGCATTCCTAGTTTTACAAACATAGTTTCATTATTCATTACCACAACCTTTCTTCCTTTTCATATTAAAGAACTTAAATGATGCGACGGAAGGCAAATAATATGTTTTTCTATAGCAAGAAATCAAAGAAAATTATAATTTTGAACAGTGCGAAAAAATATCTTCAAAACCGTGATGACATAATTCATATTTCTTTAAAAGCGTCTCATGAGGTATCAAAATCACGGTAAAGTGGTGTTATCTACCACATTCCATAGAGTCACTTATTGTTATTTGCTAATCACCTATTGTTATAAAATCCTTATCTGATACCTGGAAAAAATCTGCAAATATTGATAAGAAAATCGGTTTAGGAAACAATAGAAACGTTTAGGGGCTGCGCACTATATAAGGGAAGATTTTTCAAGAACGTGCACACTTACAGTTTCGACTGCAGACAGTGACTACATTATTGTGAAGTGTAGATTTCCAATATTATTTTGAAATCATGGTGAATAATTTCAAAATGTCCGAGGAAGTTACGAATATTTCTAACTCCTCGTCACACAGACCGTCTCAAGCTGCTAATCAGAAACCACGTAAAGACAAAAGTGGTTTGAAAAAGGCAGCAACGGACAGAATATCGAAGAACAAAATACGAAGAGAGAAAACTAATCCCAAGCACAAGACGTCGAAGAGGATTAAAAAACAAACGCAAAACATCATTGATGCTGAATCTCCCTTCCATCCGGCGTTCCAGAGTTGTAGATCTGTAGACGAGTTCCAGTATCTCTACAAAATCGACGAAGGATCATTCGGAGTTATACATGGAGCAAAAGACAAACGGACGGGAGAACTCGTTGCCCTCAAACAACTAAAAAAAATCAACGAAAGGGAAGGATACTCCATCGCCGCTCGGAGAGAGCTTGAAATATTGCATAAAATGCGACATCCCAATATCGTCGCAAGCCGCGGACTAGCGTCGAGTTCCAGAAACGACCGAGTGTATATAGTCATGGAGCTCGTTGACTACGATCTTAAAACTTTCATGCAGTCAATGCATAGCAACAAGCAGTTATTTTCTGTTGAACACGTAAAATGCTTAATGAAGCAGCTGTTAAAGGCCGTGCAACACCTTCATGACCATCACGTGATGCATCGTGACCTCAAAACAAGTAATATCTTGCTGTCGAACGAAGGTGTCCTGAAAGTGGCCGATTTCGGGATGGCCCGAGAATACGAACTTAATCCTCGGCTATATACGCCAGCTGTAATGACACGCTGGTACCGGGCACCTGAAATACTGCTGCTGCTGAAAGAATACTCCTGCCCTGTCGACATGTGGAGTGTTGGTTGCATCTTTTCTGAATTGGTTACCTTGCGGCCGCTGTTTCCCGGCTCATCTGAATTGGATCAGATGACCAAGATATTTAAGACTTTGGGGACGCCCTCAGATTCAATTTGGCCGGGTTTCAGCGAATTACGAATGGTGAAAAATATTATGTTCGACAATTATCCTCCGGGCGGGTTGCGCAAAAAAATAAGTCAGGAGCTGCTTTCAGAAGACGGGCTCTCTTTACTACAAAGCTTTTTGACATACGATCCATCAAAAAGGATCACAGCAGCCGCTGCTTTAGAGCACGCGTACTTCAATGAGCAGCCGGTGGCGGTGGAGCCGGCCATGTTCCTGACGTTACCCGCTCGCGGCGCTGTCAGGCCCGGGTGAGAGTCTCGGCTCCTGCTCAATTTCTCACCATCAGCGCATCAAACAACGCTAAAGTAGTCAAGGAATAGAGAATGACTACATATTGTAAAGTGATTGAAATCATGGATTCCGTAAACAATGTCAATATGTCAGAGGGAATTCTAATTCAATGACCATGTAAAGCTGTATGGAATGCGTACTTCGAACCACGCATCGAAAGAAAAGTGGTCTAAAAATCGCCGCTAATCATAATATAACATCAATATAAAGAGAAAGACAAGAACAGCAGCACGGGCCAAGCAAAACACGTAGCTGTAGCTACAATACCTGTACTTCATAGGTACGTTTCTGTCCAGACAATCTCTTGAGGAGTTCCAATATTTAAACAGAATTGCAGAAGCCTAATGCTCCAACAACGGTGCAACGTGAAGTGCCTAATGCTCCAACTCTTTAGCGCCGTTCAGCATCTTCACAAGAATTGGATACTCCACCGTGATCTCAAACCCAGTAACATATTACTGTCGTATGAAGGTGTACTCAAAGTGGCAGATTTTGGGTTGGCGCGAGAATATGAATTGCCTCCCCGACAATACACGCCGGGTATGGTTACCTTATGGTACCGGGCGCCTGAACTGTTGCTGTTTGCAAATGAATATTCTACGCATATCGACATGTGGAGTATCGGATGCATATTTGCAGAGTTGATTACATTGCAACCACTGATTTCTGGAAGTTCTGGGTTTGGGAACACCTACAACACAACTTTTCCCGGCTACAGTGAATTACCTGTAGGGAAAATTACTTTTAAAAACCATCCAACAGACCGACTGCGTGAAACAATAAGTAATCTACTTTCAGACGATGGGCTTTCCCTACTGCAAGGATTTTTAATAATTGATCAAGTTCGAAGAGTGACAACAGACGCCGCTTTAAATCATCCATATTTCGAAGAAGAGCCGGTGGCGATGGAGCTGGCCATGTTCCTCCATCACTGTGATCAGATTTTGTTGAACAGTACTCAGCCTCTGATACTGGAGAGAAGAGGGCGAGCAGTAAGGACAGAAGGACAAAATATGCAGAGAAAACCATAATGACAAACACAAGATATCAAAGAGAATTACAAAAGCAAAACAAGAAACCACATATCCCGTGATACCTTTCGATCTCAAAAGAAATGACATCGTGTTATCTAACGAAGGCGTAATAAAAGTGGCAGTTTTTGGGATGGCTCAAGAAAATTAATTCCCTCCTCGGTAGTACCGTGCGCCTAAACTACTGCTGCTTTTTAAGGAATAATCCTCTCATGTGGTGTGTTGGGTGTATATTCGCTGAATTGATTACCTTGCAGCCACTATTTCCCGAATCTGAGTTGGATCAGATGACCAAGATATTTAAGACTTTGGGGACGCCCTCAGACTCAATTTGGCCGGGTTACAGCGAATTACGAAAAATATTATGTTCTACAACTATCCTCCGGGCGGGATTAAGCTTTAAAAATAATCACAACAGCTACAGAGCACGCATACTTCAAAGAGCAGCCGGTAATGATGAAGCCAGCCATGTTCCTGATATCATCCGCTCGTTGCGCTGTCACGCACAACCGAGGACGACCTTGTCAAGCTGTACTTAAAAAAAAAGTAATGACAATGGTTTGAAAAAGCCACCAAAGGATAGAATATACAAAAAATAATTACAAACACCAAAAGACGTCAAAGAGGAAAAAAAAACAGGAAATCATTGATGCTGAATCTCCCTTCCATCCGGCGTTCCAGAGTTGTCGATCTGTAGACGAGTTCCAATACCTCTACAAAATCGACGAAGGATCATTTGAAGTTATACATGGAGCCAAGGACAAACGGACGGGAGAACTCATTGCCCTCAAATATCTTTAAAAAAATCAACGAAAGGGAAGGATACTCCATCGCCGCTCGGAGAGAGCTTGAAATATTGCATAAAATGCGACATCCCAATATCGTCGCAGGCCGCGGACTAGCGTCGAGTTCCAGAAACGACCGAGTGTATATAGTCATGGAACTCGTTGACTACGATCTTAAAACTTCCATGCAGACAATGCACAGCAACAAACAGTTGTTCTCAGTTGAACACGTCAAATGCTTAATGAAGCAACTGTTGAGGGCGGTGCAACACCTTCATGACCATCACGTTATGCATCGCGACCTCAAAACAAGTAATATCTTGCTGTCGAACGAAGGTATCCTGAAAGTGGCCGATTTCGGGATGGCCCGAGAATACGAACTTAATCCTCGGCTATATACGCCAGCTGTAATGACACGCTGGTACCGGGCACCTGAAATACTGCTGCTGCTGAAAGAATACTCCTACCCTGTCGACATGTGGAGTATTGGGTGCATCTTCGCTGAATTGGTTACCTTGCGGCCACTGTTTCCCGGCTCATCTGAATTGGATCAGATGACCAAGATATTTAAGACTTTGGGGACGCCCTCAGATTCAATTTGGCCGGGTTTCAGCGAATTACGAATGGTGAAAAATATTATGTTTGACAATTATCCTCCGGGCGGGTTGCGCAAAAAAATAAGTCAGGAGCTGCTTTCAGAAGATGGGCTCTCTTTACTACAAAGCTTTTTGACATTTGATCCATCAAAAAGAATCACAGCAGCCGCTGCTTTAGAGCACGCGTACTTCAATGAGCAGCCGGTGGCGGTGGAGCCGGCCATGTTCCTGACGTTACCCGCTCGCGGCGCTGTCAGGCCCGGGTGAGGTTCTCGGCTCCTGCTCAATTTCTCGCCATCAGCGCATCGAACAACGCTAAAGTAGTCAAGGAATAGAGAATGACTACATATTGTAAAGTGATTGAAAGCATGGATTCCGTAAACAACGTCAATATGTCAGAGGGAATTCTAATTCAATGACCATGTAAAGCTGTATGGAATGCGTACTTCGAACCACGCATCGGGAGAAAAGTGGTCTAAAAATCGCCGCTAATCATAATATAACATCAATATAAAGAGAAAGACAAAAACAGCAGAACGGGCCAAGCAAAACACGTAGCTGTAGCTATAATACCTGTACTTCATAGGTACGTTTCTGTCCAGACAATCTCTTGAGGAGTTCCAATATTTAAACAGAATTGCAGAAGCCTTTGGAGCAACGTGAAGTGCCTAATGCTCCAATTCTTTGGTGCCGTTCAGCATCTTCACAAGAATTGGATACTCCACCGTGATCTCAAACCCAGTAACATATTACTGTCGTATGAAGGTGTACTCAAAGTGGCAGATTTTGGATTGGCGCGAAAATATGAATTGCCTCCCCGGCAATACACGCCGGGTATGGTTACCTTATGGTACCGGGCGCCTGAACTGTTGCTGTTTGCAAATGAATATTCTACTTACATCGACATGTGGAGTATCGGATGCATATTTGCGGAGTTGATTACATTGCAACCTCTGTTTCCTGGAAGTTCTGAGTGTGATCAGCTATTCAGAATATTCGAGGGTTTGG
Source organism: Spodoptera frugiperda (assembly GCF_023101765.2). NCBI lineage: Eukaryota > Metazoa > Arthropoda > Insecta > Lepidoptera > Noctuidae > Spodoptera > Spodoptera frugiperda. The sequence goes on from NC_064221.1 coordinate 9,107,622, forward strand.
GAACACCTACAGACACAACTTGGCCCGGCTACAGTGAATTATCTGTAGGTAAAATAACGTTTAAAAACCATCCAACCGGTCGACTGCGGGAAACAATGAGTAATCTCCTTTCTGAAGATGGGCTATCGCTACTGCAAGACTTTTTGCTGTATGATCAAGCGGCAAGAGTGACAGCAGACGCCGCTTTGAATCATCCGTATTTCGAAGAAGAGCCGGTGGCGATGGAGCCGGCCATGTTCCTGCCATCGCTGTGGTCAGAGTACGTCGAGCAGAACTCCAGCTCTAACATGGGAGAGAGCGAGCATTAAAGACACCAGGACAGAAGTATTTTGAAAGAGGCAGCACAGGACAGAATTTCTCGGTAGATTTAATGAAAAAACGTTCGAAGTCGTTAACAGAGAAAACTAGCAAACAGGTGACTTAGTTGCACTAAAACATATAAAATAAATAATATAATATGACAGGATTGTCCACCGCGCAGGAGGAATCAACTAACTGATGGAGATGGAGCATATATTAACAACATTGTCACAGGACACGAGATCGCGGTGGGCTCCAGAAGTGACGAGGTATTTCTAGTTATGGAATATGTGCCAAACGAAATTAACAGCTTAATGCACACAATGCGTAACAACAGAGTAACGTTTGGCTCCGAACACGTAAAGTGCCTCATGCTTCAATTGCTGACCGCCATTCAATATCTACACGATAGCAGTGTATTTCACCGTGAACTCAACACCTCCAAGATTCAACTTACCGAAGATGGTATATTGAAGGCAGATTTTGGTCAGCAAGATACGCCAGATATGGTTACACGCCGGTACCGCGCGCCAGAACTACTACTACTTAGCAAAACATACGGCACTCCTATACACATGTGGAGTGTCGGGTGTATATTTGGAGATTCTGATAAAATCGCAAATAAAATCAACAGATCAATCAGAAACACCAGATACTGAGGTTGCCCGAAGTTGATTGGGGACTTTAAAGTTATCAATAGAATTGATGAAAGAACATAGTACGGTGTTGTATACAGAGCAAGCGACAAGCAAACAGGCGACATAGTTGTCCTGAAACATCTAAAAAAAATTAATGAGAGGACAGGATTCTCCATCGCCGCGCAGAGAGAGCTCGATCTACTGATGGAGATGAAGCATTTCAACATTGTCACAGGGCACGAGATTGTGCAGGGCACCAGACGCGAGATTAAGTCTAAAAAAGCTTACACATGATATCGTGCGCTAAAACTACTGCTACTTAAAAAAACATACGGCACTCCTATACACATGTGGAGTGTCGGATGTATATTTGCGGAATTAATTAACTTTCAACCACTGCTTCTCGATACTTCGGAGTCGAATCAGTTTAAAAGAAAGTTGCAGATTCTGATAAAATCGCAAATAAAATCAACAGATCAATCAGAAACATCAGATACTGAGGTTGCCCGAACTCCCTTTCACCTAGTTTTACAAAACAGTAGGCTGATAGGGGAGTTTGAAATTATTAATAGAGTTGATGAAGAAACATACGGTGTTGTGTACAGAGGAAGCGACAAGAAAAATAGACGACATAGTTGTCCTGAAACATCCAAAAACAATAATTGATGAGAGTACAGGATTCTCAATCGCCGCGCAGAGAGAGCTCGATCTACTAATAAAGATGAAGCATATCAACATTGTCATAGGACATGAGATTGCGATGGGCTCAATTACATTGCGGCCACTGTTTCCCGGCACATTAGAATTAGACGAGATAAACAAGATATTTATTGATTTATACGCCTTCAGGTCGGTTACAGCACTTTACTAATGGTAGAAAACATTGTGTTCGACAACTATCCTCCCGGCGGGTTGGACAAAAAGATGAGTCGTGAACTAAGATCAAATGACCAAAATATTTATAAATTTGAGAACACCTTCAGACTCAACTTGACCGGGTCACAGCGCATTACCAATGGTAAGAAACATTATGTTCAACAACTACTCCGGGCGGGTTGCGCAAAACATAAACTCCCTTTCACCTAGATTTACAGAACAGTAGATCGATTAAGGAGTTTCAATTTTTCAATAAAGTTAACGAAGGAACATTCGCAGTCGTTTACAGAGAAAGCGACAAGCAAACAGGCGACTTAGTTGCACTAAAGCATTTAAAAAAATAATGAGATGACATGATTGTCCATCGCCGCGCAGAGAGAGCTCGACCTACTGATGGAGATGGAGCACATCAATATTGTCACAGGACACGAGATCGCGGTGGGCTCCAGAAGTGACGAGGTATTCCTAGTTATGGAATATGTGCCAAATGAAATTAACAGTTTAATGCACACAATGCGTAACAACAGGGTAACGTTTGGCCCCGAACACTTTAAATGCACCATTGTACCATTAGTACAACTGCTGAACGCCGGTCAATATCTACACGACAGCAGTGTATTTCACCGTGATCTCATATCGTCCTATATTCTGCTTACAAGAACTACTGCTACTTAGCAAAACATACGGCACTCCTATACACATGTGGAGTGTCGGGTGTATATTTGCGGAATTAATTAACTTCCAACCACTGTTTCCCGATACATCTGAGTCGAATCAGTTAAAAAGAATGTTGCAGATTCTGATGAAATCACAAATAAAATCAACAGATCAATCAGAAACACCAGATACTGAGGTTGCCCAAACTCCCTTTCACCTAGTTTTACAAAACAGTAAGTTGATTGGAGACTTTAAAGTTATCAATAGAATTGATGAAAGAACAAATGGTGTTTTTTACAGAGGAAGCGACATGCAAACAGGCGACATAGTTCCCGTCCGTTTGCTATTCGCAGAATTGATTACTTTGCAGGCACTGTTTCCCGGACGAACTGAGGTAGATCAGATAAACAAAATCTTCAAAAGGTTGGGAACACCTACAAACAAATCTTGGCTCGGCTACAGTGAATTACCTGTAGGTAAAATTACGTTTAAGAAGCATCCAACAGGTCGACGTAGTTCAATTGCTGAACGCCACTTAATATCTACACCACAGCAGTGTATTTCACCGTGATCTGAAAACATCCAAAATTCTACTTATCGAAGATGGTATTCTGAAGGTGGCATATTTTAGTCAGCAAGATAAGCCAGAAATGGTTACATGCCGGTACTACAAAGCAAAACATACGGCACTCCTATACACATGTGGAGTGTCGGGTGTATATTTGGAGATTCTGATAAAATCGCAAATAAAATCAACAGATCAAGCAGAAACTCCAGATACTGAGGTTGCCCGAACTCCCTTTCACCTAGTTTTACAAAACAGTAGGTTGATTGGGGAGTTTGAAGTTATCAATAGAGTTAATGAAGAAACATACGGTGTTGTATACAGAGCAAGCGACAACCAAACAGGCGACATTGTTGCCCTAAAACATTTCAAAAAAATTTATGAGACGACAGGATTCTCCATCGCCGCGCAGAGAGAGCTCGACCTACTGATGGAGATGGAGCACATCAATATTGTCACAGGACACGAGATTGCGGTGGGCTCCAGACGCGACCAATAGTCTGAAACAGACCGCCATAAACGTATACAAAAACTATACCGGCAAGAAATCACAAATAAAATCAACAGATCAATCAGAAACACCAGATACCGTATTCCTAGTAATGGAGTACGTGCCTCATGAAGTGTACACAGAATATACAAAAACAAAATACGAAGAGCGAAATCACCATCAGCGCATCGGACAGCGCTCAAGTAGTTAGGGAATTAATCGTCATCGAATTTGCCAATGTAAATGTAAATAATAATTTTTGAATATAAAATGTATTGTTTAGTTAAATTTGTAAATAATAATATGTCTTTTATGTAATGTATGGGTATATAGTATATAACTCTGCTTGTTGTATTGTATTACCTTTCTAAATGTGAAACTACTGTGAAATAAAAATTTAATATGATAATATTAAAAATGTTGTTTAAATTGTTTCCTTCTACAAAATTCAATAACGTTAATATTATTATGTTAATATTTAAAATCTTACTGGGACTGTAAGACATAGTGAGAAAAGTTAAAAAGTAGAAATCAGGCAGTTTGAAATATAAAGATTTAAAAAAAACTTCAGCTTACATTAATGTTTTATGTTTATTAGAATATACAATTGAAATAACAGCATTTTTTTTCTATTTAATAATGAGAGGTGTTTAAAAAAGGGAAGAATACGTTTATTATATTCACTTAGTGCCTTTTTGAGGTAATCATTCCGAACTAATTCCAATAAACCATGCTGTACAGCTCGTTCCACCGTCAATACAGTTTGATGACTCGAACTTTTATCATTAGACAACAACTACGTACAAAATAATAATTATTTTAAAAATTGATAATGTTATAATATTGCAAATTCGTCGTTATAAAAATTGTTAATATTTTTTAAGTTTATATTAGCAATACTTTAATTTTAGACAGCAATCATTTATTATAAGTTCAAATAAATATATTGTAATAAGAATAATATGAGATTTTTATTTTAAAGTTGCTGGTTTTAATTATTTATAAATATGTATCTCATTATCCGATATTCTAGTATTTGTGTAAAAAAATGAGAATGTAATATCGGTTATACAATTAATATGTTCTACAGTGATTATACTTTATTTATTGCTTCTCACTGTACATACTAAATAAGGATACAGAAAAAATACCATACATACATAACAGCACGCCTGTCTCACTCATTAGTCTTTTCATGCATGCTCGTCGGTAGCATTAAAAAAATACCACTTTTTTAAATCTACTTCAAAAATTATTTTATTTCATACGAAGGTAAACACTTTTTTTTCAATAAACTTTGATGCATCTTATTTATCTTCTTTTACTAATCACAACTGTCCGAGCAGTGGGGTCAGAGTTCTTCAAGACCCCCGCCGAAACAGGCCCCAAAAGCTCTCCGACGGAACCTTAAAACTTCTTAAGGATCGTAGCGAGATGAGGCTGCAGTCTTCAGACGATATGTCTGAATACGGCAAGCTCAATAGACGAATCTCGAAATACATGCGACGTAACCTGCGGGCCTATAACGCCGCAAGAGTCAGAGACTTAATTGAGCGAAACAAGGGCTCAAAAGTCTTCGCAAAGAATTCGTCTGTTGGGCAAAGCCAAATGACGAGGCTGAAGACCGAGGATGGCAGCGTCATCTCGTCGAAGTCCGAGATCCTCGGAGAGCTCGAGAGGTTTTACGGACAGTTATACACCTCAACACGGCAACCCATCGTCGGTACAGCTCGGGACCCAAGAGCTAAACTGACGCGGCACTACACTGAGGATATCCCAGACATCAGCCTGTACGAGATTAGGATGGCTCTCAAACAGCTTAAAAACAACAAGGCGCCGGGCGATGACGGAATCACGTCGGAACTTCTGCGAGCGGGTGGAAAACCGATACTTTTAGTCCTCCAGAAGCTATTCAATTCCGTCATACTCGAGGGAACCACGCCGGTAGCATGGCAACGGAGTGTGGTGGTTCTGTTCTTTAAAAAAGGCGACAACTGTCTGCTAAAGAACTACAGACCTATCTCACTTCTGAGCCATGTGTATAAGCTGTTTTCGAGGGTCATCACGAACCGTCTCGAACGCAGGCTTGATGACTTCCAGCCTCCCGAACAAGCCGGATTCCGAAAAGGTTTCAGTACCATAGACCACATTCATACGCTGCGGCAGATTATACAGAAGACCGAGGAGTATAACTTGCCACTATGCTTGGCGTTTGTGGACTATGAGAAAGCCTTCGATTCAATCGAAACCTGGGCGGTGCTGCAGTCTCTCCAGCGGTGCCACATCGACTATAGATACATCGAGGTTTTGAAGTGTTTGTATAACAACGCCACCATGCGCATCCGACTCCAGGAAGAGACTACGAGGCCAATCCAGTTGCGGAAGGGCGTGAGACAGGGAGACGTTATATCTCCGAAACTGTTCACGAACGCACTGGAGGACGTTTTTAAGCTCTTGGACTGGAGCGGACGCGGCATCAACATTAATGGCGAATACATCACTCATCTCCGTTTCGCCGATGACATAGTCGTAATGGCAGAGTCGCTGGAAGAGCTGAACACCATGCTCAGCGACCTCAATACCGTTTCCCAACAGGTGGGCCTTAAAATGAACATGGACAAGACGAAAATCATGTCAAATGTCCATGTTGCACCTATACCGGTTGTCGTTGGGAACGATATACTCGAAGTTGTAGACCACTACACATACCTGGGTCAGATCATCCAGCTAGGTAGGTCCAACTTCGAGAAAGAGGTCGCCCGAAGAATCCAACTCGGATGGGCAGCATTTGGGAAGTTGCATGAAGTCTTCTCGTCAAAAATCCCGCAGTGTCTGAAGACCAGGATGTACAACCAGTGTGTGTTGCCAGTGATGACGTACGGTACCGAGACATGGTCCCTAACTGCTGGCCTTTTAGAAAGGCTCAGAGTCGCCCAGCGCGCGATGGAGAGAGCTATGCTCGGAGTATCTTTGCGCGACAAAATCCGAAATATGGAAATTCGCCAAAGAACAAGAGTTACAGACATAGCTCTCAAAATATGCAGGCTGAAGTGGCAATGGGCAGGCCACGTCGCTCGGAGGACTGATGGCCGCTGGGCCAGGAAGGTGACTGAGTGGCGACCGCGGACCGGAAGACGCAGCGTGGGCAGACCTCCCACTAGGTGGACCGACGACATCGTCAGAGTGGCGGGGAGCCAGTGGATGCAGGTGGCGGCTTGTCGTTCTACGTGGAGGACCAAGGGGGAGGCCTTTGTTCAGCAGTGGACGTCTCTCGGCTGATGATGATGATGATGACTAATCACATCTAGTAAAAATATCACGTAGAATGGGTTGAAGATTTTTATTACTGGGTGTCCACTCGCAGTAAAAAAACCATTACTTTTAACAAAGAATTTTAAATTGACAAAAGTTTGTTATCGAAAATTAATTTTAGCATTGTCAAAAAGTGTATATTTTAAATATTTGTAAACTACCCTATTGTGTTACTGTGAATACACTCATTCAGTGTTTTCTTATCTCTCAGGATGCGTGGTAATTTTTAGGGCCTATATAAGGAAGGATCTTCAAGAACGCGTTCACTTACAGTTTAGACTGACGCCATTGACTATCTACACATTGTGAAGTAAAGTGATCGTAATAGTTTCAAACTAATAATGTATTCTGTGAACGAGATTGAAATTTCAAATCAAGACAGTGCTGGTGCTGCATCACGCTCGCCACTTAAAGCTGCACTTCAGAAAACTAAAGAAACAAGTGGTCTGAAACAAGCAGCAATCGATAAATACAGAGATTTTATACGGAGAGAGAAGAAGAGCTACAACGACAAGAAGTGGAAAAAGGTTAAAGAAGAACGAAAACAACCAACTGATGCTGAACCTTGCTTCCGTACTGCATTAAAGGAGAGTCGGTCCATTAGAGAGTTTGAGTGTTTAAATAAAATTGACGAAGGAGCATACGGCGTTGTGTTTAGAGCTCGCGACAAGTCAACAGATGATATAGTGGCTCTGAAACGACTTAAAGCGCTTAACGAAACAGAAGGATTGTCCATTGCTGCTGAGAGGGAATTAAACACTCTGCTTAAACTAAAACACCCCAACATTGTCGCAGGATGGGATATAGCAGTGAGCTCTAAAAGAAATCATGTGTATGTGGTAATGGAGTACGTACCGCACCAGTTGAGAAGTTTTTTGGAGACGATGCGGCAAAATCATTTGCTATTCGGCCCAGAACACATAAAATGCCTGATGTCGCAACTGCTGAGGGCGGTACAGTATCTTCATACCAATCACATCATACACAGAGATCTCAAGACTCACAACATCCTACTGACCCAAGGCGGTGTTTTAAAACTAGCCGACTTTGGTATGACCCGAGAGTATGGATTCCCTCTTCAACAATATACACCCGGCGTGTGCACGCGCTGGTACCGTGCGCCTGAACTGCTGTTGCTCAGCCCACAATACTCCACTCCCATTGACATGTGGAGTATCGGGTGTATATTTTATGAATTGGTTTACTTGTGGCCACTGTTTCCTGGCACGTCTGACTTGGATCAACTGAACCGGATATTTGTGGATTTAGGAACACCTTCAGACGCAACTTGGCCCGGCTTCAGCTCATTACCATCGGTACAAAACATCATTCTGAACGAGTATCCACCGGGCGGGTTGCGCAAAAAGATAAGCTGCAAAGATCTTTCCGAAAGCGGTTTCTCTTTATTGGAAGGATTATTAACTTATAATCCGGCTAGAAGAGTGACAGCGGCCACTGCTTTAGAGCACGCATTCTTCAAGGAGCAGCCGGTGGCCATCGAGCCGGCCATGTTCCCGATGGCGATGCAGTCGGAGGACAGTGACCAGTACTCCGCCACTGAACCGGAAGAGGATTGCGGCTCTCACCCTTAGCGGTTGCGGCTCTCGCTAGACGCATTAGATAGAATTGTAAATAGTTTTTAGTTTAATTTTAGTAATAGTTTAATTTTAAGTTGCCTTCATTTATTATTATTTATTAGTTAAAATTATAATATCACTAGATGTAAGTCGATTTATGAATATGTCAATTAATAATTTCATTTTTAAGTTGTAGTTTTAAATGTATAATGTACCTTTTTATTTAAGTATACGTATGTAAATATATTTGTGAATGTTAAATTAATATAATTATGTTTGTTTTATTCAATTGTTATGTACGCGTTATTTATACACATTTAACCAAAAAATAAAATAATTTCTTACAGTACCCCCTTTTTTTAATTGTTCCTGACTTTAACTTGTTACTATGATTACGTATTAGAAACAAAACACTAAATATTATAAACATTTGACTGTACGGTTGGCACGGTGGCTGGCAACTGGCTGCCGTAAAACGTGCAGCAAGTTCGATTCCCGCACGGAGCAACTCTTTGTGTGATCCGCAAATTGTTGTTTAGGGTCTGGGTGTCATGTGCATGTGAACTTGTATATTTGTAAACGCACCCACGACACAGGAGAAAATCCTAATGTGGGGCAACGTTATAAAAAAAATCAATAAACGTTCAAAAAGTTTAATATACACCAAAGGACATAATTTGTTTTGGAAACTGAAACAAAACAATCTGCCTAAAGTCATCAATCATCGTCATCAAAGTTGGCGGCAGAAGTTACTTTTTTAAATTAACTTCTATGTAGTTTACTATCTACTTTGACGTACATAACTATAACTAGGTAATAACCTTCTCTTCTAATATGAAACAAAATTCTTTTGGCAAACAAACAATTCTTTGTTACCAAACAAAACAACGAATAGTCAAAAGTTTAAATGAAACTCATTTAAACTCATTATCTAACGACCGACATTATATAACAACCGATCATAATCCAATATCTGTGACATGACGTCTTTATTTCATTTTATTTGTTAATTACGCACAGATAGTTAATGTCCTAATCACAAATATTACGAATTTTAAGAAGTGGCAATTTTGTGTAAATAATCAGGTATAACGCTTTGATGCTCTTTGACTCAGATCTTGTATAAACTGAGTCTAGCAGCTAAAATTATTAACCGATCTTAATTCTAAAACTCTAAAGATATAGATTATTAACTTATAATCTCACAAGAAGCATAACAACAGCCGTTGCATTAGAGCATACTGCACAGAGCAGCCGGTGGCCATCGAGCCGGCCACGTTCCGATATCGATACAGTCGGTGGACAGTGATCAGTACTCGGTAATAGTATAAGCTAATCTAAATACGGAAAAAAGGTACTACTTAAAACTGTTTGAGTTACCCATTCATCTGCTTTAACTGATCACTAATCAAATCCAGACAAAACCTTGGTATAAACAAATCACATGTAAGGGAATTTTGTTAGGGAAAAGTTTGAAAGAAGAAAAGCTGGCACAAGACATGTACTGAAATAATGTGTCCAAAGTTAGTAATAGTATGTTAGTAGGCTAGAACCTATATTTGAGCATTTCATTCAACTCGCTAGCTAAGAATAGTTTTGCGAGATGCTTGATTCAAATTTAAAACACACGAAGCTTACATTTAACTTTCTTTAGATACCTACATCAGCTACTACCTGGTATTTTTAATTATGTTTTAAAACAGTAAAAATATTACTTTGAGTGACAATATACAATGAAGGTCACACGAATTTCTTACTTATTGCTGCGCACAATACAATAGGTTTCGGGTGCAGCGATAAGCCAGCGGTCCAGATAAGGAGTCGTGAAAAATTCTGAGAAAATTAATTGTTTTAGCTTGACAAAACAGTATCTGTTTTAATTAAAGTTAGTTTTTAACGAACTTCTATGTAGTCAACTACTTCTACTTTGACGTACGCATCTATCAAATAAGAAATAAAAGAAGCAACCAGCATCTCTTCTAATATGAAAAAATCTTTAATAACAACCAACACAACGAATTGTCAAAAGTTTAAATGAAACTCATTTAAACTCATTATCTAACGACCGACATAATATAACAACCGATCATAATCCCATATCTGTAAATAGACGTCTGTATTTCATTATATTGGTTAATTACGTACAGGTAGTTAATTTCCTAATCAAATATTTCCGATATTAGTAAATGGGCCTTTATATAAATGATTTAAGTACTAAAGACAAAATAACATCTAGTTAAAAGATTGTGCAGAATGAGTTGAACATTTTGACTACTGGGTGTCCACTTGTAGTAAACTAAAGAAAGTTTAGCATTTTCGATAAAGAATTTTTCAAAGCAGGTACAAACAGAAACTACATGTATGGGAGCTATAAAATCCAATTACATTTTTCCTGTTTTCTACAGACAACTATACATAGTATACTAGTCAGTACATTATATAGTACTACACATAGTAGTCCGGTAAAATAGACTTTAAGTTCTGGTCTCTACAGAAGGAGTTTAACACGAGGTCAAGATTTTTAGTAAGCCTACCGAATCGATTCATAGACTTTGGTAGGAAAAAGAGTTGCTTGAAAGAAGAAAAGCTGGCACAAGATGCTGGCTGCTAAAGCATATAAATATGCTTAAAATATGTGTTCAAAGAGAGTAGACCAGAACCTATATTTGGGAATTTCATTCAACTCCGTACTAGCAGCTTTTGCGTGATGCTTGATTGCTATATGGTTTTTTCACACGATACGTGACACCTGGTATTATTAAATATGTTTTAAAACAATAGAAATATCACTTTGTGGAATAACAATAATAATCGGTAGTTACAATAAAATTCACATGAATTTGTAACTTGTAGCTGCAAACAATACAATAGGTTTCGGGTGCATCGATAAGCCAGCATTAAGATAAGGGGTCGTCAAAAATTCTAAAAAAATTAATTATTCATTTTCAATTGAGACCTATTTGTAAACTACTCTATTGTGTTTCTATGAATGCACCCATTCGCTGCTTTCTTATCTCTCAGGATGCGTGGTAATTTTAGGGCCTATATAAGGGAGGATTTTTCAAAAACGGGCACACTTACAGTTTCGACTGCAGACAGTGACTATCTACACATTGTGAAGTGAAGTGATTGTTGGTTTAAAATATCTTTAAATCATGGTTTCTGTAAACAATCAAACGTCAGTTGGAGTTCGAGATGATTCTTCGTCTCGCAAAAGCGGTTTGAAGAAGACTGCAAAGGGCAGAGTCTACAAGAACAAAAGACCGACGGAAAGACAAAATCACAAGCACAAGACGTCCAAGAGAGAGACACAAGAAGAACAACGAACCACTCGTGCTAAATCTCCTTTCCGTCCGTCGTACCAGCGTTGGCGATCTGTTCGATCTGTGGACGAGTTCACATATCTCAACAGAGTTGATGAAGGAGTATTCGGAGTTATCCATGCAGCCAAAGACAAACGGACGGGTGAAATTGTTGCCCTCAAACAACTTAAGAAAATTAATGAAAGGGAAGGATACTCCGTCGCCGCTCGGAGAGAGCTCGGTATGTTGCTGAGGATGAAGCATCCCAATATTGTCGCAGGCCACGGACTAGCGTCGAGTTCCAGATGTGACCAAGTATTCATAGTCATGGAGCTCATCGACTACGACTTGAAATCTTTCATGGAGACAATGCAAACTAACCAGCAACTGTTTTCAGTAGAACAGGTGAAATGCCTGATGAAGCAGTTGTTGAAGGCGGTACAACACCTTCACGACCATCACGTCATACACTGCGATCTACAAACAAGCAATATCTTGTTGTCGAACGAAGGTGTGCTGAAAGTGGCAGATTTTGGCAAGGCCCGAAACTATGAATTCCCTCCTGGGCAGTATACGCCAGCCGCAGTTACGCGCTGGTATCGGGCACCTGAACTTTTGCTGCTGTTCAACGAATACTCCTCGCCTGTCGACATGTGGAGTGTTGGGTGCTTATTCGCGGAATTAATAACCTTGCTGCCCCTGTTTCCCGGCACATCTGAGTTGGACCAGATCGACAAGATATTTATGGCTTTGGGGACGCCTTCAGACTCCATTTGGCCGGGTTACAGCGAATCTCCAATGGTACAAATGATTACGTTCGACGACTATCCTCCGGGCGAGTTGCGCAAAATGATAAGTCGTGAACTGTTATCCAAAGAAGGGCTATCTTTACTGCAAGGCTTTTTGACGTACGATCCTTCAAGGAGAATCACAGCAGCCGCTGCGTTAGAGCACACATACTTCAACGAGCAGCCGGTGGCGATGGAGCCGGCCATGTTCATGACGTCGTCCGCTCGCTGAGCTCTCACGCACGGCTGCGGTTCTTGGCTCCGGCTCCAGTTGTACTCAACTAGTTAAGGAATAACTCGTATCTGTATGCTTTGTGAGAAATAGTGTAAATTAGCCAATGTAGTCAAATGTAAATAATAGTTAATGAATAAAAAATGTACTGAGTAGTTAAGTTTGTAAATAATAATACAATTTATGTAATATATGTGTATATAATATGTATATGCTTGTAGTGTATTGTGAGATGTATAAAATGTATAAAAAAGATGTAAAAAATATAGAAATATAAGATTAGTATGAAATAAAAATTTACTACAATAATTTGAATTATGTTGTTTTTCTACATATTAAAACAAGGTTAATATTATTTATTTATTTATTTAGTTCTTTATGCACATAAATGTGTACAAGGTGGGCTTAATGCCGTAGGCATTTTATACCAGCCAAACCTTTCGGTGATGCAGAAACAAACCAGTGGTAGGTGCACTAAGCACGAAAATCCAGTAGTAACAGAAGCAATCAGAATACAACATACTTACTTACATGAATTTATACAATATACCTAGTCTTGCCATAAATATTGTAATAAAGAAAAATGTTTTAACTGCAAATAACATTTATTACTTTGACAGTGTGTTAGTTTAATACATAAATTAAATATATAAAAAGCTTATTTGAAGTGGTATCCATTAGCTGCAATACAGTCCTGTAAACGTTGAGGCCAATTATCACTAGAAGCATGCACTCTTTCCATGGGAAAGTTCTTCACTGCCAATCGTATAGATTGTTTTAGGGACTCCAAATGATCATGGCGTTTAGAACAACCTTTATTTTCTAAAACTGACCATAAATAATAATCCAGTGGATTAAGATCGGGACTAGACGATGGCCAGTCTTCAGCTCTGATGAAGTCCGAAATGTTCCCTTCCAATCAAGACTGCGTGGACCGAGCTTTATGACCCGGCGCCGAGTCTTGCTGGAAGGACCATACTTGGTTATTGAACATGGTGATGTTAAGAGGCTTAACTACCTTCTCAAAAAGGTATCTTGGAACACTTGTGCCGATGTTTTGATACCTTTTTCACAAAAATAAGGCTCAGTCACTCCTTCATAGCTAACACCCCACCAAACCATCACTGAAGTCGGATAATGTCCACGTTGCACTCTGTCGATTAATTGGGAAGCTTCCTTAGAGCTTTGAGCATAAATACGGTCATTTTACTTGTTAAAATGTTGCTCAATTGTAAAAATTCTCATCCGTAAACAAAATATTTCTGTAATCTCCCTTTGCGTACCGCTTCATTAGTTGTTTAAATTTTATCACCCTATTCTTCTTTAAATTATCAGTTATGAAATGAGCAGTGCGTCTCTTATAGGCTACAAGTCAACTTATAAAATACGCGACATGGTTCTAGGTGCTATCTTCATTTTCCGAGATAAAATCTTTTGCTTTCGGACAGGATTTCTTCGAATTCTTTCCCTTACTCCTTTGACCACCTTTTTCGTACATAGTTTATTATACAGTCCTTAAGGAACCTATATTCTGTACGTTTGTGCTTTTTTGGCCAAACCTATTATGAGAACCAAATATAACAGCGCACACATAGGACACACTTAGTTTTAAGGAAAAATTCCGCAATACTTGGCGGCTGGGCTTCTCCCAGTTGTACAGTGTCTTTTGTAACTTTAGGCTTTATTCATTAAGTCTCTTGCATTAAATTCGCTTCTTGTAGGGATTCAATACATTCATTCAAGCCCCTAGGACGCGCCAGACATTAGTGTTCCGGTGTTTTCATAGTTGTATCTACTGTAGATCCTGGTTTACAAGAGTTGCAGCAGTTTTGGGAGGATGTGGCGGACTTGCCCCATTATGTCTTTGACTGCCAATAGAAAACTGTTGAAGGCAAATCCTCCGCTAACGTTGGCCACTGGTAACCACCAGGGCGTACAATGTGTCAAAAAAAAAGGATTTCTAGTAAAACTACTGAATCGGATCATGAACTTTGGTAGGGGAAAGGTTTGCTTGAAAGACGGAAGCTGGCACAAAATTCTGGCATATGCTAAAAATGTGTCCAAAGTTAGTAATAGTAGACTAGAACCTGTATTTGAGTATTTCATTCAACTCCATGCCAGCTTAGTACAGCTTTTACTTGCGTGATGCTTGATTCTAATTCATTACAAAAATACTCTAATTTAACTTTCTACAGATAGCTACATGGTTATTTCACACGATACGGGACACCAGGTATTATTAAATATCTTTTAAAACAATGAAAATATTACTTTGAGGAATAATAATAATAATCGGTAGTTACAATAAAATTCACATGAATTTGTAACTTGTAGCTGCAAACAATACAATAGGTTTCGGGTGCATCGATAAGCCAGCGTTAAGATAAGGATAAGGACTCGTTATAATTCCAAGAAATATATTTTGTTCATTTGTTTTCTACTGTTGCAAAAAAGTATCAAAAACTAATTAAGAACTACCCTATTGTGTTTCTATGAATACACCCATTCGCTGCTTTCTTATCTCTCAGGATGCGTGGTAATTTTAGGGCCTATATAAGGGAGGATTTTTCAAGAACGTGCACACTTACAGTTTCGACTGCAGACAGTGACTACATATTGTGAAGTGAAGTGATTGTTGAATATTTTTCTAATCATGAATTCTGTGAACAACACCTCTAATGGAATTCAAGAGCTCAGCCGTCACGAGTCGGCACAAGATGTACTTCGGACTACGCGTCGAGAGAAAAGTGACCTAAAAGAGGCTGCTAAGCTTAAATATAAAAACATTTTAAGAAAGAAAACGAAAAGAAGTCATCGGGACAAGAACTGCAGCACGCGTCAAGCAAAACACGTAGCTGTAGCTACAACACCTGTACCTCCCTTACGCCATGTGTATCAGAGCAGACGATCTCTTGAGGAGTTTGAATTGTTAAACAAGATTGCAGAAGGCACCTATGGAGCTGTGTTCATAGCTGAGGATGAGACGACAAAAGAAATAGTTGCTCTCAAACGAATTACTACTGACAACAAGTATGAAGGATTGTTCAAAGCTGCTAAGAGAGAGTTAAAAACTTTACTCAAAATTCGGCATCCAAACATTATCGCCGGGCGAGAACTAGTACTAGGCGCCAATAAGGAGGAAGTGTTTGTAGTCATGGACTATGTACCTCGTGATTTGAGAAATTATATAGATTCCATGACCAAAAACAGACAATTATTTTCACCGGGCCACGTGAAGTGCCTAATGGTCCAACTCCTAAGTGCTGTTCAGCATCTTCACAAGAATTGGATACTCCACCGTGATCTCAAACCCAGTAACATATTACTGTCGTATGAAGGTGTACTCAAAGTGGCAGATTTTGGGTTAGCGCGAAAATATGAATTGCCTCCCCGGCAATACACGCCGGGTATGGTTACCTTATGGTACCGGGCGCCTGAACTGCTGCTGTCTGCAAATGAATATTCTACGCATATCGACATGTGGAGTATCGGATGCATATTTGCGGAGTTGATTACATTGCAACCTCTGTTTCCTGGAAGTTCTGAGTGTGATCAACTATTCAGAATATTCGAGGGTTTGGGAACACCTACAGACACGACTTGGCCCGGCTACAGTGAATTACCTGTAGGTAAAATTACTTTTAAAAACAATCCAACCAGTCGACTGCGAGAAACAATGAATAATCGACTTTCAGACGATGGGCTATCCTTACTGCAAGACTTTTTGCTGTATGATCAAGCGGCAAGAGTGACAGCAGACGCCGCTTTGAATCATGCATATTTCGAAGAAGAGCCGGTGGCGATGGAGCCGGCCATGTTCCTGCCATCGCTGTGGGCAGAGTACGTCGAGCAGAACTCCAACTCTGACACGGGAGAGGACACGCAGTAAGGATAAAACTAAGTTTAAAAAAGGCAGCAAAGGATAGAATAATTATAGAAAACCAAAATACGGAGAGAAAAAAATTGTTATCTGCAGAACACGCAAAATGCAAAATGGAGCAACTGTTGAAGGCGGTACAATACCTTCATAACCATCGCGTGATGCATCGTGACCTCAAAACAAGCACTATCTTGCTATCCAACAAAGGTGTACAGATTTTGGGAAGGCCCAAGAGTATGTTTTCCCTCCTCGGCAATATATGCCAGCTGTAGTGACAGTGAAAACGACAAGCAAACAGACGACTTAGCACTAAAGCATTTTAAAAACAAACAATGGGATGACTGGAATGTCCATCGCCGCGCAGAGAAGGCTCGGTCTACTGATGGAAATGGAGCACATCAATATTGTCACAGGGCATGAGATCGCGGTGGGCTCCAGAAGTGACGAGGTATTCCTAGTTATGGAATATTTGCCTAATGAAATGAACTGTTTAATGCACACAATGCGTAACAGCAGGGTAGCGTTTGGCCCCGAACACGTAAAGTGCCTAATAGTACAAAGAACTGCTGAGCTTTCGATATCTACACCACAGCAGTGTATTTCACCGTGATCTCAAACCATCCAACATTCTACTTACCGAAGATGGTATACTGAAGGTGGCAGATTTTGGTCAGCAAGATACGCCAGATATGGTTACACGCCGGTACCGCGCGCCAGAACTACTACTACTACTTAGCAAAACATACGGCACTCCTATACACATGCGGAGTGTCGGGTGTATATTTGAAGATTCTGATAAAATCGCAAATAAAATCAACAGATCAATCAGATATACCAGATACTGAGGTTACCCGAACTCTCTTTCACTTAGTTTTACAAAACAGTTGGTTGATTGGGGAGTTTGAAGTCGTCAATAGAGTTGATGAACATACGATGTTGTATACAGAGCAAGCGACAAGCAAACAGGCGACATAGACGACAGGATTCTCCATCGCCGCACAGAGAGAGAGCTCGATCTACTGATGGTAGTGGGTCTTGCCAATATTGTCATAAGACACGAGATTGCAGAAACGTACCGCCATAAACATGTACAAAATCATACCGGCAATATATCACAAATAAAATCAACAAATCAATCAGAAACACCAGATACCGTATTCCTAGTAATAGAGTACGTGCCTCATGAAGTGTACACAGAATATACAAAAACAAAATACGAAGAGCGAAATCACCATCAGCGCATCGGACGGCACTTAATGCAGACAATGCACAGCAACAAGCAATTGTTCTCTGTAGAACATGTGAAATGCCGAATGACGCAGCTGTTGAAGGCGGTACAACACCTTCACAACCATCACGTCATACACCGCGACGTAGTGCTAAAAATGGCAGATTTTGGGAAGGCCCAAGAATGTATATTCCTTCCTTGGCAACTCGGAATTACTGCTGCTCATAAAATAATACTCCTCTCCTGTCGACATGTGGAGTATTTTAGGTGTATATTTGTTGAATTGATTACGCTGCCGCCACTGTTTCCCGGTGCATCAGAATTGGATCAAATGACCAAGATATTTATAGATTTGGGGACACCTTCAAACTCAACTTGACCGGGTCACAGCGCATTACCAATGGTAAGAAACATTATGTTCAACAACTACTCCGGGCGGGTTGCGCAAAACATAAACTCCCTTTCATCTAGATTTACAGTGGTTTATAGAAAAAACGACTAACAAAGATACGACTAAGTTGGACTAAAAAATTTAAAATAATAATGAGTTGACGGGATTGTCCATCGCGGCGCAGAGAGAGATCGACCTACTGATGGAGATGGAGCTTTTAAGCACTTAGTGCAGACAATGCGTAACAACACAACGCCATGTTCCTGCCATCGCTATAGTCAGAGTACGTTAAACAGTACTCCAGCACTGACACGGGAGAGAGCGAGCAGTAAAGACACAAGGACAGAAGTGTAAAAGTGAAAGCGGCAGCAAACGACAGAATTTCTCGATAGATTTAATGAAAAAACGTTTGTAGTCGTTCACTGAGCAAGCGACAAACTTCTAGAGGCACGAGATTGCGGTGGCTCCAGAAGTGCAGAGGTATTCCTAGTAATGGAATATGTGCTTAATGAAATTAACAGTTTAATGCACTCAATGTGTAACAACAGGGCAACGTTTGGCCCCGAACACGTAAAGTGCCTAATGGTACAAAGAAGTACTGAGCGCCGTTTAATATCTGCACCACAGCAGTGTATTTCACCGTGATCTCAAAACCTCCAACATTCTACTTATCGAAGATGTATACTGAAGGCAGATTTTGGTCAGCAAGATACGCCAGACATGGTAACACGCCGGTACCGCGCGCCAGAACTACTACTACTACTACTTAGCAAAACATACGGCACTCCTATACACATGCGGAGTGTCAAGTGTATATTTGGAGATTCTGATAAAATCGCAAATAAAATCAACAGATCAATCAGAAACACCAGATACTGAGGTTGCCAAAACTCCGTTTCACTTACAAAACAGTAGGTTGATTGGGAAGTTTGAAGTTATCAATAGAGTTGATGAAGAAACATACGGTGTTGTGTACAGAGCAAGCGACAACCAAACAGGCGACAAAGTTGTAATAAAACTTCCTTAAAAATTTGATGAGAGGACAGGATTCTCCATCGCCGCGCAGAGAGAGCTCGACCTACTGATGGAGATGGAGCACATCAACATTGTCACAGGACACGAGATTGTGCAGGGCACCAGAAGGGACCAGTAGTCTGAAACAGACCGCCATAAATGTATACAAAAACAATACCAGCAACAAATCGCAAATAAAATCAACAGATCAATCAGAAACACCAGATACCGTATTCCTAGTAATGGAGTACGTGCCTCATGAAGTGTACACAGAATATACAAAAACAAAATACGAAGAGCGACATCACCATCAGCGCATCGGACAGCGCTCAAGTAGTTTGGGAATTAATCGTCATCGTATTTGCCAATGTAAATAAATGTAAAAAAAAATTTTTGAATATAAAATGTATTGTTTATTTACTAAACAATACATTTTAAATAATAATAATAATAATTATGTCTTTTATGTAACGTATGTGTATATAGTATATAACTATGCTTGTTGTAATGTATTAATATATCACCTTTTTAAATGTGAAAGTAGTATGAAATAAAAAAATACTATGATAATTTGAATTATGTTGTTTAATTGTTTCCTTCTACAAATTCTAATAACGTAAATATTATTTTAGTATTTAAAATCTAACTAGGACTGTAAGACATAATGAGAAATTTTAAAAAGGTAGACTTCAGACAGTTAGAAATATAAAGATTAAAAAAAAACCTTACCTTACACTAGTGTTTTATGTTTATTAGAATGTACGATTGAAATAAAAGCTTTAATTTATTTTTTAATTTTAATAATGAGAGGTGTTTAAAAAAGGGAAGAATACGTTGATTTCATTCACTTAGTGCCTTTTTGTGGTAATCATTACGAACTCATTGCAATCATCCATGCTGTACAGCTTTTGTCGTTCCACAGTCAATACAGTTTGGTGACCCGAACTTTTATCATTAGACAAAGACTACGTACAAAATAATAATTATTTTAAAAATTGATAATGTTATAATATTGCAAGTTCGTCGTTATAAAAATTGTAAATATTTTTTAAGTTTATATTAGCAATACTTTAATTTTGGACAGCGTTCATTTATTAAAAGTTCAAATAAATATATTGTAATAATAATAATTTGAGATTTTTCTTTTAAAGTTGCTGGTTGTAATTATTTATATGCATTATCCGATATTCTAGGATTTGTGTAAAAAAATCGTGAATGTAATACAGGTTATACAATTAATATGTTCTACAGTGATTATACTTTATTTATTGTTTCTCACTGTACTAAATAAGGATACAGAAAAAAATACCATACATACATAACAGCACGCCTGTCTAACATGGGAGTAGTCACTCATTAGTCTTTTCATACATGGACGTCGGTAGCATTAAAAAAATACCACGTTTTTAAAAACCTACTTCAAAAATGATTTTATTTCATACGAAGGTAAACACGTTTTTTTTTTTTCAATAAACTTTGATGCATCTTATTTGTCTTCTTTTACTAATCACATCTAGTAAAAATATCACGTAGGATGGGTTGAAGATTTTTAGTACTAGGTGTCCAGTCGCAGTAAAAATACCATTACTTTTAACAAAGGATTTTAAATTGCCAAAAGTTTGTTATCGAAAATTAATTTTAGCATTGTCAAAAAGTGTCTATTTTAAATATTTGTAAATAACCCTATTGTGTTACTGTGAATACACCCATTCGGTGTTTTCTTATCTCTCAGGATGCGTGGTAATTTTAGAGCCTATATAAGGGAGGATCTTCAAGAACGCGTTCACTTACAGTTTAGACTGACGCCAGTGACTACCTACACATTGTGAAGTAAAGTGATCGTAATAGTTTCAAACTAACAATGTATTCAGTGAACGAGATTGAAATATCCAATCAAGACAGTGCTGGTGCTGCATCACGCTCGCCACTTAAAGCTGCACTTCAAAAAACTAAAGAAACAAGTGGTCTGAAACAAGCAGCAATCGATAAATACAGAGATTTTATACGGAGAGAGAAAAAGAGCTACAACGACAAGAAGTGGAAAAAGGTTAAAGAAGAACGAAAACAACCAACTGATGCTGAACCTTGCTTCCGTACTGCATTAAAGGAGAGTCGGTCCATTAGAGAGTTTGAGTGTCTAAATAAAATTGACGAAGGAGCATACGGCGTTGTGTATAGAGCTCGCGATAAATCAACAGACGATATAGTTGCTCTGAAACGACTTAAAGCGCTTAACGAAACAGAAGGATTGTCCATTGCTGCTGAGAGGGAATTAAACACTCTGCTTAAACTAAAACATCCCAACATTGTCGCAGGATGGGATATAGCAGTGAGCTCTAAAAGAAATCATGTGTATGTGGTAATGGAGTACGTACCGCACCAGTTGAGAAGTTTTTTGGAGACGATGCGGCAAAATCATTTGCTATTCGGCCCAGAACACATAAAATGCCTGATGTCGCAACTGCTGAGGGCGGTACAGTATCTTCATGCCAACCACATCATACACAGAGATCTCAAGACTCACAACATCCTACTGACCCAAGACGGTGTTTTAAAAATAGCAGACTTTGGCATGACTCGAGAGTATGGATTCCCTCTTCAACAATATACACCGGGCGTGTGCACGCGATGGTACCGTGCGCCTGAACTGCTGTTGCTCAGCCCACAATACTCCACTCCCATTGACATGTGGAGTATCGGGTGTATATTGTACGAATTGGTTTACTTGTGTCCCCTGTTTCCTGGCACGTCTGACTTGGATCAACTAAACAGAATATTTACAAATTTGGGAACGCCTTCAGACGCAACTTGGCCCGGGTTCAGCTCGTTACCATCGGTACAAAACATTATTCTGAACGAGTATCCACCGGGCGGGTTGCGCAAAAAGATAAACGCAAAAGATCTTTCCGAAAGCGGTTTCTCTTTGTTGGAAGGATTATTAACTTATAATCCGGCAAGGAGAGTGACAGCAGCCGCTGCTTTAGAGCACGCATTCTTCAAG
This sequence comes from Spodoptera frugiperda, assembly GCF_023101765.2. Lineage (NCBI taxonomy): Eukaryota > Metazoa > Arthropoda > Insecta > Lepidoptera > Noctuidae > Spodoptera > Spodoptera frugiperda. Next base: position 9,129,873 of record NC_064221.1, read on the forward strand.
GAGCAGCCGGTGGCCATCGAGCCGGCCATGTTCCCGATGGCGATGCAGTCGGAGGACAGTGACCAGTACTCCGCCACTGAACCGGAAGAGGATTGCGGCTCTCACCCTTAGCGGTTGCGGCTCTCGCTAGACGCATTGGATAGAATTGTAAATAGTTTTTAGTTTTATTTTAGTAATAGTTTAATTTTAAGCAGCCTTTCTTTATTATTAGTTATTAGTTAAAATTATAATATCACTAGATGTAAGTCGTTTTATGAATATGTCAATTAAGAATTTTAGTTTTATGTTGTAGTTTTTAAATGTATAATATACCTTTTTATTGAAGTATACGTGTGTAAATATATCTGTGATTGTTAAATTAGTATAATTATGTTTGTTTTATTCAATTGTTATGTACGCGTTATTTATACACATTTAACCAAAAAATAAAATAATTTCTTACAGTACCCCCTTTTTTTAATTGTTCCTGACTTTAACTTGTTTCCATAATTATGTATTAGAAACAAAACACTAAATATTATAAACATTCAATAAACTTTTACAAAGTGTAATATCTGTGGCCCTAGTGAAAAGGGGTATAAGTCCGATTTTGCCGAAAATGAGTTAAGTACACCAAAGTGTTCAGAAAAAAATGCTCTATCGATTGGTGAAAACGGATCTAACCTATCTCTAAAAATAAAGAAGTTACTGTGTGCAAAAGGGTTTAACTCAAACAAAAAAAAATGGAAAGTTCGGGTATAAGTATGTTCAAATTTCTTTATACAGAACTATGACATCTTTACTTTGTGAGTAGGAATTTAACTAATTATAGATTTCCAGCGTTTCGTTTTATTTGGCGTAAAACGGCTTAAGTGTACTTGTTCTTTAAAAAATGTTTAGTGAATAATGGTTTTACTAGACATAAATCTCTTTTCACCTACATAAAACAGAAAAATCAAAAACAAGTCTGTTGACATCTGTTTTCACGTTTTTAATATTGAAATTAATCAATTTAAATCGATTTAACTGTATTTATATCCTACGAGTATGTTTCATTTTACGTGAAAAAAGTTCGAATGGACGATTCGGGGTACAGTGCGGGTGGGTGGGGAGCGCGCTGCAACTCGATTTACTCGATGCTTTTTTTGCTAAACCAAAGCTGTTATTGTTTTTCCGTTTATTGATTATTATTTTTGAAAATCGATAATTACGCGAGTGATTTGTATCCTTTTCCACTTATTTTAGTCGATTATTTCAATGTTGTAATAAAATTATATGGATTTTAGTCAACATGTACCCTTTTACACTGAGTTTCTAGTCTCTGTTCTAATAATATTTCCTACAATAAAAAAATTAAATACGAATGATAAGTGTTTATTCCTGTAAAGAGTCGTAACTTGTTGACATAGGTTATTTTACTTATTACTCGGTGCTTTTTTGTTATTCCGTTTATTAATTGTTACTATTTTATGTTTGTTCTTTTCCTATTTCGGGACCATAGGGTCCCGGACCTTTAGAAGGCATACGAGGAGCCGAAGCCAACTCGCGGAGGCCCGTTGAAAAATTTTAATCTAAATGTAATGGGAAATCAACCGGCGATTAACCCTGTATGCACTATGGAAATACACCAAAGGACAATCCCCGGTTGATGCAGAACTATTGTGAGATATGGTAAAAAGAAATGATAGGGATATGGGTGTGGGTGGCTGTGGAATAGTTAACCGGTTAACTATGGGATACTAAGGCCCCTGCCCCTGACCAATATTGATACATACGGATAAACAGGCAGGGGGTGACTCTCAAACTCAATTACTGGGCCCCCGAAAACGGCTAGCATGTAGCGACAAGAGGGCAACATACGTTGAGCTACTTGAGGAAAGAGAGGCATCCCACGGCTATTAGAGCAATCCCGGAAGTATGGTCAAGACCCCTACCAGCATCTTACTGGGATACATCCTTCCCCCGAGTTGGAGTTGAAGGCAACTCCACTCTTGCGAATTTCCTCTCAAACCAGCCGGTTAAGGCAAGAATGAGGTAGGAGAGGCCTCTCCGGTTAGTCGCAGGTACTAACCGGAGTCGAAAAATAGGGCCTCTCCCGGGAGTCAGGTCCATGGGGTCGCCACTGCCCAACAGCTCGCCAAGCTGCCTTGCGGACCTATTTTATGTTATTACTAGCTTCCGCCCGCGACTCCGTCCGCGCGGATGTCGGTCTTCGCGTGGAAGTTTTATTTCTCCATTTTGAGTAACCCTGACAATATCATGTTATAAATATCTATTGGACCCAAATACGGCGAGACCCATAATAATTAAGGAGATCCCTCTATTGCTGTTGAGCTCGCTTTCTGTAGAATAAAACTGAAAAATAAAGTTTTTTTTCTATGTATTTTTCCAGGATAAAAAGTATTCTATTTTATGCCCAGGATAGTAAGGTATAATTATACCAAGTTTCATCGAAATGGAACCGTTAGTTTTCACGTGATGCCTGAACATACAGACAGACAGACAAAAAAAATTATTCACATATTTGGGTTTGGTATCGATCCAGTAACACCCCCTGTTATTTATTCTTTCAATTTTTTCCATGTACAAAATTGACCCTTCTACAGATTTATTATAATATATGAATGAATGAATGAATGAGAGTGTTATAAACGTAAGAGTAGACAAATATAATCAGAAAGCTCCGAACTGCTAAGCTATCGGGAGTTATACGTGTTATTGTGAGTCAACCGTAAGAGATAGACATTTGCTGTCGTGGAATATTTTTTAAACAATTTTAAGGAGAACATTTCCGTCATACATGATTTCTGTGTAGCTTTAACCATTAACGCTGCACGCGCGACGGACGCTTAAAAAATAGAGTAAGTTCTCCTGTTTTCCCAACATTTCCCTTCACTGCTCTGCTCCTATTGATCGTAGCGTGATGAAAAGTATACTATAACCTGCCCAGAAGTATGAAGAACAATTGTACCAAGTTTCGTTGAAATCTGTCGAGTGGTTTTTATTCCTATAAAGAACATACAGACAGACAGACAGACAGACAAAAAAATTTCTGATTGCATTTTTGGCGTCAGTATCGATCACTAATCACCCGCTGATAGTTATTTTGGAAATATATTTCATGTACAGAATTGATCTCTCTAAAGATTTATTATAAGTATATATAGATTGTTATCACTAAGTATTAGGCGTCTTTCCCGCTCGTCCCCACTGCGGACGACTGGGAATGTTGCGTTCTGTTCAGATGAACAGAACGCAACATTCCCAGTCGTCCGCATAGAGTAGATACTCTGTGGACGTATAGAACGCATTGTTCCTAGTCGTCCGCACCCCGTCATCTCACGTGTAGTCTAAGAGTTAATCAAGAAAATATGAAAATTAGTTTAAATATACATTCATCTAATAAATCTAAAGATTTTTTTACGTATTTTATACCTACTAAATGTATAACATAAAAATATGTCACATTTTAATTTAACATTTTTTATCATAAATAATATATATATCCAGGAGATTGTATCTTTTAAAACTTTTTACATATTAATTGTATTTAAATTCATATTGATACAATACTCAGTGTGTAAAATTTAAATGTGAAACATTTTATGCTATAAATTTAGTATAAAATACGCAAAAAATACTTTAGAATTAGTAGGTATGTACTTTTAAAGTAATTTTCATATTTTCTTTATTAACTCTTAGACTAGACATGAGGTGACAGGGTGTGGACGAGCGGGAATGACTCAGTATTAGTTGTATAAGTAGACCAATTTTCCGATCCACTTTATACGCCAAAGGTTTTTGCAGCGTTTCCCAGGGGTATTTTTTTAAAGTAAGTAATATTTAGTTTTTGAATGGCTGGTCGCTATAAAGTAATTTATTAGTTTTACTTGTGTTAAAAAAACACTATAAAGTATTTTTTTAGTTTTACGTGTGTTCAAAATTAGATATAAGTTACACAAAATGATTCATATAAGTCTTTATGTCCCCCTTAACTTGTCTGTAATCAATGTGAAAAAGGGAATAAGTAACTATTTTTCATATTTTTTAAATTTTAATCATGTTGATGGTAAGTTTATAACAAATACACGTGTTTCTGATAGTTAATCACTTATTATTCCATTGAATTACTTAGTTATCATAAAAAATATTCCAAATGCGTATCCTTTTTCACTTGTGTAAATAAACTTTTGATTTAAATGTAAAGGGGTATAACTTATTTTATACCCTTAAGGCATTCATTTTGTGGTTGGTATAAGTCACTATTTCGGAAACTATTAAGTTTACATAAAAAATGACTCCATAATAGCAAAGAGCATAAAAAGTTTACCTATAAAACACATCACATGTATTTAATTCGGCAGCAGTTTGAGCGCTATAAATACCGAAACATCGCGCGGAGCGTTTTTTGCGTCTCCTGTAAAGTTGCATTTTTAGATTTACATCCCTTTTCACTAGAGCCACAGATATATACAAAAGGACATAATTTGTTTTGGAAATTGAAACAAAACAATCTGCCAAAAATCATTGTACTTATATCACACCGACAAAGTTGGAGGCAGAAGTTACTTTTTTAAATAAACTTCTATGTAGTTAACTATCTGCTTTGATGTACATACCTTTACTATAGCTAGGTAATAACCTTCTCTTCTAAAATGAAACATATTTTTTTTTTTTGGCAAACAAGCAATTTTTTGTTACCAAACAAAACAACGAATAGTCAAAAGTTTAAATTAAACTCATTTAAACTCATTATCTAACGAACGACATTATATAACAACCATGTAAAAATATTACTTTGACTGACAATATACAATGAAGGTCACATGAATTTCTTACTTATTGCTGCGCACAATACAATAGGTTTCGGGTGCAGCGATAAGCCAGCGATCCAGATAAGGAGTCTTGAAAATTCCGAGAAAATTAATTGTTGTAGCTCGGCAATAAAGTAACTGTTTTAATTTATTGAGAACTACCCTATTGTGTTACTATGAATATACCCATTCAGTGTTTATTATTTCTATGTGTGTCTATGTATGCGTGGTAAGTCTTAGGACCTATACCGGTTGGCCTTGGAAGTATGGATCAAATCAAATAGATTGGAATCGCGGAAAAAAAGGTGAGATTAGAAAAAAAATTCGAGCGTGTGTTGTGCCTAATCCAATCACGTCCGCAGTATATAACTTGGTTTAACATCCAAAATTATCTAAATATTTGAAAACTCAGATTTGAACACCAAAATGTCTAAAAATTTATATATTTTATCGCGCCATCGTCATACATATAATATTATGCCTTACACTTAATTTCACCTTAACCAACAAAACAATATGTAATAATAAGTACTTCCTAAATCATACCTGATTTGATCGTTAGACATTTTTGAAATTAACTAATTAGCACATTAAAACCCTCATTAAGAAACATTAGTTTATTACCCTCTGTAATGACCAAAAGAGTGATTAGCAGGGCCTATATAATGAAGAATCTTCAGCATACATACAGTTTAGACTGCAGACGTTGACTACATATTGTGTACATACATACATAACAGCACGCCTGTCTAACATAGGAGTAGTTACTCATTAGTCTTTTCATGCATGCTCGTCGGTAGCATTAAAAAAATACCACTTTTTGAAAAACCTACTTGAAATATAATTTTATTTCATACGAAGGTAAACTCGTTTTTTTTTTTCAATAAACTAATATGCATCAATGACTGAATGAATGTCTGATCAAACCTTTTCTGACGTACCTATTTGTCTTCTTTTACTAATCACATCTAGTAAAAATATCACGTAGAATGGGTTGAAGATTTTTATTACTGGGTGTCCACTCGCAGTAAAAAAAAAACATTACTTTTAACAAAGAATTTTAAATTGACAAAAGTTTGTTATCGAAAATTAATTTTAGCATTGTCAAAAAGTATCTATTGTAAATATTTGTAAACTACCCTATTGTGTTACTGTGAATACATCCATTCGGTGTTTTCTTATCTCTCAGGATGCGTGGTAATTTTTAGAGCCTATATAAGGGAGGATCTTCAAGAACGCGTTCACTTACAGTTTAGACTGACGCCAGTGACTACCTACACATTGTGAAGTAAAGTGATCGTGAAAGTTTCAAACTAATAATGTATTCTGTGAACGAGATTGAAATATCAAATCAAGACAGTGCTGGTGCTGCATCACGCTCGCCACTTAAAGCTGCACTTCAGAAATCTCACAAGGAAACAAGTGGACTGAAACAAGCAGCAATCGATGAATACAGAGATTTTATACGGAGAGAGAAGAAGAGCTACAACGACAAGAAGTGGAAAAAGGTTAAAGAAGAACGAAAACAACCAACTGATGCTGAACCTTGCTTCCGTACTGTGTTAAAGGAGAGTCGGTCCATTAGAGAGTTTCAGTGTCTAAATAAAATTGACGAGGGAGCATACGGCGTTGTTTATAGAGCTCGCGATAAATCAACAGACGAAATAGTTGCTTTGAAACGACTTAAATCTCTGAACGAAACAGAAGGATTATCCATTGCTGCTGAGAGGGAATTAAATACACTTCTTAAACTGAAACATCCCAACATTGTCGCAGGATGGGATATAGCAGTGAGCTCTAAAAGAAATCATGTGTATGTGGTAATGGAGTACGTACCGCACCAGTTGAGAAGTTTTTTGGAGACGATGCGGCAAAATCATTTGCTATTCGGCCCAGAACACATAAAATGCCTGATGTCGCAACTGCTGAGGGCGGTACAGTATCTTCATGCCAATCACATCATACACAGAGATCTCAAGACTCACAACATCCTACTGACCCAAGGCGGTGTTTTAAAACTAGCCGACTTTGGTATGACCCGAGAGTATGGATTCCCTCTTCAACAATATACACCCGGCGTGTGCACGCGCTGGTACCGTGCGCCTGAACTGCTGTTGCTCAGCCCACAATACTCCACTCCCATTGACATGTGGAGTATCGGGTGTATATTGTACGAATTGGTTTACTTGTGTCCACTGTTTCCTGGTACGTCTGACTTAGATCAATTGAACCGGATATTTATGGATTTGGGAACGCCTTCAGACGCAACTTGGCCCGGCTTCAGCTCGTTACCATCGGTACAAAACATCATTCTGAACGAGTATCCACCGGGCGGGTTGCGCAAAAAGATAAACTGCAAAGATCTTTCCGAAAGCGGTTTATCTTTATTGGAAGGGTTATTGACGTATAATCCGGCTAGAAGAGTGACAGCAGCCGCTGCTTTAGAGCACGCATTCTTCAAGGAGCAGCCGGTGGCCATCGAGCCGGCCATGTTCCCGATGGCGATGCAGTCGGAGGACAGTGACCAGTACTCCGCCACTGAACCGGAAGAGGATTGCGGCTATCACCATTAGCGGTTGCGGCTCTCGCTAGACGCATTGGATAGAATAGTAAATAGTTTTTAGTTTTATTTTAGTAATAGTTTAATTTTAAGCAGCCTTCATTTATTATTAGTTAAAATTATAATATCACTAGATGTAAGTCGTTTTATGAATATCTCAATTAAGAATTTTATTTTTAAGTTGTAGTTTTTAAATGTATAATATACCTTTTTAGTGAAGTATACGTGTGTAAATATATTTGTGAATGTTAAATTAATATAATTATAGTTTTTTATTCAATTATTATGTACGCGTTATTTATACACATTTAACCAAAAAATAAATTATTTTGTTTTACAGTAAATACATTTTGTTTAATTGTTCCTGTCTTTATGTTATGATACTAGAAAATGTTTATCTAAATAAGGAAAACACAGTTTTAAGTGGGTTTTATTAGGGAATGCAAATCTCGCGAAATTGGTGGTTTTATACGATTTTTATTTTGTTATATAATCATAATAACTGAAAACAATAATTATGTATCGGAAACAAAGACTAAATATTTTAAGACCAATTTTTATATTCACAAAAGTAATTAATATACACAAAAGAACATACTTTTTTGGAAACTGAAATAAAAAAAAATCGAAAAAGCTATCGTACTTATATCACACGGACAAAGTTGGGGGCAGAAGTCACTTTTTTAAATGAACTTTTATGTAGTTTACTAACTACTTTGACGTACATGAAACAAAATTCTTTTGGCAAACAAACAATTCTTGTTACGAAACAAAACAAAGAATAGTCAAAAGTTTAAATGAAACTCATTTAAACTCATTATCTAACGACCGACATTATATAACAACCATGTAAAAATATTACTTTGACTGACAATATACAATGAATTTCACACGATTTACTTACTTATTGCGGCACACAATACAATAGGTTTCGGGTGCAGCGATAAGCCAGCGATCCAGATAGATTAATTGTTTTAGATTGACAAAACAGTATCTGTTTTAATTTATTGTGAACTACCCTATTGTGTTACTATGAATATACCCATTCAGTGTTTATTATTTCTATGTGTGTCTATGTATGCGTGGTAAGTCTTAGGACCTATACCGGTTGGCCTTGGAAGTATAGATAAAATCAAATACATTGGAATCGTAGAAAAAAAATTAAGGTGAGATTAGAGAAAACTTTTCGAGCGTGGGCTGTGCTTAATCCAATCACCCCCGCAGTATATAACTTGGTTCAACATCCAAAATGATCAAAACTTTTGGCAACCCTTGAATTGAAAACCAAAATATCTAAAAATTTTATCGCGCCATCGGCATACGCATGTATTATATTATACGTAATTTGACTGTATTTAATAAAAATTACTTTCTAAATTACACCTGACTTGATCGTTAGACATTCTTGAAATTAACTAATTAGCACATTAAAACCTTCTGTAAGAAACATTAGTTTATTACCCTCTGTAATGACCAAAAGAGTGATTAGCAGGGCCTATATAATGAAGAATCTTCAGCATACATACATACAGTTTAGACTGCAGACGTTGACTACACATTGTGAAGTGAAGTGATCGTAATACTTTAAAACTGACAATGAATTCTGTGAACGTGATCGAAGTATCAGACGGAGTTCAAGACAATGCTGGTCGCTCGTTAAGCCAAACGCCACCTAAAGCTTTACTTCGTAAAAACCAACAATGGATGAGTGGTCTGAAAAAAACACTGATGGATAGATACAAAGACGATATGCGGAAAGAAAAGAAGATCTACAACGACAAGAAATTGAAGAAGAATAAAGAAGAACCAACACAATCTACTGATGCAGTACCTCCCTTCCATCCAGCGTTAAAGGACAGTCGAAACGTTAAAGAGTTTCAATATCTCAATAAAATTGATGAAGGAGCATACGGCGTTGTGTATAGAGCTCGCGATAAGTCAACAGACGAAATAGTTGCTCTGAAGCGACTCAAAGCTCTCAACGAAAAAGAAGGATTTTCCATCGCAGCTCAGAGGGAACTCCGAACATTACTGAAAATACAACATCCCAACATTGTCGCAGGGCGGGAGATAGCGGTGGGTTCGAGAAGAAACCACGTATATGTGGTAATGGAGTACGTGCCGCACCAGCTGAGAACTTTCTTAGAAACGATGCGACAAAATCATCTAATGTTCTCCCCAGAACATATCAAATGCCTTATGATCCAACTTCTGACTGCAACACAACATCTTCATGAAAATAACATCATACACAGAGACCTCAAGACTAACAATATTCTTTTGGCCCAAAATGGTGTTCTAAAGGTGGCAGATTTCGGATTGGCTCGAGAGTATGAATGTTCTCCTCAGCAATATACTCCGGGCGTGGTCACGCGCTGGTACCGTGCGCCTGAACTGCTGTTGCTCAGCCCACAATACTCCACTCCCATTGACATGTGGAGTATCGGGTGCATATTAGGCGAACTAATAAACTTGTGGCCACTGTTTCCCGGAACATCTGAACTGGATCAGTTGAATAGAATATTTATGGATTTGGGTACGCCTTCGGACTCAATTTGGCCCGGCTACAGTGCGTTACCGGCGATGAGAAACATCATTTTCGACGACTATCCACCGGGCGGGTTGCGCAAAAAGATAAGCTGCAAAGATCTTTCTGAAAGCGGTTTGTCTTTACTGGAAGGATTATTGACATATGATCCTGCAAGAAGACTGACAGCCGCCGCTGCCTTAGACCACGAATACTTCACAGAGCTGCCGCTGGCAATCGAGCCGGCCAGGTTCCCGATAGCGATGGAGTCGGTGGACAGCGGTCAGTATTCCGCCACTGAACTGGAAGAGGATCGCGGCTCTCACTATAGTACTACTTTAAGCGCATTGGACAACGACGTACTTAATAAAAGAATAGATTGATAATAATATAATATTGTAATTTGATCGTTGTAATTTTGTATGTTTAAAATTGTAAATATATTTTAGGTCTGTACTAGCACTACTTTAATTTTAGACAGCGTTCATTTATTATAAGTTCAAATAAATATATTGCAATAAAAATAATTTGAGATTTTTCTTTTCAAGTTGCTGGTTGTAATTATTTATATGCATCTCATTATCCGATATTCTAGGATTTGTGTAAAAAAATCGTGAATGTAATATAGGTTATACAATTAATATGTTCTACGGTGATTATTGTTTCTCACTGTACTAAATAAGGATACAGAAATAAATACCATACATACATAACAGCACGCCTGTCTAACATAGGAGTAGTACTTCAAAAATTATTTTAAGGTATACATTACACACAAGGTTTTTTTTCAATAAACTTTCATGCATCTTTTTTATCTTCTTTTACTAATCACATCTAGTAAAAATATCACGTAGAATGGGTTGAAGATTTTTATTACTGGGTGTCCACTCGCAGTAAAAAAAAAACATTACTTTTAACAAAGAATTTTAAACAAAAGTTTGTTATCGAAAAATAATTTTGGCTTTGTCAAAAAGTGTTAATTTTAAATATTTGTAAACTACCATATTGTGTTACTAGAATACACCCATTCAGTACTTTCTTATCTCTCAGGATGCGTGGTAATTTTTAGGGCCTATATAAGGGAGGATCTTCAAGAACGCGTTCACTTACAGTTTAGACTGACGCCAGTGACTACATACACATTGTGAAGTAAAGTGATCGTAATAGTTTCTAACTAACAATGTATTCTGTGAACGAGATTGTAATATCAAATCAAGACAGTGCAGGTGCTGCATCACGCTCGCAACTTAAAGCTGCACTCCAAAAAACTAAAGAAACAAGTGGACTGAAACAAGCAGCAATCGATAGATACAGAGATTTTATACGGAGAGAGAAAAAGAGCTACAACGACAAGAAGTGGAAAAAGGTTAAAGAAGAACGAAAACAACCAACTGATGCTGAACCTTGCTTCCGTACTGCGTTAAAGGAGAGTCGGTCCATTAGAGAGTTTGAGTGTCTAAATAAAATTGACGAAGGAGCATACGGCGTTGTGTATAGAGCTCGCGACAAGTCAACAAATGATATAGTTGCTCTGAAACGGCTTAAAGCTCTAAATGAAACAGAAGGATTCTCCATTGCTGCTGAGAGGGAATTAAACACTCTGCTTAAACTAAAACATCCCAACATTGTCGCAGGATGGGATATAGCAGTGAGCTCTAAAAGAAATCATGTGTATGTGGTAATGGAGTACGTACCGCACCAGTTGAGAAGTTTTTTGGAGACGATGCGACAAAACCATTTGCTGTTCGGCCCAGAACACGTAAAATGTCTGATGTCTCAACTGCTGAGGGCGGTGCAGTATCTTCATGCCAATCACATCATACACAGAGATCTCAAGACTCACAACATCCTACTGACCCAAGACGGTGTTTTAAAAATAGCCGACTTTGGAATGACTCGAGAGTATGGATTCCCTCTTCAACAATATACACCCGGCGTGTGCACGCGCTGGTACCGTGCGCCTGAACTGCTGTTGCTCAGCCCACAATACTCCACTCCCATTGACATGTGGAGTATCGGGTGTATATTGTACGAATTGGTTTACTTGTGTCCACTGTTTCCTGGCACGTCTGACTTAGATCAGTTGAACAGGATATTTGTGGATTTGGGAACGCCTTCAGACGCAACTTGGCCCGGCTTCAGCTCATTACCATCGATACAAAATATCATTTTGGACGACTATCCACCGGGTGGGTTGCGCAAAAAGATAAACGCAAAAGATCTTTCCGAAAGCGGTTTCTCTTTATTGGAAGGGTTATTGACTTATAACCCGGCAAGGAGAGTGACAGCAGCCGCTGCTTTAGAGCACGCATTCTTCAAGGAGCAGCCGGTGGCCATCGAGCCGGCCATGTTCCCGATGGCGATGCAGTCGGAGGACAGTGACCAGTACTCCGCCACTGAACCGGAAGAGGATTGCGGCTCTCACCCTTAGCGGTTGCGGCTCTCGCTAGACGCATTGGATAGAATTGTAAATAGTTTTTAGTTTTATTTTAGTAATAGTTTAATTTTAAGTAGCCTTCATTTATTATTAGTTATTAGTTAAAATTATAATATCACTAGATGTAAGTCGTTTTATGAATATTTCAATTATTAGGAATTTTATTTTAAGTTGTAGTTTTTAAATGTATAATATACCTTTTTATTGAAGTATACGTGTGTAAATATATTTGTGATTGTAAAATTAGTATAATTATAGTTTTTTATTTAATTATTATGTACGCGTTATTTATACACATTTAACCAAAAATAATATAGTTCTTTACAGTAAATACATTTTGTTTAATTGTTCCTTTCTTTATGTTATGTGACTAGAAAATGTTTTATTAGGGAAAGCAAAACTCGCGAGATTGGTGCTTTTATAAAATTTTTATTTTGTTATATAATCATAATAACTGAAAACAATAATTATGTATCAGAAACAAAATACTAAATATTTTAAGACCAATTTTTATATTCACGAGATTTTTCAATAAACGTTTAAAAAGTGTAATATACACAAAAGGACATAATTTGTTTTGGAAACTGAAACAAAACAATCTGAATTGTTTTGTTTCAGTTTCAATTAAGTTCCAAACAATCTACAACAAGAATGGGATACTTACCAGAAGAGTTTAACAGGTCTGGTTCAACTGAAAATACCTCGATGGTTACATATTAGTTCGAATAACACAAAATCGGAGTTACACGGCTTTTCAGATGCCTCGAAGCAAGCGTATGCTGCTGTGGTCTATCTTAGAGTTATAGACAATTTGGGTCATATTCATACTTCTTTAATAACATCCAAAACTAAGGTAGCACCTATTAAACAGGTGTCTATTCCAAGATTGGAACTTTGTGGAGCTGTTTTGGTTTGTAAATTAATAGCGGAAGTAGGTGAAGTGATGGGAATATCAAGAAGTGATTGGCATGTCTGGACGGACAGTGAAGTAGTATTGGCATGGTTAAATGGACATCCATCCCGTTGGAAAACTTTTGTTGCCAACCGAGTATCGGAGATTTTGACGACGTTAGATGCTCATCACTGGGCACATGTGCCGACAAAGGAAAATCCAGCAGACTGTGCCTCGCGTGGTGTTTTTGCAGCCGAACTTAAAGATATGTCGATATGGTGGGAAGGACCGAGTTTTTAAAAAAGGTGGTGATTGAATATCATCGACATAAAAATATGGCTACGCATTTGGAAGAAGCTAAGATACATACACATACGTGTATTTTAGATGAGTCATTCTGGAACAGATTTTCTACATTATCAAGAATGATAAGAGTTATTGCATATTGTCGTAGATTTTTAAGGTCGCAAAGACGAGGAGTCATGACGAAATATTTGAAAAAACATGAATTAGATGAAGCAAGAGAATTATGCATAAAGAAAAGCCAGGAAGAAGGTTTCGCATGTCAATTAGAAGAATTGAAAAGAAATCAAACTCCTTCCTCTGGAGAATTGAAAGCATTAAATATATTTTTAGATTCTAAAGGAATTATAAGAGTTGGGGGCGGCTTGAAAAAGCGCAACTAGATTATAATCGTGTTCATCCTATTTTAATATCTAAAAAATCTTTTTTGACAAATCTTTTAATTGCAGAGGCGCATGTAAAATCATTACATGGTGGGCCACAAATGATGATTACGTATTTACGTTCCAAATACTGGATAATAGGAGTAAAATAATTAGCTTAGAAGCATGTTAGAGAATGCGTTAAATGCATTAATGCATCTATTTTTAGAACTCAATTAATGGGTCAATTGCTACCAGCACGTGTCACTTATAAAAAACCTTTTTTGTGTAGTGAAGTAGGTTACGCTGGTCCTATTAATATAAGGGCTTCACCAGGTCGAGGCAATAAATCATACAAGGGCTATATTGCGTTATTTGTGTGTATGTCCACTAAGGCAGTGCACTTAGAAGCAGTTAGTGAACTGAGCACAAAAGCCTTTTTAGCTGCCTTTAAAAGATTTATGTCTAGACGAGGTCGTTGCGCTGATTTATATAGTGATAACGGCACTAATTTCGTGGGTGCAGCTCGGGAGTTGCAGTATTTGTTTAATCAACAAAAATCTGGTTTCAATTCTGAATTAGTAGAATATCTAGCAAATAATGGTACAGATTGGCACTTTATACCTCCTCATGCACCAAACTTTGGGGGCTTATGGGAGGCAGGTATAAAATCTACCAAGTACCATCTTAAACGGGTAATAGGAAATTCTATTTTAACTTATGAAGAGATGGCTACAGTATTAGCTCAGGTTGAAGCTTGTCTTAATTCTAGACCATTATCTTACGTAGAAGATCAGGATAAGTTAACTATATTAACTCCGGGTCATTTTCTGATTGGAGAGCCCCGGTGTTACCGCCGGATTTAGATTATGAAAAAGTAAATAATGTAAATAGTTTAAGACGTTGGCAACTTCATCAGAAAATAATGCAAGATTTTTGGCGGCGTTGGTCTAATGATTATTTGCATCAATTTTTACAACGGTATAAGTGGGCTAAAACAAATCCAGAACCATCTGTTGGTAATATCGTTTTAATTAAGGAGGATAATATGCCTCCAGCAAGGTGGTTAATGGGAAAAATTGAGCAGAAACATCCGGGTCCTGATGGACTAACGCGAGTAGTAACCATACGTACTCAAACATCTCAGGTTAAAAGGCCGACGTCAAAATTATGTGTTTTGCCAATTTGTCAGTAATCTAAAAAGATTTAGTATGCTTAATGGATACTGATTATTAACTTAAGTTTAATTTAGGTTTAGTTTATTAACTGTAACTTAGAAGTCTTATTTTGGTTATTGAGTTTTAATGTATTTGGTTTAAGAATTGTTTCTATTAATGTTGTTATGGGTTTATGTGTATATGTATTGGGACTGCCAACGACGCTTGTGTATTAGATTGTCATCTGAGTTATGTCACATATGTCATGGTGGGCGGTAGTTTGTTTTAAAGGACACTTGTCAAATATGTCCTTGGTGGGCGGTATGTTGGCAGCAGTAACGAAATCATAGTGCGATCAACATATTATATATTAAAATTATTATTATTGGAGTTGTCACCGCGCTCGATAGATGGCAGTAAAATCGAAATAGATCGCGCTATGGTTTCGTTACATCAATTTGGTTAGGTCCGGCGTCAATTTGACGTCGGTCGAGTACAAGTAACGCCCCTAGCGGGAAAAAGTGTAATAATTAATAAAAGTGAGTGCAATAACAGTTGGTGGTTGTGTTTGTGAAGTTTATATATCCCTCTGGACCCTCTGAGTGCTGTTCAAAACTGGCTTTTTGAAAAGCGCTTCTATACTCTAGAAGATTTTTTTAAGTATAGAATATAATTTTATGATTAGTTACCCTATACTTACTTAGGCGAAAATATGTATTTAGCTACATAATTACTGTTACCACCTTTTTTGTACCATATTTCGGCGAATGAAGATTTTATTATTATTATTATCAAATAACAAATAAAATAAGCAACCAGCTACTCTTCCAATATGAAATAAAAATCTTAGGACAATTAACAATTATTTAATGACGAAAAAACAAAAAATAGTCAAAAGTTTAAATGAAACTCATTTAAACTCATTATCTAACGGCTGACATTATATAACAACCGATCATAATCTGTGATTTGAGGTCTGTATTTCCTTATATTATTTTGTTAATTATATACAGATATTATTATTTATTTATTCAATTTCCATATAAATTACATTACAATATACTAAGCCCCACAAAACCGTTTTAATAGTTTGACTGTGGGGTCGCTGAATCTCTATGTTAATAATATATGTTTTTACAAATTAAAAGTGTCTAAGTAATATAATTTTAATTTACGTTTAAATCTAATTAATTTTGCTTCACTCCTTATGTCCTAATCATAAATATTTCATATTAATAAATGGGCCTATTACCGTATGTAAATGATTTCAAGTAGTAAAGACAAAATAACATCTAGTTAAAATATTGTGCAGAACGAGTTGAACATTTTGACTACTGGGTGTCCACTTGTAGTAAACTTAAGAAAGTTTAGCATATTCGATACAGAATTTTTCAAAGTAGGTATAAACAGTAACTACATATATGTGAGGTATAAAATCCAATTACATTTTTCCTGTTTTCTACACACAACTATACATAGTATAGTAGTCAGTACATTATATAGTACTACACAAAGTAGTCAGGTAAAATAGATTTTAAGTTCTGGTTTCTACAGAAGGAATTTAAAGAGGTCAAGATTTTTAGTAGGACTACCGAATCGAATCATAGACTTTGGTAGGGAAAAGAGTTGCTTGAAAGAAGAAAAGCTGACACAAGATGCTGGCTGCTAAAGCATATAAATATGCTTAAAATATGTGTTCAAAGAGAGTAGACCAGAACCTATATTTGGGAATTTCATTCAACTCCATACTAGCAGCTTTTGCGTGATGCTTGATAGCTACATGGTTATTTCACACGATACGAGACACCTATTTTTTAAATATGTTTTAAAACAAAATATTACTTTGAGGAATAATAATAATGATCGGTAGTTACAATAAAATTCACACGAATTTGTAACTTGTAGCTGCAAACAATACAATAGGTTTCGGGTGCATCGATAAGCCACCAATTAAGATAAGGAGTCGTCAAAAATTCTAAGAAAATTAATTATACTTTTTCGATTAAGACCTATTTGTAAACTACTCTATTGTGTTTCTTTGAATGCACCCATTCGCTGCTTTCTTATCTCTCAGGATGCGTGGTAATTTTAGGGCCTATATAAGGGAGGATTTTTCAAGGACGTGCACACCCGTTACCGTGCCGAGGACCGCGCGGAGCTCTTCGCCGACTCCCTGGAGGCTTCGTTCCAGCCGAACCCAGCCCGCAACGTGCAACACACAGCAGCCATCGAAGAACAGGTCGAACGGTACCTGGAGCAGCCGATCCTCCCCGATGAGGACCCCATCGTGTTCTCCCCGGCCTGGTGCGGCGTATGGCTCTCCGAGCCCCACTACGCAAGGCACCCGGTCCGGACGGCATCCCCAATGAGGCCCTCCGCCGCCTGCCGCCGCGAGGAATCGCGACGCTGACGCGGCTGTTCAACGGGATCCTCCGCACCGGACACTTCCCGGCTAAGTGGAAGCTCGGCAGAGTTATCATGCTGCCCAAACAGGGGAAGAACACGCTGCTGCCGGGGAGCTATCGCCCCATCACGCTCCTGGACACCGTATCGAAGCTCTTCGAGAAGCTGCTGCTGTTGCACCTGCGCCCACACCTCCAGCCACGCGGCGAACAGTTCGGCTTTAGGGCCGAACACTCCACGACCCAGCAAGTCGCGAGGGTACTGCACGACCTGGCCGCCGCGCGTAACAAGCGCGAGCGGGCCGCTGCAGTATTCCTCGACATGGAGAAGGCGTTCGACCGCGTCTGGCACGCCGGCCTGCTCAGCAAGCTGGCCACATCTACTACTCCTCGTCGACTAGTTAAGATCGTGGCCACCTTCCTGCACGGCAGAACCTTCCAAGTGGCAGTGGAAGGCTCTCTGTCGACTGAGCGCGGCATCCAAGCCGGCGTGCCCCAGGGAAGCTGCATCTCACCCGTGTGCTACTGCGTGTACACGGACGACATCCCCGTCGTGGACGGCGCCAAGCTCGCCCTCTACGCGGACGACGCGGCGCTCTACACGACGTCGCTGAACGCCCGGCACGCAGTAGTCAAACTACAGCGCGCCCTAGATGCACTCCCTGACTGGCTGGAGAAGTGGAGACTGGCTGTGAACG
This sequence comes from Spodoptera frugiperda, assembly GCF_023101765.2. Lineage (NCBI taxonomy): Eukaryota > Metazoa > Arthropoda > Insecta > Lepidoptera > Noctuidae > Spodoptera > Spodoptera frugiperda. The sequence continues at coordinate 9,148,004 of NC_064221.1, forward strand.
TGGCCAAGACTCAAGCGCTCGCCGTGGGGATCATGAAGCCGGACACCATGACTCTGATGGGTGAGCCAATACGGTGGGCGCCGAGAGTTAAATACCTCGGCGTGACCATCGACCGCTCCCTGTCCATGACGCCCCACGTGCAGCAGGCTGTTGCTCAGGCGCGCGCCGCCCGTCACCTCCTGCGCCCGGTCCTCGACTCGTCGCTGCCGCTCCGTGCGAAGCTCGGCATCTACAAGGCCTACATTCGGACACGGCTTACCTACGCCGCCCCGGCCTGGTACGCGCTCGTGTCCGAATCAAACAAGAAACGCCTCCGTGCGCAGCAATCACTAACGCTGCGCACCATAGTAAAGGCCCCGCGCTTCGTACGGAACGCGACCATAACGAGAGACCTCGGCGTAGAGAGCGTCGACGACTTCGTGCAGCGCCTGAGCACCAACATGTTCGAGCGCGCCGGCAAGTCGCGGCACGACCACCTTCGGGCGCTGGCGCCATACCATCGGCGCCCCCGACGGATACGGTCTGCCGCGAGACCTGGTCGCCCCGGCCGACCCACCCGACGCAGCCACATGAGCCTCCCGCCCGCCCTAGCTAGGGCGGGGCGGTAGAGGCTCCCCACCGGACTTGACCACGCGCCGCTACCCGCCTGCGGCTCGCCGGGCCAGCCCGGCTTGAGCGCGGCCGCTAGCGGCGCCACAACATGGACTCGACATCGCATCGGGCCCCTCGCGGGGCCCGACTACTCCAACCCCTCGCCCGCAGTTGCGGGCAGCGACAAGCGACCGCCGAAACAGGCCTCGGCCTGGATCGCGCGTCCTCACGCCCCCAGTCGGGGACGTAGAGAAGGCCCCGTCGCCCGACGTGCACACTTACAGTTTCGACTGCAGACAGTGACTATCTACATATTGTGAAGTGAAGTGATTGTTGGTTTAAAATATCTTTAAATCATGGTTTCTGTGAACAAACAAACGTCAGTTGGAGGTCGAGATGTTTCTTCGTCTCGCAAAAGCGGTTTGAAGAAGACTGCAAAGGGCAGAGTCTACAAGAACAAAAGACCGACTGAAAGACATAATCACAAGCACAAGACGTCCAAGAGGAATACACAAGAAGAACAACGAACCACTCGTGCTAGGTCTCCTTTCCGCACGTCGTACCAGCGTTGGCGATCTGTTCGATCTGTGGACGAGTTCACATATCTCAACAGAGTTGATGAAGGAGTATTCGGAGTCATCCATGCAGCCAAAGACAAACGGACGGGTGAAATTGTTGCTCTCAAACAACTCAAAAAGATAAATGAAAGGGAAGGATACTCCATCGCCGCTCGGAGGGAACTCGGTATGTTGCTGAGGATGAAGCATCCCAATATTGTCGCAGGCCGAGGACTTGCGTCGAGTTCCAGATGCGACCAAATATTCATAGTCATGGAGCTCATTGACTACGACTTGAAGACTTTCATGGAGACAATGCAAAGTAACCAGCAACTGTTTTCAGTAGAACAGGTGAAATGCCTGATGAAGCAGTTGTTGAAGGCGGTACAACACCTTCACGACCATCACGTCATACACTGCGATCTACAAACTAGCAATATATTGTTGTCGAACGAAGGTGTGCTGAAAGTGGCAGATTTTGGTAATGCCCGAAACTATGAATTCCCTTCTGGACAATATACGCCAGCCGTAGTTACGCGCTGGTATCGGGCACCTGAACTTTTGCTGCTGTTCAACGAATACTCCTCGCCTGTCGACATATGGAGTGTTGGGTGCTTATTCGCCGAATTAATAACATTGCTGCCTCTGTTTCCCGGCACATCTGAGTTGGACCAGATCGACAAGATATTTATGGCTTTGGGGACGCCTTCAGACTCCATTTGGCCGGGTTACAGCGAATCACCAATGGTACAAATGATTACGTTCGACGACTATCCTCCGGGCGAGTTGCGCAAAATGATAAGTCGTGAACTGTTATCCAAAGAAGGGCTATCTTTACTGCAAGGCTTTTTGACTTACGATCCTTCAAGAAGGATCACAGCAGCCGCTGCGTTAGAGCACACATACTTCAGCGAGCAGCCGGTGGCGATGGAGCCGGCCATGTTCATGACGTCGTCCGCTCGCTGAGCTCTCACGCACGGCTGCGGTTCTTGGCTCTGGCTCCAGTTGCGTTCTTCAAGAAATTGTAATTAAATGTAAATAATAGTTATTGTATATAAAATGTATTGTGTAGTTAAGTTTATAAATAATTATATGTCCTTTTTGTAATGTATGTGTATATAGTAGGTATATGTTTGTTATAATGTATTGTAAGATGTATAAATATAAGATTAGTATGAAATAAATTTTACTATAATAATTTAAATGATGTTGTTTTTCTACATATCAAAACAAGGTATATATAGTATTTAAAATCAATCTAGGGCTTCATGACATAGTGAGAGTTTTATAGAATGTACATTTGAAATAAAAGCTTTTATTTTTATAATTATATTATTAATCTAACGGTAGGTACTAGGACTTCATAACATATTAAGAGCTGCTTAAAACGGGTTCTGAGAAGTTTCTGTAGTTATCCATATATTCGATCGTTCCACAATCAATACAGTTGATGATGCCATCTTTTTCATTGTACCAACAATTTTCTTGTACATGAAACTTATACCAAAATAGAATTTTTAATTTTAAAATTTACTTCAAACAGCTCACTGGTGCCACTGGCGTTTAGCCATTGGTGACTAAAATAAAGACTACAATAATAAAACATAAAGGATAAGGAAATGATACGATAACTTTAAACCAAGTTATATGTAACTAATCACATCGCGTGGAATGGGTTGAAGATTTCGACTTTACTGAGTGTCCTCTCGTAGTAAACAAAACACCATTACTTTTAACAAAGAACTTGAAATAAGCCAATTACAATATTCCAAACAATTATAATTGTTAAAAGAAAGGGAAGGATTTTAGATAAAAGAGTTCTAAAAGCAGTTTTAACCAGTAGCCCAGACAAAGCCTTGGCACCATATAAACATACCACATGTATGGGAGCTATGACCACCAATAATAACTCTTCTTGTTGTCTATAATAGTTTGGTAAAAGTGTTATTTAGTTGTTTTAATAGAATGTAATAGGATTTCTAATATGGCTTAAGCCATTAACGGACGTCTGGAATGAACTTCTAACTGAAAGGCAGTGTAGATGGGAATCTTCTACCAATGGCCGCCACCTTTATCAGTTCTTTCCATCCGTGTATAAGCAACTGGAGAGGACATGGTTGGATGTAGATCGTTGGGTTGCCCATTATTTCTTATTGGCCATGGCAACTTTAGAAGCAAACTCACACATAGGACCGGCTTCGCTGTAAGTCAAATTTCCGTGGTGCTTGGCAACTGGGCTTCTTCCAGTTGTGCAGTCTCAATTGTGCCTTTAGGCTTAAGTCATTCTGTCTCATGCATTAAATTTACCGAGGTTAGTGGAAACTGTCCTTTTCTTTTTCTTGCCCTTTAATAACATCTTTTGATTTATTTCGTTGCGGGATCCAATAAAGTCATTAAAGTCCCTGGGACGTCGGACTTCAGTGCTCCGGTGTTTTTATAGTAATATCGCCTGTAAATCCTGGCTTAAAAAAGGTGCAGCAGTTTTGGGAGGTTGTAGCGGAATTGTCCCATTAAAAAAAGTATTTTTAGTGAAACCACTCAATCGGATCATGAGCTTTGGTACGGAAAAGTTTTGCTTGAAAGAAGAAAAGCTGGCACAAGACGCTGGTATATGCTAAAAATATGTCCAAACTTAGTAATAGTATGTTTTTTTAGACTAGAACCTATATTTGAGTATTTCATTCAACTCCATGCTAGCTTAGTACAGCTTTTGCGTGATGCTTGATTCTAATTCATTACAAAAATACTCAAATTTAACTTTCTACAGATAGCTACGTGGTTATTTCACACGATACGGGATACCTGGTATTTTTAAATATTATTTTTGAAAACAATGAAAATATTACTTTGAGGAATAACAATAATAATCGGTAGTTACAATAAAATTCACATGAATTTGTAACTTGTAGCTGCAAACAATACAATAGGTTTCGGGTGCATCGATAAGCCAGCGTTAAGATAAGGATAAGGACTCGTTATAATTCTAAGAAATTTATTTTGTTTATTTGTTTTCTACCGTTGCAAAAAAGTATCAAAAACTAATTAAGAACTACCCTATTGTGTTTCTATGAATACACCCATTCGCTGCTTTCTTATCTCTCAGGATGCGTGGTAATTTTAGGGCCTATATAAGGGAGGATTTTTCAAGAACGTGCACACTTACAGTTTCGACTGCAGACAGTGATTATCTACACATTGTGAAGTGAAGTGATTGTTGAATATTTTTCTAATCATGAATTCTGTGAACAACACCTCTAATGGAATTCAAGAGCTTAGCCGTCACGAGTCGGCACAAGATGTACTTCGGACTACGCGTCGAGAGAAAAGTGACCTAAAAGAGGCTGCTAAGCTTAAATATAAAAACATTTTAAGAAAGAAAACGAAAAGAAGTCATCGGGATAAGAACTGCAGCACGCGTCAAGCAAAACACGTAGCTGTAGCTACAACACCTGTACCTCCCTTACGCCATGTGTATCAGAGCAGACGATCTCTTGAGGAGTTAAAATTGTTAAACAAAATTGCAGAAGGGGCCTATGGAGCTGTGTTCAGAGCTCAGGATGAGAAGACTAAAGAAATAGTTGCTCTCAAACAAATTACTACAGATAACAAGGATGAAGGATTGTTCAAAGCTGCTAAGAGAGAGTTAAAAACTTTACTTAAAATTCGGCATCCAAACATTATCGCCGGGCGAGAACTAGTACTAGGCGCCAATAAGGAGGAAGTGTTTGTAGTCATGGACTATGTACCTCGTGATTTGAGAAATTACATAGATTCCATGACCAAAAACAGACAATTATTTTCACCGGGCCACGTGAAGTGCCTAATGGTCCAACTCCTTGACGCAGTTCAGCATCTTCACAAGAATTGGATACTCCACCGAGATCTCAAACCCAGTAACATATTACTGTCGTATGAAGGTGTAATCAAAGTGGCAGATTTTGGGTTAGCGCGAAAATATGAATTGCCTCCCCGGCAATACACGCCGGGTATGGTTACCTTATGGTACCGGGCGCCTGAACTGTTGCTGTTTGCAAATGAATATTCTACTTACATCGACATGTGGAGTATCGGATGCATATTTGCGGAGTTGATTACATTGCAACCTCTGTTTCCTGGAAGTTCTGAGTGTGATCAGCTATTCAGAATCTTCGAGGGTTTGGGAACACCTACAGACACGACTTGGCCCGGCTACAGTGAATTAACTGTAGGAAAAATTACATTTGAAAACCATCCAACCGGTCAACTGCGGGAAACAATGAGTAATCTCCTTTCTGAAGATGGGCTATCGCTACTGCAAGACTTTTTGCTGTATGATCAAGCGGCAAGAGTGATAGCAGACGCCGCTTTAAATCATGCATATTTCAAAGAAGAGCCGGTGGCGATGGAGCCCGCCATGTTCCTGCCATCGCTGTGGGCAGAGTACGTCGAGCAGAACTCCAACTCTGACATGGGAGATAGCGAGCATTAAAGACAGAATTTTTTGAAAGAGGCAGCAAAGGACAGAATTTCTCGGTAGATTTAATGAAGAAACGTTCGAAGTCGTTAACAGAGAAAACTAGCAAACAGGTGACTTAGTTGCACTAAAACATATAAAATAAATAATATAATATGACAGGATTGTCCACCGCGCAGGAGGAATCAACTAACTGATGGAGATGGAGCACATCAACATTGTCACAGGGCACGAGATCGCGGTGGGCTCCAGAAGTGACGAGGTATTCCTAGTTATGGAATATGTGCCTAATGAAATGAACAGCTTAATGCACACAATGCGTAACAACAGGGTAGCGTTTGGCCCCGAACACGTAAAGTGCCTCATGCTTCAATTACTGACCGCCATTCAATATGTACACCACAGCAGTGTATTTTACCGTGAACTCAACACCTCCAAGATTCAACTTACCGAAGATGGTATATTGAAGGCTTGAAGGCAAGTTTCGGTCAACACGATACGCCAGACATGGTAACACGCCGGTACCATGCGCCAGAACTACTACTACTTAGCCAAGCATACGGCACTCCTATACACATGCCGAGTGTTTGAAGATTCTGATAAAATCGCAAATAAAATCAACAGATCAATCAGAAACACCAGATACTGAGGTTGCCCAAACTCCCTTTCACCTAGTTTTACAAAACAGTAGGTTGATTGGGGAGTTTGAAGTTATCAATAGAATTGATGAAGAAACATACGGTGTTGTATACAGAGCAAGCGACAAGTAAATAATGAGAAAACATGATTGTCCATCGCCACGCAGAGAGAGTTCGGCTCCAGCAGTGACGAGGTATTCCTAGTAATGGAATATGTCCCTAATGAAGTAAACAGTTTAATGCACACAATACGTAACAACAGGGTAACGCTTGGCCTTCAACAACATAAATGCACCATTGTACCATTAGTACAACTGCTGAACGCCGTTCAATATCTACACGACAGCAGTGTATTTCACCGTGATCTCAAACCGTCCAATATTCTACTTACCAGAACTACTACTACTACTTAGCAAAACATACGACACTCCTATACACATGCGGAGTTTCGGGTGTGTATTTGCGGAATTAATTAACTTCCAGCCACTGTTTCCCGGCACATCGGAGTCGCATCAGTTAAAAAGAATATTGGAGATTCGGATGAAATCACAAATAAAATCAACAGATCAATCAGAAACACCAGATACTGAGGTTGCCCAAACTCCCTTTCACCTAGTTTTACAAAATAGTAGCTTGATTGGGGAATGTGAAGTTATGAATTGAATTAATGAAGAAACATACGGTGTTGTATACAGAGCAAGCGACAACCAAACAGGCGACACTGTACATTGTACTGAAACATCTTAAAAATATTATCAGACGACAGGATTCTCCATCGCCGCGCAGAGAGAGCTCGATCTACTGATGGAGATGGAGCACATCAACATTGTCACAGGGCACGAGGTTTTGCAGGGCTCCAGAAGGGACCAGTAGTCTGAAACAGACCGCTATAAACGTATATAAAAACTATACCGGCAAGATATCACAAATAAAATCAACAAATCAATCAGAAACACCAGATACCGTATTCCTAGTAATGGAGTACGTGCCTCATGAAGTGTACACAGAATATACAAAAACAAAATACGAAGAGCGAAATCACCATCAGCGCATCGGACAGCGCTCAAGTAGTTAGGGAATTAATCGTCATCGAATTTGCCAATGTAAATGTAAATAATATTTTTTTAATATAAAATGTATTGTTTAGTTAAGTTTAGCAAATAATAAGATGTCTTTTATGTAATGTATGTGTATATAGTATATTATTATAACTCTGCTTGTTGTTATGTATTATAATAACACCTTTCTAAATGTGAATTTTTAATGAAATAAAATTTTACTTTGATAATATGAATTATGTTGTTTAATTGTTTTCTTCTACAAATTCAAAAAACGAAAATATTATGTTAACAATTAAATTCTTACTAGGACTGTATCAAATAGTGAAAAAAGTTAAAAAGGTATAATGCAGGCATTTAGACATGTAAATAAAAAAACAACTTCACCCTACACTAGTGTTTTGTGTTTATTAGAACGTACAATTGAAATAAAAGCTTTAATGTTATTCATTATAATAGTATTTATCTGATGGTTATGATTATTGCTGATGATGATTACGAGGACACCATAACACAGTAAGAAGTGTTTAAAAAAGAAGTTTGCAAAAAACAATAACCGACTTGACTGCAGAAAATCAATTAAAAAGAACACTAAATTGGTCAATATAACTTTTGTTTCGGAGGTAGGTGTTAAATAAACAAACAATAATTAGAAACAACGACAATCGAAATCAAAGTCAATATGATGCTTTTAATAGTTTTTTAATTGTTTTCAATGAAATCGGTTTTTTTTTCAAATTTGGCAGATGATAATATCTGACTATAATATATATTTACACAGCTTGATTTCTTATAACACATGTATGGGAGCTATGAACAACAATATTTTTTGCTGAAGTCTATAGTAGTTGTGTAAAAGTGTTATTTTATTTTGGTTTCAGTAGAAGGTGATAAGATTTCTAGTGAAACCACTGTATAAAATCGTAGAATGGTAGGGAGATGGTACCGAAAAGATTTGCTAGAAAGAAGTGCCGGCACAAGATACTGGTATATGCTAAAAATAGATGTCCAAAGTTAGTAATAGTTTGTTAGTAGACTAGAACCTATATTTGAGTATTTCATTCAACTCCATGCTAGTTGTTCTGCTGATACTTCATTCAAAGCCACATTCATCAAACAGCAAACAGACATACAAAGCTTACATGTAACTTTCTACGGATACTATATGGTGCGTACAGTGGACACTATCGTTTTCTTTTTCTTCTCCTCTAATAACATCTTCTGATTTATTTTCTTGCGGGATCAAACAGTCTATCGTGTCCCTGAGACGCGCTAGACTTCAGTGTTCCGGTGTTTTCATGGTAGTATCTACAGTAGATCCTGGCTTACAGAAGCTTTAGCGGTTTGAGAGATTGTGGCAGCTTGTCCCACAAAAAAAGATAACTACATGGTTTTTTCACACGATACGGGACACCTGGTATTTAAATATGTTTCAAAACAGTAAAAGTATTGTTTGTGACAGTATACAATGAAGGTCACACGATTTCTTACTTATTGCTGCGCACAATACAATAGGTTTCGGGTGCAGCGATAAGCCGGCGGTCTAGATAAAGGGTCGTCTAAAATTCTGAGAAAATTAATTGTTTTAGCTTGACAAGACAGTATCTGCTTTAATTTATTGTGAAATAACCTATTGTGTTATAACCAATACAAGTGCATGCAGTGTTTTAGTTTCTCTCAGGATGCGTGGTAATTTTTAGGGCATATACAGGTTGCAAGAAGTATGGATCAAATAAATTAGAATCTTAAAATTCTATGTAGTTTACTACTTATAATTTGGCTATAATAAAATAACAAATAAAAGAAAACAACCAGCATCTCTTCTTATAGGAAACACAATAATTGAAAATGATGAAACAAATCTTTAATAACCAACAAAACAACGAATGGTCAAAAGTTTAATTGAAACTCATTTAAACTCATTATCTAACGACCGACATTATATAACGACCGATCATAATCCAATATCTGTGCTTTGAAACTCGCTTAAACTCATTATCTCAAAATGATGAGCTAAAAGTCATATCAACCAGGCGAAGTTGGGGGCAGACTTTAGTTTTTTTATGATCTTCTATGTAGTTTACTATCTACTTTGTATCTACATAACTATTATCCTTCTCTTCTTATATAAAACACAAATTTTTTAGCAATCAAATATTTCTTTAGACTAAAAAAAATAAATAAAGTGTAAACTTTTAATGAAACTCATTTAAACTCATTATCTAACGGCCGACATTATATAACAACCGATCATAATAAAATATCTGTGATTTGACGTCTGTTTTAACGTTTTAACAGAAACTCCTTGCAACAAATGCCAAAATTCAATAATTTCGGCCGCAAGTTAAGTTGACTATTAAACTGAGATATGTACTACTCTACACTGAATTAGTAATTAAGTGAAGCATTTCTATACTCGAGTATAATCACGTTAATGTCGAGAGATTGCATTCAATAGTTTTATAAACATAGTTTATTTATTCATTATCACAACCTTTCTTGTGTCAAACATATTAAAGAACTTAAATGATGCGACGGAAGAGAAATAATATATTTTTATAGCAAGAAATCAAAGAAAATTATAATTTTGAACAGTGCGAAAAAGTTTCTTCAAATGCGAGGTAAGTAAATATTCATTTAAAAGTGTTTCATAAGGTATCAAAATAACGGTAAAGTGGTGTTATCTACCACATTCCATAGAGTCACTTATTGTTATTTGCTAATCACCTATTGTTATAAAATCCTTATCTGATACCTGGAAAAAAATCTGCAAATATTGATAAGAAAATCGGTTTAGGAAACAATAGAAATGCTTAGGGGCTGCGCACTATATAAGGGAGGATTTTTCAAGAACGTGCACACTTACAGTTTCGACTGCAGACAGTGACTACATTATTGTGAAGTGAAGATTTTCAATATTATTTTGAAATCATGGTGAATAATTTCAAAATGTCCGAGGAAGTTACGAATATTTCTAACTCCTCGCCACACAGACCGTCTCAAGCTGCTAATCAGAAACCACGTAAAGACAAAAGTGGTTTGAAAAAGGCAGCAACGGACAGAATATCGAAGAACAAAATACGAAGAGAGAAAACTAATCCCAAGCACAAGACGTCGAAGGGGATTAAAAAACAACAGCAAGACATCATTGATGCTGAATCTCCCTTCCACCCTGCGTTCCAGAGTTGTCGATCTGTAGACGAGTTCCAGTATCTCTACAAAATCGACGAAGGATCATTCGGAGTTATACATGGAGCAAAAGACAAACGGACGGGAGAACTCGTGGCCCTCAAACAACTAAAAAAAATCAACGAAAGGGAAGGATACTCCATCGCCGCTCGGAGAGAGCTTGAGATATTGCATAAAATGCAGCATCCCAATATCGTCGCAAGCCGCGGACTAGCTTCGAGTTCCAGAAACGACCGAGTGTATATAGTCATGGAACTCGTTGACTACGATCTTAAAACTTTCATGCAGACAATGCACAGCAACAAACAGTTGTTCTCAGTTGAACACGTGAAATGCTTAATGAAGCAACTGTTGAGGGCGGTGCAACACCTTCATGACCATCACGTGATGCATCGCGACCTCAAAACAAGTAATATCTTGCTGTCGAACGAAGGTGTCCTGAAAGTGGCCGATTTCGGGATGGCCCGGGAATATGAACTTAATCCTCGGCTGTATACGCCAGCTGTAATGACACGCTGGTACCGGGCACCTGAAATACTGCTGCTGCTGAAAGAATACTCCTGCCCTGTCGATATATGGAGTATTGGGTGCATCTTCGCTGAATTGGTTACCTTGCGGCCACTGTTTCCCGGCTCATCTGAATTAAATCAGATGACCAGGATATTTAAGACTTTGGGGACGCCCTCAGACTCAATTTGGCCGGGTTTCAGCGAATTACGAATGGTGAAAAATATTATGTTCGACCACTATCCTCCGGACGGGTTGCGCAAAAAAATAAGTCAGGAGCTACTTTCTGAACACGGACTGTCTTTACTGCAATGCCTTTTGACATATGATCCATCAAAAAGGATCACAGCAGCTGCTGCTTTAGAGCATGCGTACTTTGAGGAGCAGCCGGTGGCTGTCGAGCCGGCCATGTTCCTGACGTTACCCGCTCGCAGCGCTGTCAGGCCCGGGTGAGGTTCTCGGTTGCTGCTCAATTGCTCGCCATCAGCGCATCGAACAACGCTAAAGTAGTCAAGGAATGGAGAATGACTACATATTGTTAAGTGATTTAAATCATGCATTCCGTAAACAATATCAATATGTCAGAGGGAATTCTAATTCCATGACCATGTAAAGCTGTATGGAATGCGTACTTCGAACCACGCATCGGGAGGAAAGTGGTCTAAAAATCGCCGCTAATCATAATATAACATCAATATAAAGAGAAAGACAAAAACAGCAGCACAGGCTAAGCAAAACACGTAGCTGTAGCTATAATACCTGTACTTCATAGGTACGTTTCTGTCCAGACAATCTCTTGAGGAGTTCCAATATTTAAACAGAATTGCAGAAGCCTTTGGAGCAACGTGAAGTGCCTAATGCTCCAACTCTTTAGCGCCGTTCAGCATCTTCACAAGAATTGGATACTCCACCGTGATCTCAAACCCAGTAACATATTACTGTCGTATGAAGGTGTACTCAAAGTGGCAGATTTTGGGTTAGCGCGAGAATATGAATTGCCTCCCCGGCAATACACGCCGGGTATGGTTACCTTATGGTACCGGGCGCCTGAACTGTTGCTGTTTGCAAATGAATATTCTACTCATATCGACATGTGGAGTATCGGATGCATATTTGCGGAGTTGATTACATTGCAACCACTGTTTCCTGGAAGTTCTGAGTGTGATCAACTATTCAGAATATTCGAGGGTTTGGGAACACCTACAGACACAACTTGGCCCGGCTACAGTGAATTACCTGTAGGTAAAATTACTTTTAAAAACCATCCAACCGGTCGACTGCGGGAGACAATGAATAATCTTCTTTCAAACGATGGGCTATCGCTAATACAAGACTTTTTGCTGTATGATCAAGCGGCAAGAGTGACAGCAGACGCCGCTTTGAATCATCCATATTTCGAAGAAGAGCCGGTGGCGATGGAGCCCGCCATGTTCCTACCATCGCTGTGGTCAGAGTACGTCGCGCAGAACTCCAGCTCTGAGACGGGAGAGAGCGAGCATTAAAGACACCAGGACAGAAGTATTTTGAAAGAGGCAGCAAAGGACAGAATTTCTCGGTAGATTTAATGAAGAAACGTTCGAAGTCGTTAACAGAGAAAACTAGCAAACAGGTGACTTAGTTGCACTAAAACATATAAAATAAATAATATAATATGACAGGATTTTCCACCGCGCAGGAGGAATCAACTAACTGATGGAGATGGAGCATATATTATGAACATTGTCACAGGACACGAGATCGCGGTGGGCTCCAGAAGTGACGAGGTATTCCTAGTTATGGAATATGTGCCCAATGAAATGAACAGTTTAATGCACACAATGCGTAACAACAGGGTAACGTTTGGCCCCGAACACGTAAAGTGCCTAATGGTTCAATTGCTGACCGCCGTTCAATATCTCCACCACAGCAGTGTATTTCACCGTGATCTCAAAACATCCAATATTCTACTTACCGAAGATGGTATACTGAAGGTGGCAGATTTTGGTCAGCAAGATACGCCAGATATGGTTACACGCCGGTACCGCGCGCCAGAACTTCTACTTCTCTACTTAGCAAAACATACGGCACTCCTATGTACATGCGGAGTGTCGGGTGTGTATTTGGAGATTCTGGTAGAATCACAAATAAAATCAACAGATCAATCAGGAACACCAGATACTGAGGTTGCCCAAACTTCCTTTCACCTAGTTTTACAAAACAGTAAGTTGATTGGAGACTTTAAAGTTATCAATAGAATTGATGAAAGAACATAGAACGGTGTTGTATACAGAGCAAGTGACAAGCAAAAAGACGGCGTAGTTGTCCTGAAACATCTTAAAACATTTGATGAGAGGTCAGGATTCTCCATCGCTGCACAGAGAGAGCTCGACCTACTAATGGAGATGGAACATATCAACATAGTCACAGGACACGAGATTGCGGTGGGCTCCAGACGCGACGTATAATCTAAAACAGCTAACACATGGTACTGTGCGTTTGAACTACTGCTACTTAACAAAACATACGCCACTCCTATACACTTGTGGAGTGTGTATTTGCTAAATTAATTAATTTCCAACCACTGTTTTTCGGTACATTTTAGTCGAATCGAGAATGTTGGACATTCTGATGAAATCACAAATAACTTCAACAAATCAATCAGAAACACCAGATAGCGAGGTTGATTGAGTATAAATTTATCAATAGAATTGATGAAGAAACATACGGAGTCGTATATAGATCAAGCGACAACAATACAAACAGGCGACATTGTTGCCCTAAAACATTTCAAAAAAATTTATGAGACGACAGGATTCTCCATCGCCGCGCAGAGAGAGCTCGACCTACTGATGGAGATGGAGCACATCAACATTGTCACAGGACACGAGATCGCGGTGGGCTCCAGACGCGACCAATAGTCTGAAACAGACCGCCATAAACGTATACAAAAGTATACCGACAAGAAATCACAGATAAATTCAACAAATCAATCAGAAACACCAGATACCGTATTCCTAGTAATGGAGTACGTGCCTCATGAAGTGTACACAGAATGTACAAAAACAAAATACGATGAGCGAAATCACCATCAGCGCATCGGACGGCGCTCAAGTAGTTTGGGAATTAATCGTCATCGAATTTGCGAATGTAAATGTAAATAATATTTTTTTAATATAAAATGTATTATTTAGTTAAGTTTTTTTATAATTAATGTATTTTATGTAATGTATGTGTATATTGTATATAAATCTGCTTGTTATAATGTATTATTATAACACCTTTTTAAATGTTAAAATTAGTATGAAATAAAAATTTACTATGATAAAATTAATTATTTTGTTTAATTGTTTCCTTTTACAAATTTAAATAACTTAAATATTATTTCAGTATTAAAAATCTAACTGGGACTTTATGACATAGTGAGAAGTTTAAAAAGGGAGAATAGATAGATTCCATGCAGTTAGACATATATTTTTTTCTAACTATCTTAATAAGAAAATATAATAGAATATACAATAGAAATAAAAGCTTTAAAAAAGCTCTTTATTATAAAAATATTTATCTAACGGTAGGTACTAGGACTTCATAACATATTAAGAAGTGTTTAAAAAAATAAAGAATACATCAACAACATATTTAATAACTGTATCAATAAATAAATTGAAATATGTTATTAAAGTGAATAGTGCAGTAAAAACAGAAAGAATACGATAAGTGTAAACAAACAACATCTACTCAAAAGATTGCGTAGAATGGGTTAAAGATTTCGAATTTCCTACTAGTCCTAACGTAGTAAACCAAACACAAAGCCTTGGTAACCTAGAAAAAGCCTCGATACCATACAGCCTGATTTTTTATAATTATCACAAACCAATGTTATTCTGAGGGTTAGGTTCCATTCAAACATTCCGTTTTTATTATTAGAACTTATGACGGGATATTTACCATGTTTATTCACTTCGACGAGTTTCTGATATTTCGGCACTGTTGCAACTGTGTAAAACCCGCAAAAGTGCCATGAAAGAAGGAAGTTCGCGAGCGGACACAGTGAGTTTTGTATGTCTAGAATTTAATCGAGTTACAAATGACAATGGTAGCGGTGTCAGCAAAAAACGAACGAGAAAGAGGGTAGACCGATTTGTCTGCTCTTAAACATCCACCCGCATTTACTCCAGTTCATCCGTGATCATGGCGCTTGCAACAGTGCCGAAATATCGGAAACTTGTCGAAGTGAACAAACATGGTAAATATCCCGTCATAAGTTCTAATAATAGTGTTAGTGACCATGTTAGTTTAAAAACTTATATTCCGTTTTTAAATAAAAATAAAAGCTTTGCCAAAAAAATAAACGACTTCACTGAACAAAAATCAGTTAAAAATAACACTAAAATGGTACCGAAAAGGTATGCTTGAAAGAAGAAAGCCAGAGAAGAAAAAGAAAAGCCAGCACAAAATGCTGGCATGTGCTAAACATATGGGTCCAAAGTTAGTAATAGTTTGTTAGTAGACTAGAACCTATATTTGAGTATTTCATTCAACTCCATACTAGCTTAGTATCGGTTGCGGGATCCGAGACAGTCATGCATGCAACTGAAGATGCGCCAGACTTCAGTGTTCCGGTGTTTTCATCGTAGTATCTACAGTAGATCCTGTCTTACAGGAGTTGAAGCTGTTTGGGAGGTTATGGGAGTTTGTCCGATTTAAAAAAAGATAACTACATGGTTATTTCACACGATACGGGACACCTGGTATTTTAAAATTTGTTTTAAAACAGTAAAAATATTACTTTGAATGACAATACAATGAAGGTCATACGAATGTCTATACTCATTGCTGCGCACAATACAATAGGTTTCGGGTGCAGCGCTAAGCCGGCGATACAGATAAGGGGTCGTGAAAAGTTCTGAGAAAATATTTTTTTATCTTGGCACAAAAGTAACTGTTTTAATTTATTGTATACTACCCTATTGTGTTACTACGAATACGTGTAGTAGGTAGGTAGTATGCAGTGTTTTAGTATTTCTCAGGATGCGTGGTATTTTTTAGGGCATATACAGATTGCAAGAAGTATGGATCAAATAAATTTAGAATTTTTAACTTCTATGTAGTTCTCTACTATCACTCAATCTACTTACACTTCAACTTACGCAATTATAAAATAATAAATAAAAGAAACAACCAGCATCTCTTCTTATAGGAAACACAGTAATTTTAGCGATAAAACAGTTCTTTAATAACAAACAAAACAACGAATAGTCAAAAGTTATCAACCAGGCGTAGTTGGGCGCAGACGTTTTTATGATCTTCTATGTAGTTTACTATCTACTTTGACGAACATAACTATAACTATGTAACATCCTTCTTTTCTAATATGAACCACAAATCTTTTAGCAATCAAATAACTTTTAATGACATTCATTTAAACTCATTATCTAACGGCCGACATTATATAACAACCGATCATAATCCAATATCTGTGATTTGACGTCTGTTTTAGACAGAAACTCCTTGCAAAAAATGCCAAAATTCAATAATTTCGGCCGCAAGTTTAGTTGACTATTAAACTGAGATATGTACTACTCCACTGAATTAGTAATTAAGTGAAGCGTTTCTATACTCGGGTACAATCACGTTAATGTCGAGAGATTGAATTCCGTAGTTTTACAAACAAAGTTTATTTATTCACTATCACAACCTTTCTCCTCTCAACGATATACATATTAAAGAATTTAAATGATGCGACGGAAGAGAAATAATATTATGTTTTTGTGGCATGAAATTAAAGAAAATTATAATTTTGAACAGTGCGAAAAAGTTTCTTCAAATGCGTGGGAAGTAAATATTCATTTAAAAGTGTTTCATAAGGTATCAAAATAACGGTAAAGTGGTGTTATCTACCACATTCCATAGAGTCACTTATTGTTATTTGCTAATCACCTATTGTTATAAAATCCTTATCTGATACCTGGAAAAAAATCTGCAAATATTGATAAGAAAATCGGTTTAGGAAACAATAGAAATGCTTAGGGGCTGCGCACTATATAAGGGAGGATTTTTCAAGAACGTGCACACTTACAGTTTCGACTGCAGACAGTGACTACATTATTGTGAAGTGAAGATTTTCAATATTATTTTGAAATCATGGTGAATAATTTCAAAATGTCCGAGGAAGTTACGAATATTTCTAACTCCTCGTCACACAGACCGTCTCAAGCTGCTAATCAGAAACCACGTAAAGACAAAAGTGGTTTGAAAAAGGTAGCAACGGACAGAATATCCAAAACCAAAATACGGAGAGAGAAAACTAATGCCAAGCACAAGACGTCGAAGGGGATTAAAAAACAACAGCAAGACATCATTGATGCTGAATCTCCCTTCCACCCGGCGTTCCAGAGTTGTCGATCTGTAGACGAGTTCCAGTATCTCTACAAAATCGACGAAGGATCATTTGGAGTTATACATGGAGCAAAAGACAAACGGACAGGAGAACTCGTGGCCCTCAAACAACTAAAAAAAATCAACGAAAGGGAAGGATACTCCATCGCCGCTCGGAGAGAG
This sequence comes from Spodoptera frugiperda, assembly GCF_023101765.2. Taxonomy (NCBI): domain Eukaryota; kingdom Metazoa; phylum Arthropoda; class Insecta; order Lepidoptera; family Noctuidae; genus Spodoptera; species Spodoptera frugiperda. The sequence continues at coordinate 9,165,534 of NC_064221.1, forward strand.
CTTGAGATATTGCATAAAATGCGACATCCCAATATCGTCGCAAGCCGCGGACTAGCGTCAAGTTCCAGGAACGACCGAGTGTATATAGTCATGGAGCTCGTTGACTACGATCTTAAAACTTTCATGCAGACAGTGCACAGAAACAAGCAGTTGTTTTCTGTCGAACATGTGAAATGCTTAATGAAGCAGCTGTTGAGGGCGGTGCAACACCTTCATGACCATCACGTGATGCATCGTGACCTCAAAACAAGTAATATCTTGCTGTCCAACGAAGGTGTCCTGAAAGTGGCCGATTTCGGGATGGCCCGAGAATACGAACTTAATCCTCGGCTATATACGCCAGCTGTAATGACACGCTGGTACCGGGCACCTGAAATACTGCTGCTGCTGAAAGAATACTCCTGCCCTGTCGACATGTGGAGTGTTGGGTGCATCTTCGCTGAATTGGTTACCTTGCGGCCGCTGTTTCCCGGCTCATCTGAATTGGATCAGATGACCAAGATATTTAAGACTTTGGGGACGCCCTCAGACTCAATTTGGCCGGGTTTCAGCGAATTACGAATGGTGAAAAATATTATGTTCGACAACTATCCTCCGGGCGGGTTGCGCAAAAAAATAAGTCAGGAGCTGCTTTCTGAAGACGGACTGTCTTTACTGCAATGCCTTTTGACATTTGATCCATCAAAAAGGATCACAGCAGCCGCTGCTTTAGAGCACGCGTACTTCGAGGAGCAGCCGGTGGCGGTGGAGCCGGCCATGTTCCTGTCGTTACCCGCTCGCGGCGCTGTCAGGCCCGGGTGAGGTTCTCGGCTCCTGCTCAATTTCTCACCATCAGCGCATCGGACAATGCCGAAGAAGACAAGGAATGGAAAATCACTCAATGACTACATATTGTAACGTAAAGTGGTTTAAATCACGGTTTCTCTGAACAATCTCAAAATGTCAGAGGGAGTTTGAGACAGTTCTAATTTCTCGTTATACAGACCATTGCAAGCTGTAATCAATACGTACTTCGAAAGGTACGGAACGGGTACTTTGAACTACGCATCGGGAGTAAAGTGGTCTAAAAGTCGCCGCTAAACATAAAAATAAAAAATAGAGAAAAAAGATTAATCAGTACAAGAACAGCAGAACGCGTCAAGCAAAACACGTAGCTGTAGCTGCAACACTTGTACCTCCCTTACGCCATGTGTATCAGAGCAGACGATCTCTTGAGGAGTTTCAATATTTAAAAATATTCAGAAGAGGCCTATCTAGCTGTGTTCAGACCTCGGGATGAGACGACAAAAGAAATAGTTGCTCTCAAACAAATTACTACAGATAACAAGGATGAAGGATTGTTCAAAGCTGCTATGAGAGAGTTAAAAACTTTACTCAAAATTCAGAATCCAAGCAGTATCGCCGGGCGAGAACTGGTAGTAGGCACCAATAAGGAGGAAGTGTTTGTAGTCATGGACTATGTCCCTCGTGATTTGAGAAATTATATAGATTCCATGAACAAAAACAGACAATCATTTTCACCGGGCCACGTGAAGTGCCTAATGGTCCAACTCCTTAGCGCAGAGAAGAGTGACAGCAGACGCCGCTTTGAATCATCCATATTTCGAAGAAGAGCCGGTGGCGATGGAGCCGGCCATGTTCCTGCCATCGCTGTGGGCAGATTTCGTTAAACAATACTCAGCCTCTGACACAGGAGAGAAGAAGGCGAGCAGTAAAAACAGAAGCATAGAAGTAGTTTGGAAAAGGCAGCAAAATACAAAATAAATATATATACAAATACAAAATATGCAGAGAAAAACATAATCACAAACACAAGATATCGAGGCGCCCGCCTCGACTACTGCTGCATTTGAAAGAATACTCCTGCCGACATGTGGAGTGTATGATATATATTCACTGAATTGATAACCTTGCGGCCACTGTTTCCCGGCACATCTGAATTGGATCAGATGACCAAGATATTTAAGACTTTGGGGACGCCCTCAGACTCAATTTGGCCGGGTTTCAGCGAATTACGAATGGTGAAAAATATTATGTTCGACCACAATCCTCCGGGCAGGTTGTGCAAAAAATGAAATCAGAAACTGCTTTCTGAAGACGGGCTATCCTTACCGCAAGTTCTTTTAAATTATAATCCTTTAACTTATAAATCACAGCAGCCGCTGTCATTGAGCACGCATACCTTAAGGAGCAACCAATGGAGTCAGCTGTGATCCCTGTCGTGCGCTCGTTGCACTGTCACGCACGTGTGAGGACGACGATGTCAAGCTGTATTTAAAAAAGCAAGGACAAAAGTGGTTTGAAAAAGGCAGCAACGGACAGAATATCCAAGAACAAAATACGGAGGGAGACAAATAATCCCAAGCACAAAACGTCGAAGAGGATTAAAAAACAAAAGCAAGACATCATTAATGCTGAATCTCCCTTTCATCCGGTATTCCAGAGTTGTCGATCTGTACGAGTTCCAATATCTCTACAGAATTGATGAAGGAGCATTCGAAGTTATCCATGGAGCCAAGGACAAACGGACGGGAGAACACGTTGCCCTCAAACAACTAAAAAAAATCAACGAAAGGGAAGGATACTCCATCGCCGCTCGGAGAGAGCTTGGGATATTACTTAAAATGCGACATCCTAATATCGTCGCAGGCCGTGGACTAGCTCCTTGACTACGACCTTAAAACATTCATGCAGACAATGCATGTTTTCTGCAGAACACGTGAAATGCCTAATGAAGCAACTACACCTTCATGACCATCACGTGATGCATCGTGACCTCAAAACAAATAACATTTTGTTATCGAACGTAGGTGTGCTAAAAGTGGCAGATTTTGTGAAGCCTCGAGAATTTGAATTCCCTCTTTAGCAATATACGCTGGTTAAACTTACGCAGTGTTATTGTGGGCCTGAACTACTGCTGCTTTTAAAAGAATACTCCTATCCCTGTCGACACGTGGAGTGTTGGGTGTATACACCCAAAAATGTTGTCTGAATTGATTACTTTACGACCATTGTTTCCTGGAAGCTCTGAGTGTGATCAGTTATTCAGAATCTTCGAGGGTTTGGGAACACCTACAGACACAACTTGACCCAGCTACTGTGAATTACCTGTAGGTAAAATTACGTTTAAAAAACATCCAACAGTCCAACTGCAGGAAACAATAAGTAATCTACTTTCTGAAGATGGACTGTCGCTACTGCGAGAATTTTTATTATTTCATCAAGTTCGAAGAGTGACAGCAGACACCGCTTAGAATCATCCATATTTCAAAGAACAGCCGGTGGCGATGGAGCCGGCCATGTTCCTCCATCACTGTGGTCAGATTTTGTCAAACAGTACTCAGCCTCTGACACAGGAGAGAAGAGGGCGAGCAGTAAGGACAGAAGAATAGAAGTAGTTTGACAAAGGCAGCAAAAGGCAAAATAAATATACAAAAACAAAATATGGCGAGAAAAACATAATCACAAACACAAGATATCAAAGAGAATTACAAAAGAAAAGCAAGAAACCACTGATCCCGTGATACATTGCGATCTCAAAACAAATGACAGCGTGTTATCTAAAGAAAGCGTACTAAAAGTGGCAGTTTTTGGGATGGCCCAAGAATATTAATTCCCTCCTCGGTAGTACCGTGCGCCTGGACTACTGCTGCATTTGAAAGAATACTCCTGCCGACATGTGGAGTGTATGATATATATTCACTGAATTGATAACCTTGCGGCTACTGTTTCCCGACACGTCTGAATTGGACCAAGATATTTAAGACTTTGGGGACGCCCTCAGACTCAATTTGGCCGGGTTACAGCGAATTACGAATGAAAAAAAATATTATGTTCGACAACTATCCTCCGGGCGGGTTGTACAAAAAAAGAAATCAGAAAAAACTTTCTGAAGACGGGCTATCCTTACTGCAAGGCCTTTTAAATAATGATTCTTTAAGAATAATCACAGCAGCCGCTGTCATTGAGCACGCATACCTTAAGAAGCATCCAATGGAGCCAACTATGTTCCTAATGTCGAACGCTCGTTACGCTGTCACGCATGTTTGAGCATGCCAATGTCAAGCTGTACTAAGACAAAAAAGCGAAGACAAAAGTGGTTAGAAAAAGCCACCAAAAGATAGAATATACAAAAAAATATTACAAACACCAGACGTCAAAGAAGAATAAAAATAAATCAAGAAATCATTGATGGCGAATCTCCCTTCCATCCGGCGTTCCAGGGTGGTCAATCTGTAGACGAGTTACAATATCCCTACAAAATTGATGAAGGAGCATTCGGAGTTATTCATGGAGCCAAGGACAAAGGGACGGGAGAACTCGTTGCCCTCAAACAACTAAAAAAAATCAACGAAAGGGAAGGATACTCCATCGCCGCTCGGAGAGAGCTTGAGATATTGCATAAAATGCAGCATCCCAATATCGTCGCAAGCCGCGGACTAGCGTCGAGTTCCAGGCACGACCGAGTGTATATAGTCATGGAGCTCGTTGACTACGATCTTAAAACTTTCATGCAGACAATGCACAGCAACAAGCAGTTATTCTCAGTTCAACACGTTAAATGCTTAATGAAGCAGCTGTTAAGGGCGGTGCAACACCTTCATGACCATCACGTGATGCACCGCGACCTCAAAACAAGTAATATCTTGCTGTCGAACGAAGGTGTCCTGAAAGTGGCCGATTTCGGGATGGCCCGAGAATACGAACTTAATCCTCGGCTATATACGCCAGCTGTAATGACCGGGCACCTGAAATACTTCTGCTGCTGAAAGAATACTCCTGCCCTGTCGACATGTGGAGTGTTGGTTGCATCTTTTCTGAATTGGTTACCTTGCGGCCGCTGTTTCCCGGCTCATCTGAATTGGATCAGATGACCAAGATATTTAAGACTTTGGGGACGCCCTCAGATTCAATTTGGCCGGGTTTCAGCGATTTACGAATGGTCAAAAATATTATGTTCGACAAATATCCTCCGGGCGGGTTGCGCAAAAAAATAAGTCAGGAGCTGCTTTCTGAAGACGGACTGTCTTTACTGCAATGCTTTTTGACATACGATCCATCAAAAAGAATCACAGCAGCCGCTGCTTTAGAGCACGCGTACTTTAAAGAGCAGCCGGTGGATGTGGAGCCGGCCATGTTCCTGACGTTACCCGCTCGCGGCGCTGTCAGGCCCGGGTGAGGTTCTCGGCTCCTGCTCAATTTCTCGCCATCAGCGCATCGAACAACGCTAAAGTAGTCAAGGAATGGAGAAAGACTACATATTGTAAAGTGATTGAAATCATGGATTCCGTAAACAACGTCAATATGTCAGAGGGAATTCTAATTCAATGACCATGTAAAGCTGTATGGAATGCGTACTTCGAACCACGCATCGGGAGAAAAGTGGTCTAAAAATCGCCGCTAGTCGTAATATAACATCAATATAAAGAGAAAGACAAAAACAGCAGCACGGGCCAAGCAAAACACGTAGCTGTGGCTATAGTACCTGTACTTCATAGGTACGTTTCTGTCCAGACAATCTCTTGAGGAGTTCCAATATTTAAACAGAATTGCAGAAGCCTTTGGAGCAACGTGAAGTGCCTAATGCTCCAACTCTTTAGCGCCGTTCAGCATCTTCACAAGAATTGGATACTCCACCGTGATCTCAAACCCAGTAACATATTACTGTCGTATGAAGGTGTACTCAAAGTGGCAGATTTTGGGTTAGCGCGAGAATATGAATTGCCTCCCCGGCAATACACGCCGGGTATGGTTACCTTATGGTACCGGGCGCCTGAACTGTTGCTGCGACATGTGGAGTATCGGATGCATATTTGCGGAGTTGATTACATTGCAACCACTGTTTCCTGGAAGTTCTGAGTGTGATCAGCTATTCAGAATATTCGAGGGTTTGGGAACACCTACAGACACAACTTGGCCCGGCTACTGTGAATTACCTTTTGGTAAATTTACGTTTAAAAAGCATCCAACAGGCCGACTGCGGGAAACATTAAGTAATCTACTTTCCGAAGATGGGCTATCGCTACTGCAAGAATTTATATTACTAGATCAAGTTCGAAGAGTGACAGCAGATGCCGCTTTGAATCATCCATATTTCGAAGAAGAACCGGTGGCGATGGAGCCCGCCATGTTCCTGCCGTCGCTGTGGGCAGAGTATGTCGAGCAGAACTCCAGCTTCGAGACAGGAGATAACGAGAAAGACATAAATACGGAGAGAAAACAATAATTCCAGACAATAATATCAAAGGGTAATAACGAAGAAACTTAAGAAATCACTGATGCTGACTCACCGTTCTACCCTGCGTTTCGTTATCGATCTGTAGACGAGTTGAAATATATCAGCAGAATTGAGGAAGGAACATTTCCAACAACATTTAAAAAAAATAATGAGAGGACATGATTGTCCATCGCCGCGCAGAGAGAGCTCGACCTACTGATGGAGATGGAGCACATCAATATTGTCACAGGACACGAGATCGCGGTGGGCTCCAGAAGTGACGAGGTATTCCTAGTTATGGAGTACGTGCCTAATGAAATTAACAGTTTAATGCACACAATGCGTAACAACAGGGTAACGATTGACCCCGAACACGTAAAGTGCCTAATGGTACAACTGCTGACCGCTATTCAATATCTCCACCACAGCAGTGTATTTCACCGCGATCTCAACACATCCAATATTCTACTTACCGAAGATGGTATACTGAAGGTGGCAGATTTTGGTCAACAAGATACGCCAGATATAGTTACACGCCGGTACCGCGCGCCAGAACTACTACTGCTACTACTTAGCAAAACATACGGCACTCCTATACACATGCGGAATGTCGGGTGTATATTTGGAGATTCTGATAAAATCACAAATAAAATTAACAGATCAATCAGAAACACCAGATACTGAAGTTGCCCAAACTCCCTTGCTCCTAGTTTTATAGAACTGAAGGTTGATTGGGGAGTGTGAAGTTATCAATAGAATTGATGAAATAACATAGTACGGTGTTGTATGCAGAGCAAGCGAAAAGCAAACATCCGACATAGTTGTCCTGAAACATCCAAAAACAATAATTGATGAGAGTGTCCTCTTCAGAGTGGATTCTCCAAAACCGCGCAGAGAAAGCTCGATCTACTGATGAAGATGGAGCATATCAACATTGTCACAGGACACGAGATTGCAATGGGCTCCAGACGCGACATTAAGTCTAAAAAAGCTAACTCGTGGTACCATACGTCAGAACTACTACTACTTAGTAAAACATACGGCACTCCTATACACATGTGGAGTGTCGGGTGTGTATTTGCTAAATTAATTAACTTCCAACCACTATTTCCCGATATAGTCGAATCAGTTAAAAATAATGTTAGAAAATCTGATGAAATTGCAAATAAAATCAACAAATCAATCAGAAACACCAGATACCGTATTCCTAGTAATGGAGTATACTCATGAATGAAGTGTACTCATGAAGTGTACACAGAATATACAAAAACAAAATACGAAGAGCGAAATCACCATCAGCGCATCGGACAGCGCTCAAGTAGTTTGGGAATTAATCGTCATCGAATTTGCCAATGTAAATGTAAATAATATTTTTTGTATATAAAATGTATTGTTCAGTTAAGTTTGTAAATAATGATATACATATCTTTTATGTAGTGTATGTGTATATAGTATGTAACTCTACTTGCTGTAATGTTATAACACTTTTTCAAATGTAAAATAAGTATGAAATAAAAAATTTCTATGATAATATGAATTGTGTTGTTTAAATTGTTTCCTTCTACAAATTCAAATAACGTAAATAATATTATGTTAAATCTTATTAGGACTTTATAACATAGTGGGAAGTGTTAAAAAGGAGAATAGTTAGATTTTAAAAAAAAAACTTTACTCTACTGTAGTTTTTGTTTCATTGAAATCAAACTTTTTTTTATTTAATAATATTTATCTGATGGTAGGTACTAGGGCTCTATAACGTAGTAAGAAGGGAATTATGAAGGTGGCTGCCGGAGGACTTTGAAATAATCGAGACTTGTAGAAAATAAGGGTTTAATTACTTTAAAATTACAATAGTTTTCTTATGTCTAGACTTGGACGATGCTAGTACCAAAGTGAAGAATTTATTGATACATTGATTTTATCCGAATACAATTGTACGTGGATGCAGATGCTACATCAGCATTGTGAAAGTAAGTCATGAGGCGGCGACACGAGGAGTCGACTCAGCATATTGGATGTCGCAATGTTCCGAAATTATGTCGATTTGTGCGTCAATGGCTATCATGTCGCTATCTAAATGAAGTGGTGTAGGCAGGGCACGTAACACTTCCCCCCTCAGAACAGCAACTATTTGAGCAACTTTAGCGAGAATGTTGCTGGCATCTGGTTCTCGGTGAGTGAAGATGGCTCTGCTCCGACGGCTGATGTCTCTGGTGGATGATTCTCGGGCATCTCATCGTTTGATTGCGGCTTCGTTAGTTTAGTGCAAACGTTGTAGTGACGTAATACGGTTGCAACAATGAGTGCAGTTGCACCGAATAGTACGACGTATAGTGGTATCGTCGTGTGATAGATTGATTGAGACATCTGTGTATGTTCCAGTTGCACGGGGTTCTGCATGAGTATTTTATCTTCAATCTCGTGAAGACTTTTCAGGTGCAGTGAGTTTAGTTTTAGGTGTGGAATCGGCTCTTCAATTAGGTTTAAGTTCATTGGTATTTCAGTTATCTTTAGAGGTTGTCCTTTGATATGATCGTTCGTGTTAATGATGGTGAACTGATCAGTGCGTAGTAGGCAGTTTTGCGGGATAGTGGCCAGATAACTTCCGTGTAGAGAGATGAATTCTTGGCGATCGCAGTGCAGCTCCGTCCGTGTTGGTCGTGGAAAGGTAAGTGTGTACCGTCTGTCATCGAGTTGCTCCATGGCCTCTTTAACTAGTGTGAGTTTCGTAGGCAGGCAGGATTTCGCCAGGGATTGATTAAAGATGAGTTCCTGGATACAGTCCAGATGTCCTCTCGTTGGTTGGCGGTCGATTCCTTCCTCGCAGAGATGATACTGGTTGAACTTCGGGCATTCTGCCTCTATGTACTTGAAAACTTTCCCATTGGTTGCAAGGTAAGGGTAAGGAGGGATAAGGGTATACATTAATTTGTTGGGAACTATGGCTAATCTATAAAATTCAAATTTATCTAGAGATATGATGGGGAATTTAAATATTATAACTATTCTTTTATTAATGTAGTAGTAACCAGGTTTAATAACTGTATAGTATTCTCTTAAGTCTGCATCTAATAATTGATTTGGGCTATATATGGTTTTTAATCTATTAATCATATTACTTAAGTTTTCTATGCTTAACATACTATGATGGGTGCTCGATGCACGTATAAAAGCTAAGGTATCTTCTATCCTAGTTATCTCTAAAAATACGTCATCTATATTATCGCTAATTATTTCTAACAATTGCGCAAACTTCGCGAATCTTATTAAATCGCTTGCAGCATTCTTATCTAAAAGTTGTCTACTACTACTAATTTTATTTTGCATAGCAACGCCTGGCAGAAACTTCATTTCGCAGAAAATCATTTGACATACCATCATTTATATTACATTAAAAACGCATAATTTTGTAAATCAGAATCATTTAAAACTTATATGGATATCAATTTATGCCTAAAAGCATAAATTAATAATGATTAAAAAGTAGAACCACCGTATTGCAGAAAGTTCACTGTCATAGTCGTCTTTTGTCATAAATTTCATACAAATAATAATTAAAAAGTAGAACCATCTTATCTCTGAAAGTTCATAGTTGGAATCTTCTTTTGGCATACCTTTCATGGTATTTCTAGTATTCAACTTCAATCAATATTCATATTCAATCGCTGGCCAGCTACGGCGGCTCACTCGTAGCCGGCTGCTCCTCAGCTCATGGGCCACCTCGCCCCTCCGCGATTTTAAAGTACACTCTAGGGGTAGGGCAGACAAGATTATGGTGCAATTGGTTTTGCAGCGATTCGGTTCAGTCACTTTACTAACCTTTGTAATTTAAGGTTAAGAATATGATTACATTTTATAGAAATGAAAATAATGATGCCTAATAAAATTATTCCAAATAATCGTCGCTTGAAATAAACGTTATGTGAAACAAATTAATGCAAAATTAAGCTTTGCCAAAAGTAATTCTGCCGTCTTAAAAGTATGCCTCGGTAAATTCGGACATATAAACATTCGGCCAAACAATAATTATATTAAATGATTTTAATGCCTACATATGAGTTTAAAGAAGATTATGCTAAGTGTGTTATGCTAAATAAATTTTGGAGCAAAAAATTCTGCCCGATAGAGGGAATCCGATAACTTGAAACCAAATATATTTTACTAATCACATGTTGAAAAACAGAATGGGTTGAAGATTTCGACTTCCCTGCGTGTCCTCTCGTAGTAAACAAATCACCTTTACTACCATGTTGTTGTTGTATGTAGTACTTGGGTGTAAAAGTGTTATTTAGTTCTGATTTGAATATAAGGTAATAAGATTTCTAGTTAACCAACTGAATCAAGTCATGAACTCCGGTAGGGAAAAATCCTTGAAAGAAGAAAAGCTGACACAAGACTTGTGTTGAAATAATGAGTCCAACGTTAGTTATAGCTAGAACCTGTATTTGAACATTTCATTCAACTCCATACTAGCGTAGTACAGCTTTTGCGTGATTCAAATTCACAAAATCCAAACGACAAACAGACACACGAAGCTTACATTTAACTTTCTACAGATAGCTACATGGTTATTTCACACGATACGGGACACCTGGTATTATTAAATATGTTTTAAAACAGTAAAAATATTACTTTGAGTGACAATACAATGAAGGTCACACGAATTTCTTACTTATTGCTGCGCACAATACAATAGGTTTCGGGTGCAGCGATAAGCCAGCGGTCTAGATAAGGGGTCGTGAAAAATTCTTAAAAAAAATTATTGTTTTAGCTTGACAAAACGGTATCTGTTCTAATTTATTGTGAACTACCCTACTACTATTGTGTTACTATGAATACGTGTGTATTTAGTGTTTTTGTATCTCTCAAAATGCGTGGTATTTTTTAGGGCCCATACAGGGTGCCAGAAGTATGGATTAAATAAATTAGAATCTTTCAATTATAAAATAATAAATAAAAGAAACGACTAGTAACTCTTTTTATAGGAAACGAATTTATTTTTATAATACAACAAATCTTTAATTAGGTACAACCAAAACAACGAATAGTCAAAAGTTTAAATGAAACTCATTTGAACTCATTATCTAGCGACCGATCATAATCCAATATCTGTGATTTGAAACTCGCTTAAACTCATTATCTCAAAATAATGAGATAAAAGTCATATCAACCAGGCGTAGTTGGGCGCAGACGTTGGTTTTTTTAAGATCTTCTATGTAGTTTACTATCTACTTTGACAAACATAACTATAACTATGTATTATCATTCTCTTCTAATATAAAACACAAATCTTTTAGCAATCAAATAACTTTTAATGAAATTCATTTAAACTCATTATCTAACGGCCGACATTATATAACAACCGATCATAATCCAATATCTGTGATTTGACGTCTGTTTTAGACAGAAACTCCTTGCAAAAAATGCCAAAATTCAATAATTTCGGCCGCAAGTTTAGTTGACTATTAAACTGAGATATGTACTACTCCACTGAATTAGTAATTAAGTGAAGCGTTTCTATACTCGGGTACAATCACGTTAATGTCGAGAGATTGCATTCCGTAGTTTTACAAACATAGTTTATTTATTCATTATCACAACCTTTCTTGTGTCAACGCTATACATATTCAAGAACTTAAATGATGCGACGGAAGAGAAATAATATTTTTTATAGCAAGAAATCAAAGAAAATTATAATTTTGAACAGTGCGAAAAAGTTTCTTCAAATGCGAGGGAAGTAAATATTCATTTAAAAGTGTTTCATAAGGTATCAAAATAACGGTAAAGTGGTGTTATCTACCACATTCCATAGAGTCACTTATTGTTATTTGCTAATCACCTATTGTTATAAAATCCTTATCTGATACCTGGGAAAAAATCTGCAAATATTGATAAGAAAATCGGTTTAGGAAACAATAGAAATGCTTAGGGGCTGCGCACTATATAAGGGAGGATTTTTCAAGAACGTGCACACTTACAGTTTCGACTGCAGACAGTGACTACATTATTGTGAAGTGAAGATTTCAATATTATTTTGAAATCATGGTGAATAATTTCAAAATGTCCGAGGAAGTTACGAATATTTCTAACTCCTCGCCACACAGACCGTCTCAAGCTGCTAATCAGAAACCACGTAAAGACAAAAGTGGTTTGAGAAAGGCAGCAACGGACAGAATATCGAAGAACAAAATTCAAAGAGAGAAAACTAATCCCAAGCAGAAGACGTCGAAGAGGATTAAAAAACAAAAGCAAGACATCATTGATGCTGAATCTCCCTTCCATCCGGCGTTCCAGAGTTGTCGATCTGTAGACGAGTTCCAGTATCTCTACAAAATCGACGAAGGATCATTTGGAGTTATACATGGAGCCAAGGACAAACGGACGGGAGAACTCGTGGCCCTCAAACAACTAAAAAAAATCAACGAAAGGGAAGGATACTCCATCGCCGCTCGGAGAGAGCTTGAGATATTGCATAAAATGCAGCATCCCAATATCGTCGCAAGCCGCGGACTAGCGTCGAGTTCCAGGAACGACCGAGTGTATATAGTCATGGAGCTCGTTGACTACGACCTCAAAACTTTCATGCAGACAGTGCATAGAAACAAGCAATTGTTCTCAGTTGAACACGTGAAATGCTTAATGAAGCAACTGTTGAGGGCGGTGCAACACCTTCATGACCATCACGTGATGCATCGCGACCTCAAAACAAGTAATATCTTGCTGTCGAACGAAGGTGTCCTGAAAGTGGCCGATTTCGGGATGGCCCGAGAATACGAACTTAATCCTCGGCTATATACGCCAGCTGTAATGACTCGCTGGTACCGGGCACCTGAAATACTGCTGCTGCTGAAAGAATACTCCTACCCTGTCGACATGTGGAGTATTGGGTGCATCTTCGCTGAATTGGTTACCTTGCGGCCACTATTTCCCGGCTCATCAGAATTGGATCAGATGACCAAGATATTTAAGTCTTTGGGGACGCCCTCAGACTCAATTTGGCCGGGTTTCAGCGAATTACGAATGGTCAAAAATATTATGTTCGACAAATATCCTCCGGGCGGGTTACGAAAAAAAATAAGTCAGGAGCTGCTTTCTGAAGACGGGCTCTCTTTACTGCAATGCCTTTTGACATTTGATCCATCAAAAAGGATCACAGCAGCCGTTGCTTTAGAGCACGCGTACTTTAAAGAGCAGCCGGTGGCGATGGAACCGGCCAAGTTCTTGGCTTCACCCGCTCGCAGCGCTGTCAGGCCCGCGTGAGGTCCTCGGCTCCTGCTCAGTTTCAACATCGGATAGTGCTCAAAAATTAAGGAATGAAAAATCACTTAATAACTACAGATTGTGAAGTAAAGTGGTTTAAATCATGGTTGCTGTGAACAATATCCATATGTCAGAGGGAGACAGTTCTTATTCCTCTCTATGCAGACCATGTCAAGCTATAATCAATACCTAATACGTACCAACAAACCAGGCATCTGAAGAAAAGTGTTGAAGTTGGTCCAATATTTTCATAACCACCACGTGATACCAGCAACATTTTGTTATCGAATGAAGGTGTGCTAAAAGTGGCAGATTTTGTGAAGGCTTGAGATTTGAAAATTTGAATTCCCTCCTCGGCAACATACGCCGCTTGAACTTACGTGGTGATATCGTGCACTAGAACTACTGCTGCTTTTTAAGGAATAATCCTCTCATGTGGAGTATTGGGTGTATATTCGCTGAATTGATTACCTTGAAGCCACTATTTCCCGGCACATCTGAATTGGTTCAGATGACCAAGATATTTAAGACTTTGGGGACGCCCTCAGTCTCAATTTGACCGGTTTACAGCGAATTACGAATGGTGAAAAATATTATGCTCGACCACTATCCTCCGGGCGGGTTTAAGCTTTAAAAATAATCACAGCAGCCACAGAGCACACATACGTCAAAGAACAGCCGGTGGCGATGAAGCCAGCCATGTTTCTGATATCATCAGCTCGTTGCGCTGTCACGCACAATCGAGGACGAACTTGTCAAGCTGTACTTAAAAAAAGTAATGACAATGGTTTGAAAAAGCCACCAAGAGACAGAATATACAAAAAATAATTACAAACACCAAAAGACGTCAAAGAGGAAAAAAAAACAGGAAATCATTGATGCTGAATCTTTCTTCCATCCAGAATTCCAGAGTTGTCGATCTTTAGACGAGTTCCAATATCTCTACAAAATCGACGAAGGATCATTCGACGTCATCCATGGAGCTAAGAAAAAAACGGGAGAACTCCTTGCCCTGAAACATCTAAAAAAAAATAAGAGGGAAGGATACTCCATCGCCGCTCGGAGAGAGCTCGAGATATTGCATAAAATGCAACATCCTAATATCGTCGCAAGCCGCGGACTAGCGTCAAGTTCCAGAAACGACCGAGTGTATATAGTCATGGAGCTCGTTGACTACGACCTCAAAACTTTCATGCAGACAATGCACAGCAACCGGCAATTCTTTTCTGTAGAACATGTGAAATGCCTAATGAAGCAACTGTTGAAGGCAGTTTAACAACATTCATGACCATCACGTCATACATCGTGACCTCAAAACAAATAACATTTTGTTATCTAACGAAGGTGTGCTAAAAGTGGTAGATTTTGTGAAGCTTCGAGAATTTAAATTCCCTCTTTAGCAACATACGCCGCTTGAACTTACACAGAGATATTGTGCACCTGAACTACTGCTGCTTTCGAAAGAATAATCCTATCCTGTCGACATGTGGAGTGTTGAGTGTATATTGGCTGAGTTGATTACATTGCGGCCACTGTTTCCCGGCACATCTGAATTAGATCAAATGATTAAGACATTTATGAATTTGGTAGGGTTACATCGCATTACCAATGTTAAGAAATATTATGTCCGACAACTAACCTGATCGGTGAGTTGCGCAAAAAGATAAGACAGAAACCGCTTTTTGAAGACAGACTATCTTTACTGCAAGGTGGGTGCGGGGGAGGCGTGCGGCGCGCCCGCCAGGCGTCAGGCGCCAGGCGTCAGTCCGTCTCAAGTGCATTCGGGATAAACAGGTGACGAGTTCCGAATTCAGTGTAGGTAGTGTGTGTGTGTTATTTACAACAAAATAAGACAAAACAATGTCGCGACAACCTCAATACACGAATCGTGAATACTACGACATGGTACGAGTGTATCTACTCCAATTAGAGCCTTTTAGCAGCTCGAAGGCTTTATGAAAGGGAGAGTATTCCTCGAATGCGAGCTCAGGGCATACGCAATCCCACAGTCCCTACTAGAAGGACTATTTTAGCAGCGAACCAAAGGCTACTGGATCACGGCCAGTTCACGACGCCCAATCATGCTCAAGGGTCTGGCAGACCTCGACGGCTCGATATCGGCGCAACCCACGGACCAGTACCTATGACGCAGCACGTCGCTTCGGTGTAAGCCAGTCCACAGTGTGGAAGCTTTTACATTGAAAGAACACTATCACTTTCAGCCAGTACAACAACTGCACGACCCCGACCCGGTACCACGGTAGCACTATGCGAGTGGCTTCTAAGTCACCCTAATGCCAACATTCTATGGACGGATGAAGCTTTGTTTACACGAGTAGGGCTGTATAACATACATAATGAACATTGGTGGGCGTTTAATAATCCCCATTTAGTCAAAGAAACACATCACCAAGTGCGCTTTAGTGCGAACGTCTGGGCGGGAATAATTAACAATAAAATAATTGGTCCCGTTTTTATCGACGGCCCACTGAATGGACAAAGGTATTTGGAAATGCTAAGTACCACTATTGAAAGTCTAATAGAGGACGTCCCACTGGGTTATTTAAATAATGTTTATTACCAGCACGACGGCGCTCCGCCACATTATGCGGCAAGTGTGCGCGATTATTTAAATAACAAATACGGAGAGAACTGGATAGGCCGCGGTGGACCGATCCCGTGGCCGGCTAGGTCACCGGATCTTACTCCCTGTGATTTTTATCTCTGGGGCGAGGTAAAACGCCGGGTGTACATCGAAGAGGCCCAAAGTCTCGAAGATTTAAAATCCAAAATAATAGACGCGTTTAATTATGTGAAAATGACACTAACGTTTTTTATGAATTTGGCTGGGTTACATCGCATTACCAATGTTAAGAAATATTATGTTCCACAACTATCCTTCGGCGGGTTGCGCAAAAAGATAAGACAGAAACCGCTTTTTGAAGACAGAATATCTTTACTGCAATGCTTTTTGACATAATATGTCTTATGATCTATCAAAAAGAATTACAGCTGCCACTGCTTTAGAGCACGCGTACTTCAATGAGCAGCCGGTGGTTGTAGAAAAAGTAATCTTCCTGAAGTCGTCCGCTCATTGATCTGTCATACATGAGTGAGGTTCTCTACTATGGCTCAAATTCTGCCATCAGCGTTTCGGACAGTGCTCAAGATGGAACAATAACTTATTGCTAAGCGTATTCTTCAAGAAATATTGGGAATTAAGACTGTTATATACAAAAGTATACCGGCAAGGTATCACAAATAAAATCAACAGATCAAACAGAAACACCAGATAACGTGTTCCTTATACTAAATATAACCTTTATTTTAAGTTTGTAAATAATAATATATATTTTATATAAAGTATGTGTATATGGTATATAACCCTGCTTGTTGTAATGTATTACTATAACACCTTTTTAAATGTGAAATTAGTATGAAATAAAAATTTACTATGATAATTTGAATTATGTTGTTTAATTGTCTCCTTCTATAAATTCAAATAACGAAAAGCTGGCACGAGATGCTGGCATATGCTAAAAATATGTCCAAAGTTAGTAATAGTATGTTTTTAGACTAGAACCTATATTTGAGTATTTCATTCAACTCCGTGCTAGCTTAGTACAGCTTTTGCGTGATTCTTGATTAAAACAGATACACGAAGCTTATATTTAACTTCCTACATATAGCTACATGAATATTATACACGCCATGGGTCACCTGGTATTTTTAAGTTTGTTTTAAAACAGTAAAAATATCACTTCGAGTGACAATATACAATGAAGGTCACACGAACTTCTTACTTACTGCTGCGCACAATACCATAGGTTTCGGGTGCAGCGATAAGCCGGTGGTCTAGATAAGGGGACGCCAAAAATTCTGAGAAAATTGATCTATTGTCTGATTGTTTTAGCTTGGCAGAATCTGTTTTAATTATTGTAAACTACCCTATTGTTTTACTACGAATACGGGTGTATTCAGTGTTTTAGTATCTCTCAGAATGCGTGGTAATTTTTAGGGCGTATACAGAGTACCCTTGGAAGTATGGTTTTTTTTATGTTAGATAGGCCGATTTTTGGCCGCTATCTCGCCTATATCTCAAATCAAATGTATTAGATTCTTTGAATGACAAGAAACGGAAGAAAATTAAATAAAAACAAACACAGTCTACTGATGCACCGGAGCTACGGACAACGTAAAAGGTTACCGGGGCTCCGGTTCAAAGCAGGAGAAGGAACAGGGTGGTTTAAAACTTACTAAAACTTTTTGAATAAAATTTTACTATGATATTTTGAATTATGTTATTTTATTGTTCCTTTTACTAAGTCAACATCAACGTCACGCCTATTATCCTTGAAGAAGTAGGCAGAGATGCACATTATGCCAGCACGACAAGACTAATTCGTACAATATACACCCGATACTCCACATGTCAATGGGAGTGGAGTATTGTGGGCTGAGCAACAGAAGTTCAGGCGCACGGTACCAGCGCGTGCATACGCCGGGTGTATATTGCTGAAGAGGGAATCCATACTCTCGAGTCATTCCAAAGTCTGCTATTTTTAAAACACCGTCTTGGGACAGCAGGATGTTGTGTGTCTTGAGATCTCTGTGTATGATGTGGTTGGCATGAATATATTGTACCACCCTCAGAAATTGCGACATAAGACAGTTTACGTGTTCTGGGCCGAATAGTAAATGATTTTGCCGCATCGTCTCCAAAAAACTTTTCAACTGGTGCGGCACGTATTCCGTTACCACATAAACAGCATTTTTTCTAGAGCCTACTGCTATCTCCCGCCCTGCCACAATGTTAGGATGTTGTATCTTTAGCTCCCTCAGAGCGGCAATGGACAATCCTTCCATTTCGTTCAGATCTTCAAGTCATTTCAGAGCCACTATATCATCTGTTGACTTATCGCGAGCTCTATACACAACACCGATTGCTCCGTCGTCAGTTATATTGAGATATTGGAACTCTTTAATGGACTGACTGTTTCTAAACGCTGGATGGACGGGAGTTCCTATCTGCATCAGTAGGCTGTGTTTGTTTTTATTTATTTTTCATCCGTTTCTTATCATTGAAAGAATCTAATACATTTGATTTGATCCATACTTCCAAGGGCACTCTGTATACGCCCTAAAAATTACCACGCATTCGGAGAGATACTAAAACACTGAATATACCCGTATTCGTAGTAAAACAATAGGGTAGTTCACAATAATTAAAACAGATTCTAAAGCCAAGCTAAAACAATCAAACAACAGATCAATTTTCTCAGAATTTTTGGAGTACCCTTATCTAGATCGCCGTCTTATCGCTGCACCCGAAACCTATTGTATTGTGCGCAGCAATAAGTAAGAAATTCGTGTGACCTTCATTGTATATTGTCACTCAAAGTAATATTTTTACTGTTTTAAAACATATTGAAAAATACCAGGTATCTCCCGTATCGTGTGAAATAACCATGTAGCTTTTTGTGGAAAGTTAAATGTAAGCTTCGTGTGTCTGTTTGTTGTTAAAATTTTGTGATTTTAAATCTGTGCTAAACTAGCATGAAGTTGAATGAAATACTCAAATCTAACTAAATTTGGACATATTTTTAGCATATTTCATTTTTGATTGCATTTTTGGCGTCAGTATCGATCACTAATCACTAGCTGATAGTTATTTTGGAAATATATTTTAGATGTTATAGTAATTGACCTCTCTACAAATTATATTATTATTTACAAAGTACTGTTATATTAAGAACACGTTATCTGGTGTTTCTGTTTGATCTGTTGATTTTATTTGTGATACCTTGCCGGTATACTTTTGTATAATTATAATATGTTTATGGCGGTCTGTTTCAGACCACTGTTCGCATCTAGAGCACACCACAATCTCAAACCTTGTGACAATGTTGATATTGTGACTGTTTCTAACCTATCTTAGGGGGGATACATTTTCCGTTTTTCCTAAATCAAGGAGAGATGTTATTCGGCTTACCCTTTCGTGGGAAATGGGCAAGGAACAGAGCCCCGCCATCCGCTCTGTTCTGTAGAGTTCGTCCAGATACTGGTCACTCTCCCACCGTTTCCGATAGTTCACGGGATATTTAATGAATTCCCAATAAATAACATGACTTATTTTATTAACTTGTTCATCATGTTATTTATATTTTCTATCAAAAGCAAGTACAAAGGATTAAATAACATGACTTATTGTATTATCTTGTTCATCATTTCATTTATATGATTTCAGTACACCTTCATACGACAGTAATATTCTTTTGTCTTCTCATCCTGAGTTCTGAACACAGCTCCAAAGACGCCTTCTGCAATCTTGTTTAAAAATTCAAACTCCTCAAGAGATCGTCTGCTCTGATGCACGTGGTCTAAGGGAGTTACAGGTGTTGCTACGTGTTTTGTTTGACCCGTGCTGCAGTTCTTGTCCTGATAATTCTTTCTCTTTATATTGTTTTTATATTAATGTTTAGCGGTGATTTTAGACCACTTTTTTCCCATTGCATGGTCCGAAGTACCCGTCCCGTACGTATTGATTACAGCTTGACATGGTCTGTATAGCGAGGAATTAGAATTGTCTCAAACTTCTTCTGACATTTTGAGATTGTTCACAGAAACCATGAGTTAAACCACTTTATTTCACAATCTGTAGTTATTAAGTGATTTTTCATTCCTTAATTTTTTGAGTATTGACCGATGCGCTGATAGTAGAAATTGACCAGAAGCAGAAACCCTCACCCGGGCATGACAGCGCTGCGGGCGGGTGACTCCAGAAACATGGCCGGCTCCACCGCCACGGGCTGCTCATTGAAGTACGCGTGCTCTAAAGCAGCGGCTGCTGTGATTCTTTTTGATGGATCATATGTCAAAAAGCTTTGAAGTAAAGACATTCCTACTTCTGAAAGCAGCTCCTGACTTATTTCTTTGCGCAACCCGCCCGGAGGATAGTCGTCTAATATAAGATTTCTTACTACTGTCGATTCGCTGTAACCCGGCCAAATTGAGTCTGAGGGCGTCCCCAAAGTCTTGAATATCTTTGTCATCTGATCCAATTCAGATGTGCCGGGAAACAGTGGCCACAAGGTAATCAACTCAGCGAAGATGCACCCAACACTCCACATGTCGACAGGAGAGGAGTAATCATTAAAAAGAAGCAGAATTTCTGGCGCACGGTACCAGCGCGTAACTACGTCTGGCGTATACTGCCGAGGAGGGAATTCATATTCTCGGGCCAACCCGAAATCTGCCACTTTCAGGACACCTTCTTTGGACAACAAAATGTTATTTGTTTTGAGGTCGCGATGCATCACGTGATGGTCATGAAGGTGTTGCACCGCCCTCAACAGTTGCTTCATAAGGCATTTCACATGTTCGACAGAAAACAACTGCTTGTTGCTATACATTGTGTCCATGAAAGCTTTAAGGTCGTAGTCAACAAGCTCCATGACTATAAACACTTGTTCGTTGCTGGGAGTCGACGCTAGTCCGCGGCCTGCGACGATATTAGGATGTCGCATTTTATGCAATATCTCAAGCTCTCTCCGAGCGGCGATGGTGTATCCTTCTCTTTCATTTATTTTTTTTAGATGTTTCAGTGCAACGAGTTCTCCCGTCTGTTTGTCCTTGGCTGCATGGATAACTCCGAATGCTCCTTCATCGATTCTGTAGAGATATTGGAACTCGTCTACAGATCGACAACTCTGGAACGCCGGGTGGAAGGGAGATTCAGCATCAATGATGTCTTGCTTTTGTTTTTTAATCCGCTTCGACGTCTTCTGCTTGGGATTAGTTTTCTCTCTTCGTATTTTGTTCTTCGATATTCTGTCCGTTGCTGCCTTTTTCAAACCACTTTTGTCTTTACGTGGTTTCTGATTAGCAGCTTGAGACGGTCTGTGTGACGAGGAGTTAGAAATATCTCGAACTTCCTCGGACATTTTGAAATTATTCACCATGATTTCAAAATAATATTGAAAATCTTCACTTCACAATAATGTAGTCACTGTCTGCAGTCGAAACTGTAAGTGTGCACGTTCTTGAAAAATCCTCCCTTATATAGTGCGCAGCCCCTAAGCATTTCTATTGTTTCCTAAACCGATTTTCTTATCAATATTTGCAGATTTTTTCCCAGGTATCAGATAAGGATTTTATAACAATAGGTGATTAGCAAATAACAATAAGTGACTCTATGGAATGTGGTAGATAACACCACTTTACCGTTATTTTGATACCTTATGAAACACTTTTAAATAAATATTTATTTTTCTCGCATATAAAGAAACTTTTTCGCGCTGTTCAAAATTATAATCTATTATTAATACGTGATGCAAAAACTTTATTATTGCGCGGACGTTGGAGCATAAAATTTGGTACACTTATAGTTTATGTGTAGGAGAAGTGCGGGACGCTAATATTTTTCAAAAATAATGCTTATAAAGTACATAAACTAATAAATTTACACACACATGCATAGTATCTCGTATTTGACAAAACGTCAAAATCGATAGACATTATGATATTGACGTCTCATATGAATAGAGTTTTATAAAAGAGTTTGTTTGAGTTTGAGTTAAATAAAAATTATCCTTGAACGTATGAGTGGTATTGTAAATTAAATCGTATATGGTTGAATTTCAACCACTAGGCGACCACTAGTTTTCTTTAATTTCTTGCTACAAAAACATAATAATATCCGTCGCATCAGTTCTTTAATATGTATAGCGTTAATAATGACTATATAAACTATGTTTGTATAACTAGGGAATACATTCTCTCGACATTAACGTGATTGTACCCGAGTATAGAAACGCTTCACTTAATTACTAATTCAGTGGAGTAGTACATATCTCAGTTTAATAGTCAACTAAACTTACGGCCGAAATGATTGAATTTTGGCATTTGTTGCAAGGAGTTTCTGTCAAATACAGACGTCAAATCACAGATATTGGATTATGATCGGTTGTTATAATTATAATGTCGGTCGTTATAATTATAATGAGTTTAAATGAGTTTCATTTAAACTTTTGAATATTTGTCGTTTATATATTTTTTTGTTATTTAAGAATTGTTTTATTGCTAAAAGATTTTCGTTTCCTATAAGAAGAGATTTTGGTTGTTTCTTTTATTTGTCATTTTCTAATAACTTACATCATAGTACAAGCAGTAAACAACATAGGAATTCATTAAAAACTAACCCAACTTCGGCTGCGTGATATATGATGATTTTGACAACCCAGTTTCTGAAACAAATTATATCTTTGCGTGATTTTTTCTAGAACCTACGGCTTTCTCCCGCCCTGCTATAATGTTAGGATCTTTAGCGGCAATGGAGAATCCTTCCGTTTCATTCAGAGCTTTGAGTCCTTTCCTCCTTTCCTGTTGACTTATCGCGAAGACCGATTGCTATTTCGTAAATTTTGTTTAGATATTGGAACTCAATAATGGACCGACTGTCCTTTGACACTAGGTGAAAATTAGTTTGAGCATCAGTAGATTGTTTTTGTTTTTATTTATTCTTCTTCCGTTTTTTGTCTGTTAAAAATCCTAATCAAATCGAATCAAATCGCTTTATTGGTTAACATAGATTGTTATTTCTTAATTTTATTATTTATTAAAAAGTTTTTGTTATTAAAAATAACATTGTTGACATCAATTAGATTTGATCCATACGTCCAAGGTCATTTTGTATAGACCCTAAAAATTACCACGCATCCTGAGAAATACTAAAACATTGAATACGTGTTACTATGCGGGTAGTAACACAATAGGGTAGTTCACAATAAATTAAAACAGTTACTTTTGTGTCAAGCTAAAACAATTAATTTTCTCCGAATTTTTTACGACTCCTTATCTGGATCGCTGGCTTATCGCTGCACTCGAAACCTATTGAGTCGTCAATTTGAATTCACCTCCGAAACAGCTGTATTTTGTATATATTGTATTTTGACCCCGCTAAAACTTGTCTCAAAACCTACATATGGTAGGGTGTAAGCAACCCTTAAAATTCAGGGTCAAAGGGCCCAAAAATCGTTTTTTTGCGGTTTTTTCGAAATATCTCATTTCCTATGGGTTTTTTGGTAATTGTATTCAATAGCAATATTGTAGCATACAAAATTCTCTACAAGTGTATAAACTTTTTTTTATACGGTGAACCGTTTTCGAGATAGAGGGCGGAGAGAGCGCGGTCACTGCATCTTTCAAAAAATTTTTTTTCGTCTAACCTATCCGTGATTGTTGTCTATGGAAACATACGTCATGGTTCCTAAAACCACTTTTCGTCAAAATCAATCGTTTGAAAGATAGACGCTTCCAAAGTGGAAAAATTAGGTCCATCGAATGTGTCCTGCCCCCTAACTTTTATAATAAGTTAGTAAGAAAACAAAAAAATATATGCTGTAGATTTTAATGAAAACTTTCAACGAAATTGGTTTGAACGAGATATCATAATTAGTTTTTAAGAATTGATACATTTTTAATAAAAACACACTTAATTTTCCACTTTCTCAATTCTTTTAATCAATTCTTAAAAACTAATTATGATATCTCGTCCAAACCAATTTTCATTGATAGTTTCCATTAAAATCTACAGCATATATTTTTTTTAGTTTTTTTACTCACTTATTTTAAAGTTAGAGGGCAGGACACATTCTATAGACCTCATTTTTCCACTTTGGAAGCGTCTATCTTTCAAACGATTATTTTGACGAAAAAGGGTTTTAGGAACCATGACGTATTTTTTAATGTCCTATCCATAGACAACCATCACGGATAGGTGAGACGAAAAAAAATTTTTTGAAGAGATGCAGTGACCGCGCGCTCTCCGCCCTCTATCTCGAAAACGGTTCACCATATAAAAAAAAAGTTTATACAAAAGTTGTAGAGAATTTTGTATGCTACAATATTGCTATTGAATACAATTACCAAAAACCCATAGGAAATGAGATATTTCGAAAAAACCGCAAAAAAACGATGTTTGGGCCCTTTGACCCTGAATTTTAAGGGTTGCTTACACCCTACCATATGTAGGTTTGAGACAAGTTAACCATTAAATTATTATTAACCATGTAGCTATCTGGAGGAAGTTAAATGTAAGCTTCGTGTATCTGTTGTCGTTTAAATTTTGTAAATTTGAATCTATTTTAGTATATGCCAGCTTTTCGTCCTTCAAGCAAACCTTTTCCAACCAAAGTTCACGATTAGATTCAGTAGTTTCACTAGAAATCCTATTACCTTCTATTGAAACCAGAATGAAATAACACTTTTACCCAACTATTATACACAACAAGGAGAGTTATTACTGGTGATCATAGCTCCCACAAAAATGAAAACACTTTTTTTTCAAATTAACATATAATCTATAAAACTCTCACTATGTCATGAAGTCCTAAATACATTCTAAATACTAACATAATATTTACGTTATTTAAATTTGTAGAAGAAAACGATTAAACAACAAGCAAAGCCTAAAGTAGCGCTTAAAGTAGTACTACAGTGAGAGTCGCGATCCTCTTCCAGTTCAGTGGCGGAATACTGACCGCTGTCCACCGACTCCATCGCTATCGGGAACCTGGCCGGCTCGATTGCCAGCGGCAGCTCCTTGAAGTACTCGTGGTCTAAGGCAGCGGCGGCTGTCAGTCTTCTTGCAGGATCATATGTCAATAATCCTTCCAGTAAAGACAAACCGCTTTCAGAAAGATCTTTGCAGCTTATCTTTTTGCGCAACCCGCCCGGTGGATAGTCGTCGAAAATTATGTTTCTTAACGCCGGCAACGCACTGTAGCCGGGCCAAATTGAATCTGAAGGCGTACCCAAATCCATAAATATTTTATTCAATTGATCCAATTCAGATGTTCCGGGAAACAGTGGCCACAAGTTGATTAATTCGCCTAATATGCACCCGATACTCCACATGTCAATGGGAGTGGAGTATTGTGGGCTGAGCAACAGCAGTTCGGGCGCACGGTACCAGCGCGTGCACACGCCGGGTGTATATTGCTGAGGAGGGCATTCAAACTCTCGAGCCAATCCGAAATCTGCCACCTTTAGAACACCATCTTGGGACAAAAGAATGTTGCTAGTCTTGAGGTCTCTGTGTATGATGTTATTGTCATGAAGATGTTGTGTTGCAGTCAGAAGTTGCATCATAAGGCATTTGATATATTCTGGGGAGAACATTAGATGATTTTGTCGCATCGTTTCTATCAAACTTTTCAACTGGTGCGGCACGTACTCCATTACCACATATACATGGTTTCTTCTAGAACCCACCGCTATCTCCCGCCCCGCGACAATGTTGGGATGTTGTATTTTCAGTAAGGTGCGGAGCTCCCTCTGAGCAGCGATGGAAAATCCTTCCTTTTCGTTGAGAGCTTTGAGTCGCTTCAGAGCAACTATTTCGTCTGTTGACTTATCGCGAGCTCTATACACAACGCCGTATGCTCCTTCGCCAATTGTATTGAGATATTGGAACTCTTTAATAGACCGACTGTCCTTTAACGCTGGGTGGAAGAGAGGTTCAGCATCAGTAGATTGTGTTGGTTCTTCTTTACCCTTCTTCAATTTCTTGTCATTGTAGATCTTCTTTTCTTTCCGTATATCGTCTTTGTATCTATCCATCAGTGATTTTTTCAGACCACTCATCCATTGATGATTTTTACGAAGTAAAGCTTTAGGTGGCGTTTGGCATAACGACCGACCAGCATTGTCTTGAACTCTGTCTGCTATTTCGATCACGTTCACAGAATTCATTATTAATTTAAATGTATCACGATCACTTCACAATGTGTAGTCAACGTCTGCAGTCTAAACTGTATGTATGTATGTTGAGGGTCCTCCATTATATAGGCCCTGCTAATCATTCTTCTGATAATAAACTAATGTTTATTACAGAGGGTTTTAATGTGCTAATTAGTTAATTTTAAAATGTCTAACCATCAAATCAGGTATGATCAAGAAATTGCTCATTATTATGTGCTTTGCTTTATTAATTGACGTAAAGTAAAATAAAGAATAAACCATGGGATGATGCTCTGCCGTTGTCCCATAGAATACATTTTTGTCACTATTCCTTATATCCTAGCTAGTGTCATGAGACGACTAACGGTCGAAATTGAATCCATTTACCATTTGGGTGTTTTATCAGAGATTTATAATGAGTTATTAATGGAGACGTCAGATGTTGCCATGTAACTGATGCTCGGTCAAAATGCAAATGAAATTATTAAAGTAATTTTATTTATACTTATTTTCCATTTATTGCTTATCATAATAAATTACAATAATCGGTGTAGTGAAGAATTTTTATAGTAAATAGATCATATTTAAACATATGTGATGTTCGAGAGATGGTGTAGACCCAGACCGAGAAATTATGATCAGTTATTAATAGCCGGTGCAACACCGGTCGGAACAAGGACATTTATTAGCGGCTACTATAACAGCAGCTGCATTTATTCTTTTTGATTCATATGTCAAAAATAATGCAGGAAGAGATGTCGTCATCAGAAAACAGCTGCTGACTTATTTTATTTTTTTGCCCGCTGCGTTTTAACCACATAGTAAGTGTCGAATGTATTTTTCACCATTCGTAATTAGCTGTAACCCGGCCAAATTAGTCCCCAAATTCTTAAAAATCTTTCAGTCAAGGCCGGGAAAAATAGGTAACCAATTTCGATTTTAACCATCACTCCACTGTCGACAAAGAGCAGTATGCCGTAACTGTCGTTAGTATACCGCCGAGGATAGAATTCATAAAACCAAATTTTGCCAACACCGAAATAAATTAGTAGAATGTTGGTCGTTTTGAGATCTGTTCCGTGTTTGCCAAACATTTGTTTACTATATTGTCTGCATTATATTGTAGTTCATGAACGTACTCCATTACTAGGAATACGGTATCTGGTGTTTCTGATTGATTTAAAATTGTATTTGTGATTTCTTGCCATATTTTATTTACCACGATCTCATGCCCTGTGACAATGTTGATACTTCATCTCCATCAGTAGATCAAGTTCTCTCTCTGTGTGTCCTCTATGTCGCTGTTTGCTTGTCGCTTGCTCTATTTTTTTTTAGGTGTGGCAAATTTTTTATATGTTATTCATTAAGCAAATTTAACAAACACGTATTTTTTCTTTTTGTTACGTTCAGTACAAAAAACTAAAGTTATGACCGATGAAAGATATCCAATGCAAAACATGTTATGCTCGGCTATCAATGAGAGTGGCGCGCGCCGTGCGGCCGTTGTTTGTCCGCGTAGTAGTGGCGACCGCGTGCCGTACCTACAGCACGCGGCGACTGACCGCTAATGCCTACAAGTAGCTAGTTTAGTGTTTAGTTTTCTTTAAGGTATTAAATCCAATTTTCCCTTCATACTTTGTAGGGCTTAGGACCTTCAAAATGCAAAAAAGTAGGCAAGTAGGTACCTATCATTAAATTTAGTTTATTACATAATACATGAAATGCGTACACGAATTATCCGAGATTAGTAAAAAAATTTAATAAACTACGATAGACATTAAGCATGCTTACCTACTTTCTGCATTAACGCGTATTTAAAAAATTGGAATCAAGTGAGTATTTACAATAATATTCGATCAAGATTGTTTTACTTACAGATTAAAATTGTGTCCTTTCCACTATCACTAATCACTGTACTCTAATAAATTAATTGTTCAAAATGAAATCCGTTTCGTTCTAGGCATAATCGTGCACGTTTACGTAAATTGTCATTCAGTTTATTTAAAACGTTAGTGTCATTTTTCACATAATTAAACGCGTACATTATTTTGGCTTCGACTTTGGGCCTCTTCGATGTACACCCGGCGTTTTACCTCGCCCCAGAGATAAAAATCACAGGGAGTAAGATCCGGTGACCTAGCCGGCCACGGGATCGGTCCACCGCGGCCTATCCAGTTCTCTCCGTATTTGTTATTTCAATAATCGCGTACACTTGCCGCATAATGTGGCGGAGCGCCGTCGTGCTGGTAATAAAAATTATTTAAATAACCCAGTGGAACGTCTTCTATTAAACTCTCAATAGTGGTACTTATCATTTCTCAATACCTTTGTCCAGTCAGTGGGCCGTCGATAAAAACGGGACCAATTATTTTATTATTCATTATTCCCGCCCAGACGTTCGCACTAAAGCGCACGCAGTTAATGATGAAAACGTGTTGTATTGCCGTTATAGAACGAGCCATGCCACCCCAAAAAAAATGTTCCTGTATAACACCGTATGTTCCCTCATCAACTCTATTGACAACTTTCAAATCCTCAATCAACCTTCAGTTCTGTAAAACTAGGTGAAAGGAAGTTTGGGCAACCTCAGTATCTGGTGTCTCTGCTTGATTTGTTGATTTTATTTGCGATTCCACCAGAATCTCCAACATTCTTTTTAACTGATTCTAGTCAGATGTACCGGGAAACAGGCTGGAAGTTACTTAATTTGCTAATATACATCCGACACTCCACATGTGTATAGGAGTGCCGTATGTTTTGCTAAGTAGCAGTAGTTCTGGCGCATGGTACCGGCGTGTTACCATACCAGGCGTATCTTGTTGATGAGGGAATTCATATTCTCGGGCCATCCCAGAATCTGCCACTTTCAGTACACCTTTGTTCGATAGCAAGATATTGCTTGTTTTGAGGTCACGATGCATCACGTGATGGTCATGAAGGTGTTGTACCGCCCTCAACAGTTGCTTCATTAAGCATTTCACGTGTTCTACAGAAAACAATTGCTTGTTGCTGTGCATTGTCTGCATGAAAGTTTTAAGGTCGTAGACAACGAGCTCCATGACTATAAACACTTATTCGCTTCTGGAACTCGACGCTAGTCCGCGGCCTGCGACGATATTAGGATGCTGCATTTTATGCAATATCTCTCTCCGAGCGGCGATGGTGTATCCTTCCCTTTCATTGATGTTAAGTTTGAGATGTTTGACGACGAGTTCTCCGTTGTTTGTCCTTGGCTTCCATGGATAATTCTGAATGACTCCTTCGTCGATTTTGTAGAGATATTGGAACTCGTCTACAGATCGACAACTCTGGAACGCCGGATGGAAGGGAGATTCAGCATCAACTGTCTTGCTTTTGTTTTTTTTCCGCTTCGTAACGTCTTTTGTTTTGTGATTATTTTTTTTCTCTTCGGTATTTTGTTCTTGATATTCTGTCCGTTGCTGCCTTTTTAAAACCACTTTTGTTGTTACGTGGCTTCTGATTACAGCTTGAGTTACGGTCTGCGTAAGGAGTTAGAAATTTTTTAAACTTACTGATATTTTGAAATTTGTCCACATTGAAGCCATGACTTAATTTACAATAATGTAGTCAATCTAATTAATAAAAATTAAACAACAATCTCTTCACTTTTCGAAGGTACCAAAGGATGAACTTGAGTGAGAGGTGAGATTGTCTTCCGTGCCAGTGCCGAAGTACTGCTTGTCGTCTCTCGGGTCAGAGCCGGAGTACTGCTTGACGTACTCTTACCCCAGCAATATCAGGACCATGGCCGGCTCCATGGCTATTGTGTCTCCATCGCCATATTATCCTCCACGTTGATTGTTATAAAATGTTTTAAAGCAACGACGTCCCCTGTTTGCTTGTCGCTTCCTCGTTAACGACTCTGTATGTTGCTTCATCAATTTTTGAGAAATTGAAACTTCTCAATCGAGCTACGGTTCTGAAATGTGGTGTTTGTCGACGTCATATTTTTTCAGATTTTTCTTCTTGATTTGTTGATGATGATTAAATCACCGCCGGTATGTTTAGTGTTTTCTCCCATTATATTGTTTTTGTATGTCTTTGTTTTGATATGGCGGTGTGTCACAGACCAATTTTCTTCTGATGGCATGATTTGCGTGCGAAAATGTATTATTACGTCGCACCGTCATCGTTGTCCGATGTACCAACGGAAGATCTTGAAGCGGAGGTAAGATCTTCTACCGTCTCAGTTCTGGAGTACTGCTCGTCGTACCATGTGTCAGAGCCGGAGTACTGCTGGTCATTTCCCGAGTCAGAGCCGGAGTACTC
Source organism: Spodoptera frugiperda (assembly GCF_023101765.2). Lineage (NCBI taxonomy): Eukaryota > Metazoa > Arthropoda > Insecta > Lepidoptera > Noctuidae > Spodoptera > Spodoptera frugiperda. Next base: position 9,196,042 of record NC_064221.1, read on the forward strand.
TGACCACAGCGACGTCATAAACATGGCCGGCTCCACCGCTAACGGCTGCTCGTCAAAGTAAGGGTGCAGCAATGCTTCAGTTGCTGTCGCGCGCATTGTCGGATCATATGTCAACAATTCAAGCAGCAAAGAAAATCCGTTATCCGTGAGTAGGTCCTGGTTCATCTTCTTGCGCAACCCGCCCGATGGAAACTCGTCGAATATTATATTGCTTGCCAGTGTTAACTTTGTATAGCCGGGCCAAACTGTGTCTGATGGTGTACCCAGAACCTCGAATATTATTTTTAACTGATCAATTTCGGATGACCCGGGAAACAGAGGCTGCAAATTCATCAGCTCAGCGAATATGCACCCGACACTCCACATGTCTATGGGAGTGCCGTATGTTTTGCTGCGTAGTAGCAGCTCGGGCGCACGGTACCAGCGCGTTACCACAACCGGCGTATATTGCTGATAGGGGATATCAAAATCTCGGGCCATTCCGAAATCTGCCACCTTCAGTATGCCATCTTCAGTAATTAGAATATTGGATGGTTTGAGATCGCGGTGAAATACACTGCTGTGGTGGAGATATTGAACGGCGGTCAGTAATTGAAGCATGAGGCACTTTACGTGTTCGGGGCCAAACGCTACTCTGTTGTTACGCATTGTGTGCATTAAACTGTTAATTTCGTTGGGCACATATTCCATAACTAGGAATACCTCGTCACTTCTGGAGCCCACCGCGATCTCGTGTCCTGTGACAATATTGATGTGCTCCATTTCCATCAGTAGGTCGAGCTCTCTCTGCGCGGCGATGGAGAATCCGGTCGTCTCATTAATTTTTTTGAAATGTTTTAGGGCAACAATGTCGCCTGTTTTCTTGTCGCTTCCTCTGTAAACGACTCCAAATGTTCCTTCGTTAACTCTATCGAGAAATTGGAACTCCTCAATCGATCTACAGTTCTGTAAATCTAGGTTCACTTCTTCCAACATGTTGAAACTCTTCACAGAATTCATGATTCACGATTAACGTTCACCAATCACTTCTTTATCACAATAGGTAGTCACTGTCTGCAGTCGAAACTGTAAGTGTGCACGTATTTGAAAAATCCTCCCTTATATAGTCCACAGGCCCTATGGACTTCTATTGTTCCTTAAATGGATTTTGACCAATATTTGTCTCGTTTTCAGATAAGGATTTTAATAACAATAGGTGATAAGCAAATAATAGAAAATAATTCTTTACACTTTTTAAAGATAATACATTTATTTTCCCACGCATCCGAATAGATAGTAGAACACAATGAGGTAGTTTTACCTAATGGTAAAATTCAATACTTTTGTGTGATTTTAAAAACAATAATTAATTTTCTTAGTATTAGTGAGATCAAACGGAGTATCTAGTTTGATTGTTCACAAAAGTGGAGGATATGTTTAAGAATCTTATGATTATTTCTCTTTTTTGAATTTTGTACTTACTGCAAGTAATGAATATGTTATAGATAAAGTGTAACTGTCGAATATCCAAGTGAAACATTGTGAGGAACTGGAAGAAAGAATATATTGATTATCTGGGTTTTATAAAGAATTTTCAGTTTCATATCGCCGTGCAAAGCTTTCAAAACACTTGCATATTTATATTAAGACAAATAATTCTGGAATTGTTTGCCTATTATTTCTCAATATCAGATAAATGTTTAAGAATATTGGGCCAATAATGCTCCCTTGTGCAACTCCATAAATTAAACATTTTGTTCACTAATGTGTTAGTTATATCCATACTACAATTATATACCCGTGCGTACGGCGCGTCGTGTTCCGCGCGCGCTTCAAAGAGCCATCAGACCACCACAGATGGGGCCCAGCAGGGTTGATGCCTGATCCGGAGCTGCGGACTACCTAGCGGGTTTACCGGGGCTCCGGCTCGAAAAGCAGGAGTAGGAACGGGGTGGTTTTTAGTCAGTAAGAGTCTGACACTCCCTCTCGCCCCGAGAAAAGTCAATGGATGATTTTCCCCATCAAAAAAAAAAAATACTACAATTGTATCAGAAAATCATTGATTAATAAGTTTCAAAAAGCGGTTCACGTTGACTTTAAAAGCATTTCTAAGAATTCAGGCCTATTCAATATTTTATCGCTTACAACAGGCGAGATAGTGGTCAAAGGCCTACAATTAGCAATAACAATTATAAGGTGACTACGTGACATATCGATGGCCTTGAGAAATCTTCATACATTTGTGTCGGTTAAACGATAAAGCTTAACTTATTATTATTATTGACTAGGGGGGCTGTTGTAGTATTGTTTCGACTTCTGAGAACCAATAACAATGGTTAACTAACGTTCATATAATAAGCTGACTGATGGCTCAACATACTCTCCGCGGCAAAGCGGTCTTCTACGTATTTTTCTAGGATAATGTCCAGGATAATCTATCTTCTATCTATACTTATAATAAATCTGTAGAGAGGTCAATTCTGTACATGAAATATATTTATAAAATAATTATCAGCGGGTGATTAGTGATCGATACTGACGTACCAAAAATGCAATGAGGAATAATTTTTGTCTGTCTGTCTGTCTGTTCTGTCTGTCTATCCATGTCTGTCTGTATGTTCTTTATAGAAATAAAAACCACTCGACAGATTTCAACGAAACTTGGTACAATTGTTCTTCATACTCCTGGGCAGGTTATAGTATCACGCTACGATCAATAGGAGCACGAGCAGTGAAGGGAAATGTTGGGAAAACAGGAGAATTTACTCCATATTTTAAGCTTTCCGTCGTGCTTGCAACCTGTAATCGGTTAAAGCTACACAGAAATAATGTATGACAGAAATGTTCTCCTTAAAATAGTTTAAAAAATATTCTACGAGAGCAAATGTCTATCTCTTATGTTACTCACAATAACTTTCTATAACTCCCGAAATAGCTTAGCAGTTCGGAGCTTTCTGATTATATTTGTCTACTCTTACGTTTATAACACATTCATTCATTCATTCATATTAGAATAAATCTGTAGAAGGGTCAATTCTGTACATTGAAAATATTGAAAGAATAAATAGCAGGGGGTGTTACTGGATCGATACTAAACCCAAATATGTGATTAAATTTTTTTTTGTCTGTCTGTCTGTGTGTTCAGGCATCACGTGAAAACTAACGGTTCGATTTCGATGAAACTTGGTATAATTATACCTTATTATTCTGGGCATAAAATAGGATACTTTTTATCCTGGAAAAATACGTAGAAAAAAAACTTTATTTTTCAGTTTTATTCTACAGAACGCGAGCTCAACAGCAGTATTAGAGGGATCTCCTTAATTATTATGGGTCTCGCCGTATTTGGATCTAATAGATATTTATAAGATGTCATTGTCAGAGTTACTCAAAATGGAGAAATAAAACTTCCAGCGAAGACCGACATCCGCGCGGACGGAGTCGCGGGCGGAAGCTAGTAAGTGTATAATTTTACCAAGTTCATTGAAATCGAACCGTTAGTTTTCACGTGATGCCTGAACATACAGTCAGACACAAAAAAATTATCTCATATTTGGGTTTGGTATCGATCCAGTGCCTTTTTTTCAATATTTTTAATGTACAGAATTAACCCTTCTACAATTTATTACAATTTGTATCTATGTATAAAATTGACCCTTCTAAGATTTATTATAATTTGTATCTATGTATAAAATTATTACCCTTCAACAGATTTATTATATGTTAGATTTTTTAACATTCGTATAACAGTTTGACATGTCGACTGGAAAGAGACCCAAGCTTTTTGTCTTGTCGCTACCGTCGCACCTGACAACGTTGTTCTGTGCACGTGCGTAGGTCACGTAGGCCACATAGGATACGATGACGTAGCTCACGTAGCGCCTGAACCTGCCGCCTGGAATGTGCGCGTCGCCTCCTTGGTTGGATTTCCTCTAACCATTGTATAAAAATGAAAACAACCAAACGTATTCAACAAAAATCTTCTTCAAATATTAGATTAATGGAAACAGTGGACAAAGATGTGCAGTCAATACTGTTGCCTCTGAACAGACTGCTGTATATCATGTGCTGTCCAAAATATCAGATCAAAAATAACTTTGTTTGCCCTAACAGTGTCCTTATCAAATGTGTTTCATTTATCACTAGCATAATGTGTATGTTCTCGTACACATACACTTTCTACACATCTCATGACGTGGGCTTTTTATTTGTAAATCCTAATTTAGAATCATTTCTAGTTTTTTTACACACCAGTAATTTTATTACTTCGCCTGCGTTCCCATGGGATAAAAAGTCATAATTATTTCAGTGTGTTGGAAGCATTCTTAATTGAATTTTAAATAATATGAATACCACGTCTTTAATTTTTCGAGGATGTATTAGTCCGGTCAAGTTAGCATCAAAAATAGGGGTAAGGTTACATTGATTCGCACCTTCCTAAAAATTGGCATGGTTGTTGGGAACCCTATTATACACAATTTGTCAATTATCCACATCAATCCGGAGTGTGAAAAAAATTATTCAAGGTCAAATGTTGCAAAAATCGGTTTTTTGAGTTTTTCAGCTAAACGGTAAGTTTTATAATAAAAATAGGTGAGACAAAAAGATTCATTGCAATTATCTATAAAAATTGTTCCTACACATTTTTTCCTAAGAATCACCATTTCGAAGATACAGCGATGCAAAATGTTGAAAAAGTTGTATTCTTCATAATATGCACACGTTTCCGCGCCACCCGTGAGGTAGTGTACATGGCGCGTTTTTTTTTACGTGGTTTCCCCGGTAGGCCTATTCCACGATCTATTGTGCTTCTGTTAAGTTAAAAAGCTATTATATTAAATTGAAAATGGTACTATTGTAAATAACAAGAGCGGTGTAAGTAATGTGTAAATTAAGAAAATTATTCGTCTGATAGATACTCTTCTAATGGAACATAATCCAGACTGTCTTGCTCTTCTTCTTCTTTTTCTTATTGCTGGGTACAAATAAATTGTTCAAAGAGCGATGCATCAGATGTCTCCCCGTCTATATCGTAAGAATCCTCTTCTACTGGCTATTCAACATTGGAGCACGATTGGCCTCGACAACTAATCTCTAATTATGTGAGTGCAACTTGAGCCAGAGCCAAGAACCTCAGCCGTGCGTGAGAGCTCAGCGAGCGGACGACGTCATGAACATGGCCGGCTCCATCGCCACCGGCTGCTCGTTGAAATATGGGTGCTCTAACGCAGCGGCTGCTGTGATTCTTTGTGAAGGATCGTAAGTCAGAAAACCATGCAGCAAAGATAGCCCTTCTTTTGATAGTAGTTCACGACTTATCATTTTGCGCAACTCGCCCGGAGGATAGTCGTCGAACGTAATCATTTGTACCATTGGTGATTCGCTGTAACCCGGCCAAATGGAGTCTGAAGGCGTCCCCAAAGCCATAAATATCTTGGTGATCTGGTCCAACTCAGATGTACCGGGAAACAGGGGCAGCAATGTTAGCAATTCCGCGAATAAGCACCCAACACTCCACATGTCGACAGGCGAGAAGTATTCGTTAAAAAGCAGCAAAAGTTCAGGTGCCCGATACCAGCGCGTAACTACGTCTGGCGTATATTGCCCAGGAGGGAATTTATAGTTTCGGGCCTTGCCAAAATCTGCCACTTTCAGCACACCTTCGTTCGACAACAAGATATTGCTTGTTTGTAGATCACAGTGTATGACGTGATGATCATGAAGGTGTTGTACTGCCTTCAACAACTGCTTCATCAGGCATTTCACCTGTTCTACTGAAAACAGTTGCTGGTTACTTTGCATTGTCTCCATGAAAGTCTTCAAGTCGTAGTCAATGAGCTCCATGACTATGAATACTTGGTCACATCTGGAACTCGACGCTAGTCCTCGGCCTGCGACAATATTGGGATGCTTCATCCTCAGCAACATACCAAGCTCCCTCCGAGCGGCGATGGAGTATCCTTCCCTTTCATTAATCTTTTTGAGTTGTTTGAGGGCAACAATTTCACCCGTCCGTTTGTCTTTGGCGGCATGGATCACTCCGAATACTCCTTCATCAACTCTGTTGAGATATGTGAACTCGTCCACAGATCGAACAGATCGCCAACGCTGGTACGACGGACGGATAGGAGATTTAGCACCAGTAGTTCGTTGTTCTTCTTGTGTATTCCTCTTGGACGTCTTGTGCTTGTGATTCTGTTTTTCCGTCGGTCTTTTGTTTTTGTAAACTCTGCCCTTTGCAGTTTTTTTCAAACCGCTTTTGCGAGACGAAGAATCATCTCGAACTCCAACTGACGTTTGGTTGTTCACAGAAACCATGATTTAAAGATATTTTAAACCAACAATCACTTTACTTCACAATGCGTAGATAGTCACTGTCTGCAGTCGAAACTGTAAGTGTGCACGTTCTTGAAAAAACCTCCCTTATATAGTCCACGGGCCCTATGGATTTCTATTGTTCCCTAAATTGATTTTGACCAATATTTGTAGAATTAGTCTCGTTTTCAGATAAGGATTTTAATAACAATAGGTGATAAGCAAATAATAGAAAATAATCCTTTACACCTTTTAAAGATAATACATTTATTTTCCCACGCATCCGAATAGATAAGAGAGCACAATGAGGTAGTTTTACCAAATGGTTAAATTCAATACATTTTTGTGATTTTAAAAACAATAATTAGTTTTCTTAATATTAGTGAGACAAAGGGACGGTACTACCCGATTGTTCACTAAAGCTTTGGAGGATATGTTTAAGACTCTGCACTGAAAAGGACGGAGCACATATGTATATAGGTATATACGGCAAATGTCTACAATATTATTATGCTGAACAGTTTGTTTGATTTTTGTTAAGGGTATTTCTGTCTTTTTATTTTTCTTCTAGCTAATATATTTCAGTTTGGACAAAAAAAATGCTTACTTTGTTAACATATTTATTACATAGTTAGTTATTGCATTACATCATTGATAAATACATAAGAAAGTTAACATAATTATTAATGTACTATATATATTCACTGGAACAAAATCTCAATCGTAATTTTTATAGGTCGGCAACGCAGCTTTGAACACCTTTATTGTCGCCAATTGCTACCATTCGGTGATTCTCCAGATATTTTGCCGATTCTTTTCATTAAAAAGCAAGAGCTGGTTCATCAGATAGCCCCATCCGTGTCAGGGACTGAGCTGCAGCTGCGGGGTGTCCTCCGACTTGGCGGGCCACGTCGGCATCATGTCCGGTTCGATCGCCACTGGCTGTTCTTTGAAGTATGGATGATCCAAAGCGGCGGCTGCTGTCATTCTATTCACCGGATCATACAACAAAAACTCTTCCAGTAGAGATAGCCCATCTTCAGAAAGTAGATTGCTTCGTATCATTTCTCGCAATCTGCCTGTTGGGTGGTTTTGAAACGTAACATTGCCTTCGGTTAATTCACTGTAGCCGGGCCAAGTCGTGTCTGTAGGTGTTCCCAAACCCTCGAAGATTCTGTTTATCTGATCGACCTCAGATCGTCCGGGAAACAGTGGCCGCAAAGTAACCAATTCTGCGAATATGCAGCCAATACTCCACATATCGATAGGAGTACAATATTCATCAGAAAACAGCAGCAGTTCAGGCGCACGGTACCACAACGTAACCATACACGGCGTGTATTGCCGGGGAGGCAATCCATACTCTCGCGCCAATCCGAAGTCTGCCACCTTTAGGACTCCTTCATGTGACAGTAATATGTTACTGGGCTTAAGATCACGATGGAGTATCCAATTCTCGTGAAGATGTTGTAGAGCACACAAGAGCTGTGTCATTAGACACTTGACTTGGCCCGGTGTAAATAATTGCCTTTTTTTGCGCATGGCATCCATGTAACTCCTCAAATCGTGAGGCACGTAGTCCATGACTACGAACACTTCCTCCATATTGTTGCCTAATACTAGTTCCCGCCCGGCGACAATATTTGGATGTTGAATCTTCAGCAATATTTTTAGTTCTCTCAAAGCTGCGACGAAAAATCCTTCATTGCGATTGTCGGTTTTAATTCTTTTGAGAGCAACTATTTCGTCTTTTTTCTTATCCCGAGCTCTGAACACAGCTCCGAAGGCTCCTTCTGCAATCTTGTTCAAATATTGGAACTCGGTCAGAGATCGTCTGCTTTGAAACGTCAGGCGGAATGGAGGTAGAGGTGTAACAGCTTCACGTTTTTCTTGATCCGTGCTGCAGTTCTTGTACTGATGATCCATTTTCGCTCTTCTTATAAAATTGCCCTTATATTTCAGTTTAGCGGCGACTTTTATGCCACTTTTCTCCCGCTGTGTATCGCGTAGTACTTCTCGAGGTGGTGTGCCCGACGGGGAATCGGCACTGGCTCCATTAGATGCGTTGCAAATGTTCACAGAATTCATGATTTTTAAATATACTTAGCAATATCTTAACTTCACAAAGTCAATGTCTGCAGTCTGATCTGTATGTGTGGTTGCTCTTAAACATCCCCCAGATTATATAGACCTTCCTAATTACTATCCTGATTATTGCATTCTCAAAAATTCTTCAGTTTCATTAGTTAATTCGGTATAAGTAACCACATAATCACCTAATTAGTAAATCGAACGAGATTATATTAATAAGAAAGCGAGCATTAATTTTAATTATGATGACGAGATCATTAATGAAAACTAGAAAAATGCAAGTATTTATTAGGAATGTCTTCATAAAATATTTTAGCTTTTAAGTTGTAGTCAACGTTCATTCGTTTTTCAAATAAAAAAACCTTTGGTCTAGATATCGGATTAGACGTGAAATATGCAATGCACAGTCACCTGAATTCTATTCTCTGCTAGACAAATACCTCTCAAACAGCACATTTTGACAACACCATAGCGAACTTACTTTTTTCATATATCATGTTTCAGAAAAACCCAATTAAAATCCACAAAATAACTTTAATGAAGACCAATTACAAGAATGCAAACTGCAGTAATATAATTATGTTATTAGTAATGAGGCTCATGAGATTGAGTTGTTGCACGGCGTCGAGATAGAACAGGCCACACACACGGATCTTGCTGAACGAGGCGCGGTGGAGGCGTAACACGTTCTTACAGAATTTGCGCTCGTTTTCTGTAAAATTATAATTTCAAACTATAACTTGATATAGGTTTAAATATCCAGAATATGTGGACATATTAGCCACAAGATATCTACTGCTGACCATTAAATATACCACCGATATAAATCCTTTGATTTATATTCTATATCTATTGAGTAAAACAAGGATGTTTGACGGACGACCGCGTGCTTAATCCTTTTTTTCTTTACCTCAATAAAGAGAAGACAAAGAATACCGTAAACTTAAGTTATTCCAAGAATCCCAAAGTTACCTGATTTAGTTGTCTTCAAAATAAGAACACACGTATCTTGTACGTTTTGTATGGCCCCGTAGAATTTCTCACAATCTTGAATAAATAGTATTTGTAGGAGCAAGATCTTGGCCAGCCAAAAGCAGACGGATATAACGACAAACTTCGACATCCCCTGGATAGAAACAAATAAAGTAAATAATAATTAGAATAATTAATCAGCGAACAACGCAGCCTATAACGATGACTGTTCTTTTATGGTAAAGGAGCAGACTGATCGCCTGATGGTAGGCAATCGACACCGCCTATGGGAACCCGAAACACCAAATGAGTTACAAGTGCATAGATAGCCTTTTGGGGTTAGGAAAATGGGTAATAGAGGAGCGACCTTCAGTAGCCTCACTCACGAGGTAAAACACAACAAAAGCAACACCAGTTTTCTATAACTTTTGAGAAAACGTGAGAATAGTCAATATAAGAATACTTACTAGATCCATACCAGGCACCAACGAAAATGAATTTTGAAAGTATATTAAAGAATGTACGAAACTTTCTACATGGTAGAAAAGAACCTGAAATAAGGCAGGATATTTGTATAACAGAAACGACATAAAAAATTAAAGTGTTTTAGGCTCAATTTATACCGCCGTGGGATAGAATTGAAGCGACTTTTTTATTTTATTTATTTTATAATTGTGATCCTTATCATAGGTGTCTGTTGACGTTGAGTAAGCTCCACTCAGTACATAGCATAATGAACTTTATATCAACTGTTTCATTCTCGAGAATGTGCGAGAAACGTGTAATTTCTCCTATTTACAGTGCGGTAGCCCAAAATTAAGAAATGTAGCCCAAAATTGATAAAAAAGGCCATTTGGCAACAAAATTATATACTTACGTACACCTGAAAACATCGTTTGTATAACTCGTAGCATTCCAATATATCAACAAAGGATTTAAAGAATTTATTGTTTCTTGGTGACCCGTAGTCTGATTCTTGAGGATTCATAACATTGATGTTCCATAAAACGACTTCTTTTTCCAGGAGTTTCATGACTTGTGTAGCGTAAATGATATTAAAGTCAAAAATAATCAAAAGCCAACAAATACATAAAATGGGAAGTGGTAATTGTAATTGAATTACACCGGGGAAAAATGATATAGCGTAATAATTGAAAAACAGAATAATGAAGATCCTGTTCATTTTGATGAATTTCTTGAAACAGTCGCCAGTATTGAAACATCTGTGTAGTCTTTGAATAATAAGAATGAATTTGACGAAGTTGTTCGTGTGCATGAAAGCGACAAAAAAATTCATAGCGAACCCAAAGCTATAGAAGATGCAATCAAAATAGTGTCTTAAAACATTAAAAGCAAAAGACTGGAAATTGAAAGTCAAATTACTGCAGAATACGTAAAAAGCTATAAAGCTTAATGTACCGACGAATGAAATGCACGTGGAAAAAATATTGTTAGGCGATATAGTATTATTCCTTATACAACATTTCGGGCAGAACGTTAAATACTGCATTAAGTTCAGAGGGAATAAAACTGACTGAATATCTTTATCCACAACATTGTTCAAAATTAAATTTATAGGATTGGTTTCTAACTTCATAGTTTTTGGAAATGAAGCACAAACTAGCTTATAATGTGATGAAAAGAAAAAATGTACTGCAATGTCTAATAATATTAAATGACCAATTACGACATAGTGCTCATTTTGAATATTACTTTAATATTTTAGGGCAACACCATTTTATTACGTGCGCTTATAGAAAGTTTTGACATAATTACATATTATATTATCTATCAATCATTCTGAGTACACGCCAGTGGCTGTATTGAGACATAATTATGTATCTTTCGATGGCATATTACAGCAGGCGAGTAAATGGATCACCTGATGATACTACGGCAAGCATTGGTAGCTCGCCGCCGGACCAGAACTAGACCTAAGCGTACGCGTCATGTTGCATGTGCGCCTCAAAGAGCCATCAGACCACAACAGACGAGGCCCAGTAGGGCTGGTACCTGACCTGGGGCTGCGGACTATCTAGCGAGTAACCGAGGCTCCAGGAGCAGGAGTAGAAACGGGGTGATATTTAGACAGTAAGAGTCTCACACTCCCTTCCACTTCACCCTAGGTGGGAGAAGTCATTGGATGATTTTAAAATCTGTCTCTCATTATTGCAATAAAATAAGCACTGGACCCATCGCAGGTCCTTGAGGAACTCCACTCTGTTAAGAGAAATACTGTTAAAACTCGTTTATCACTTCCGACATCTGACTTACATCGTTCAATGTAGTAACAAAGAATAGATCCATTAACTTAATCATGTCATTGGCGTAACCTGTATATCATTAACCACCGTACCCAGAGGTATTTAATAATTACTTTTTTAACCAAGTCTCAGTCACTCTCAAAGTGCAAACATGGTTACAAAGTACATGAAAGATAATTAACTGTTACAATATTAAACTAACAGGTTACAGACTAAGTATACAATTGAAACACACGACGGTTCAATATTCGACCGCACTGGTCGGCTGCTGCACGAGAAGTGATCGACACGCCGCTCAGCCGATGAATCCTTGACTCCGTCGAGCGCCGAGGGTGGACGCCTGTGTTTCAATTCTACCCTCGATCCCGACATATATATATATACAGGATTTTTTTTTCAGGTGTGGCAATTTTTTAATATGTTATTCATTAAGCAAATTTAACAAACACGTATTTTTTCTATTTGTTACGTTAGTACAAAAAACTAAAGTTATGACCGATGAAAGATATCCAATGCAAAACATGATTTATGGTCGTACGCTCGGTTATCAATGAGAGTGGCGCGCGCCGTGCGGCCGTTGTTTGTCCGCGTAGTAGTGGCGACCGCGTGCCGTACCTACAGCACGCGGCGACTGACCGCTAATGCCTACAAGTAGCTAGTTTAGTGTTTAGTTTTCTTTAAGGTATTAAATCCAATTTTCCCTTCATACTTTGTAGGGCTTAGGACCTTCAAAATGCAAAAAAGTAGGCAAGTAGGTACTTATCATTAGTTTATTACATAATACACGAATTATCCGAGATTAGTAAAAAATTAATAAACTACGATAGACATTAAGCATGCTTACCTACTTTCTGCATTAAGGCGTATTTAAAAAATTGGAATCAACTAAGTATTTACAATAATATTGGATCAAGATTGTTTTACTCACAGATTAAAATTGTGTCCTTTCCACTATCACTAATCACTGTACTTTAATAATTGTTCAAAATGAAGTCCGTTTCGTTCCAGGCATAATCGTGCACGTTTACGTAAATTGTCATTCAGTTTATTTAAAACGTTAGTGTCATTTTTCACATAATTAAACGCGTCTATTATTTTGGATTTTAAATCTTCGAGACTTTGGGCCTCTTCGATGTACACCCGTTTTACCTCGCCCCAGAGATAAAAATCACAGGGAGTAAGATCCGATGACCTAGCCGGCCACGGGATCGGTCCACCGCGGCCTATCCAGTGCTCTCCGTATTTGTTATTTCAATAATCGCGTACACTTGCCGCATAATGTGGCGGAGCGCCGTCGTGCTGGTAATAAAAATTATTTAAATAACCCAGTGGGACGTCTTCTATTAAACTTTCAATAGTGGTACTTAGCATTTCCAAATACCTTTGTCCAGTCAGTGGGCCGTCGATAAAAACGGGACCAATTATTTTATTATTCATTATTCCCGCCCAGACGTTCGCACTAAAGCGCACGCAGTTAATGATGAAAACGTCTTGTATTGCCGAGAAATGAAAATTTTGCCACCCCAAAAAAAATGTTCCTGTATAACACCGTATGTTCTCTCATCAACTTTATTGACAACTTTCAAATCCTCAATCAACTTTCAGTTCTGTAAAACTAGGTGAAAGGAAGTTTGGGCAACCTCAGTATCTGGTGTTTTTGCTTGATTTGTTGATCTTATTTGCGATGCCACCAAAATCTCCAACATTCTTTTTAACTGATTCGACTCAGATGTACTGGGAAACAGTGGCTGGAAGTTAATTAATTCCGCAAATACACACCCGACACTCCACATGTGTATAGGAGTGCTGTATGTTTTGCTAAGTAGCAGTAGTTCAGGCGTATGGTACCATGTTACCATACCAGGCGTATTGTGTTGATGAGGGAAATATATCATATTCTCGGACCATCCAAAAATCTGCCAATACAATATACTCGACAGCAAGATATTACTTGTTTTGAGGTCGCGATGCATCACGTGATGGTCATGAAGGTGTTGCACCGCCCTCAACAGTTGCTTCATTAAGCATTTCACATGTTCTACAGAAAACAGTTGCTTGTTACTGTGCATTGTCTGCATGAAAGTTTTAAGATCGTAGTCAACGAGCTCCATGACTATAAACACTTGTTCGCTTCTGGAACTCGACGCTAGTCCGCGGCCTGCGACGATATTGGGATGCTGCATTTTAAGCAATATCTCAAGCTCTCTCCGAGCGGCGATGGAGTATCCTTCGCTTTCATTGATGACTCCGAATGCTCCTTCGTCGATTTGGTACAAATATTGGAACTCGTCTACAGATCGACAACTCTGGAACGTTGGATGGAAGGGAGATTTAGCATACTTCAGGTTTCTACTTTTCTATTTCATTTCTCTTCGTTGTCTTTTGTTTTGTGATATTTTTTTTTGTCTCGGTAATTTTTTATTGCGTATTCTGTCCTTTGCTGCCTTTTTAAAACTACTTTTGTTGTTACGTGATCATTAAAGTACAGTTATCTGCGTAACGAGGTATCACCAGTTTTTTAATATCCTATTGATATTTTGAAATTGTCCACAGAAGCCATGATTAATAAAAACAATCCAATCCAATCCAACAATCTCTTCACTTTTCGAAGGTACCAAAAGATGAACTTAAGTGAGAGGTTACACTGTTTTAAGAGGTATTGCTTGTCACCTCTCGGGTCAGAGCTGGAGTAATATCTTACCCCAGCAATATCAGGAACATGGCCGGCTCCATCGCTGTCTTAACCTCACATTGATTGTTATAAAATGTTTTTGACTCGGTGTTATCAAGAAACGAATATTTGTAAAATATTCATGACAAAATTGTTAGCCCTGAAAAGGGCTTTTTTGTGTGCATCGTCAGACGACGATGCAAGGGACTTACTTGTCGGCAGCGGTGGCCTTCTTGCCCTTGGCGATTGACGATTTCGCCATCTTCGCAGGTGGTCCCGGAGCTGCCGCGGACGACGACGGCTTCCTATTTTTTCAGATTTTTCTTCTCGATTTGTTGATTACTAAATCATCGCCGGTATGTTTAGTGTTTTCTCCCATTATATTGTTTTTGTATCTGTTTTGATATGGCGATGTGCCACAGATCAATTTTTTTCTGATGGCATGACGTGCCTTACATAAATTTATTATTACGTCGCACCGTCATCGTTGTCCGATGTACCAACGGAAGATCTTGAAGCGGTCGGTCGAGCGAACAGTAGGTCGAGCGCTCTCTGCGCGGCGATGGAGAATCCTGTCGTCCCAATATTTTTTAAATATTTCAGGGCATCTACGTCTCCTGTGTGCTTGTCGCTTGCTCTTTACACGACATCGTTTGTTTCTTCATCTACTCTATTGATAACTTCCGTCTATTGATAATAGTGCCATTTGTTTTGCTAAGTGGCAGTAGTTCAAGCCCAAGGTACCAGTGTGTTACCTTACCAGGCGTATATTGCTGATGAGGGAATTCATATTTTTGGGCCATCCTCAAAAATTCAAAAATCCCATCTTCAGTGATGGTTATCTGTGTTGTACAGAAAACAATTGCTTGTCAACGAGCTCCATGACTATATACACTCGGTCGTTGCTGGGACTCGACGCTAGTCCGCGGCCTGCGACGATATTGGGATGTCGCATTTTATGCAATATCTCAAGCTCTCTCTTTGGCGGCGATGAAGTATCCTTTCCTTTCATTGATTTTTTTAAGATATTTGAACTCGTCTACAGCTTGATACTTTGGAATGTTGGATGGAAGGGAGATTCAGCATGCTTAAGGTTTCTTCATTTCCATTCTATTTCTCTCCGTTGTCTTTAGTTTTTTGATTATTTTTTTCTTTCGGCAATATGTTTATATATATTATGTCCTTTGCTGCCTTTTTGAAACCCTTTTTGTTGTAACTTGATCATCAAAGTATACCATGAAGTAGTCTGCATAACCAGAAATCAGCATTTTTTAAATTTCCAACTGATATTTTTAAATTGACCACAGGAGCCTTGATTAATTAAAATTATACAACAATCTTTTCACTTTTGCAAGGTACCAAAGGATTAACTTGAGTGAGGTGAGATTCTCTTCCGTGTCAATGCCGAAGTACTGCTTGTCGTCCCTCGGGTCAGAGCTGGAGTATTGCTTGACGTACTCTTACTCCATAAATATCAGGAACATGGCCGGCTCCATGGCTATTGTGTCTCCATCGCTATCTCATCCTCACATTGATTTTTATAAAATGTTTTAGAGCAACGACGTCCCTGTTTGCTTGTCGCTTGCTCTGTTAACGACTCTGTATGTTCCTTCATCAATTGTTGAGAAATTGAAACTTCTCAATTGACCTACGGTTCTGAAATGTGGTGTGTGTCGACGTCATATTTTTTCTAATTTTTCTTCTTGATTTGTTGATAACGATTAAATCACCGCCGGTATGTTTAGTGTTTTCTCCCATTATATTGTTTTTGTATGTCTCTGTTCTGATATAGCGGTGTGTCACCGACCAATTTTCTCCTGATGATTCTCATGATTTGCGTAACTAAAATGTATTGTTACGTCGCGCCGTCATCGTTGTCCGATGTGCCAACGGAAGAATTTGAAGCGGAGGTAAGATCCTCTCCCGTGTCAGTTCTGGAGTACTGCTCGTCGTACCATGTGTCACAGCCGGAGTACTGCTGGTCATTTCCCGTGTCAGAGCCGGAGTACTCTGACCACAGCGACGTCATAAACATGGCCGGCTCCACCGCTAACGGCTGCTCGTCAAAGTAGGGATGCAGCAATGCCTCAGTTGATGTCGCGCGCATTGACGGATCATACGTCAACAACTCCAGCAGCAAAGAAAATCCATTATCCGTGAGTAGGTCCTGGTCTATCTTCTTGCGCAACCCGCCCGATGGATACTCGTCGAACATTATATTGCTTGCCAGTGTTAACTTGGTATAGCCGGGCCAAACTGTGTCTGATGGTGTACCCAGAACCTCGAATATTACTTTTAACTGATTAATTTCGGATGACCCGGGAAACAGCGGCTGCAAATTCATCAGTTCAGCAAATATGCACCCGACACTCCACATGTCTATAGGAGTGCCGTATGTTTTGCTGTGTAGTAGCAGCTCGGGCGCACGGTACCAGCGCGTTACCACAACCGGCGTATATTGCTGATAGGGGATATCAAAATCTCGGGCCATGCCGAAATCTGCCACCTTCAGTATACCATCTTCAGTAATTAGAATATTGGATGGTTTGAGATCACGGTGAAATACACTGCTGTGGTGGAGATATTGAACGGCGGTCAGTAATTGAACCATGAGGCACTTTACGTGTTCGGGGCCAAACGTTACCCTGTTGTTACGCATTGTGTGCATTAAACTGTTCATTTCATTGGGCACATATTCCATAACTAGGAATACCTCGTCACTTCTGGAGCCCACCGCGATCTCGTGTCCTGTGACAATATTGATGTGCTCCATCTCCATCAGTAGGTCGAGCTCTCTCTGCGCGGCGATGGAGAATCCTGTCGTCTCGTTAATTTTTTTAAAATGTTTTAGGGCAACAATGTCGCCTGTTTTCTTGTCGCTGCCTCTGTAAACGACTCCAAATGTTCCTTCGTTAACTCTATCGAGAAATTGGAACTCCTCAATCGATCTACAGTTCTGTAAATCTAGGTTCACTTCTTCCAATACGTTGAAAATATTTGTAGAATTCATGATTCACGATAAACGTTCACCAATCACTTCTTGATCACAATAAGTAGTCACTGTGTGCAGTCGAAACTGTAAGTGTGCACGCACTTGAAAAATCCTCCCTTATATAGGCCCTAAAATTACCACGCATCCTGAGAGATAAGAAAGCAGCGAATGGGTGCATTCAAAGCCCTATGCATTTCTATTGTTCCTTAAATGGATTTTGACCAATATTTGTAGAATTTGTCTCGTTTTCAGATAAGGATTTTATAACAATAGGTGATAAGCAAATAATGATTTACACTTTTTAAAGATAATACATTTATTTTCCCACGCACCCGAAAAGATAATAGAACACAATGAGGTAGTTTTATCAATTAGTTAAATTCAATACTTTTTTGTAATTTTAAAAACAATAATAAATTTTCTTAGTATTTTCTTAGTGACAGTAATATGTTACTGGGTTTAAGACCACGGTGGAGTATCCAGTTTGGCGTTTAAAAGTGAAAAATAAATGATTTCGGATTTATAATTAATTCTCTTTTTTTCATTTTGTACGCTCTGCAAGTAATGAAGATGTTATAAATAAAGCGGAACTGTGAAACATACAAGTTAAATATTGTGAGGAACTGGAAGGCATGCACGGAGGACATTACTGGAGGAAACTGTTACAGACATACGTCGATATATAGGAGTGCTATAATAGTCATAACGTTTGCTATCAGGCAGTTGTGAAAAAGATTGTTTCATTCATGTTATTTGAACTCAGTTTTGATCTGCCTTACTCATAATAGAAGAAGTACTCGTTACGACAATTAATGACTAACAAACATGAAAAGTGTTAACTAATTTCATTTCATTTTACAGTTTTTGTACTACATTCTAGATGTGTTCATCTACTTTTACAATATTGTTCTAAGAAGATTTCGAGTATCCTTTACTGAAAACTTTCATTGTTTTATTTTCAGAAAAATATTATCGCTAAATTATCCTAAACGTACTTTTCTTTGTTACAGAAACGTTCGTAGGAAAAAATTTGATTATCTGGGTTTTATAAAGAATTTTCAGTTTCATATCGCCGTGCAAAGCTTTCAAAACACTTGCATATTTATATTAAGACAAATAATTCTGGTTATTGTTTGCCTATTATTTGTTCAATATCAGATAAACGTGTAGTAAAAATATTGGGCCAATAATACTCCCTTGTGGAACTCTATAAATTAAACATTTTGTTCGCTATTGTTTAAGTTATGTCCATACTACGATATTATCAGAAAACAATTAATTAATATTAGTTACAAAAAGTGAGATAGTGGTCAAAGGCCTACACAATTAGCAATAACAATTATAAGGTGACTACGTGACATATCGATGACCTTGAGAAATCTTCATACCGTAACCGTAACGTATCGGTTTTAAGCGATAAAGCTTATCTATTTATTATTATTGACTAGGGGGTTATTGTAGCATTGTTTCGACTTCTGACAACCAATAACAATGATCGTAGACGTTCATATAATAACCGGACTAACGGCTGAACATACTCTCCACGACACAGAGGACTCTTTAACACTCAATAGACCGTGACAGTTCACTGTATGTAATGATAGCAGATTTGAGAAACTAATGCATAATAAGTTCTTTTCAAATCGTCTTTTTCGTATTGGTAATAGATCTTTCTTTGCCTTCTCGGTTTTATTTCAGGATTAAAAGGTTCTAAGTTTATAGAACTTCAATTCAATTTAGGATACCTACAGTACCTACTTATAATTTATATTTCATGTAATACATCAATGTTTTACCAAATTATACGTATTACGGACAGTGACGTTATTATCGACCATCGATTAAGCATCCTTCGATAGCTTAGTTGTTATAAATGAAGGAGTGGACTAATTATAATATATTTAAAAATTTACAACATTTATAACACGAAGGAGACCGAAGCTTTTAGTCTGGTCGCCACTGTCGCACCTGACAACGTTGTTCTGCGTATGTGGGTGGGTCACGTAGGCCACATAGGATACGATGACGTAGCTCACGTAGCGCCTGAACCTGCCGCCTGGAATATGCGCGTCGCTTCGTCCTTGGTTGGATTTCCTCTAACCATTGTATAAAAATGAAAACAACCAAACGTATTCAACAAAAATCTTCTTCAAATATTAGATTAATGGAAACAGTGGACAAAGATGTGCAGTCAATACTGTTGCCTCTGAACATACTGCTGTATATCATGTGCTGTCCAAAATATCAGATCAAAAATAACTTTGTTTGCCCTAACAGTGTCCTTGTCAAATGTGTTTCATTTACAAGTACAAATGTGTTTCACACAATATACACTTTCTACACATCTCATAACCTCGGCTTTTTATTTGTAAATCCAAATTTAGAATAATTTCTAGCTTTTTTACACACCAGCTTCTGTTATATAGGTTTTGCAATTTATTTTTGTTACTATGATAGTTCGTATTACTTGTCACTAGCTTTACTAGTGGCTTCGCCCGCGTTTCTGTGGAATAAATAGTTATAATAATTTCAGTGTATTGGAAACTTTGTTGACAAATTCTTGATTAAATCTATACTTATAATAAATCTGTAAATATATTTCTAAAATAACTATCAGCGGGGATTAGTGATCGATACTGACGCCAAAAATGCAATCAGATTTTTTTTTGTTTGTCTGTCTGTCTGTCTGTATGTTCTTTATAGAAATAAAAACCACTAGACAGATTTCAACGAAACTTGGTACAATTGTTCTTCATACTCCTGGGCAGGTTATAGTATACTTTTCATCACGCTACGATCAATAGGAGCAGAGCAGTGAAGGGAAATGTTGGGAAAACAGGAGAACTTACTCCATTTTTAAGCTTCCGTCGCGTGTGCAGCCTTAATGGTTAAAGCTACACAGAAATAATGTATGACCGAAATGTTCTCCTTAAAATTGTTTAAAAAATATTCCACGACAGTAAATGTCTATCTCTTACGGTTGACTCACAATAATACGTATAACTCCCGATAGCTTAGCAGTTCGGAGCTTTCTGATTATATTTGTCTACTCTTATGTATATTACACTCTCATTCATCCCTAATTAAAAAATGTTAACATTATTACCTATTTAATAAAAAAAAAAGAATCATAGAAATCGGTACAGAAACACCAAAGATATACGCATGAATTACGATAATAAGCCAATACCGGATCATTTAAGCAAAACCGGTATTTTCGGTAATCCGGTATTTTCGATATTTCCGGGATTAAGCGAAAGTTAGCAAATAT
Source organism: Spodoptera frugiperda (assembly GCF_023101765.2). Classification (NCBI taxonomy): domain Eukaryota; kingdom Metazoa; phylum Arthropoda; class Insecta; order Lepidoptera; family Noctuidae; genus Spodoptera; species Spodoptera frugiperda. Next base: position 9,216,597 of record NC_064221.1, read on the forward strand.
GTGATTTTTTTATCTGTCTGTATGATCAGGCATCACGTGAAAACTAACGGTTCGATTTCGATGAAACTTGGTATAATTATACCTTATTATCCTGGGCATAAAATAGGATACTTTTTATCCTGGAAAAATACGTAAAAAAATCTTAATTTTTCAGTTTTATACTACAGAACGCGAGCTCAACAGCAGTAGCTCAATAGAGGGATCTCCTTAATTATTATGGGCCTCGCCGTATTTGGGTCCAATAGATATTTATAAGATGTCATTGTCTACTTACTCAAAATGGAGAAATAAAACATCCACGCGAAGACCGAAACCGCGCGGACGGAGTCGCGGGTGGAAGCTAGTTTTGAATAAAATAAATACCGCATCTTTAATATTTTTAAGGAAGTAGATTAAAGACTTTAAAGAAGAATAGTAGGAAAATGTGAGCTTTCTCTTGAAGTTTGTACATACATGAATTGCAGTAAAAGGTCAATTTACCTTTTACTTCAATTCGAATAAACAGAATGATCACACAAAGCTAAACCACGATAAACTTAAATATATGTGTAATGTTAAGTAGACTTTTATTATTATTAAAAATTGATGTAAGAAGAAATAAAAACAATGATTTCATTTAAGAACTTCAATTTTATTTATATTTTAAAAATATGTACACAATAATATTTACACAATATTAATACATACATTAAAACAAAGAGATATTTACAAAATGCAACTTGAAAGTACATAAACATATTCATTACCTTACATTAGTTAAATACATGCTTTAACCGCTAGATCAGTCTTAAAACATAATATTATACAAATATGATTAACAAGTTTTTATATACAGTGATCAATCACAATATTTTTTGATACAGTGATACATATTTAATTCATCATGACGTCGCGTCATCATCGTTGACTAAGGTACCAACGAAAGACCTTGAGTGAGAGGTGAGATCCTCTCCCGTGTCAGTGCCGGAGTACTTCCCTTTACTGATTCAGTGACGAACAGTGGCTGAAACACAACTGCTTCAGCAAATATACATCCAACACTCCACATGTCGATAGGAGATGAGTATTCTTCTATAAGTAGCAGTAGTTCAGGCGCACGGTACCAGCGTGTAACTAAGGCGGGCGTATATGGCCGAGGATGGAATTCATATTCTCGGGCCATCCCAAATTTTCCACCACCGAAATAACTTTTTCTGTTAGTAGAATGTTGGTCGTTTTGAGATCTGTTCCGTGTGTGCCAAACATTTGTCTGTCGCTACGCATTGTCTGCATTATATTGTACACTTCATGAGGCACGTTCTCCATTACTGAATACGGTATTTGGTGTTTCTGCTTGATTTGTTGAATTTATTTGAGATACTTTGTCGGTATAGTTTTTACAGACTTCTGGTTGCGTCTGGAGCCCACCACGATCTCATGCCCTGTGACAATGTTGATATGCTTCATCTCCATCAGTAGATCGAGCTCTCTCCGAGCGGCGATGGAATATCTTTCCCTTTCGTTGATGTTTTTGAGATGTTTGACGACGAGTTCTCCCGAACCGTCTTTGGCTCCATAGATAACTCTGAATGCTCTTTCATCAATTCTGTGAAGATATTGGAACTCGTCTACAGATCCACAAGTCTGGAACGTTGGATGGAAGGGAGATTCAGCATACTTCAGGTTTCTTCTTTCGTCTTTTGTTTTGTGATATTTTTTTGTCTCAGTAATTTGTTATTGTATATTCTGTCCTTTGCTGATTTATAAAACCACTTTTGTTGTTACGTGATCAATAAAATACAGTTATCTGCATAACGAGGAATCATCAGTTTTTTGATATCCTATTGATATTTTGAAATTGTTCACAGAAGCCATGATTAATAAAAATATCCAACAATCTCTTCACTTTTCGAAGGTACCAAAAGATGAACTTAAGTGAGAGGTTACACTGTTTTAAGTGGTATTGCTTGTCACCTCTCGGGTCAGAGCCGGAGTACTGCTTGACGTACTCTTACCCCAGCAATATCAGGAACATGGCCGACTCCATCGCTGTCTTAACCTCACTTTGATTGTTATAAAATGTTTTTGACTCGCTGTTATAAAGAAACGAATATTTGTAAAATATTCATGACAAAATTGTTAGCCCTGAAAAGGGCTTTTTTGTGTGCATCGTCAGACGACGATGCAAGGGACTTACTTATCGGCAGCGGTGGCCTTCTTGCTCTTGGCGATTGACGATTTCGCCATCTTCGCAAGTGGTCCCGGAGCTACCGCGGACAACGCCTTTCTCTTAGCACCGGCCGCAGAGGCGTTAGGCTTGGCGTCCGATGAAGTTGTCAATGGAGCCAGCATCTTAGCGTACCGGTATGTTTAGTGTTTAGAGGTAAGATCCTCTCCCGTGTCAGTTCTGGAGTACTGCTCGTCGTACCATGTGTCTGAGCCGGAGTACTGCTGGTCATTTCCCGTATCAGAGTCTGAGTACTCTGACCACAGCGACGTCATAAACATGGCCGGCTCCACCGCCAACGGCTGCTCGTCAAAGTAAGGGTGCAGCAATGCCTCAGTTGATGTCGCGCGCATTGACGGATCGTATGTCAACAACTCAAGCAGCAGAGAAAATCCGTTATCCGTGAGTAGGTCCTGGTCTATCTTCTTGCGCAACCCGCCAGATGGAAACTCGTCGAATATTATATTGCTTGTCAGTGTCAACTTGCTATAGCCGGGCCAAACTGTGTCTGATGGTGTACCCAGAACCTCGAAAATTACTTTTAACTGATTAATTTCGGATGACCCGGGAAACAGCGGCTGCAAATTCATCAGCTCAGCGAATATGCACCCGACACTCCACATGTCTATAGGAGTGCCGTATGTGTCGCTGTGTAGTAGCAGCTCGGGCGCACGGTACCAGCGCGTTACCACAACCGGCGTATATTGCTGATACGGGATATCATAATCTCGGGCCATTCCGAAATCTGCCACCTTCAGTATGCCATCTTCAGTAATTAGAATATTGGATGGTTTGAGATCACGGTGAAATACACGGCTGTGGTGGAGATATTGAACGGCGGTCAGTAATTGAAGCATGAGGCACTTTACGTGTTCGGGGCCAAACGTTACCCTGTTGTTACGCATTGTATGCATTAAGCTGTTCATTTCGTTTGGCACATATTCCATAACTAGGAATACCTCGTCACTTCTGGAGCCCACCGCGATCTCGTGCCCTGTGACAATGTTGATGTGCTCCATCTCCATCAGTAGGTCGAGCTCTCTCTGCGCGGCGATGGAGAATCCTGTCCTCTCATCAATTGTTTTTGGATGTTTTAGGACAACTATGTCGCCTGTTTACTTGTCCCTTGCTCTGTATACAACTCCAAATGTTCCTTCGTTAACTCTATCGAGAAGATGGAACTCCTCAATCGATCTACAGTTCTGTAAATCTAGGTTCACTTCTTCCAACATGTTGAAACTCTTCACAGAATTCATGATTCACGATAAACGTTCACCAATCACTTCTTTATCACAATAGGTAGTCACTGTCTGCAGTCGAAACTGTAAGTGTGCACGTACTTGAAAAATCCTCCCTTATATAGTCCACAGGCCCTATGCATTTCTATTGTTCCCTAAATTGATTTTGACCAATATTTGTCTCGTTTTCAGATAAGGATCTTAATAACAATAGGTGATAAGCAAATAATAGAAAATAATTCTTTACACTTTTTAAAGATAATACCCACGCATCCGAATAGATAGTAGAACACAATGAGGTAGTTTTACCAATCGGTTAAATTCAATACATTTTTGTGATTTTAAAAACAATAATTAGTTTTCTAAGTATTAGTGAAACAAAGGGACGGTGCTACCCGATTGTTCACTAAAGCTTTGGAGGATATGTTTAAGACTTTGCACTGAAAAGTACGGAACGTATATACAGGGTTAAAGGTTAAGTCGACCTAAATCCTTTAAGACGTGATAGTTTACATCATTCCTGACTGATTTGACCATGGGACCCCATATCCCAAACTTAACCGTTTTCAAATTATCGGCATTTTTACTTTTTTGAAAAAAAATCCTATTTCTTTGGCTATTTCTCCCTTGTTTTGTCTTTGGTGCCTAAATTTTGTTTTGTTTTTGCTTTATTGTGTAGTAGATTAGTTGCTTTATTATTTTAAACACTAAAACTGTAAATAACTGTACCAACTGAGTCGTAGTAGACGATCGAATGTTAAAAAAAAAATGTGATAAGTTGTTTTTCTTTGTAAGATATTAAAAAAAAGCCTATCACAACTGTACTGCAAATGTGCGTTAAAATATCTACAATTCTTTAGCTTTCTGCTAAGGTATAACATGATAGGGAATAATTTGAATTCTTTGCCAAAACATTGATGAAGTACTACAAGGTAGTAATAAGAATATCGATATTTAAGCTTCAAATTTAACTTGAGTCAGATAACAAAATAAAACAATCGAAATAGGTAACAAATGAGGTTTATTATTTATTTTTACAGTACATGTTCCACATGTCCGCCCCTGTTTCGCACACATACACGCATTCTGTGTCGTAGGCCACTTTTTACCACACCAGTCGTTAAACCTGGTCGTTAAACCTGAAAAAACAGACCCTAGCAACTATCGTCCAATAGCTCTATTACCAACTGCATCAAAGATTTTCGAGAAAGCTATGTGCAACCGCGTGTACGCGTTCTGTGAGAAATATGGAATTTTCAATGATTCCCAAAATGGTTTTCGCAAACATAGGTCAACAACTCTAGCTGTATATAAATTCATTCAAGAAGCCCTTAATATAATTAATAATAAAAAATACGCAATAGGTCTACTCCTAGACATGACAAAGGCGTATGATAAGGTACAATATCAGATATTGTTAGATAAACTCTATGGAATAGGTATCCGCGGGAAAACACATGAATGGTTCAAATCCTACCTAGAAAATAGAACACAATATGTAGAAGTCGAATACTTCAATAACAAAACAAAAGAACTTCAAACCTACCGCTCCGATAGCAAAACAGTAAGTGCCTCAATACCACAGGGAGTGTAAGTGGATGCCTTCTTTTTCTCATTTATATAAATGATCTTCCTAAAACCATAGAAGGAGCTGCTCCTTGTGTTTTGTTCGCGGATGATATATCGATAATCACCCCTTGTCAAGATATCACAAACATAGAATCTAACCTAAAAAATATATTAACACAAACAATAACCTGGATGAACGCACACAACCTTGAAATTAATTTTGAAAAAACTAAAACTATAACCTTTCACCCTCATCAAAAAAAGCCTCTACGTTTAAACTTCTCTTTTAATAACCACACAATAGAACAAGTTAACGAATTTACATTACTAGGAATAACATTAGACACAAACATAAATTGGAAGTCACACGTACTAAAAATTAAATCTAAACTGTCAAAATTTGTATATGCTCTCGGTGAAGTAAAAAAGACAACGGACTTAAAAACGGCCCTAACTACCTACTACGCCTATGCACATGCATGGCTAAACTACGGTATAATAATGTGGGGAAATAGCACCGACGCACCAACTCTATTCACAACGCAAAAAAAGTTAATTCGGACCTTAGTTAATATAGAACAAACGGACAGCTGCAAACCACATTTCATAAAATTAAACATTCTTACTCTTCCCTCCCTATACATAATGGAAATCTGTAAATTTGCACACATACACAAAGAATTCTACACCACACGTGAAGACATACAGACAAGATGCACACTTCGACACAAAACACGTTTAAACCTACCGTCATCCCGATTACAAATACACTCATCAAGCCCATTAGTGATGTCTATAAAAATCTATAATAAATTACCTGAAACGCTAAGAAATGAAAAAAATACATGTATTTACAAACAAATTAAAAAAATCCTTATAAGCAAATGTTATTATAACGTCAAAGAATACCTGGATGATAAAAATATAATTTAATCTCATATTTTAATGCCTAATATAATAATTAAATTGATAAATAATGTTCTCCGAATATATATAATATTAATTATGTAACATAAACCTAATAATGTAATGCCCTTTTTACAGGGTCCATGATCTGTACTTAGCTCTAAGCCTCTTTAAACATCTTTGTTAACATTATGGAATGCAAATAAATATATGAATATGAATATGAACCTTTTTTTTTCGTCTCAAAACATCAATATTTTGTATTGGGTTCGGTTTGTTATACACCAAACTTTTCATGTGCCCCCACACATAAAAATCCATAGGGGTCAGGTCTGGACTTCTAGCTGGCCACGGTACAGGTCCGCCTCTCCCGATCCACTTATTGGGATAATTAGTGTCCAGCCACTCCCTGACACTCCTTCTGAAGTGCGCGGGGCACCCGTCGTGTTGAAACCACATGTCTAATTAATTACTGACTGAAAAAAATAATAAGCAGGGACTGAGCTGCAGCTGCGGGGTGTCCTCCGACTTGGCGGGCCACGTCGGCATCATGTCCGGTTCGATCGCCACTGGCTGTTCTTTGAAGTATGGATGATCCAAAGCGGCGGCTGCTGTCATTCTTTCAGTAGTAGTCTTGCAGTAGAGAAAGCCCATCTTCAGAAAGTAGATTGCTTCGTATCATTGAACGGCGGCCGCAAAGAAATCAATTCTGCAAATATGCAGCCAATATTAAATACTTTATACTCCACGTATCGATTGGAGTCATACTCGTATACCCGGCGTGTATTGCCGGGGAGGCAATCCATATTCTCGCGCTAACCCAAAATCTGCCACTTTGAATACACCTTCATACGACAGTAATATGTTACTGGGTTTGAGATCACGGTGGAGTATCCAGTTTGGCGTTCAGAAGTGAAATATAAATGATTTCTAATTTATGATTATTTTCTTTTTTTAATTTTGTACGCTCTGCAAGTAATGAAGATGTTGACAAATAAAGTGGAACTGTGGAACATCCAAATTGTGATGAACTGGAAGATGGGCACGGAGGACATTACTGGAGGAAACTATTTCATATATACATTGATATATTGGAGGGATGGAGGGTTATGATAGTCATAAAGTTTGCTATCAGCCATTTGTGAGTTAGATTCATCATCATTTATACAGGTTGTCGTTTTAAAGCCGAGAAACATTCGAGGAGGTAACTCGGCTATCGACTCTCAGTCTAAATCAATAAAAAAATGGAAGGCATTTTTTTGTAAAATTCTGAAATCCGTAATTGAGAACTACGCCTATCACTTATAGCTTAAAACGCGGCATTATACTCACCCAAACTCAAACACGTATTTGATATTATTACCAATTCCCTAAAAACCTTTTTTGTCAGATTATTCTGAAATACTGCCAAATTTAAAAAAATATTATCGCCGTGTTTTTACCCATTGACCAGAAACCTTATTTTAAATCAAACATTTATGACTACTGTGACCTGCCCCGAGTTTTGTTGTGGTTTCAAAACTACACCCTGTATTTACAAAAGTAGTGTTGATCTGTTTTATCTATAAAAGAATTCGTTATTAAAATTAGTGTCTAACATACATAAATAGTATTATTTATTTTATATTTAACCTATTTTGTACTACTTTCTAAATGTGTTGATCCACTCTCAGAATATTTCGAGTATACTTTAATGAATACTTACATTGTTTTATTCTAAGAAAAATATTATCGCTAAGTTATCTCAATCATACTTTCCTTTATTACGGAATGTAGAAACGTTTGTAGGAGTAGTTTAAAATGTTTCTCGTATTATTTTAGTATGTGACGTTATTATCGACCATCGATTAAGCATCCTTCGATAGCTTAGTTGTTATAAATGAAATAGTGGATGCGTGTACCAAGTAATTATAATACACTTACAACATTAGTATAATAGTTTGACATGGCCACTGAAAGAGACCGAAGTCTTCTTGTCTTGTCGCTACCGTCGCACCTGACAACGTTGTTCTGTGCACGTGCGTAGGTCACGTAGGCCACATAGGATACGATGACGTAGCTCACGTAGCGCCTGAACCTGCCGCCTGGAATGTGCGCGTCGCCTCCTTGGCTGAATTTCCTACACTAACCATTGTATGAAAATAAAAACATCCAAACGTATTCAACAAAAATGTTCTTTAAATATTAGTTTAATGAAAACAGTGGACAACGATGTGCAGTCGATACTGTTGCCTCTGAACATACTGCTGTATATCATGTGCTGTCCAAAATATCAGATCAAAAATAACTTTGTTTGCCCTAACAGTGTCATTGTCAAATGTGTTTCGTTTATCGCCAGCATAATGTGTATGTTCTCGTACACATACACTTTCTACACATCTTATAACCTCGGCTTTTTATTTGTAAATCCTAATTTAGAATCATTTCTAGGTTTTTTACACACCACCTTTTGTTGTATAGGTTTTGCAATTAATTTTATTACTTCGCCTGCGTTCCCATGGGATAAAAAGTCATAATTATTTCAGTGTGTGGAAGCATTCTTAATTGAATTTTAAATAATATGAATACCACGTCTTTAATTTTTCGAGGATGTATTCCGTCCGGTCAAATTAGCATCAAAAGTAGGGGTAAGGTTACATTGATTCGCACCTTCCTAAAAATTGGCATGGTTGTTGGGAACCCTATTATACACAATTTGTCAATTATCCACATCAATCCGGAGTGTGAAAAAAAATTATTCAAGGTCAAATGTTGCAAAAATCGGTTTTTTGAGTTTTTCAGCTAAACGGTAAGTTTTATAATAAAAATAGGTGAGACAAAAAGATTCATCATGCAATTATCTATAAAAATTGTTCCTACACATTTTTCCTAAGAATCACCATTTCAAAGATACAGCGATGCAAAATGTTGAAAAAGTTGTATTCTTCATAATATGCACACGTTTCCGCGCCACCCGTGAGGTAGTGTACATGGCGCGTTTTTTTACGTGGTTTCCCCGGTAGGCCTATTCCACGATCTATTGTGCTTATGTTAAGTTAAAAAGCTATTATAAAATGGTACTATTGTAAATAACGAGAGCGGTGTAAGTAATGTGAAAATTATTCGTCTGATAGATACTCTTCTAATGGAACATAATCCAGACTGTCTCGCTCTTCTTCGTCTTTTTCTTCTTGCTGGGTACAAATAAATTGTTCAAAGAGCGTTGCATCAGATGTCTCCCCGTCTATATCGTAATAATCCTCTTCTACTGGCTATTCAACATTGGAGCACGATTGGCCTCGACAACTAATCTCTAATTATGTGAGTGCAACTTGAGCCAGAGCCAAGAACCTCAGCCGTGCGTGAGAGCTCAGCGAGCGGACGACGTCATGAACATGGCCGGCTCCATCGCCACCGGCTGCTCGTTGAAATATGGGTGCTCTAACGCAGCGGCTGCTGTGATCCTTCGTGAAGGATCGTAAGTCAGAAAACCATGCAGCAAAGATAGCCCTTCTTTTGATAGTAGTTCACGACTTATCATTTTGCGCAACTCGCCCGGAGAGTAGTCGTCGAACGTGATCATTTGTACCATTGGTGATTCGCTGTAACCCGGCCAAATGGAGTCTGAAGGCGTCCCCAAAGCCATAAATATCTTGTCGATTTGGTCCAACTCAGATGTGCCGAGAAACAGAGGCAGCAATGTTAGCAATTCCGCGAATAAGCACCCAATACTCCACATGTCGACTGGCGAGGAGTATTCGTTGAACAGCAGCAAAAGTTCAGGTGCCCGATACCAGCGCGTAACTGCGTCTGGCGTATATTGCACAGGAGGGAATTTATAGTTTCGGGCCTTGCCAAAATCTGCCACTTTCAGCACACCTTCGTTCGACAACAAGATATTGCTAGTTTGTAGATCGCAGTGTATGACGTGATGGTCGTGAAGGTGTTGTACCGCCTTCAACAACTGCTTCATCAGGCATTTCACCTGTTCTACTGAAAACAGTTGCTGGTTACTTTGCATTGTCTCCATGAAAGTCTTCAAGTCGTAGTCGATGAGCTCCATGACTATGAATACTTGGTCACATCTGGAACTCGACGCTAGTCCTCGGCCTGCGACAATATTGGGATGCTTCATCCTCAGCAACATACCAAGCTCTCTCCGAGCGGCGATGGAGTATCCTTCCCTTTCATTTATCTTTTTGAGTTGTTTGAGAGCAACAATTTCACCCGTCCGTTTGTCTTTGGCTGCATGGATCACTCCGAATACTCCTTCATCAATTCTGTTTAGATATGTGAACTCGTCTACAGATCGAACAGATCGCCAACGCTGGTACGACGGACGGATAGGAGATTTAGCACGAGTGGTTTGTTGTTCTTCTTGTGTTTTCCTCTTGGACGTCTTGTGCTTGTGATTCTGTTTTTCCGTCGGTCTTTTGTTTTTGTAGACTCTGCCCTTTGCTGTCTTCTTCAAACCGCTTTTGCGAGACGAAGAATCATCTCGAACTCCAACTGACGTTTGATTGTTCACAGAAACCATGATTTAAAGATATTTTAAACCAACAATCACTTTACTTCGAAATGCGTAGATAGTCACTGTCTGCAGTCGAAACTGTAAGTGTGCACGTTTTTGAAAAAACCTCCCTTATATAGTCCACAGGCCCATAGCGTTTCTATTGTCCCCTGAATTGATTTTGACCAATATTTGTAGAATTAGTCTCGTTTTCAGATAAGGATTTTAATAACAATAGGTGATAAGCAAATAATAGAAAATAATCCTTTACACCTTTTAAAGATAATACATTTATTTTCCCACGCATCCGAATAGATAAGAGAGCACAATGAGGTAGTTTTACCAAATGGTTAAATTCAATACATTTTTGTGATTTTAAAAACAATAATTAGTTTTCTTAGTATTAGTGAGACAAAGGGACGGTACTACTTGATTGTTCACTAAAACTTTGGAGGATATGTTTAAGACTCTGCACTGAAAAGGACGGAGCACATGTGTATATAGGTATATACGGCAAATGTCTACAATATTATTATGCTGAACAGTTTCATTGATTTTTGTTAAGAGTATTTCTGTCTTTTTATTTTTCTTCTAGCTAATATATTGCAGATTGAAACGAAAAAATTGCTTAAATTGTCAACATATTTATTACATAGTTAGTCATTACATAATATCATTGATAATACATAAGAAACTTAACAAAATTATTAATGTACTATATATATTCACTGGAACAATCGTAATTTTTATAGTTCGGCAACGCAGCTTTGAACACCTTTATTGTCGCCAATTGCTACCATTCTGTGATTCTCCAGATATTTTGCCGATTCTTTTCATTAAAACCGAGGGCTGGTTCATCAGATAGACCCATCCGTGTCAGGGACTGAGCTGCAGCTGCGGGGTGTCCTCCGACTTGGCGGGCCACGTCGGCATCATGTCCGGTTCGATCGCCACTGGCTGTTCTTTGAAGTATGCATGATCCAAAGCGGCGGCTGCTGTTATTCTATTCACTGGATCATACAACAAAAAGTTTTGCAGTAGAGATACCCCATCATCAGAAAGTAGATTGCTTCGTACCATTGAACGGCGGCCGCAAAGAAATCAATTCTGCAAATATGCAGCCAATACTCCACGTATCGATGTCCTTGCCAAATGTGTTTCATTTATCGCTAGCATAATGTGTATGTTCTCATACACATACACTTTCTACACATCTCATAACCTGGGCTTTTTATTTGTAAATCCTAATTTAGAATCATTTCTAGGTTTTTTACACACCACCTTTTGTTGTATAGGTTTTGCAATGAATTTTATTACGGTCGTTCGCAGCAAACAGTCTTTAAAGTTCATTTTAATATTCCAAAGAGTCCAGAGAGCCCTCAATAATAAAACTGATACAAAACAAACTATCGTCTACAATTGGACCACTGTAATAATTACTTTGATATACTATTTTATTTACAATGGTGGTCTTTACTATTTTGCACATTTATCCATCTATTATGCCATCGGTTGCCTTTGTACAATATCTTTAATCGATTTTAATATGGTTTATATCATACAAATAATGAAGATGTTGAATAATAAAGTGGAACTGTGGGACATCGAAGTTAAACATTGTGTAGAACTGGAAGACCGACACGGAGGGCATTACTGGAGGAAACTGTTTCAGACATACGTCGATATATTGGAGTGTTATAATATACATAACGTTTGCTATCAGGCATTTGTGAGTCACATTTTGGGTTGTTTTGTATTGATACAAGCGTGTATTTGTACATTTATAAAAAAGCTATTACAAGATTAATTTACACAATACTAATATATGTCCATTCTGCAGATTGCTTACTACCTCATCGACGTACTCATCCATTCTCTTGTATATATTCGAATTGTAATATTAATGTTGCATGACGATGGTGACAACATTTCAGTAAGTAATGATTTTATTTTTCCTTATTTTTTTTTTTTTACATTTAATGGGTCGACGTTTGACCGCTATCTCACCTGATGGTAAGTGATGATGCGGCCTACGGTGGAGCACGTCTGCCCATAAGCAACCTATTCACTCGGGCCTTGAAGACACCCAGGTTATACCCATCAGGAAACACAGACTCCGGCAAGGAGTTCCACTCCCTAGCAGTTCGCACAAGGAAGCTTGAAGCGAAGCGCTTCGTGCGAGTTGGTGGGATATCTACCATGAAGCGGTGACGCCTCGCCGATTGTCTTGTGGTTCGATGATGAAAAGGACTAGGGGGAATCAAGTTGTGCAATTCCCCCGCACACTCTCCGAAATGTATCCGGTAAAAAACGGAAAGGCTTGCGACCTTGCGCCTGTGTTCAAGGCTTTGAAGCCGGGCCTCCACAAGCGCATCATCGTTGATGAGCTTCTTGGCACGCCTTTCAATGTGTTCGAGCGCATCTAGCTGGCATTTAGCCGAGCCGTCCCAAAGGTGAGAACAGTACTCCATACATGACCGAACCTGCGCTTGGTACAGGCTCAGCAGTTGTTTCGGTGTGAAGTACCGTCTCACCTTCGAGAGGATACCCAACTTCCTACCAGCCAGATGCGCCTTCGACTCTATATAAGAGCCGAAGTTTAGCGTTGGCGATAGAGTTACGCCAAGAAGCTCTAGATGATCCGATATTGGAACGGATACATTTCGGAAAGTAGGAGCCAGCGGAAATTGACTCCGTTTGGCAGAGAATAGACACGCCTGGGTTTTGGTAGCGTTGAACTTGACCAAGTTGGCGTCACCCCAATCGGAGACCGCCTTCAAGGACGAGTTCAACCGTTCGACCATGGATTCTCTTAGAGACTGGATCTGTGTTCCGCTAGTCCGCGCATCGGACACATACCTTTCAACAACTGTGCTGTCATCTGCATACCCAAAGATACCGGGCTTAAGCAGGTCGTTGATGTGCAGCAAAAAGAGCGTTGCTGAAAGTACTGACCTCTGAGGGACTCCGGCGTTGATACCAAATTGGTCAGACGAGCAGCCATCGATGACTACTCGAATTGACCGATCCCTCAGGAAGTCTGCAATCCATCTGCACAGATCAGCGGGAAGTCCATATGCAGGAAGCTTGCCGATAAGGCTGTCGTGCCAAACCCTGTCAAAGGCCTTCGATATATCGAGAGAGACCGCTATTGCCTCCCCGTGCTTCTCGATGGCCTCGCTCCAAATGTGGGTGGCATACGCAAGAAGGTCCCCAGTGGATCGGTTGCGGCGAAACCCATACTGCTGATCGCTGAGGAGGTCGTTACCTTCAAGGTATGCCAGGAGCCGGTTGTTGAGTACACGTTCCATACTCTTACAGAGTATGGACGTGACCGAGATTGGTCGGTAATTGTTAGGGTCGGCACGACTACCTTTTTTGGGCACAGGCTGCACGTTGGCCAGCTTCCATGCAACCGGCACTTGACCAGTCTCCAAGGAAAGTCGAAACAGGCGTGTCAGGATTGGAGACAACTCAGGCGCACAGGTTTTTAAAACCACGGCCGGGATTCCGTCGGGGCCACTGGCCTTGTTCACGTCGAGATTACGCAACGTCTTATACACCTCCTTCTGTCGGATGCGAATTTTCGACATTTTCGTCTCGCATACGTTATTTAGAGAAGGAGGTATAGCGCCACCAGTATCAAGACGTGAAGATTCCGCAAATAGAGAAGCAAACAGGTTTGCCTTCTCTACCGCGGTGTGTGCCAGCGTCCCGTTAGGCCCCAGGAGAGGTGGGAGTGAAGGGCGGCAGAAGTTCGATTCAACCGCCTTGGCCAGGGACCAGAATGCTTTACTACCCGCTGGGTAAGAAGCCAGTATTCTCTACATATAAACCGATTTCTATTGGTAGTTATGAAACGTGCAAAAGAATGTAAACGCAATGTTGGATATGTGTTAACTAAAGTTTATCGTGTCCAGGGTTACGTCGTTAGTCACTTTTTTAACATTTTTTTTATGAAAGCAAAATAAATGTATTTCAAATTATTTTTGTTACAGAACATTTCAATAATAATATCGATATTTCTATCTACTTGGGTGTTCAAGAATTTTTATTGGCAAGCGAAATTGATACATCAGTATGAGAAGTTTTACATTGCTGTTCAAAAAGTGCACGATACTTGCACATGTATATTGAAGACTACACATTCTAGTTAGTATAAGACAAATATGACGTTGGACCCAAAATGTTCCCTTGGGGAACTCCTTGAATGTTCCTTATTTGTACCAACAAGATCTATTAAAGTAATGACAGATTCGTTAGTAATTGGTTTATGGACAAGATAGTACATGTCGTAGTATGTTTTTCTTGTATAAATTTAGTTTTTCTGAAGTAAATTTTATATGAACGCGTTTAAGCGCTAGACAAATCTAAATATAGCAGCGTAATCAAAGACTTAAAATAATATACATACAAGCTTTTTGCCATCAAATTTTTCACCTATGAAAAGGTGCAAAAAATCCTAAATATCATTGATGTCACGTTATTCAATGTGCTGTTTTACTTCACAGGTGCAGAGAAAAAGCTATGTAAGAACATGCTACGCTTGCACCGAGCGTCATTCAGCAAGATGAGTCTGTACGGCATGTTCCACGTGGACGCTGCGTTACAACAGGGGCTGACGATGCTCCTTACTGAATATACTGTTGTATTGTTACAGTTTGCCTTATTATAGTTACATTTGCGATATATAATTATTCATATTTTACGTTTACCTTTTCTCAACCTCAGCCTATAAAGCGCTCAAGAAATTTTATTACCCATATCATTATTTGGACAGAAAATCTTGTATGGTTATGTAATAATAGGTAAGTATTTTCCAAGGTTTTTGTATTGTAAGTTAACCTGTTTTTTTTTTTAATTTAATCAAATGAAACCTATGTTGTTATGCGAATGAAGTAAAAGCTCTAAAATCTACTTCGTTATTTTGATGCGGTAAGTTAAATATATTGACTTAGTTATTTCTTAATGCAAGTAAGCAACTAAAACATTTTGTAATATTAGTATAGATTCATTATCTGATCGTCCAATATATTCGGTGGAGTTAGTAATTCAAGTACTTCGTGTTACTGTAGTAATTGCTTTGAACGACATCGTCATTAGCCATCGATTATGAAGTCAGTTGTAGGCCACGCCTGTACAAAAATGAAGATATTTCGAAATTATCCACAAAAATTGTCTATTAAAGTTGTTCTAATGAATATATTAGATAAAGAAGTGCAATCAATGCTTTTACCACTGAACATGCTGCAATATCTAATGTGCTGTCCAAAGTACCGCATCAAATACGATTTTATAATACCAAATAACTTCATGACTGGCTTCGTTTCTCTGATTGCTAATATAGTGTTCATAGCTGCATTCACTTATACCTTATACGGAAGTAATTTCTACGGTCCAAAACATACAGAAGAAAATAATTTCTTATTCTTTATGACTGTGTTCGACAGTATCTTCTACTCTTTAGGTTTCGTCTTGGATTTTGTAATCGGGATTGTTCAAAGCAAACAATCTATTAGGATCGTTTTAATCTTCCAACAAGTGCACAGGTTTCTTAACAATAAAATCAATACCAAACAGACTATCATCTGGAATTGGGTTGTTGTGCTTCTCGAGATAATATGCAATTTAATTTACCACACCGTTTTTTCTTTCTGTACCTATATACCTATCGAATTCACTATTTCAAATGCCACAGTAACATTTTTGGATTTCAATATTATTTGTACAATACAAGTTATCAAGATGTTGAAGAACAAAGTTGATTTGTGGAACACTCAAGCTAAATACGGTGGGGATCTGGAAGACAGGCACGGAGGACATTACTGGAAGAAACTGTTTCAGACGTACGTTGATATATTGGAGTGCTATGATCTACATAACGAATGCTATCGAGCGTTTGTAAGTTTCTAATACTACTTAACTTATGTTCATCATTTATCTTATACCATTTGTTTTATGTTTTACAAGCCCAATCACAGTCGACACTCTTTAATTTAAACTTTCGAACCTTTCTATATTTTGAATTTATCACGAGGTCCCTAAAAATTTCTTTAAATTTCAAAATAAATTGATACATTTTATACACTTGGTAATTCTAATAAAAAGCTTGTAGCTTTGAACGTGCTATTTTCATATGATTTCTTTTTTATGCAGATTTTATATTACACTTCTGAAGTTTTGGTCCATACTCTTGTCTACATTGAAATGTCGATCCACATAGTTTTCTATCTCTTAGAGGAAGAATATGTGAGTATTGCTTAAAGTTAGCTATACTAGCGTTGTAATAAGATAAAGGCTAAAGTTGAGTAAACATGTGAAAACTATTGTTCTAATGGAGAATTTAACTTTTATTTTCAAAAATTCTGGATTGTATTAAATGAACAACGGCCTCGTTGGTCGGATGGTCCCAAGGGCAAGGATTCTCGGGTTCAATCCCGAAACGCACTAAGTATTACTGGGTTTTTCGAAAGTTTCTTTTTTAAAATTGTGCCCAGTATATGGCAATAGGCTAACCCCACAATACATGGGACTTATAACACAAATGTTAAAAAGTGGGTGTACACTGTACAGTGGCATAACGTACCGTAATATCCACCTCTGCCTATCCCTTCGGGCATAAAAGGTGTGAAGATACGAGTACTGAACAACTATTGACAGTTTATTTTTGTTACAGAACCAAGGGCTTTTTATAATACTAATGTTATTGTTTGCGTGGCTACTGAAAAACTTCACTTTGTTAACAATTTTAATACATCAATATGAAATGTTTTACATGGCAGTTCAAAACGTTCAGGATACTTGCTCGCTTATATTGATGACAACAAAATGTGGTGAGCTTCTTTAGTATTATCTTAGATTAAAGATACGGGATGACGTGACCACTTTAACGTATCTTAAAATTTTATTTTGTCATAATTATCCTCCCTTTTTTTGAAATATCATGAGAAAGGCCTCACCAGAACGCCACACCAAATTTGCGGGCGCGGGTGCAGTCATGAAATTTCAAACACATAGGATTAAATGGAAGTATTTAAGAATAAAATGTGGACGCGGTGTAAGTAGTGTTCATCGTCGCGATGGCCCGCGCAAAGATATTAGTCGTGTGAAGGCATATACATAGACGATTCACTCGTTGTATATAATATAGCTTCTGATAAATTATTACAACGTAAATTCATAAATGTAAACATTTGTATGAACATAAAATGTTTCAGTATTACTAATTACGAGCTACATGGGTAAAGTTAGATTATAAATAAAGCCTTGATATCTCTTTAAGTGGTTGCTACTTTTTTTATAGACGACGAAAAACGGCTATGTAAGAACATGCTACGCTTGCACCGAGCGTCATTCAGCAAGATGAGTCTGTACGGCATGTTCCACGTGGACGCTGCGTTACACCAAGGATTGATGTTGCTTCTTACGGAATACACTGCTGTATTGCTGTCGTTTGCATTACTGTAATCCTTCATTAAATTATTTAACTGCATTTCCTTAATATACTTCATTGAATATGTCATATTTTTCTTTTGTTCCCATCTGAACATCAATGATAGTCATTAGGACTATTACTGGACTATCTAAGTTTTGTATCGTATTCCTTACTGATACTAGTTACATCAATTTCGTTGATCACATTACTGTCACTTTTAAGTTATTATCTCAATATTTATCAATCAATCAATCATATTTAAGACGTTTTATATTGACATCTACGAAAGTAGATTGTGTAATAAGCACTCATTGTATATCATTATTATTTTACTTACTTACTAGTAATATATTATTTGTAAACATAATATTTCTAACGTTAGTTGTAAGATTGTTATACAAGAATAAAATGGTTACCATATTAGATCACAAATATTTTTTGAAATACATTTCGATAAATATAGTAGATAAAGAAGTGCAATCAATACTTTTCCCTTTAAATATAATGCAACATATTACGTTCTGTCCAAAATATCAAATCAAAAACAATTATATTTACCCAAATAAGTCTACAACAATTTGTGTTTCTTTAGTTGCGAATATAGTATTTTATGTTTGGTACGCTTTTAGCCTATTTTCTGGTTTCAATTTCCAGTCAAGATATTCACAAACTAATACTTTATTAGAATACCTTTGCATTTACGATGCTGCCTTCTACGGTGTTGGCTTCATGTTGAATTTCGTCATAGAGGTTGTTTATAGTAAATGCTCGATAAAGTTTGTGTTAATCTTTCAAAACGTGCACAGGTTCCTTAACAACAGCATTGATACTAAGCAAATTATCATAAGCAATTGGATCATTGTGCTTCTTATAAGTATGTTTTACCCCATTTTTTTCACTTCCTTTTGCATAGTTACAAATTTCTCTTTTACTTTGGTAATTGCCAGTCACTTTTTGGCCGCTTTCGATTTTAATATGGTTTACGCCATACAAGTAATGAAGATGTTGACTAATAAAGTGGAACTGTGGGACATCGAAGTTAAACATTGTGTAGAACTGGAAGGCAGACACGGAGGACATTACTGGAGGAAACTGTTTCAGACATACGTCGATATATTGGAGTGTTATGACATGCATAACGTTTGCTATCAGGCATTTGTGAGTTGAACATTCTTTAGTGGTTTTGTTTTTATGTTAGCTTTATTATTATCATAATAGGATAATTTGTCTACCAAATGTTACAGATCATGTTTTACATCGTGGAGAATTTCAATCATTTTCTAATTTATGTCCAAGAATCAATAACAGTTTTACAAGAAGGTTTTAAGTTTGCTGATGACACGGTAAGTGTCCTAATATAGAGATAAGATACTTAGAATTGTCAACCTATCGCTTCACTTCGGTTGACGGCAAAGCACAATACATATTGTTACAACTCCTCCTCTTTCCAAGAATGTTTTAAGCGCGAACAATCTTTTGTTTAGTCAAAGGACTAAATTAGCAAAACCAGTTTGCAGCGGTCTCTGATAAGCCCGAACCTTTAATGCAATTACTAACCCGCTGGTAAAACGTGGTGATTTTAGCAAACCCATTTATTTAAAAGAGACTTACTGTCCAGGACTGGACCTTAGTGAGTTCTTAAGGATGATGACTTGTTCTGAAAATATATCTGACTTTTTTACTATTTTGATAAATGTAAAAATATGTATATATGTATGTTTGTCATACCGGCAAAAATGTTCGGGATGAAATTTGGAACAAGGATAAATATTATAGTCTAGAATATTACATAGGTTACTATTTATCTCAGGAAAAGGCAGGGAGGCGCTGGCATAAGCTAACGTATTAAATTCACCGAGGGAAGTGGAAACTATCGTTTTCTTTTTTTTTCTCCTTTAATAATATCTTCTGCTTTATTCCGCTGGGGGATTCAAGACAAGTTATTCATGTTCGCCGGACTTCAGTGTTCCGGTGTTTTCTTGATTTTATCTATAGTAGATCCTAGCTTACAAGAATTGCAGCGGATTTGAGAGGTTGTGGCGGGCTTGTCTCAAAAATCTAGCTATTATTAAAGTTTGACAAATAGGTTTTTACTTTGTTACAGGATGGGGCAATTTTTATTACGATTTTCCTCATTGGATGGCAAGTAAAGAATCTTTATTTGTTAATGAAATTAATACTTCAGTACGTGAAGTTTTATAGAGTAGTACAAAATGTTCAGGATACTTGCACCCTTATATTGAAGAAAACATGCTCAGGTGAGCCAATGTTTGGTTGTTTAAATTATTTGATGGTTATGCAAAACGAATAAAATTTACAGCCGTGAAATATAACAACAAGCTTTTTGTTCATGGGGATATTTGCTAAATTTTGACCTTTTTGTGAGACCTGCTTTGACACGAATGAGCCGGCTCGACCGGAATGATACCACGGTCTCACAAAAAACAACGCTTGCGATGTGTTTCGTTGTGTGAGTGAGGCTACTGGAGGCCAAATTCCCAATCCCCGATTCCCCAACAACCCTTAAATTCCTAACCCCTAAAAGGCCAGTAACGTAATAGTAATGTCTCTGGTGTTTCGGGTATCCATCGGCGACTGCTCACCATCGGATGATCCGTCTGCTCGTTTATCGCCTTATACCAGAATAGATAATCAAAATCAAAGTTAATAATAAAATATAGAAACACCGCTGACCCAACCGTTGTTAATGTTTAACATTTTTATACTTTCTTGTATTTCGCAGATGCAGAAAAACGGCTATGTAAGAACATGCTACGCTTGCACCGAGCGTCATTCAGCAAGATGAGTCTGTACGGCATGTTCCACGTGGACGCTGCGTTACAACAGGGGCTGACGATGCTCCTTACTGAGTATACTGTTGTATTGTTACAGTTTGCAGTTTTATAATTGTTTAATAAATCTCGATAAAAAAATGTTTTTGGATTCAACTGTCAAATATATGCTTCGGCATGAATGGGTCGGCTCGACCAGAGTTATTACCACGATTTTACCAAAAACCGACGTGAAACAACGCTTGCGTTGTGTTTCGTCGTTAAAGTGAGGTTAGCGTAGCCCCAATTCCATTTTTTTCATTTCAATTCCCAAATTCCTTCAATTCTCAATTTACAAACCCCTAAAAGGCAACGCACTTGTACTAAAAACTTGATTCAAATATAATTATGAAATATTATTCTTGGTCTACATACGTATACAAATTCCTCGTATTTTTATTCTACTGGCACTTTAAACCGGTCTCTAGTATAGTCAATAGTATACAGGGTGACTTTGAATTCGACGTATTCCTCTCGGGAAATATTACAACTAATTTCCTACAAAATTAGCCCTGAGGTCCTTGGGCGGAAAGTGGCTAGTTTCTGAGATATTCAACATTTTTGGTTTTGGTAAAAAAATCCCGAATTGATTACAAAAACATCAATAAATAAAAAAATACTGGTTGGATTTTAGTTATTTTAGTTTTAATCAGTTACCAATAAATTAGTTATCATTTATAAATACTAATAATGGCAGAAATATCATTCGTTTTAAAATAGCAAACAATTTCCTATGAAATTTTGTTTTGTTTCACTAATTTGGTCAATAGATAACTGGATTTATTTCGAAAAAAATATATGACACTAAGCGTATAAACTATTAGAAAAACTTCCTTGGTTTATTAGCTACCCAGAAACGTAAAATTATTTACAAAATTCCCAAAAACAAATGAATTAATTGATGATAAGTAGAGTGTAAAGAGAAAAGCGCAATTTCAAAAACATCTTAATTTGCAAAGTTTGTTCATAATGATCTTCCCTACGACGAATACATGCCCGAACACACTTCCTTATCTCTATGACGGTCACTCTTGGACTGAATATGCGTCTTATTTCGTCACTATGTTTTTGAGAAGAATTTCGATGCTCGGCCAATTCTCTCTGCATAAACAAGGGACTTCATGTAAAAATCAACCGGCGTTAGGTTCTGGTCATTGTGCATGCCATGTAGTTGGACTGCCCTACTAATCCAATGCCTGAGAATCAATGTTTTCGACCATTGCCGCACAGTAGTTCGATAATGCACTTCACAATCGTCATGTGGAATAAATTCGTCAATCAAATTAATAAATTAATTCAATACGTAGAATAAGTTAAATAATTCTCACCATTTAAATTGTTGGATGAAAAGTAGGGTCCAATCAAATAATTATTTATGATACCCCTGCAAACATTTGAAATAAAACCGCGATGCGCTAGCGATGGTTTGCTTTTTTCGGAATTTGTTGACTTTTTTGTGGCTACTAATGGATATTGTGATAGTTTATCCAGCGCACTATCGAACTACTGTGGGGCAATGGTTGGATACCTTGGTGCCCAGGCGTTATATTGGCGTGGGGGTCCAACTACAAGGCAAGCGCGGTGTCCAGAATCAAACGCAGGTTGATTTTAACACGAAGTCCCTTGTTTATGCAGAGGGAATTGGACGACCATCGAAATTCTTCTCCGAAACATAATGACGAAATAAAACGCATATTCAGCCCAAGAGTGAACGTCATAGGGATAGGGAAGTGTGTTCGGGCATGTATTCTTCGTAGGGAAGATCATTTTGAACAAAATTTGCAAATTAAGATGTTTTTGAAATTGCGCTTTTCTCTTTACACTCTACTTATCATCAATTAATTCATTTGTTTTTGGGAATTTTGTAAATAATTTTACGTTTCTGGGTAGCTAATAAACCAAGGAAGTTTTTCTAATAGTTTATACGCTTAGTGTCATATATTTTTTTCGAAATAAATCCAGTTATCTATTGACCAAATTAGTGAAACAAAACAAAATTTCATAGGAAATTGCTTGCTATTTTAAAACGAATGATATTTCTGCCATTATTAGTATTTATAAATGATAACTAATTTATTGGTAACTGATTAAAACTAAAATAACTAAAATCCAACCAGTATTTTTTTATTTATTGATGTTTTTGTAATCAATTCGGGATTTTTTTACCAAAACCAAAAATGTTGAATATCTCAGAAACTAGCCACTTTCCGCCCAAGGACCTCAGGGCTAATTTTGTAGGAAATTAGTTGTATTATCACCTCCCGAGAGGAATACGTCGAATTCAAAGTCACCCTGTATATTACTTTAATCGACTAATTGCATAGTATGATAATATTTAAAATTTACTTTTTTAACACCACCTCTACCACTTTATTATTCATTAAAACAAATATTATGTCAGCTACTATGGTAATAATCATTCTACGTACTTACGTTTTATTTTAATAATTTAGAAGAGTGTGGTCTACATTACAACTGTTCACGAATAAACATGTTTAAATTTTTTGAAACGAAATATTCTTTAATAAATACAGTAGATCGAGAAGTGCAAGCAATGCTTTTGCCTTTGAATTTGATGCAACATATTACATTCAGCCCAAAATATCGCATCAAAAATAATTGTATTTTCCCAAATAACCTCTTGACTAACGTTCTTTCTCTTGCTGCAAAAATAGTTTTTATATTCTCCTATACTTATTGTGTATATTTTGGTTCCACTTACGCGGAAAGAATATCACAACCTATTACTTTTTTAGATTTCCTACGTTTTTATGATTGCTTCTTCTACTGCATCGGTTTCGCTTTAACTTTTGTCATCCAGGTTACTCAAGGCAAAAATTCTATCTTGTTTGTGTTACTGTTCCAAGAGGTACACAGGTTTCTTAACAATAAAATCAGTATCAAGCAATCTGTTTCTTCTATTTGGATCGTTGTGATCCTCACATCATTGTTCGTTCCTGTTTATTTCATTGTATTTTGCGTGTTAGTAAATTTCCCTTTTTATTTCTTAATACCTAGCCACTTCTTGGCTGCTTTTGATTTTAATATGGTATATGCAACACAAGTCATGAAGCTGTTGACAAATAAAGTGGATCTGTGGGTCAGCCAAGTGAAATATGGTGAGGAGTTGGAAGGCAGGCACAGAGGAGATTACTGGAGGAAACTGTTTCAGACATACGTTGATATAATGAAGTGCTATGACATTCATAACAATTGCTATCGGGCATTCGTAAGTCTTGTATCTTTTAGATGTTACTTTAACCGAATATACTCTTGATACATAAGCATTATTAGAAGCAACTGATTCTGTTACAGATTTTGTTTTACGTTGTGGCAGGTTTAAACCATTCCCTCATTTATATTGAAGAAGCAATATTCGTCATACGAGACGAGTTTTATAAAAGTAAAGTAAGTGGTATGATTTTATTGTGAACATTGGATTTTTCTGAAATTTGATTCGTCACTTTTACTGACTACTAAGCGTACTGTTATCAATAACCATGCTTGATCGTTAGATATTTTTGGACAACAGTCCCATTTTATGTTTATTAATATACAATCTAACTTAAACTTTATTTTTTACAGGATGACTCAATATTCGCTGTAGTATTGGTACTTCTATGGCTGCTGAAGAATTTCGTATTGCTAACGAAGTTGATTCATCAATATGATAAGTTTTATATAACAGTGCAACATGCACAGGATACTTGCACACTCATATTGAAGACAACAAACTCTGGTTATTGTTTTAGGTTTTTTTTTTAATATTTTGCGGCAAACGAGCAGTCGTGTCATCTGTACCCTTGGTATGAGTTTGCTTTACGTTTTTTTTTAACGTTGATAAGTCGGCGGTTGGCCACCAACCCGCTTACTGCCAGGACGGCGAGGCGAAGATGCGCCCGAAGATGGAGCACACAGACATAGAAAGTACCTATTTACACTGACCTTGAAAAGACCCGGATTGTATTTCTAAGTATTACGTTTTGCGAAATCAAAATGAGAGCGCGTTCAGCGCCCTGAATGGTTCATTCATTCGCGCCGGCCAATCAAAACTTCGAACGCGCTCTGGTTTCTTTATCAGCGTAAAGCAAACTCGTACTAAGGGTACTGATGGTAAGATGTCAACATTTGACAATATTGATGATTTATTTTTTTACACAGATGCTGAAAAACGGCTATGTAAGAACATACTACGCTTGCACCGAGCGTCATTCAGCAAGATGAGTCTGTACGGCATGTTCCACGTGGACGCTGCGTTACAACAGGGGCTGACGATGCTCCTTACTGAATATACTGTTGTAATGTTACAGTTCACTTTTTTGTAACCTTATCTCTTTATTCTATACAAACACATTAAAAATAATTGCATGTGAACATTGACCATATTTTAATGTAATTATGTTTAGAATGATAAGATTCATTCATTAGACGCATTTTATTAATCTAAGCAAACATTGATGGCATAATTATAATATAATTAATTATCTTATAGTCGTATGATTAATTAAACTATGCCTTAATAACGATTAATATTTGTTCCGAAAACAATTGCTAAGGACTTGGTTAAAAAAGTAATCATTAAATACCTCTGGGTACGGCGATTAATGACATACAGGTTACGCCAATGACATGATTAAGTAAATGGATATAATATTATTATTTAATACTTTGAACGATGTAATTCAGATGTCGAAAGTGATAAACGAGTTTTAACAGTATTTAAAGACAGATTTTAAAATCATCCAATGACTTCTCCCACCTAGGGTGAAGTGGAAGGGAGTGTGAGACTCTTACTGTCTAAATATCACCCCGTTTCTACTCCTGCTTCTGGAGCCTCGGTTACTCGCTAAATAGTCCGCAGCCCCAGGTCAGGTATCAGCGCTACTGGGCCTGATCCGTTGTCATCTGATGGCTCTTTAAGGCGCACGTGCTACGTGACACGTACGCTTAGGTCTGGTTCTGGTCGGGCGACGAGCTAACATAGCTCGCCGTAGTATCATCAGGTGGTCTATCTACACGTTTGCTGTAACATGTCATAGAAAAACACATAATTACTTCTCAATACAGTCACTGGTGTGTACTCAGAATTATTGATAGATGATATTATAATTATGTAAATACTTCCTATAAGCACACGTAATAAAATGGTGTTGCCCTAAAATATTAAAGTAATATTAAAAATGAGCATTATGTCGTAATTGGTCATTTAATATTATTAGACGTTGCAGTACATTTTTTCTTTTCATCACATAAGCTAGTTTGTGCTTCATTTCCAAAAACTATGAAGGTAGAAACCAATCCTATAAATTTAATTTTGAACAATGTAGTGGATAAAGATATTCAGTCAGTTTTATTCCCTCTGAACTTAATGCAGTATTTAACGTTCTGCCCGAAATGTTGTATAAGGAATAATACTATATCGCCTAACAATATTTTTTCCACGTGCATTTCATTCGTCGGTACATTAAGCTTTATAGCTTTTTACGTATTCTGCAGTTATTTGACTTTCAATTTACAGCCTTTTGCTTTTTTTAATGTTTTAAGTCACTATTTTGATTGCATCTTCTATAGCTTTGGGTTCGCTATGAATTTTTTTGTCGCTTTCATGCACACGAACAACTTCGTCAAATTCATTCTTATTATTCAAAGACTACACAGATGTCTCAATACTGGCGACTGTTTCAAGAAATTCATCAAAATGAACAGGATCTTCATTATTCTGTTTTTCAATTATTACGCTATATCATTTTTCCCCGGTGGAATTAAATTACAATTACCACTTCCCATTATTTGTATTTGTTGGCTTTTGATTATTTTTGACTTTAATATCATTTACGCTACACAAGTCATGAAACTCCTGGAAAAAGAAGTCGTTTTATGGAACATCAATGTTATGAATCCTCAAGAATCAGACTACGGGTCACCAAGAAACAATAAATTCTTTAAATCCTTTGTTGATATATTGGAATGCTACGAGTTATACAAACGATGTTTTCAGGTGTACGTAAGTATATGATTTTGTTGGCTAATGGCCGTTTCTATCAACCATTTCTTAATTTTGGGCTACCGCACTGTAAATAGGAGAAATTAGACGTTTCTCGCACATATTCTAGAATTTCCTGGTATGTGTGTTTTAAACAGTTGATATAAAGTTCATTATGCTAGGTACTGAGTGAAGCTTACTCAACGTCAACAGACACCTATGATAAGGATATGATAAGACACCGCAGAAAGTTCTGCACAGAGAAAAGTGGA
This sequence comes from Spodoptera frugiperda, assembly GCF_023101765.2. Taxonomy (NCBI): domain Eukaryota; kingdom Metazoa; phylum Arthropoda; class Insecta; order Lepidoptera; family Noctuidae; genus Spodoptera; species Spodoptera frugiperda. The sequence continues at coordinate 9,243,526 of NC_064221.1, forward strand.
AGAAGGATAGGGAGGCCTTAGCCCTGCAGTGGGACGATCACGACTAAAAATAAATAAAATAAAATAATGCTTCCTAATTTCGTTGTAAAATGTCGTTTCCATTCCATCCCATGGCGGTATAAATTGAGCCTAAAACACTTTAATTTTATATATTGTTTCTGTTATACAAATATCCTGCCTTATTTCAGGTTCTTTTCTACCATGTAGAAAGTTTCGTACATTCTTTAATATACTTTCAAAATTCATTTTCGGTGATGCGTGGTATGGATCTAGTAAGTATTCTTATATTGACTATTCTCACGTTTTCTCCAAAGAATCATAGAAAACTGGCGTGATACAATGCTTTTGTTGTGTTTTACCTCGTGAGTGAGGCTACTGAAGGCTCCTCAATTGCCAAATTTGCTATCCTCAATATTCTAACCCCCGAAAGGCTGGCTATGCTCGTTTACCATAAAAACAATCATCTTTATAGGCTACGTTGTTCGCTTATAATTAATTATTCAAATTATGATTTATTTTATTTGTTCCTATCCAGGGGATGTCGAAGTTTGTCGTTATATCCGTCTGCTTTTGGTTGGCCAAGATCTTGCTCCTGCAAATATTATTTATTCAAGATTGTGAGAAATTCTACGGGGCCATACAAAACGTACGAGATACGTGTGTACTTATTTTGAAGACAACTAAATCAGGTAACTTTGGGATTCTTGGAATAACTTAAAGTTACGGTATTCCTTATTGAGGTAAAGAAAAAAAGGATTAAGCTAGTGCTTGTCTGTCAAACATCATTGTTTTATTGTTAAAGTCTTTACTTAAAAGATGGTTGTATACAAATCGAAGGATTTATATCGATCGATCTAGAAGTAAGGGGGTCTATTTATTGCAGACCAATTAATATCCATAATTTGTTAGTAACAATTTATCTTAAAAACTATGTGTACTAATGGTATGGAGAATGTAAAATTCAGCAGTAGGGATCTTGTGTCTAATCATCGTTTTATAACAGTTTGAAATTATAATTTTCCAGATAACGAGCGCAAATTCTGTAAGAACGTGTTACGCCTCCACCGCGCCTCGTTCAGCAAGATCCGTGTGTGTGGCCTGTTCTATCTCGACGCCGTGCAACAACTCAATCTCATGAGCCTCATTACTAACTACATAATTATATTGCTGCAGTTTGCATTCTTGTAATAATCTTCATTAAACTTAATTTGAGGATTTTAATTGTGTTTTTCTGAAACATGATATATGAAAAAAGTAAGTTCGCTATGATATTGTCAAAATTTGTTGTAAGAGAGACATTGTCTAGCAGAGAATAGAATTCAGGCGACTGTGTATTGCATATTCATTAGTGCATTCTATTTTGAATCCGATATTTGGACCAAAATTTGTATCAGCACATCACAATTCGTTTTCGTTAAAAATAATGGTTTAAGGCTACAATTCAAAAGTTAAAATATGTTATGAAGACATTCATAATAAATACTTGCATTTTTCTAGTTTTCATTAATGATCTCGTCATCATAATTAAAATTAATGCTCGCTTTCTTATTAATATAATCTCGTTCGATTTACTAATTAGGTCATTATGTGGTTACTTATACCGAATTAACTAATGAAACTGAAGAATTTTTGAGAATGTCGTAATCAGGATAGTAATTAGAAAGGTCTATATAATCTGGGGATGTTTAAGAGCAACCACACATACAGTTTAGGCTGCAGACGTTGACTTTGTGAAGTGAAGATTATTGCTAAGTACGAGTTAAACATCATGAATTCTGTGAACAATTGCAACGCGTCTAATGGAGCCAGTGCCGATTCCCCATCGGGCACACCACCTCGAGAAGTACTACGCGATACACATCGGGAGAAAACTTGCCTAAAAGTCGCCGCTAAACTGAAATATAAGGGCAATTTTATAAGAAGAGCGAAAATGGATCATCAGTACAAGAACTGCAGCACGGATCAAGAAAAACGTGAAGCTGTTACACCTCTACCTCCATTCCGCCTGGCGTTTCAAAGCAGACGATCTCTGACCGAGTTCCAATATTTGAACAAGATTGCAGAAGGAGCCTTCGGAGCTGTGTTCAGAGCTCGGGATAAGAAAAAAGACGAAATAGTTGCTCTCAAAAGAATTAAAACCGACAATCGCAATGAAGGATTTTTCGTCGCAGCTTTGAGAGAACTAAAAATATTGCTGAAGATTCAACATCCAAATATTGTCGCCGGGCGGGAACTAGTATTGGGCAACAATATGGAGGAAGTGTTCGTAGTCATGGACTGCGTTCCTCACAATTTGAGGAGTTACATGGATGCCATGCGCAAAAAACGACAATTATTTCCACCGGGCCAAGTCAAGTGTCTAATGACACAGCTCTTGTGTGCTCAACATCTTCACGAAAACTGGATACTCCACTGTGATCTCAAACCCAGTAACATATTACTGTCACATGATGGAGTCCTAAAGGTGGCAGACTTCGGGTTGGCGCGAGAGTATGGATTGCCTCCCCGGCAATACACGCCGGGTATGGTTACCTTGTGGTACCGTGCGCCTGAATTGTTACTGTTTTCTGATGAATATTGTACTCCAATCGATATGTGGAGTATTGGCTGCATATTCGCAGAATTGGTTACTTTGCGGCCACTGTTTCCCGGACGATCTGAGCTCGATCAAATAAACAGAATCTTCGAGGGTTTGGGAACACCAACAGATACGACTTGGCCCGGTTACAGTGAATTAACCGAAGGCAATGTTACGTTTCAAAACCACCCAACAGGCAGATTGCGAGAAATGATACGAAGCAATCTACTTTCTGAAGATGGGCTATCTCTACAGCAGATGCCGGTTTAAATCATCTATACTTTAAAGAACAGCCAGTGGCGATCGAACCGGACATGATGCCGACGTGGCCCGCCAAGTCGGAGGACACCCCGCAGCTGCAGCTCAGTCCCTGACACGGATGGGGCTATCTGATGAACCAGCTCTTGCTTTTTAATGAAAAGAGTCGGCAATAAGCCAGGAGAATCACCGAATGGTAGCAATTTTCGACAATAAAGGTGTTCTAAGCTGACCGACCTACAAAAAGATACCTGTATAAAGATAACGATTGAGATTTTGTTCCAGTGAATAACTAGTACATTAATATGTTATATTTCTTACGTATTATCAATGATATAATGTAATAACTAACTATGTAATAAATATGTTGACAATTTAAAATTTTTCGTTTAAAACTGTAATATATTAGCTAGAAGATAAATAAAAAGATAGAAATACTCATAACAAAAATCAATGAAACTGTTCAGCATAATAATATTGTAGACATTTGCCGTTTATATATATGCTCCGTAATTTTCAGTGCAGTGTCTTAAACATATTCTCCAAAGTTTTAGTGAACAATCAAGTAGTACCGTCCCTTTGTCTCACTAATACTAAGAAAATTAATTATTGTTTTTAAAATCACATAAAAAGTATTGAATTTAACCAATTGGTAAAACTACCTCATTGTGTTCTACTATCTATTCGGATGCGTGGGAAAATAAATGTATTATCTTTAAAAGGTGTAAAGGATTATTTTCTATTATTTGCTTATCACCTATTGTTATTAAAATCCTTATCTGAAAACGAGACTAATTCTACAAATATTGGTCAAAATCAATTTAGGGAACAATAGAAATCCATAGGGCCCGTGGACTATATAAGGGAGGATTTTTCAAATACGTGCACACCGACCTGGCCGCCGCGCGTAACAAGCGCGAGCGGGCCGCTGCAGTATTCCTCGACATGGAGAAGGCGTTCGACCGCGTCTGGCACGCCGGCCTGCTCAGCAAGCTGGCCACATCTACTACTCCTCGTCGACTAGTTAAGATCGTGGCCACCTTCCTGCACGGCAGAACCTTCCAAGTGGCAGTGGAAGGCGCTCTGTCGACTGAGCGCGGCATCCAAGCCGGCGTGCCCCAGGGAAGCTGCATCTCACCCGTGTGCTACTGCGTGTACACGGACGACATCCCCGTCGTGGACGGCGCCAAGCTCGCCCTCTACGCGGACGACGCGGCGCTCTACACGACGTCGCTGAACGCCCGGCACGCAGTAGTAAAACTACAGCGCGCCCTCGATGCACTCCCTGATTGGCTGGAGAAGTGGAGGTTGGCCGTCAACGTGGCCAAGACCCAAGCACTCGCCGTGGGGATCATGAAGCCGGAACCTATGACTCTGATGGGTGAGCCAATACGGTGGGCGCCGAGAGTTAAATACCTCGGCGTGACCATCGACCGCTCCCTGTCCATGACGCCCCACGTGCAGCAGGCTGTTGCTCAGGCGCGCGCCGCCCGTCACCTCCTGCGCCCGGTCCTCGACTCGTCGCTGCCGCTCCGTGCGAAGCTCGGCATCTACAAGGCCTACATTCGGACACGGCTTACCTACGCCGCCCCGGCCTGGTACGCGCTCGTGTCCGAAACAAACAAGAAACGCCTCCGTGCGCAGCAGTCTCTCACGCTGCGCACTATAGTCAAGGCCCCGCGCTTCGTACGGAACGCGACCATATCGAGAGACCTCGGCGTAGAGAGCGTCGACGACTTCGTGCAGCGCCTGAGCACTAATATGTTCGAGCGCGCCAGCAAGTCGCAGCACGACCACCTTCGGGCGCTGGCGCCATACCATCGGCGCCCCCCCGACGGATACGGTCTGCCGCGAGACCTGGTCGCCCCGACCGACCCACCTGACGCAGCCACATGAGCCTCCCGCCCGCCCCAGCTAGGGCGGGGCGGTAGAGGCTCCCCCACCGGACTTGACCACGCGCCGCTACCCGCCTGCTGCTCGCCGGGCCAGCCCGGCTTGAGCGCGGCCGCTAGCGGCGCCACAACACGGACTTGACATCGCATCGGGCCCCTCGCGGGGCCCGACTACTCCAACCCCTCGCCCGCAGTTGCGGGCAGCGACTTGAAACCGCCGAAACAGGCCTCGGCCTGGATCGCGCGTCCTCACGCCCCCAGTCGGGGACGTAGAGACGGCCCCGTCGTATACGTGCACACTTACAGTTTCGACTGCAGACAGTCACTATCTACACATTGTGAAGTGAAGTGATTGTTGGTTTAAAATATCTTTAAATCATGGTTTCTGTGAACAATCAAACGTCAGGGGGAGTTCGAGATGATTCTTCGTCTCGCAAAAGCGGTTTGAAGAAGACAGCAAAGGGCAGAGTCTACAAGAACAAAAGACCGACGGAAAGACATAATCACAAGCACAAGACGTCCAAGAGAGAGACACAAGAAGAACAACGAACCACTCGTGCTAAATCTCCTTTCCGTCCGTCGTACCAGCGTTGGCGATCTGTTCGATCTGTAGACGAGTTCACATATCTCAACAGAATTGATGAAGGAGTATTCGGAGTGATCCATGCCGCCAAAGACAAACGGACGGGAGAAATTGTTGCTCTTAAGCAACTTAAAAAGATAAATGAAAGGGAAGGATACTCCATCGCCGCTCGGAGGGAGCTTGGTATGTTGCTGAGGATGAAGCATCCCAATATTGTCGCAGGCCGGGGACTAGCGTCGAGTTCCAGATGTGACCAAGTATTCATAGTCATGGAGCTCATTGACTACGACTTGAAGACTTTCATGGAGACAATGCAAAGTAACCAGCAACTGTTTTCAGTAGAACAGGTGAAATGCCTGATGAAGCAGTTGTTGAAGGCAGTACAACACCTTCACGACCATCACGTCATACACTGCGATCTACAAACAAGCAATATCTTGTTGTCGAACGAAGGTGTGCTGAAAGTGGCAGATTTTGGCAAGGCCCGAAACTATAAATTCCCTCCTGGGCAATATACGCCAGACGCAGTTACGCGCTGGTATCGGGCACCTGAACTTTTGCTGCTGTTCAACGAATACTCCTCGCCAGTCGACATTTGGAGTGTTGGGTGCTTATTCGCGGAATTGCTAACATTGCTGCCTCTGTTTCCCGGCACATCTGAGTTGGACCAGATCGACAAGATATTTATGGCTTTGGGGACGCCTTCAGACTCCATTTGGCCGGGCTACAGCGAATCACCAATGGTACAAATGATTACGTTCGACGACTATCCTCCGGGCGAGTTGCGCAAAACGATAAGTCGTGAACTACTATCAAAAGAAGGACTATCTTTGCTGCAAGGTTTCTTGACTTACGATCCTTCGAAGAGAATCACAGCAGCCGCTGCGTTAGAACACACATATTTCAGCGAGCAGCCGGTGGCGATGGAGCCGGCCATGTTCATGACGTCGTCCGCTCGCTGAGCTCTCACGCACGGCTGAGGTTCTTGGCTCTGGCTCAAGTTGCACTCACATAATTAGAGATTAGTTGTCGAGGCCAATCGTGCTCCAATGTTGAATAGCCAGTAGAAGAGGATTATTACGATATAGACGGGGAGACATCTGATGCAACGCTCTTTGAACAATTTATTTGTACCCAGCAAGAAGAAAAAGAATAAGAAGAGCAAGACAGTCTGGATTATGTTCCATTAGAAGAGTATCTATCAGACGAATAATTTTCACATTACTTACACCGCTCTCGTTATTTACAATAGTACCATTTTCAATTTAATATAATAGCTTTTTAACTTAACAGAAGCACAATAGATCGTGGAATAGGCCTACCGGGGAAACCACGTTAAAAAAACGCGCCATGTACCTACCTCACGGGCGGCGCGAAAACGTGTGCATATTATGAAGAATACAACTTTTTCTACATTTTGCATCGCTGTATCTTCGAAATGGTGATTCTTAGGAAAAATGTGTAGGAACAATTTTTATAGATAATTGCATGATGAATCTTTTTGTCTCACCAATTTTTATTATAAAACTTACCGTTTAGCTGAAAAACTCAAAAAACCGGTTTTTGCAACATTTGACCTTGAATAATTTTTTTTCCACACTCCGGATTGATATGGATAATTGACAAATTGTGTATAACAACAACCATGCCAATTTTTAGGATGGTGCGAATCAATGTAACCTTACCCCTATTTTTGATGCTAACTTGACCGGACTAATACATCCTCGAAAAATTAAAGACGTGGTATTCATATTATTTAAAATTCAATTAAGAATGCTTCCAACACACTGAAATAATTATGACTTTTTATCCCATGGGAACGCAGGCGAAGTAATAAAATTACTGCTGTGTAAAAAAACTAGAAATGATACTAAATTAGGATTTCCGGATAAACAGCCGAGGTTATAAGATGTGTAGAAAGTGTATGTGTATGAGAACATACACATTATGCTAGCGATAAATGAAACACATTTGGCAAGGACACTGTTAGGGCAAATAAAGTTATTTTTGATCTGATATTTTGGACAGCACATGATATACAGCAGTCTGTTCAGAGGCAACAGTATTGACTGCACATCTTTGTCCACTGTTTCCATTAATGTAAATTTTAAAGAACATTTTTGTTGAATAGGTTTGGTTGTTTTCATTTTTATACAATGTAACAAGTTAGAGGAAATCCAACCAAGGAGGCGACGCGCACATTCCAGGCGGCAGGTTCAGGCGCTACGTGAGCTACGTCATCGTATCCTATGTGGCCTACGTGACCTACGCACGTGCACAGAACAACGTTGTCAGGTGCGACGGTAGCGACAAGACAAGAAGACTTCGGTCTCTTTCAGTGGCCATGTCAAACTATTATGCTAATGTTGTAAATGACAATGCCAGATCCTGCCCCACTTAATTTCATTAATATACAAGAAATGTAAATTAATCAATATTATGCAATGAAAATAAGACCCTTGGTTACTTAATTATTATTCTAATAAAGTTGCGGATAAAAATTGGAAATAAAAAAAATTTAAAAAACCCAAGGCCTACTTCCTGTATTTATCGCGATCATCTGCGTTTCTTAGTACGCTTGCAAAAGGAACACAAAGAGTCATTCAATAAAAAAAGGATTTATTAATGTAATGTGTACGGATTTTAATATGAATTTGGTATAAATACATACTGTTAGTTAATTTATTTTTTATAATATAATTATATTATAATGAATGCATATTCTAATTATTATTTCGTGTTTGAACGTTAGTGATTAGATGTAACGAAACGTCATTGGCGTGCGTGTGTCAGTTACGTCCAAAAAGTCATTATTTGACATTCGCTCTGTCTGTTCTGTTTACATTGTTGTTTCGTTATGACTATGAATTAAAAGTAGGATTACTAAAGGTGATATTGGTGATGAAATTCCTTCCTTTCATAGCTAAACCCCCTATGATAGCATTGTAATAATATAAAGCACTTAATTTAATTATTTCTACCATTATAACTGCAATGAATCTAAACTGGTACCTAACCTAAATGTAATATTTTGTTCTTAGATTTATATAGAAACCGCAAGCTCTAAAGGCTTTTAATCATGTTTTTAGTTATCACTAATAGAGCACAATTGAATGCTACATTTGGCATGCCTGTACAATATATTTTTTGGTGGGGCAAAGCTCTATAGAGATTCTGGCATTGTCATTTATTATAATTACTTGGTACACGCACCCACTATTTCATTTATAACAACTAAGCTATCGAAGGATGCTTAATCGATGGTCGATAATAACGTCACATACTACAATAATACGAGAAACATTTTAAAATACTCCTACAAACGTTTCTACACTCCGTAATAAAGGAAAGTACGATTGAGATGGAAGGAGTCTTAAAGGTGGCAGACTTCGGATTGGCGCGAGAGTATGGATTGCCTCCCCGGCAATACACGCCGGGTATCGTTACCTTGTGGTACCGTGCGCCCGAATTGCTGCTGATTTCAGACGAATATTGTACTCCAATCGATATGTGGAGTATTGGCTGCATATTCGCAGAATTGGTTACTTTGCGACCACTGTTTCCCGGACGATCTGACGTCGATCAGATTAACAAAATCTTCGAGGGTTTGGGAACACCAACAGACACGACTTGGCCCGGTTACAGTGAGTTACCTGTAGGTAATGTTATGTTTCAAAAGCATCCAACAGGCAGATTGCGAGAAATGATACGTAACAATCTACTTTCTGACGATGGGCTATCTCTACTGGAAGAGTTTTTGTTGTATGATCCAGTGAATAGAATGACAGCAGCCGCCGCTTTGGATCATGCATACTTCAAAGAACAGCCAGTGGCGATCGAACCGGACATGATGCCGACGTGGCCCGCCAAGTCGGAGGACACCCCGCAGCTGCAGCTCAGTCCCTGACACGGATGGGTCTATCTGATGAACCAGCCATCGGGTTTTAATGAAAAAATTGGCAAAATGCAGGAGCATCACCGAATGGTACCTAATGAGATTAAGATTTGTTCCAGTGAATAACTAGTACATTAATATGTTAAGTTTCTAAAAAAATAAATAGATATGTTTACAATTTAAAAACTTTTTTCGTTTCAAACTACAACTACAACATATTAGCTAAAAGAAAAAAATAAAAGATAGTAATACTCTTAAGAAAAATCAGTAAAGTTCAGCATAATAATATTGTAGACATTTGCTGTTTATATATATTACTAGCTGACCCGGCAAACGTTGTTTTGCCATATAAACAATTTCTATGTACTTTCTAGTGCCGACAGAAAATAACTAACCTATTTTAAGTGTGTAAGGATGTGGTATATGCACGAAATAGGTGTGTAATGCTGTGAACGATAAGGGAATATAGAAATAACAAACGCCAAGCACTATATTTATTAATAATTCATCATAATTTATTTCTGTAATATATATATATACGTATCATTATTCGATAAGAACGGTAACACTATCAAAAATATCAGTCTCTTAATGCTACAGCGTGAACAATATTTTTTGTTAGCCCATCTTTAGCTAACACAAACAAACTTGATGGTTTACCCACTCGTGAGCATGCTACGTATAATTGTCCGTGTGAAAAACTTCGCGCGATATGGTCACAACCATACCGGATCTCCTCCTCCCAATCATAACTCATATCCTAAACTTTTCCTTGTACTCCTATGTTTTCCCATCTACATAGCGCAAAGCCTATGTCCGTCCTATTCCAAAAACATCCAATCCCACTCTTCTTACACATTTCCGTCCAATATCTATCCTTCCCTTTTTGTCGAAGGTACTCGAGGCCTGTGTCCATAAGCAACTCTCCAATTTCATTTACCACAACTGTCTTATTAGTCCATTGCAATCTGGATTCTGGCCTGAGCACAATACTGTCACCGCACTCCTTAAGGTTATTGGCGATGTGAAGGCAGGAATGGAGGCCACCGAGATCACAGTGCTGGTTTTGGTGGACTTCTCAAATGCCTTCAACATGGTCGACCACGATATCCTACTAGCTATCCTCTCCCATCTTTCGGTCTCTGATGATGTACTGGTGTGGTTTTCCTCATATCTTCAGGGGCGCCAGCAGTCAGTCCACGTCGATGAGAGTTCATCAAACTGGAATCACCTGGAAGCTGGCGTCCCTCAAGGCGGTATTCTCTCTCCTCTTCTATTTTCAATTTTCATAAACCTTATTACATCTGAACTCCAGTGTGCGTACCATCTATATGCCGACGACCTACAGGAGTACTGTCGGGCTAAGCTCGGTGAATTGCCTGAGGCGATTGCGAGGGTGAACGCGGACCTGGCGGCTATACACAACTGGTCTACGAAATATGGAATAGCTGTAAACCCGAATAAATGTCAGGCAATCGTGGTGGGAGGCTCTCGTACCCTGAGCAGGGTTGACGTTGCAGCTATACCGCCTGTTCTGTTCAACGGTGCGATCATTCCGTTCAGCAGTGATGTGAAGAACCTTGGCTTGTACGTTGATAGCAACTTGACCTGGCGTGTTCACGTCACCAGTATATGCCAACGGGTTACTGGAACGCTGCGGTCTCTGTATCGCTTAAGGAACTTTCTTCCGTCCTCCGCCAAGATAATGCTTGTCCAGTCCTTGGTTTTCCCCATTTTTGATTATGCTGATGTGTGTTTTTACGACCTGAATGCAGACCTACTCAACAAACTTGACCGCCTTCTGAATAACTGCATTCGATTCGTCTTCAATCTGCGTAAATACGACCATGTCTCTGCATTTCGATTGCAATTAAAGTGGTTGCCCATACGCCAGCGCAGGGAACAACGGGCGTTAACCACTTTATTCTCCCTACTAAACTCCACTAATTCTCCTACATATCTATCCTCTTATTTCCAGTATATAAGCGCAAACCACAGCAAGTATCTCCGCTCCTCTAATAATCTTCTTCTACAATGTCCAACTCATCGTACTGACTTCCTTCACTCTTCTTTCTTCATACAATCCATTTTGCTGTGGAATGCGCTGCCTACGGATGTCAGGACGGCGACCAGTCGACTGTCCTTCAAATTTAAGGTTCGTGAGCATATATGGAAGAGGCTGACAGACTCAACACACACATAGTACATGTATGTATGTATGTATGTATGTATGTATGTATGTATGTATGTATGTATGTATGTATGTATATATGTATGTATATATTGTAATATTTATTGTATATATAACATGATCGTTATAAATATAATTATAATTTATTTATCTTTTAATATTTCAATATATGCCTGCTGTTACACCTGCTGTTGTCTCTCTGCATCACCCCAAGGTTGACTGGTAGAAAATGCCAAATTGGCATTAAGTCCTCCTTTGTATAATGTACATAAAGTGTAAAATAAAATAATAAATAAAAACATGGCGTGCTTAAATCTAAACCACAAACCGACATCGTTTGGCCTTGGGATTTTGACTTTGGTCATGGCAAATGCCAATCGAACTGGAAACTGAACACGTTTTAATTGAATTGGCACATCCGTAGGTATTATAGGAATCCGTGGTATTAATATGTTTTCACCTCGGAACTTTCCACTTAAAATGCTAGCTTCGATGACGTTCTTCATTAATTTTCGAATGACCAATCGCGTACCGTTGCACAGCCGTGGCGGGTTCAAATTGCGAAGCAAGATAATCGGAGATCCAACCTTTAATTGTAAATTATGCGGTGGCACACCTGGCAAATCCAGTGAGTTCAAAAACTCTGACGGAAAATTTACAGATTCGCTCGCATCGCAAACTGTGTCAATAGATTTATATGATTCCAAGTTCCCTGGCAATAACTGTTGTATCTTCAGATTCAAATTGTCAACGTCTACATTTTTTGCCGCTAAAATTGCTCTTTCTGTAAGCCACTCATGATTTAAGTACTGTGTGTGTACATCGGGAAATATTTTATTAATGAGAGTGTCTTGTGAGTCAACGATTGTGCAAAAATCTGTCGGTAATTTTACGCATCCAGTCTCATCTATAGTTACTTTTCCATCACCGATATCTAGAAGTTGTTTTGAGAATGTTTCAGCGGATGGATCTTGAAGCATTTGAACGCGCATATTTACTTTCAGCTGTACTTTTTCAACATTACGCCACAGTGTAGATGATTTTAAGCAAGCATTAATCTCATCAGCGTATGTTGAACGTGGAATGACAGGAAGTGTTTGCCTGAAATCACCTGAAAGGACTAACAGAGTGCCGCCAAATAGTTTGTCGTTGTTTTTGATATCTTTTAACGTCCTGTTCAACGCCTCAAGTGAATGTTTGTGCGCCATAGTACATTCATCCCAGATGATAATTTTACATTGTTTCAGCACGGTGGCCATGGACGATTGTTTTTTTATGTTGCACACTCCGTCAGGGTTATTTTGAATATTTAATGGCAGTTTAAATATTGAATGAGCTGTTCTGCCTCCATCCAATAAAGTTGCAGCAATGCCTGACGATGCAACGGCCAATGCGATGCCATTATTTGATCGTATTTCAGCAAGAATTAGCGAAATAAGGAATGTTTTTCCAGTTCCACCTGGTGCATCCAAAAAGAAGAATCCACCTTGTCCTGCTGAAACTGCGAGCATAATGCGGTCGTAAATGATTTTTTGTTCCTCATTCATTAATGGGACATTGCGAGTAACAATCGCCGCCATTTCTACAGTGTTGTACTGCATTTCACGATTCATTTCCGTATTCATTAAATCAGATGTAGCTCGATCTGGCGAATTCATACCGAAATGACTGAGTGATAAATTAGCAATTATAATGCAGAGATCTTCAATAGCAATCAATGCTTCATTGTACATAGCGTCGCTGAACGTTATCGTTACATCGTTGCATCGTGTACGATGTTGATGCAATATATCATCAGTCATTGAATCTTTGTGATTATCCCACAATATCTGTGCTCGAGCTGGAAAACATGTAGTTAACACTATAGCGAATAGTAGACGAATTTGTATTGCTGTGCAGTTCAATGCTGCTTCAGCAAGCATACATTCCCACTGGTTGTCGTCTTCCAGCAAGCCGAGTGCAAGGCACGCATCTTTATACGTTGAATACTGTTGCCCATTCACTTTCCGTATATCTTGAAATGACAATGGGCCAGTAACATTAACCAACAACAATCGAAGATAAAAGCATTCAGTCTGCTTTGGATTGACTGTAAATACTCGCCCCAAGGCGTTTGATTTAAATAAATTGGGACATGCATCAACTGGGGAGCCTTGCTTGCGGGGCATCCATTTTTTTGTTTGAGCCCATGTAAAGTAGCATGGTACTTGTGAATAGAGTAACGTTCGTGCAAAGGCACCAAAATCATCCGCACGATTACACAATTCGAAAAATTCAGTGAGTGTAGTTTTAGGTGGATTTACAGCACGATCAATTGCTGTCTCGTTCGTGAAAAATACACGCTGGCCGTTTTCGAGATGGACGGCTAACTGAACAACTGCTGGATCCCGTTCATGAATCGGGAAACCAAAGATACGCCAAGCAGCTTCATTGGAGCTGATGTACCGACCAATTTGATAAAGTGTTATTTCATCGTTTTTATTCACTGGTGGAGCATTCACGTTAGTATTTTCCACTCTAAACACAGCCATATCACTGCCTTTATGGACATACTTGCAAATGTATTTGATGCTCTTCACAGAACTGCAGAACTCAACATTAATATGAGCATTGTACGTCTTGCTCAACAGAGGTGAATATGGTACCACCCAACGATTATCAATGTCAATGTCTGTGTTGTTGATGTTTTTAATAAATGATCTTCCGCCATTATCGGGACTTCTTCGACGATATATTGGATATCCGTCGACATTTGTGATCGTATCGTTCGTGAAATCTTTAGGGAAATTTTTAGTACATTTTCCATCTGCCATGCAAGGCGATGTACGATTAAGAGTACCGCATGGACCATGAATCATGTTCGCTGTAACAATATCAAACAGCAGTTGGTCAGTAGACGGATCTGGAAGTTCTGCAGAAATGATACTATCGATTTCTTCAGGACGGATTTTATCGATTAACCAAACCAAAATGTGAGCATGAGGTAATCCTCGCTTTTGCCACTCAACTGAATACAGCCAGCAACGTGTGCGGCCGAATACATGTAATTTAGTAATGAAACCTATTAAAGACTTCAACTTTTGTTTGAACACACGTGCTGTAACGTCATGACGATGGATTGAATTTTGGCCAGGCAATAGCAAAGATACAATCTCTGGCCATTTTGGATTACATGTAAACGTGATAAATAAACACGGTCGTCCATATTCGCGCACGAAAGTCAGAGCATCCTGTATATATTCTTGCATATGACGTGGACTGCCCACATACGATGACGGTAGAATGACAGAGTTACCAATTTCGGCAGCGTCAGCGTTGTTGTTAATAGCGTCCCGCAAGTGAATGTACTCTTCCGCACGTAGCTTGAGTTGATTATATCGTAAGTATCGTAGTCGTTCGCCTTCTATCTTGGCGTACATGTCGACCATGAATTGTTGACAAAGCTCGCGACATCGTAGAATGACGTTGTCCCAGCCGCGTCGAATCATCAATCGGTACGCATAATAATCTTTCGAGCTAACGTTCTTGTTTGTTTCGGCTCCTGTAATAATATATTTTTAAATATTAGATTAAATATTTTTTTTTTTTTTTAATTAGTATACAACTTTAAAATGAATGAAGTACCTGATACGGGATCGCGTTGTTTGATATTTATGCAGTATCCGTCTTGTCCCTTCCAGAAAATTAGCGGATATTGGAGAGCATCATATGAACGATGTGTATCAGCAATGAACTGAAGATTATTACTCCTTCTACGAACCACAATTTCTCGTGTGCCTGTACAATCGCCAACCATGATTCCCGCAACGTCGTCAACAACAGGTGCATTAAATCTACGAATATGTTCTCCAGCTGGTGTTTTATCAGGATTAATGACAATAGCGTGGTTATCGTTTTGTAATTTATGCATGTGTGATTTGAATATTTTCAACAATTCATTGTGCTCATTCAGTAGAGCGTCCAGTTCGCTTACGATGCGTTTGGCAAAAAATGAATCAAGGTTGTTATAGTCACAACGTGCATTCACACGATTGGCAAGTGCGCTTCCGGAATCCTCGCCGCCCATAAAGTAGATTTGTAAAAATTTATGTGCTTCGTTTGGCATTGGCAGTAATGAGCCTATTTTATGATAAACTTGGCCTCTAATTTTAAATGTAGAATTGTATTGTTGACCAAGTGAATTAGTATTTCGAACTATTTCTGTTGCTCCGAACGATGTCATTTGAAAGCATGAATTGAATGTTCGAATGGACTTCAAGAACACGTTAGAATCTGGATCCGTGCCGATAAGTAAACCGTTCAATGGTTCCGGTGGTGTTTCAATGTCGGGTAGTTGAACTTTTCCTGACGCGCAGCACATCCCAGCTGGCTCGTTTTTAAATTTAAGAGCATGACAATTTGAACATTCTTTGTCCATAGCACCAATCACCACTTTTGTATGGGCATAATATTCCACATCAGGCTCATAGTGGAATGCTAGCCGCAGGAATGAATCAGATGTAAATGCTCGGTGTACCTGTTGGCGTTGCTGGTCGTTTGTTCTGCGTCTATTGGCTGTGAATCGGCGTGATTGTCGTTGTTGTAATCTTATCACTTCATTGCGTTCAGCTCGTGTATCTTCAGATTGTTCTTGACGCAATCGCGCCATGCTTACACGTGCATCAGTAGTTTCTTGCTGGATTTCTTCTTCAGATCTTTCGGATCTTAAATTTCTCTTGCTTCTGGTTTTACTTGTATTACGGCTCAAATCAGCGCCTTTGCGTTTTCGTGGCATTGTTCGCTGTACAAAATACACATAATTAGAACTAACAAAATTACTTAAGAATGAAAAACATCGTAATTATATTGTTATTAACAACAATTTGAGTATAAAAATAAATATACTTACAACAACACAAAAGTCGTTGTTGGTAGGGACCCCTGACACGTGTTGAATATTTTTAGTTATATATATATTAATATTAATATTTTTTGTTATTAATAATAACAGATATTATTATCTTATCTTATATTATTAATTTACTATTAATTAATTAATTGTATAATTAATTTAAGAGAGTTATTATTAGTATTATTTATAATTAATAATGAGAGATACACTGACAGTAAACGTCACTACTAAGTTTGATGCATAAACACACATAAACATTAATGATGGCCGACAACTGTGGAGGGAGTGAGAGAAACAGGAGACCGGCTTCGGTCTCATCCCCACTCCGCGTTGTTCACTGGGTAGTTACACCGATATAGTCTGGCCAATGAGTATCCAGAGTAAAAGCGCGGAAAAGGAGAAGGGGACTTTTGGGCCCAGCAGTTAACTAGTTGAAATGTATATTAAAAAATCCGTAATTTTTTTCTAAGGGAAATCACAAAATATGGTACCTTGTTTCTATCTGGGAAGCGAGAAAACTTAAATTAAGTTATCAAACATTTATGATTATTTAATCATTTATGTATAACGTACTCTGTGATTTAAAACTTCTTACAACACTCCTGTCTGATATCAGTCATATACCGATTGACAGATGACACTCGTTCATTGTGTTTCGTTCTGAGTGCGCACGTATTTTCCATGTTTTATTGTTTAACCCCGGCTTTATAAAGGACTTTTCGATCTTGCATCTCTAAATTACCTGACTCTCTATTTTGGACAACTGTTTAAGCCTATCAATCGGATATTGACGACATGGATCGCTGTGTAAATTGTACGATTGCGACTGGTCGCAGTAACTCTATTGGCAGAAGAGTCTTGGAATTATCAGTTATTCGTCAGTGGCGTGCATTTCAGCCTGTATAATATGGTATCTCAGTTGGGAATGACATTCTCCTAATTATTGAAGATGAATAATACATATTTTATACTAATATTGGTGTTTTATTTATATATCCTCCTGTCCCTTTTTTATCCTTTTTTTTTGTCCTTTTTTAGTTTTTAAAAGGTTAGTACTGCTTCTAAGTGCAGGATATTGAATGTAAAAACTTGTCTTTGACTGTAGCGACTGTTCAGGGTCCGGGAGAGCCAAACGTGTCAGATCTTCGACACGTCACACCAATGAGGTTTTACTAATATAAACGTCATACTTAAAGAAATAATATTCAGATTCAGATAATATATAATATGTATATACATATATATCCTCAGATTATATATAATATCATTGCGTCACACACGCTCCTTGCTTAAAACCATAACACAACCAAAACTGTTCAAAAGTATTTCGTAAAAAACACAAAAAAACTGCAATGTTATAATATAACCTCACTTTTACTGCATTAGATACATATAACTTGATTCCTGGATAGCCAAATTTCACCAAATTTTCAGTGAAGCCTTGTTATTATATACTCTTACAAATAAGGCTAGTTTGATTCAGTTAACACCTGGGCCCAGAAATGTATGGAGAAGTCCCCTTCTCCTTTTAAAAATTAATTAAATTACTAAAATGATTAATAAAAAATAGGGGTTGGTGATAGAAGGGCAAAAACTTAGGGTTGTATGTATTTTTGAATATCGTATCATAAAAAAATAAATAAAAAAAATTTTGTCGAAAAAATGAAAAAAAAAATTTGAGGGGTGGACCACCCTTATTATTTAGGGGTGTGAAAAATAGATGTTAGAAGATATGCTCCGTCCTTTTCAGTGCAGAGTCTTAAACATATCCTCCAAAGCTTTAGTGAACAATCGGGTAGTACCGTCCCTTTGTCTCACTAATACTAAGAAAATTAATTATTGTTTTTAAAATCACACAAAAGTATTGAATTTAACCATTAGGTAAAACTACCTCATTGTGTTCTACTATCTATTCGGATGCGTGGGAAAATAAATGTATTATCTTTAAAAAGTGTTAAGAATTATTTTCTATTATTTGCTTATCACCTATTGTTATTAAAATCCTTATCTGAAAACGAGACAAATATTGGTCAAAATTGATTTGGGGAACAATAGAAATGCATAGGGCCTGTGGACTATAAAAGGGAGGATTTTTCAAGAACGTGCACACTTACAGTTTCGACTGCAGACAGTGACTACCTATTGTGATAAAGAAGTGATTGGTGAACGTTAATCGTGAATCATGAATTCTGAAAACATTTTCAACATATTGGAAGAAGTGCATCTAGATTTACAGAACTGTAGATCGATTGAGGAGTTCCAATTTCTCGATAGAGTTAACGAAGGAACATTTGGAGTCGTTTACAGAGGAAGCGACAAGAAAACAGGCGACATTGTTGCACTAAAACATTTTAAAAAAATTAATGAGACGACCGGATTCTCCATCGCCGCGCAGAGAGAGCTCGACCTACTGATGGAGATGGAGCACATCAATATTGTCACAGGACACGAGATCGCGGTGGGCTCCAGAAGTGACGAGGTATTCCTAGTTATGGAATATGTGCCAAACGAAATTAACAGCTTAATGCACACAATGCGTAACAACAGAATAACGTTTGGCCCAGAACACGTAAAGTGCATTATGGCCCAATTGCTGACCGCCATTCAATATCTCCACCACAGCAGTGTATTTCACCGCGATCTCAAACCATCCAATATTCTAATTACTGAAGATGGCATACTGAAGGTGGCAGATTTTGGGTGGGCCCGAGATTATGATATGGGGATATCAAATCAGCAATACACGCCGGTTGTGGTAACGCGCTGGTACCGTGCGCCCGAGCTGCTACTACGCAGCAAAACATACGGCACTCCAATAGACATGTGGAGTGTCGGGTGCATATTCGCTGAACTGATAAATTTGCAGCCGCTGTTTCCTGGGACATCTGAAATTAATCAGTTACAAATAATGTACGAGGTTCTGGGTACACCTTCGGACACAGTTTGGCCCGGCTATAGCGCATTGCCATTAGTTAGCGAAATAATATTCGACGAATATCCATCGGGCGGGCTGCGCAAGAAAATAAACCAGGACCTACTGTCAGAAAGTGGATTTTCTTTGCTGGTTGAAATGTTAACGTATGATCCATCAAGACGGGCGACAGCAACTGAAGCATTGCTGCACCCTTACTTTAACGAGGAGCCGGCGGCAATAGAGCCGGCCATGTTCATGTCTTCGCTGTGGTTAGAAGACTCCGGCTCTGACGCGGAAGACCACGAGCAGTACAGCGGCTCTGGCACAGAAGACCACGGGAAGTACTATGGCTCTGACACGTGGTACGACGAGAGTTACCACAGCACTGATTCAGAAGAGGATCTCACTTCTGACGCAAATTCTTCCGTTAGCAGCAATCTGAACACCGATGACGACACGACGGAATAATGAATTCTCGTTACGCATGTTACGCCCTCAGGGCAAAAATGGTCTGAAACAACCCGCGAGAAACGAGAGAGAGCTCGTACTATTGACGAAGGTGGGCACGTCGACATTATCTCAGGGCACGAGATTACTGTCGTCTCCAGAAGCAATGAAGTATTCCTAAGCGCATCGCCAAAGCCTAACGCCTCTGCGGCCGGTGCTAAGAGAAAGGCGTTGTCTGCGGCAGCTCCGGGACCACCTGCGAAGATGGCGAAATCGTCAATCGCCAAGGGCAAGAAGGCCACCGCTGCCGACAAGTAAGTCCCTTGCATCGTCGTCTGAAGATGCACACAAAAAAGCCCTTTTCAGGGCTAACAATTTTGTCATGAATATTTTACAAATATTCGTTTCTTTATAACACCGAGTCAAAAACATTTTATAACAATCAATGTGAGGTTAAGACAGCGATGGAGCCGGCCGTGTTCCTGATATTGCTGGGGTAAGAGTACGTCAAGCGGTACTCCGACTCTGACCCGAGAGGTGACAAGCAATAGCTAGCAAATAGCAAGCAATGTTTTTATATATAAATAAAATTGAAGTTCTTAAATAAAAACATTTTTTTATTTCTTCTTACAAAAAATTTCTAGAATAATAAATGTCTACTTAACATTACATTAACTAAGTATTATGAATACCGCAATTATTTTCTGCAGCATAATAATATTGATAGATTCGAGTAAATTTCCTATCCCAACAAAAATATTTAAGTTTATCATGGTCTAACTTTGTATGATCGTTCCGTTTATTCCACGATCCGTTTACCTTTTACTTCAATTCATATACGAGTATATACAAGAGAAAGCTCACGTTTACCTACTATTCTTCTTTAAAGTCCATATCTATATTCATATTATTTAAAATTTTATCAAGAATGCTTTGTCAATAATGTTTCCAACCCTCTGAAATTATTATTACTTTTTATCCTACGGGAACGCGGGCGAAAACGCTGGCAGAAGCTAGTGACAAATAAACGATCATAGTAATGAAATTCATCGCAAAACCTATACAACAGAAACTGGTGTGTATAAATGCTAGAAATGATTCTAAATTAGGATTTACAAATAAAAAGCCGAGGTTATGAGATGTGTAGAAAGTGTATGTGTACGAGAACATACACATTATGCTAGCGATAAATGAAACACATTTGACAATGACACTGTTAGGGCAAACAAAGTTATTTTTGATCTGATATTTTGGACAGCACATGATATACAGCAGTATGTTCAGAGGCAACAGTATTGACTGCACATCTTTGTCCACTATTTCCATTAATGTAATATTTAAAGAACATTTTTGTTGAATACGTTTGATTGGTTTCATTTTTATACAATGGCAGGCAGGCAGCACATTCCAGGCGGCAGGTTCAGGCGCTACGTGAGCTACGTCATCGTATCCTATGTGGCCTACGTGAGCTACGCACGTGCACAGAACAACGTTGTTAGGTGCGACGGTAGCGACAAGACAATAAGCTTCGGTCTCATTCAGTGGCCATGTCAAACTATTATACTAATGTTGTAAGTGTATTATAATTACTTGTTACACGCATCCACAATTTCATTCATAACAACTAAGCTATCGAAGGATGCTTATTCGATGGTCGATAATAACGTCACATACTAAAATAATACGAGAAACATATTCAAATACAAACGTTTCTACATTCCGTAATAAAGGAAAGTACGATTGAGATAACTTAGTGATAATATTTTTCTTGGAATAAAACAATGTGAATATTCATTAAAGTATACTCGAAATATTCTGAGAGTACTACAAAATAGGTTAAATAAAAAATAAATAATACTCTTTATGTATGTTGGTCACCAATTTTCATAGCGAATTCTTTTATAGATAAAACAGATCAAAACTACGTTTGTAAATACAGGGTGTAGTTTTGAAACCACAACAAAACTCGGGAGCATGTCACAGTAGTCATAAATGTTTGATTTAAAATAAGGTTTCTGGTCAATAGGTAAAAACACGGCGATAATATTTTTTTAAGTTTGGCAGTATTTCAGAATAATCCGTCAAAAAAAGGTTTTTAGGGAATTGGTAATAATATCAAATACGTGTTTGAGTTTGGGTGAGTATAATGCCGCGTTTTAAGCTATAAGTGATAGGCGTAGTTCTCACTTACGGATTTCAGAATTTTACAAAAAAAAATGCCCTCCGTATTTTATTTATTTGGACTGAGAATTGGTAGTCGAGTTACCTCCTTGAATGTTTCTCGGCTTCAAAACGACAACCTGTATAAATGATGATGAATCTAACTCACAAATGGCTGTATGTCTGAAACAGTTTCCTCCAGTAATGTCCTCCGTGCCCATCTTCCAGTTTATCACAATGTTTAACTTGGATGTCCCACAGTTCCACTTTATTTATAATATGTATTTCATTAACTGCAGAGCGTACAAAATTCAAAGAAGAGATATAATCATAAATTCGAAATCATTTATTTTTCACTTTTGAACGCCAATCTGGATACTCCACCGTGATCTCAAACCCAGTAACATATTACTGTCGTATGAAGGTGTATTCAAAGTGGCAGATTTTGGGTTAGCGCGAAAATATGAATTGCCTCCCCGGCAATACACGCCGGGTATCAAATATGATTCCAATCGATACGTGGAGTATTGGCTGCATATTTGCAGAATTGATTTCTTTGCGGCCGCCGTTCAATGATACGAAGCAATCTACTTTCTGAAGATGGGCTATCTCTACTGGAAGAGTTTTTGTTGTACGATCAAGCGGAAAGAATGACAGCAAATGCCGCTTTAAATCACCCATACTTCAGAGAACAGCCAGTGGCGATCGAACCGGGCATGATGCCGACATGGCCCGCCAAGTCGGAGGACACCCCGCAGCTGCAGCTCAGTCCCTGACACGGATGGGGCTATCTGATGGACCAGCCTTCGTTTTTTAATAAAAAGAATCGGCAAATAAGCAGGAGAATCACCGAATGGTTAGCAATTGGCGACAATAAAGGTGTTCAAAGCTGCGTTGCCGACCTAATGAGATTACGATTGAGATTTTGTTCCAGTGAATAACTAGTACATTAATATGTTAAGTTTTTTATGTCATGTAATAACAAACTATGTAATAAATATTATGTTGACAATTTAAGCAATTTATTTCGTTATTATTATATCGTTATATTATAATTAAAAAATAGAAATACTCTTAAGATAAATCAGTAAGACTGTTCAGCAAAATTTTATATATTGTAGACATTTGCCGTTTATATATATATATGTAATATGTTCCGTCCTTTTTAGTGCAGAGTCTAAAACATATCCTCCAAAACTTTAGTGAACAATCGGGTAGCACCGTCCCTTTGTCTCACTAATACTTAGAAAACTAATTATTGTTTTTAAAATCACAAAAATGTATTGAATTTAACCGATTGATAAAACTACCTCATTGTGTTTTACTATCTATTCGGATGCGTGGGAAAATAAATGTATTATCTTTAAAAAGTGTAAAGAATTATTTTCTATTATTTGCTTATCACCTATTGTTATTAAGATCCTTATCTGAAAACGAGACAAATATTGGTCAAAATCAATTTAGGGAACAATAGAAATGCATAGGGCCTGTGGACTATATAAGGGAGGATTTTTCAAGTACGTGCACACTTACAGTTTCTACTGTAAATAGTGACTACATATTGTGATAGAGAAGTGATTGGTGAACGTTAATCGTGAATCATGAATTCTGTGAAGAGTTTCAACATGTTGGAAGAAGTGAACCTAGATTTACAGAACTGTAGATCAATTGAAGAGTTCCAGTTTCTCGATAGAGTTAACGAAGGAACATTTGGAGTCGTTTACAGAGGCAGCGACAAGAAAACAGGCGACATTGTTGCCCTGAAACATTTCAAAAAAATTAATGAGACGACAGGATTCTCCATCGCCGCGCAGAGAGAGCTCGACCTACTGATGGAAATGGAGCACATCAATATTGTCACAGGACACGAGATCGCGGTGGGCTCCAGAAGTGACGAGGTATTCCTAGTTATGGAGTATGTGCCCAATGAAATGAACAGTTTAATGCACACAATGCGTAACAACAGGGTAGCGTTTGGCCCCGAACACGTAAAGTGCCTCATGCTTCAATTACTGACCGCCGTTCAATATCTACACCACAGCAGTGTATTTCACCGTGATCTGAAACCATCCAACATTCTACTTACCGAAGATGGTATACTGAAGGTGGCAGATTTCGGAATGGCCCGAGATTTTGATATCCCCTATCAGCAATATACGCCGGTTGTGGTAACGCGCTGGTACCGTGCGCCCGAGCTGCTACTACGCAGCAAAACATACGGCACTCCCATAGACATGTGGAGTGTCGGGTGCATATTCGCTGAGCTGATGAATCTGCAGCCGCTGTTTCCCGGGACTTCTGAAATTAATCAGTTAAAAATAATATTCGAGGTTCTGGGTACACCATCAGACACAGTTTGGCCCGGCTACAGCAAGTTACCTCTTGTTAACGATATAATATTCGACGAGTTTCCATCGGGCGGGTTGCGCAAGAAGATGAACCAGGACCTACTCACGGATAACGGATTTTCTTTGCTGCTTGAATTGTTGACATATGATCCGACAATGCGCGCGACGTCAACTGAAGCATTGCTGCACCCTTACTTTGACGAGCAGCCGTTAGCGGTGGAGCCGGCCATGTTTATGACGTCGCTGTGGTCAGAGTACTCCGGCTCTGACTCGGGAAATGACCAGCAGTACTCCGGCTCTGACATGTGGTACGACGAGCAGTACTCCAGAACTGACACGGCTGACGATCTTACCTTCGCTTCAAGTTATTCCGTTGGTACATCGGACAACGATGATGGCGCGACGTAATAATAAATTTTCGCAAGGCTCGTCATGGCATCAAGAAAAAATTGGTCTGTGGCACATCGTCATAACAGAACAAATACAAAAATAACGGGAGAAAAAAGTAATCATACCTGCGATAAGTCGGTAATAAACGAATCGAAAGGAAACATCAGAAACCGATATTGTTCGAACCGAGATTTACAGAACAGTGTATCGATTGAGAAGTTTCTGAACAGTTGATGAAAGACCATACAGAGTCTTTCATAAAGCAAGCGACAAGCAAACAGGGGACGTCGTCGCCCTAAAATATTCAACAAACAATCAATGTCAAGATAAGATGGCGATGGAGACATAATAGCCATGGAGCCGGCCATGGCCCTGGTATTGCTGGAGTAAGAGTACATCAAGCAGTACTGCAGCTTTGACCCGAGAGGTGACAAACAATACATATTAAAACGATGTAACCTCTCACTCAAGTTCATCTTTTGATACCTTCGAAAAGTGAAGAGATTATTAATCAAGGCTTCTGTGGACAATTTAAAACATCGCTTGGAGGCCAAAAAAATGCTGCTTTATCTTTACGCAGACTACTTCAAGCTGTATTTTTATGATCACGTAACAACAAAAGTGGTTTTAAAAAGGCAGCAACGGACAGAATATACAAAAACAAACTACGAAGAGAGACCAATAATCACAAGCACATGACGTCGAAGAGGATTAAAAAACAAAAGCAAGACATCATTGATGTTGACTCTCCCTTCCATCCGGCGTTCCAGAGTTGTCGATCTGTAGACGAGTTCCAATACCTCTACAAAATCGACGAAGGATCATTCGGAGTTATCCATGGAGCCAAGGACAAGCAGACAGGAGAACTCGTTGCCCTCAAACATCTAAAAAAAATAAATGAAAGAGAAGGATACACCATCGCCGCTCGGAGAGAGCTTGAGATATTGCATAAAATGCGACATCCTAATATCGTCGCAGACTGCGGACTAGCATCGACTCCCAGCAACGAACAAGTCTTTATAGTCATGGAGCTCGTTAACTACGACCTTAAAGCTTTCATGGACACAATGTATAGCAACATGCAACTGTTTTCTGTTGAACATGTAAAATGCTTAATGAAACAACAAATAATAATATGAATAAAATAATATGAATTCCCTCCTCGGCAGTTTACGCCAGATGTAGTTACGCGCTGGTACCCGGCACCTGAAATTCTGCTTCTTTTTAATGATTACTCCTCTCCTGTCGACATGTGGAGTGTTGGGTGCATCTTCGCTGAGTTGATTACCTTGTGGCCACTGTTTCCCGGCTCATCTGAATTGGATCAGATGACAAAGATATTCAAGACTTTGGGGACGCCCTCAGACTCAATTTGGCCGGGTTACAGCGAATCGACAGTAGTAAGAAATCTTATATTAGACGACTATCCTCCGGGCGGGTTGCGCAAAGAAATAAGTCAGGAGCTGCTTTCAGAAGACGGACTGTCTTTACTGCAATGCTTTTTGACATATGATCCATCAAAAAGAATCACAGCAGCCGCTGCTTTAGAGCACGCGTACTTCAATGAGCAGCCGGTGGCGGTGGAGCCGGCCATGTTCCTGGAGTCACCCGCTCGCAGCGCTGTCATGCCCGGGTGAGAGTCTCGGCTTCTGGTCAATTTCTATCAGCGCATCGGTCGCATTGTAAAATAAAGTGGATTAAATCGTGGTATCTGTGAACAATCTCAAAATGTCAAAGGGAGTTTGAGGCAATTCTAATTCCTCGCTATACAGACCATTGCAAGCTGTAATCAACACGTCTTCGATACGTACGGAATGCGTACTTCGAACCATGCGTCGGGATAAAAAAATACCCTAAAAGTCACATATCGAAATATGTAATTTCGTAATCGGATGCATATTTGCTGAAATGATTACATTGCAACCACTGTTTCCTGGAAGTTCTAAGTGTGATCAGTAATTCAGAATCTTGGAGGGTTTGGGAACACCTACAGACACAACTTGGCCCGGCTACAGTGAATTACCTGTATGTAAAATTACTTTTAAAAACCATCCAACATGCCGACTACGGGAAACAATATGCAATTTACTTTCGGAAGATGGGCTATCGCTACTGCAAGACTTTTTCAATTTTGCTGCTGCTTTATCAAGCGGGAAGAGTGAGAGCAAACGCCGTTGTGAATCATGCATATTTCAAAGAAGAGCCGGTGGCGATGGAGGCCATGTTCCTGCTTAGACTACGTCGAGCAGTTCTCTGACTCTAACACAGAATACGACAAGCAGTACTCCTGCTCTGACACGATGTACGACGAGCGTTACTACAGCACTGACACGGGAGAAGATCTTACCTCTGACGCAAATTCTTCCGTTAGCAGCATTCTGAACACCGATGACAACGCGACGGAATAATGAATTCTCGGTACGCACGTCATGCGTTCAGAACAAAAATCTGAAATAACCCGTGAGAAACGAGAGAGAGCTCGAACTACTGCCGAAGTTGGGCATGACAACATTGTCACAAGGCGGAAGATTGCGGTGGGCTTCAGAAACGATGAGGTATTCCTAGCAATGGAATACGCACCTCCTTAAGCGCAAGATTCGTCGGGTATGGTAAGACACGGTACCATGCGCCTGAACTACTGCTACTTAACATAACGTACAACACTCCTATACACATGTGGAGTGTCGGGTGTATATTTGCTAAATTAATTAACTTTCAACCACTGTTTCCCGGTACATCTTAGTCGAATCGACAATGACAATGTCATTCTGGTGAAATCACAAATAAATTCAACAAATCAAACAGAAAAACCAGATACCGAGGTAGATTGGAGAGTTCGAATTTAATCAATAGAATAGATGAAGGAAGAACATGCAGAGCCGTATACAGAGCAAGCGACAACTATACAAATAGGCGACATAATAGCCCTAAAACATTTTAAAAAATATATTTGGACAACAGGATTGTCCATCGCCGCGCAGAGAGAGCTCGATCTACTGATGGAGATGGAGCATGTTGTGACGGTCTGTCTGGTACCCCTAAAATATAAACAAAGGCATCCCAATACTTTAAAGTGTCAACGTACACAAGTGCATCTGTAACTGTATTCTTCCACGTAGCATACACCCTTCTCTTTGACCTCTTATTTCATGATTAAATGTAAATAAATAAGAATACATCCCTTTAGTATATCGTTTCCTCATGAATTCCCATATTATCCTTTGTACTTGCTTTTGATAGAAAATATAAATAACATGATGAACAAGTTAATAAAATAAGTTATGTTATTTATTGGGAATTCATTAAATATCCCGTGAAATATCGGAAACGGTGGGAGAGTGACCAGTATCTGGACGAGCTCTACAGAACAGAGCGGATGGCGGGGCTCTGTTCCTTGCCCATTTCCCACGAAAGGGTAAGCCGAATAACATCCCTCCTCATTTAGGTAAAAAGGAAAATGTATCCACCCTAGGATAGGTTAGAAACAGTCACAATATAAACATTGTCACAAGGTATGAGATTGTGGTGTGCTCTAGATGCGACCAGTAGTTTGAAACATACCGCCATAAACATATTATATACAAAAGTATACCGGCAAGGTATCACAAATAAAATCAACAGATCAAACAGAAACACCAGATAACGTGTTCCTAATACTAAATATAACCTTTATTTAAGTTTGTAAATAATAATATACAGTGAAACTTGGTTAAGTGGGACCTGGATAAGTGGAAAACCTCCACAATTGGAACTCATGCTGAGGTCCCAAAACTTTGGCACTGAATTACCTCTGTTAGTTTGACGAGGTAAACCTCTATAACTGGGATTTGTTCTTTCGATTTATCATCATAGTTACCACTATAACTGAGACAGCGAGTAAATTTTATATGCATAAACCTCTGTAACTGAGATGACATTGTTTGTTTACTTATTTTTATTCTACCCACAAATTCAACGCTTAATTCCAAGTACGTAAGAACAAATTATGAGCTTCAATTACCTTCAGTTTTAGTTTCGCTTTATTATCGTACAGATGTTTATTTGAAAAATGCCAAAACGAAAGATACAATCGTTATCATTACGTGAAAAACTGAAGTTAATATCCGTTTATGAAAGTGGGAAGACACGAGAAGAAGTTTGTGCCGAATTTAATGTGCCAAAATCTACTCTTTGTAGAATAATTCAGAGTAAACATAAAATTGAATTACAATGTTCTGAAGGACAAGGAAAAATAAAACGTGTACGTTTATCAGAATATCCTGAACTTGAACAGTGTTTGCTAACGTAGTTTTTTTTTATAGTTTCACAAAACAGTAGGTGGATTGTGAAATGTGAAGTTATTAATAGGGTTGATGAGGAAACAAACGGTGTTGTGTACAGAGCAAGCGACAAGCAAGGTAGATACCCTAAAATATTAAAAAAAATTGAGAGGATAGGTTTCTCCAACGCTGCACAGAGAAAGCTTGATCTTCTGATGGAAATGAAGCATATCAACATTGTCACAGGACACGAGATTGCGGTGGGCTCCAGAGCGACGTATAGTCTGAAACATACCGCCATAAAATAAAACGTATGGTTTTATTTTATGGCGGCAAGAAATCACAAATAAAATCAACAAATCAATCAGAAACACCAGATACCGTATTCCTAGTAATGGAGTACGTGCCTCATGAAGTGTACTATATAATGCAGACAATGCGTAGCGACAGACAAATGTTCGGCCCCGAACACGTTAAGAGCCTAATGATAGAACTGCTGACCGCCGTTCAATATCTACACCACAGCAGTGTATTTCACCGTGATCTCAAACCGTCCAATATTATACTTACCGAAGATGGTATACTGAAGGTGGCAGATTTTGGCTTGGCCAGAGAATACAAAGGCCCTCATAAGCAATATTCGCCAGATGTAGCAACACTATGGTACTGTGCGCCGGAATTGCTGCTAGACACCAAGACATACGGCACTCCCATAGACATGTGGAGTGTTGGGTGTATATTTGCTGAAGTAATTGTGTTCCAGCCACTGTTCGTCACTGAATCAGTAAAAGGAAGTACTCCGGCACTGACACGGGAGAGGATCTCACCTCTCACTCAAGGTATTTCGTTGATGCCTTAGTCAACGATGATGACGCGACGTCATAAATAATTAATAAGTTGTATGATTGTATTAAAAAAATATAGTGATCGACAATTGTATGTAAAAAAATATATATATATATATATTTATAAAATGTTATGTTTTAATAGAGATTTTAAGTACCGTATGTATTTAACTAATGTAAGGTAATGAATATGTTTATGTACTTTCAAGTTGCATTTTGTAAATATCTCTTTGTTTTAATGCGTGTGTATATAAATCTTGACGTATACGTTTTTAAAATATAAATAAAATTGTAGTTCTAAAATAGTTATACTTTGTTTATTTTCTTCTTACAACAATTTATAATAATAATAAGAGTTTATTTAAATAGCATTTAGTATTTCCATATGAATACTGAAATTAAATCAAATCAAATCACTTTAATGCATCCATAGTGTACAATGTGGTCTTCAGTTAATAAGTGGTAATGATATTATTATTTTATTATTTTCTGAAACATAATAATTTTGAGAGATTCGAGAAAATTACACATATCACCAATTACATACCGAAAACAATTAGCGATGGACCTGCTTTTTTTTAATTAGGGAAAGTGATCCAGTGACTTCTTCCGCCTTGGGCAAGGCGAGAGGAGAGTTTCAGATTCTTACTGACTAAAAACTACCCCGTTCCTTCTACTGCTTTTGCGCCGGAGCCACGGTAAGCCCGCTTGGTAGTCCGCAGCTCCGTGATAGACCTACTTGTATTTCTGTTAAAAGTAATGAATTTTAGGCAAAGTGTTAAGTTCTAAGTTTAGGCGCTACGTGAGCTACGTCATCGTAGCCAATGTGGCCTACGTGAGCTACGCACGTGCACAGAACAACGTTGTCAGGTGCGACGGTAACTTTTACGGTTGCTCCAGTTTGCATTCTTGTAATTGGTCTAAATTAAACAAAATTTATGAAACATGATATGAAAAAAGAATTAAGTTTTCTGGTGTTGACACAATGTTGACTCTATGAGTTGTACATGGGTATTGCTAAAATAGACTGGTCTGAATTGATACTGCAGCGGGACGTTAATGTGGCAGTAGACATATTATATAAAAATCTATTCAGCGTCTTCCATGATAATGTCCCGAAAAAGAAAATCGCAAATCTCAATTCGAAATATGAATATCCAACGTGGTATACTTCGGAAACTAAGTATTATATTAAACTAAAATATTTTAACTTAAAAAATACAAACAAAATGGCCTTCAATTCAATAAAGAACTATTTAGATACTATAGAACCAAAGTCAAGGATCTCACTGAAATTGCTTTTAAAGATTATATAAATAAAATGGAGGAAACTATAAGTAGTGATCCTTCAAAGTTTTGGAAATACGTGAAAGACAAAAGGAAAAATAAACACCAAAATAACGAGTTCATATACGAGGACAAGGTTGTGATAGGACAGGGAGCCGTTAATGCGTTTGCGGATTATTTTAGTTCCGTTTTCCATAGTGACTGTCCAAAGTTAGATCCTGAGGCAGCTGAACGTGGTGCAACTGATAGAGGCTGTTTACCTGTGATCAGTGTAGATCACATTAATGCCTCAGAATTGCGCCGAGCAGTACGCAGGCTTAAAGTTTCGTCTGCTTATGGACCTGATGCTATCCCAGCATTCATCTTGAAGGATTGTCTGTCCGTATTAGTGAAGCCTCTCTTGTTTGTTTTTAATTTGTCATTGCAACATGGTGTATATCCCACTCTTTGGAAGGTTTCCAGGGTCACCCCTGTCCCGAAGAGTGGGTCATCAACTGACGTCACGAATTTTAGACCCATTGCCGTGCTGCCGGTTTTCGGGAAAGTTTTCGAGTCTGTTTTAAATAATTCCATTAGCAAACAAGTCAGTGGTTTACTAGATAATTCCCAGCATGGGTTTCGTCCTGCACGCTCCACGTTAACCAACCATATATTATGTTTTGCTGACTACTTGAAGACCAAAATGACCACTGGCACTCAGGTTGATACGGCATATTTTGACTTCAGAAAGGCATTCGATTTAGTTGACAATGACATACTTCTAATGAAGTTTGCATCTCTCGGATTCGGTCCTCAGCTTCTCCGTTTTCTGGCGGACTATCTCAAAGATCGGCGACAGTTTGTCAAACTCAACGGCTATCAGTCACCAGAGTATTTTACTCGATCAGGCGTCAGCCAGGGCAGTACTCTGGGACCTCCCCAATTCCTAATTATGATTAACGACTTGCCCAGGGTGCTAACTGCGGCGAAATGCCTAATGTTCGCAGATGATTTAAAGCTGTTTTTACCGGTCACTGGACCAGAAGACTGTTTGGCATTTCAGCGGGATATTGATGCCGTTTTTGATTGGAGTGTAAGAAATAAGCTGCCACTTAACATGTCCAAGTGTAGCGTCATCACATTCTCAAGGTCTCGTACGCCTATTATTACTACCTACAAGCTGGCAGATGAGTCACTTGAGCGTGTCTCAACAGTACGAGATCTGGGATTAACCTTAGATAGTGGTTTCAATTTTCACGAACACATTAAGGAGGTATGTAAGGATGCAAATAAAGCACTGGGTTTCGTCATTCGAACTTCCTCCCAATTTCGTAGTGTCAGGGTTGTGAGGCTGCTGTACAATGCATATGTGCGCAGTAAATTAGAATACAATGCAGTTATCTGGGATCCTCCTGAGAAGTTATATACACTTATGGTTGAAAGAATCCAGAGGAAATTTTGCCGTTATGTCTATAAATTGGTCTACGGATATTACCCATTCTTGTATCCTTCTTTGTTTGTATCGGGAATGATCGGACTGGATACTCTGCAACTGAGGCGCAAGTTGATGCACATTATGCACTACCTATTGTTGATCAATAATAAAATTGATAACCCATCGGCGAGAGAACATATTTATTTGTATGTTCCGCAGCAATACATGCGTGGCGTTGGGCGGCGGCGGCATCAACTTCTCGCGTGCCCACCGACATGGCGCAACCGTCAATTCAACAACAGCCCAACTGCGAGAGCAATTGCTCTCATTAATAGTTACCTTGACAGTAGTCCCGATGCCGACATATTTGTAGATAATATTAACACTCTAAGGAAAAATGTATTGTTGTTTTTGGGCAACCTTTGACATTTCTGTAATATTGTGTATACATTTTTGACATTTTTTGGACTTATATAATTTGACATTAGATATTTATATTTTTTGACATTTTATGTGTTTGTATAATTATGTATGACATCCACTTGACATATACTTGACATATATTTTTTCTTAATTTTTGTATTGCTCATGTTTTTTTACTCAAACGAATTAATTGTTAGCATATAAGTGTTTTGGTTTTTACTGTCAGCTTGTATTGTTTTTTGAATAAATAAATAAATGTGCTGTTTGAGAGGCATTTATCTAGAAGAGAATAGAAGCCAGCCGACTGTGCCTTGCATATAACACGTTTCATTAGTGCATTCTATTTTGAATCCGATATTTGGACCAAAATTTGTATCAGCACATCACAATTCGTTTTAAGAAAAAATAATGGACGTTGACTACAATTAAAACTCAAAATACTTTATAAAGACATTCCTAATAAATACTTGTATTTTTCTAGTTTTCATTAATGATCTCGTCATCATAATTAAAATTAATGCTCGCTTTCCAAACGACAACTGATATAAAATCAAGTATTGTTATGTATTTTAATTTACTAATTACGTCATTATGTGGTTACTTATATCGAATTAACTAATTAATCTGAAGAATTTTTGAGAATGCAATAATCAGGATAGTAATTAGGAAGGCCTATATAATGTGGAGGATGTTTAAGAGCATCCACACATACAGTTTAGACTGCAGACGTTGACATTGTGAAGTGAAGATTATTGCTAAGTACCAGTTAAAAATCATGGATTCTGTGAACATTTGCAACGCATCTAATGGAGCCAGTGCCGATTCCCCATCGGGCACACCACCTCGAGAAGTACTACGCGATACACATCGGGAGAAAACTGGCCTAAAAGTCGCCGCTAAACTTAAATATAAAAACAATTTTATAAGAAGAGCGAAAATGGATCATCAGTACAAGAACTGCAGCACGGATCAAGTAAAACGTGAAGCTGTTACACCGCTACCTCCATTCCGCCTGGCGTTTCAAAGCAGACGATCTCTGACCGAGTTCCAATATTTGAACAAGATTGCAGAAGGAGCCTTCGGAGCTGTGTTCAGAGCTCGGGATAAGAAAAAAGACGAAATAGTTGCTCTCAAAAGAATTAAAACCGACAATCGCAATGAAGGATTTTTCGTCGCAGCTTTGAGAGAACTAAAAATATTGCTCAAGATTCAACATCCAAATATTGTCGCCGGGCGGGAACTAGTATTAGGCAACAATATGGAGGAAGTGTTCGTAGTCATGGACTACGTGCCTCACGACTTGAGGAGTTACATGGATGCCATGCGCAAAAAACGTCAATTATTTCCACCGGGCCAAGTCAAGTGTCTAATGACACAGCTCTTATGTGCTCTACAACATCTTCACGAGAATTGGATACTCCATCGTGATCTTAAGCCCAGTAACATATTACTCTCACATAAAGGTGTCCTAAAGGTGGCAGACTTCGGGTTGGCGCGAGAGTATGGATTGCCTCCTCGGCAATACACGCC
Source organism: Spodoptera frugiperda (assembly GCF_023101765.2). Classification (NCBI taxonomy): domain Eukaryota; kingdom Metazoa; phylum Arthropoda; class Insecta; order Lepidoptera; family Noctuidae; genus Spodoptera; species Spodoptera frugiperda. The sequence goes on from NC_064221.1 coordinate 9,277,831, forward strand.
GGGTATGGTTACCTTATGGTACCGGGCGCCCGAATTGCTACTATTTTCAGACGAATATTCGACTCCAATCGATATGTGGAGTATTGGCTGCATATTCGCAGAATTTATTACTTTACGGCCTCTGTTTCCCGGACGATCTGAGGTCGATCAGATTAACAGAATCTTCGAGGGTTTGGGAACACCAACAGACACGACTTGGCCCGGCTACAGTGAGTTACCTGTAGGTAATGTTACGTTTCAAAATCATCCAACAGGCCGATGGCGAGAAATGATACGTAACAATCTACTTTCTGAAGATGGGCTATCTCTACTGGAAGAGTTTTTGTTATATGATCCAGTGGAAAGAATGACAGCAGCCGCCGCTTTGGATCATCCATACTTCAAAGAACAGCCAGTGGCGATCGAACCGGACATGATGCCGACGTGGCCCGCCAAGTCGGAGGACACCCCGCAGCTGCAGCTCAGTCCCTGACACGGATGGGGCTATCTGATGAACCAGCCCTCGGTTTTTAACGAAAAGAATCAGCAAAAACGCAGGAGAATCACCGAATGGTAGCAATTGACTACACTGAAGGTGTTAAAAGTTTCGTTACCGACCTAATGAAATTACAATTGAGAATTAGTTCCAGTGAATAACAAGTACATTAATATGTAATGTTTCTTATGTATTATTAATGATGTAAACTAATTAAATGAATCTATATGAAATAAATAAACATTTTACAATTTAAGCATTTCTTTCGTTTAAGACTACAATAAAGCTAAAAGAAAAAAAAAGGATAGAAAAAGGTACTCTTAAAACAAATCAGTAAGATTTGTTTATACATAAGACTTGTATATACGCTCCGTACTTTTCAGTGCAGAGTCTTAAACATATCCTCCGAAGCTTTAATGAACAATCGGGTAGTACCGTCCCTTTGTCTCACTAAAGCTAAGAAAATTAATTATTGTTTTTAAAATCACACAAAAGTATTGAATTTAACCATTAGGTAAAACTACCTCATTGTGTTCTCTATCTATTCGGATGCGTGGGAAAATAAATGTATTATCTTTAAAAAGTGTAAAGAATTATTTTCTATTATTTGCTTATCACCTATTGTTATTAAAATCCTTATCTGAAAACGAGACAAATATTGGTCTAAATTGATTTAGGGAACAATAGAAATGCATAGGGCCTGCGAACTATATAAGGGAGGATTTTTCAAGTACGGGCACACTTACAGTTTCGACTGCACACAGTGACTACCTATTGTGATCAAGAAGTGATTGGTGAACGTTAACCGTGAACCATGAATTCTGAGAACATTTTTAACATATTGGAAGAAGTGCATCTAGATTTACAGAACTGTAGATCGATTGAGGAGTTCCAATTTCTCGATAGAGTTAACGAAGGAACATTTGGAGTCGTTTACAGAGGAAGCGACAAGAAAACAGGCGACATTGTTGCCCTAAAACATTTCAAAAAAATTAACGAGACGACAGGATTCTCCATCGCCGCGCAGAGAGAGCTCGACCTACTGATGGAGATGGAGCACATCAATATTGTCACAGGACACGAGATCGCGGTGGGCTCCAGAAGTGACGAGGTATTCCTAGTTATGGAATATGTGCCAAACGAAATTAACAGCTTAATGCACACAATGCGTAACAACAGACGTTTGGCCCCGAACACGTAAAGTGCAGTGTAAATAATCCAATTGCTGACCGCCATCCAATATCTCCACCACAGCAGTATATTTAAACTGTCCAATATTCTACTTACCGAAGATGGTATACTGAAGGTGGCAGATTTTGGGTGGGCTCGAGATTATGATATGGGGATATCAAATCAGCAATATACACCGGTTGTGGTAACGCGCTGGTACCGTGCGCCCGAATTGCTGCTACGCAGCAAAACATACGGCACTCCTATAGACATGTGGAGTGTCGGGTGCATATTCGCTGAGCTGATGAATTTGCAGCCGCTGTTTCCTGGGACATCTGAAATTAATCAGTTAAAAATAATGTACGAGGTTCTGGGGACACCTTCAGACACGGTTTGGCCTGACTATAGCGCACTGCCATTAGTTAGCGAAATAATATTCGACGAATATCCATCGGGCGGGTTGCGCAAGAAAATAAACCAGGACCTACTCTCGGATAATGGATTTTCTTTGCTGGTTGAAATGTTGACTTACGATCCATCAAAACGGGCGACAGCAACTGAAGCATTGCTGCACCCTTACTTTAACGAGGAGCCGGCGGCAATAGAGCCGGCCATGTTCATGTCTTCGCTGTGGTTAGAAGACTCCGGCTCTGACGCGGAAGACCACGAGCAGTACAGCGGCTCTGACACGGAAGACCACGGGAAGTACTATGGCTCTGACACGTGGTACGACGAGAGTTACTACAGCACTGAGTCGGAAGAGGATCTCACCTCTGACGCAAATTCTTCCGTTAGCAGCAATCTGAACACCGATGACGACACGATGGAATAATGAATTCTCGTTACGCATGTTATGCCCTCAGGGCAAAAATGGTATGAAACAACCCGCGAGAAACGAGAGAGAGCTCGTACTACTGACGAAGGTGGGCACGTCGACATTATCACAGGGCACGAGATTACTGTCGTCTCCAGAAGCAATGAAGTATTCCTAGGCGCATCGACAAAGCCTAACGCCTCTGCGGCCGGTGCTGAGAGAAAGGCGTTGTCCGCGGCAGCTCCGGGACCACCTGCGAAGATGGCGAAATCGTCAATCGCCAAGGGCAAGAAGGCCACCGCTGCCGACAAGTAAGTCCCTTGCATCGTCGTCTGACGATGCACACAAAAAAGCCCTTTTCAGGGCTAACAATTTTGTCATGAATATTTTACAAATATTCGTTTCTTTATAACACCGAGTCAAAAACATTTTATAACAATCAATGTGAGGTTAAGACAGCGATGGAGCCGGCCATGTTCCTGATATTGCTGGGGTAAGAGTACGTCAAGCAGTACTCCGGCTCTGACCCGAGAGGTGTCAAGCAATAGCTCTTAAAACAGTGTAACCTCTCACTTAAGTTCATCTTTTGGTACCTTCGAAAAGTGAAAAGATTGTTGGATATTTTTTATTAATCATGGCTTCTGTGAACAATTTCAAAATATCAATAGAATATTAAAAAACTTTTGATTCCTCGTTACGCAGATAACTGTATTATAATGATCACGTAACAACAAAAGTAGTTTTAAAAAGACAGCAAAGGAAATAAATAAAAAATATACAAAAACAAATTACTGAGACAACAAAATAATCACAAAACAAAAGGCAACGAAGTGAAATTAAATAGAAAATTAAGAAACCTGAAGTATGCTTCATCTCCCTTCCATCCGGCGTTCCAGAGTTTTCAGCAGTCTGTTCAGAGGCTGTTGCCTCTGAACAAAGATGTGCAGTCAATACTGTTGTATTGACTGCACATCTTTGTCCACTATTTCCATTAATGTAATATTTAAAGAAAATTTTTGTTGAATTTGTTTGGATGTTTTTATTTTCATACAATGGTTAGTGTAGGAAATTCAGCCAAGGAGGCGACGCGCACATTCCAGGCGGCAGGTTCAGGCGCTACGTGAGCTACGTCATCGTATCCTATGTGGCCTACGTGACCTACGCACGTACGTAGAACAACGTCCTCAGGTGCGACGGTAGCGACAAGTCAAAAAGCTTCGCTCTCTCTCAAGAGCTATCTACATGTCAAACTATTATACAATGCTGTAAATTTTTAAATATATAATTAATTGATTTAATGTAGACACAGTCTACTCTTACATAGGACTTATTTTGAAGATGAACGATCATTAGCTTGGCAAATATGCTTTAAATTTTTTAGACGACATATTACAATCATTACATACAGTGGACTGTCACGGCCTATTGAGTGTTAAAGAGTCCTCTGTGTCGTGGAGAGTATGTTGAGCCGTTAGTCCGGTTATTATAACGTCTTCGACCATTGTTATTCGTTGTCGAAAGTCGAAACAATCCTACTACAGCACCCTAGTCAATAACAATAATATTAGATAAGCTTTATCGTTTAAAATCGACACAAAGTCATAGATATGTCACGTAGTCACCTTATAATTGTTATTGCTAATTGTAGGCCTTTGACCACTATCTCGCCTGTTGTAAGCGATAAAATATTGAATAGGCCTGAATTCTTAGAAATGCGATTCTACGGTACCACTTTTTTGTAACTAATCTTAATCAATTATTTCCTGATAATATCGTAGTATGTCTAACGCATTAGCAAAAAAAATATTCTTTATGGAGTTCCACAAGGGAGTATTTTTGGTCCAATATTTTTACTACACATCTAGTGAATATTGAACAAATAATAGGCAAATAACAACCAGAATTTTGTTTGCAATATAAATATGCAAGTGTCCCGCAAACTTTGCACGGCGATGTAAAACTTCTCGTATTGTTGGATCAAGTTTGTTTACCAACAAATATTCTTTAAAACCCAGAGAAATAAAAATACTCCTACAAACGTTTCTGCATTTTCTGCAACAAAGGAAAGTATGTTTGAGATAACTTAGCGATAATATTTTTCTCAGAATAAAACAATGTAAGTATTCACTAAAGGATACTCGAAATACTTTTTAAAACAATATCATGAGAGTGTATGAACATAAAATGAAATTATTTGTCATTTTTTATGTAGGTCACCAAGTTTTGTAACGAAATGTTTTATAGGTTAAACAGATCAAAACTACATTCAAAAAATATTAATGCATCAATCTAACTCACAAATGCCTGATAACAAACGTTATGCATAGCATAACACTCCAATATATCGACGTATGTCTGAAACAGTTTCCTCCAGTAATGTCCTCCGTGTCTGCCTTCCACTTTCTTACAATGTTTTACTGGGATGTTCCACAGTTCGACATTATTTGCTTATTTTCTACTAATCTTGGATCTCGCCAAAGATAATTAAAGAAAAAAATTACAAATGCAACAATTTAATACAAGCATACAAGACAATAACTCGAAAAATACCGTATTTTGCGAACATTTTATCCCTAAGTCAAATACTGGTCGAGTGATTCAGTACTTGCTCTTGATAGATGTCAATTTGTATGTAAATACAAACAGATGACGTCATGTCTTCTTCAAACTGCATATTTATGATTTCAGAACATTGTGGGACTGAGGCCCGAAGTTCAGTAGTTTACTTGGAAATTTTGGAATAGAAAATAGTGAACTTAAAATGAAGTCTGCACCGTGCAGCTTTATTTTTAACTGACTTCTTAACCGTTGTTTTCTATTTGTTCTGATTTTCTAAGATCAAAATGATAACGGTGCTAGCAATAAGTAAATGAACTTTTGTAAAATGTAATGACTGTAGGTGATGTTACTAATTTTATGCCGTATGGGGAACACATATTTGTTATCATCTTGGCTATCAGTATAAGAAATATGAGCGAAATAGGCCGAGTAGGTTAACTTTGCATTTTTCTTTGCTAATTTGAACACTCTCTACAAATACATTATTGCAACAGCCACACCGCATATCCGTATCATTCCTAGACAACCTCTTAGCAAACATAATACAACTTAATATTACCCGAATTTCGTTGTAATATATAGTTGTACTATACTTTGTGGACTAGTAATACTTGTGGTTTCATTTAAGTCATATGAGTGATCTCCATACTGTTTATTAATTGCAAATTACGTCAAGCGCGACTACACTCTTTGTTTAATAGCCGCATTTAGAACTTAGAACTTAGAACATCTATCTGCAATAATATAGAACATCAAAAAACAAAACACGACATGGGTACCAGATCTACAACCGTTCATTTCGTGCAACAATTGAAACAAGTATTCCTAAAGGAGAATTACATCAGTTAATCTAAATAAAATGCTCAGTTACCTCGACTGCGCAAAGAACTGAAGCTATAACAGGTCTATAAATATTTAACGAAAGCACATGCCCCGCTTTAATAACCAATTAAAATTATAATCAACGTATTCTCGAAGGAACATTGTATTTTCTTACGCCACGCTGCGATGAACCGAGTTTGCATACCAAAGGAAAGGTTGATAATCTCAAGTAATTGGCACTTTGTGGAAGAAATAAATGCATTATAAGATTGGTGACAAAGCTTTAAGGTTTGACGAGTGAAAATGGCGTGATATGAATGACTTGTATATAATGAAATCTTTTTAAAAGAGGATATAAACAAAATCATGCATTCGTAAAGACAAATGTATGAATTGGTACAAGTCAACGGCGAAATCACGCAAAATTAATTCTAATATTAAAGAAACTGCAGTAAGGAACCTCGTTATCTCGTCAAAATTGTAAAACAATTATTATAAACTACCTGCAAAAAAGTGTCTTTGTATTGTTTTCGTGGAAAAATAAATATATCTTTACAAAGGGTCATAGCTACCACGTTCGATAGATTTATTTCCCGTTATTTGCTTATCACCTATTGTTATAAAATCCTTATCTAATATTGGTCAAAATCGGCTTAAACAATAGAAACCTTGTGGGCCTGCGGACTATAAAAGGGAGGATTTTTCAAGTACGTGCACACTTACAGTTTCGACTGCAGACAGTGACTACCTATTGTGATAAAGAAGTGATTGGTGAACGTTAATCGTGAATCATGAATTCCGTAAACATTTTCAACATTTTGGAAGAAGTACATAGTGCTGATTCCTTATTAGACATGTCTTACCATCAAGACGAAAGTGGTCTGGAACAGACCGCCATAGTTGGATACAACAACCATACCAACAAGAATTTGGAAAACGAGTCAACAAATCAAGAAGATAAACCAGAAACCGAGGTTGCTCAGTTTCACTTAGATTTACAGAACTGTAGATCGTTTGAGGAGTTTCAATTTCTCAATAAAGTCAAAGAAGGCACATACGGAGTCGTATACAGAGGGAGCGACAAGAAAACCGGCGACATAGTTGCCCTCAAACATTTAAAAACAAATAATGGGACGACAGGATTCTCCATCGCCGTGCAGAGAGAGATCGACCTATTGATGAAGTTGGAGCATATAAACATTATCACTGGACACGAGGTTGCGGTGGGCCCCAGAAGCGACGAGGTATTCGTAGTAATGGAGTACGTACCTCACGAGGTTAAGAATTTAATGCAGACAATGCGCAACAACCGACTTACGTTTGGCCCTGAACACGTTAAGTGTATTATGATTCAGCTGCTAACCGCCGTTCAATATCTACACGACAGCAGTGTATTTCACCGGGACCTCAAAACCTCCAACATTTTACTAACAGAGGATGGTATACTGAAGGTGGCAGATTTTGGCTTGGCCAGAGAATACGAACGCCCTGATAAGCAATATTCGCCAGATGTAGCAACACTATGGTACTGTGCGCCAGAATTGCTGCTAGACACCAAGACATACGGCACTCCCATAGACATGTGGAGTGTCGGTTGCATATTTGGTGAGCTGATTACTTTACAGCCACTGCTGCCCGGGACCTCTCAGTTCAATCAGCTAAAAATAATGTACGAGGTTTTGGGGACACCTTCAGACACAGTTTGGCCCGGCTACAGCGCATTGCCATTAGTTAGTGAAATAATATTCGACGAATTTCCATCGGGCGGATTGCGCAAAAAGATAAACCAGGACCTACTCTCGGATAATGGGTTTTCTTTGCTGGTTGAATTGTTAACGTATGATCCATCAAAACGGGTGACAGCAACTGAAGCATTGCTGCACCCTTACTTTAACGAGGAGCCGGCGGCAATAGAGCCGGCCATGTTCATGTCTTCGCTGTGGTTAGAGGACTCCGGCTCTGACGCGGAAGACCACGAGCAGTACTGCGGCTCTGACACCGAAGACCACGGGAAGTACTATGGCTCCGACACGTGGTACGACGAGAGTTACTACAGCACTGACTCGGAAGAGGATCTCACCTCTAACGCAAGTTCTTCCGATGGCAGCATTCTGAACACCGATGACGACACGACGGAATAATGAATTCTCGTTACGCACGTTCTCTTCTCGTTAGTGCGAAATCGTCAATCGCCAAGGGCAAGAAGGCCACCGCTGCCGACAAGTAAGTCCCTTGCATCGTTGTCTGACGATGCACACAAAAAAGCCCTTTTCAGGGCTAACAATTTTGTCATGAATATTTTACAAATATTCGTTTCTTTATAACACCGAGTCAAAAACATTTTATAACAATCAATGTGAGGTTAAGACAGCGATGGAGCCGGCCATGTTCCTGATATTGCTGGGGTAAGAGTACGTCAAGCAGTACTCCGGCTCTGACCCGAGAGGTGTCAAGCAATACCTCTTAAAACAGTGTAACCTCTCACTTAAGTTCATCTTTTTGTACCTTCGAAAAGTGAAGAGATTGTTGGATATTTTTTATTAATCATGGCTTCTGTGGACAATTTCAAAATATCAATAGGATATTAAAAAACTTTTGATTCCTCGTTACGCAGATAACTGTATTTTAATGATCACGTAACAACAAAAAAATAGTTTTAAAAGGACAGCAAAGGAAATAAATAAAAAATATACAAAAACAAATTACCGAGACAACAAAATAATCACAAAACAAAAGGCAACGAAGTGAAATTAAATAGAAAATTAAGAAACCTGAAGTATGCTGCATCTCCCTTCCATCCAACGTTCCAGAGTTTTCGATCTGTAGTCGAGTTCTAATATCTCTACAAAATCGATGAAGGATCATTCGGAGTTATGGATGCCTGCATGGAGCCAAGGATAAAAGGACGGGAGAACTCGTTGCCCTCAAACATCTTAAAAAAATAAATGAAAGGGAAGGCCACTCCATCGCCTCTCGGAGAGAGCTTGAGATATTGCATAAAATGCGACATCCCAATATCGTCGCAAGCCGCGGACTAGCGTCGAGTTCCAAAAACGACCGAGTGTATATAGTCATGGAGCTCGTTGACTATGACCTCAAAACTTTCATGCAGACAGTGCATAAAAACAAGCAGTTGTTTCCTATAGAACACGTGAAATGCTTAATGAAGCAACTGTTAGTACCATAGTGGGCTCCAGACGCCACCAGTCTATAGACAGATCGCCATAAACACAAAAACTATACTAACTACTATCACAAATAAAATCAACAAATCAAACAGAAACACCAGATACCGTATTCCTAGTAATGGAGTACGTGCCTCATGAAGTGTACAATATAATGCAGACAATGCGTAGCGACAGACAAAATATGTTTGGTTCCGAACACGTAAAGTGCCTAATGGTACAATTGCTGACCGCCATTCAATATCTCCACCACAGCAATGTATTTCACCGTGATCTCAAACCATCTAATATTCTTATTACTGAAGATGGTATACTGAAGGTGGCAGATTTTGGCTTGGCCAGAGAATACGAAGGCCCTCATAAACAATATTCGCCAGATGTAGCAACACTATGGTACTGTGCGCCAGAATTGCTGCTAGACACCAAGACATACTGCACTCCCATAGACATGTGGAGTGTCGGGTGTATATTTACTGAAGTAATTGTGTTCCAGCCACTGTTCGTCACTGAATCAGTAAAAGAAGTACTCCGGCTCTGACACGGGAGAGGATCTCACCTCTCACTCAAGGTCTTTCGTTGGTGCCTTAGTCAACGATGATGACGCGACGTCATAAATAATTAATAAGTTGTATGATTGTATTAAAAAAATATAGTGATCGACAATTGTATGTAAAAAAAGTTTAAATATATTTTTAAAATGTTATGTTTTAATAGAGATTTTAAGTATGTATTTAACTAATGTAAGGTAATTAATATGTATATGTACTTATAAGTTGCATTTTGTAAATATCTCTTTGTTTTAATGTGTGTGTATATAAATCTTGACGTATACGTTTTTATAATATAAATAAAATTGTAGTTCTAAAATAGTTATACTTTGTTTATTTTCTTCTTACAACAATTTATAATAATAATAAGAGTTTATTTAAATAGCATTTAGTATTTCCATATGAATACTGAAATTAAATCAAATCAAATCACTTTAATGCATCCATAGTGTACAATGTGGTCTTCAGTTAATAAGTGGTAATGATATTATTATTTTATTATTTTCTGAAACATAATAATTTTGAGAGATTCGAGAAAATTACACATATCACCAATTAGATACCGAAAACAATTAGCGATGGACCTGCTTTTTTTTATTGGGGAAAGTCATCCAATGACTTCTCCTGCCTTGGGCAAGGCGAGAGAGGGGTTTCAGACTCTTACTTACTAAAAACTACCCCGTTCCTTCTCCTGCTTTTGAGCCGGAGCCACGGTAAGCCCGCTTGGTAGTCCGCAGCTCCGTGATAGACCTACTTGATTTTCTGTAAAAAGTAATGAATTTTAGGCGAAGTCGTGTTAAGTTCTAAGTTCAGGCGCTACGTGAGCTACGTCATCGTATCTTATGTGGTCTACGTGACCTACGCACGTGCACAGAACAACGTTGTCAGGGGCGACGGTAACTTTTACGATTGCTGCAGTTTGCATTCTTGTAATTGGTCTAAATTAAACAAAATTTATGAAACATGATATGAAAAAAAAAAGTTTTCTGGTGTTGACACAATGTGCTGTTTGAGAGGCATTTATCTAGAAGAGAATAGACGTTTCAGTGACTGTGCATTATATTTTGAATCCGATACCTATCTTTACCAGACCAAAGATTGTATCAACGCATCACAGTTCGTATTAAGAAAAATAATGGACGTTCACTACAATTCAAAAGTCAAAGTACTTCATGAAGACATTCATAATAAATACTTGTATTAACCTAGCTTTTATTAATGAACCCATCATAATTAAAATTAATGCTCGCTTTCTTATTAATATAATCTCGTTCGATTTACTAATTAGGTGATTATGTGGTTACTTATACCGAATTAACTAATGAAACTGAAGAATTTTTGAGAATGCAATAATCAGGATAGTAATTACGAAGGCCTATATAATGTGGAGGATGTTTAAGAGCATCCACATATACAGTTTAGACTGCAGACATTGACTTTGTGAAGTTAAGATATTGCTAAGTACCCGTTAAAAATCATGGATTCTGGGAACATTTGCAACGCATCTGGCACACCACCTCGAGAAGTACTACGCGATACACATCGGGAGAAAACTGGCCTAAAAGTCGCCGCTAAGCTAAAATATAAAAACAATTTCATAAGAAGAGCGAAAGTGGATTATCCGTACAAGAACTGCAGCACGGATCAAGAAAAACGTGAAGTTGAAACACCTCTACCTCCATTCCGTCTGGCGTTTCAAAGCAGACGATCTCTGACCGAGTTCCAATATTTGAACAAGATTGCAGAAGGAGCCTTCGGAGCTGTGTTCAGAGCTCGGGATAAGAAAAAAGACGAAATAGTTGCTCTCAAAAGAATTAAAACCGACAATCGCAATGAAGGATTTTTCGTCGCAGCTTTGAGAGAACTAAAAATATTGCTGAAGATTCAACATCCAAATATTGTCGCCGGGCGGGAACTAGTATTGGGCAACAATATGGAGGAAGTGTTCGTAGTCATGGACTACGTGCCTCACGATTTGAGGAGTTACATGGATGCCATGCGCAAAAAACGACAATTATTTCCACCGGGCCAAGTCAAGTGTCTAATGACACAGCTCTTGTGTGCTCTTCAACATCTTCACGAAAATTGGATACTCCATCGTGACCTTAAGCCCAGTAACATATTACTGTCACATGAAGGTGTCCTAAAGGTGGCAGACTTCGGGTTGGCGCGAGAGTATGGATTGCCTCCCCGGCCGGGTATCGTCACCTTGTGGTACCGTGCGCCTGAATTGCTGCTGTTTTCTGACGAATATTGTACTCCAATCGATATGCTGCATATTCGCAGAATTGGTTACTTTGCGGCCACTGTTTCCCGGACGATCTGAGGTCGATCAGATTAACAGAATCTTCGAGGGTTTGGGAACACCAACAGACACGACTTGGCCCGGCTACAGTGAATTAACCGTAGGTAATGTTACGTTTCAAAAGCATTCAACAGGCAGATTGCGAGAAATGATACGTAACAATCTACTTTCTGACGATGGCCTATCTCTACTGGAAGAGTTTTTGTTGTATGATCCAGTGAATAGAATGACAGCAGCCGCCGCTTTGGATCATGCATACTTCAAAGAACAGCCAGTGGCGATCGAACCGGACATGATGCCGACGTGGCCCGCCAAGTCGGAGGACACCCCGCAGCTGCAGCTCAGTCCCTGACACGGATGGGGCTATCTGATGAACCAGCCCTCGGTTTTTAATGAAAAGAATCACCGAACGGCCGACAAGCAGGAGAATCACCGAACGGTAGCAATTGGCGACACTGAAGGTGTTCAAAGCTGCGTTGCCGACCTAATGAGATTACGATTGAGATTTTGTTGAATAATAGGTATGTTAATATGTAATGTTTCTTGTGTATTATCAATGATATAATGTACTAACTAAGTCTGTAATAAATATCTTGACAATTTAGGCAATTTTTTCGTTTAAAACTGCAATATATTAGCTAGAAGAAAAATAAAAAGACAGAAATACTCATAACAAAAATCAATGAAACTGTTCAGCATAATAATATTGTAGACATTTGCCGTTTATATATACGCTTCGTACTTTTCAGTGCAGAGTCTTAAACATATCCTCCAAAGCTTTAGTGAACAATCGAGTAGCACCGTCCCTTTGTTTCACTAATACTTAGAAAATTAATTATTGTTTTTAAAATTACAAAAATGTATTGAATTTAACCATTGGGTAAAACTACCTCATTGTGTTCTACTATCTATTCGGATGCGTGGGAAAATAAATGTATTATCTTTAAAAAGTGTAAAGAATTATTTTCTATTATTTGCTTATCACCTATTGTTATTAAAATCCTTATCTAAAAACGAGACTAATTTTACAAAATATTGGTCAAAATCGATTTAGGGAACAATAGAAAATCATCGGGTCCGTGGACTATATAAGGGAGGATTTTTCAAGTACGTGCACACTTACAGTTTCGACTGCAGACAGTGACTACCTATTGTGATAAAGAAGTAATTGGTGAACGTTAATCGTGAATCATGAATTCTGAAAACATTTCCAACGTATTAGAAGAAGTGCATCTAGATTTCTCGATAGAGTTAACGAAGGAACATTTGGAGTCGTTTACAGAGGAAGCGACAAGAAAACAGGCGACATTGTTGCCCTAAAACATTTTAAAAAAATTAACGAGACGACAGGATTCTCCATCGCCGCGCAGAGAGAGCTCGACCTACTGATGGAGATGGAGCACATCAATATTGTCACAGGGCACGAGATCGCGGTGGGCTCCAGAAGTGACGAGGTATTCCTAGTTTTGGAGTATGTGCCCAACGAAATGAACAGTTTAATGCACACAATGCGTAACAACAGGGTAGCGTTTGGCCCCGAACACGTTAAGTGCATTATGGTCCAATTGCTGACCGCCATTCAATATCTACACCACAGCCGTGTATTTCACCGTGATCTCAAACCATCCAATATTCTAATTACTGAAGATGGCATACTGAAGATGGCAGATTTCGGAATGGCCCGAGATTTTGATATCCCCTATCAGCAATATACGCCGGTTGTGGTAACGCGCTGGTACCGTGCACCCGAGCTGCTACTACAGAGCAAAACATACGGCACTCCTATAGATATGTGGAGTGTCGGGTGCATATTCGCTGAGCTGATGAATCTGCAGCCGCTGTTTCCCGGGACTTCTGAAATTAATCAGTTAAAAATAATATTCGAGGTTCTGGGTACACCATCAGACACAGTTTGGCCCGGCTATAGCAAGTTAACACTGGCAAGCAATATAATATTCGACGAGTATCCATCGGGCGGGTTGCGCAAGAAGATAGACCAGGACCTACTCACGGACAATGGATTTTCTTTGCTGCTTGAGTTGTTGACATATGATCCGACAATGCGCGCGACAGCAACTGAAGCATTGCTGCACCCTTACTTTGACGAGCAGCCGTTAGCGGTGGAGCCGGCCATGTTTATGACGTCGCTGTGGTCAGAGTACTCCGGTTCTGACACGGGAAATGACCAGCAGTACTCCGGCTCTGACACGTGGTACGACGAGGAAGACTCCAGAACTGACACGGTAGAAGATCTTACCTCCGCTTCAAGATCTTCCGTTGGTACATCGGACGATGACGGCGCGACGTAACAATACATGTTCGTTACGCAAATCATGCCATCAGGAGAAAATTTGTCTGTGATGTGACGTATCAGAACAGAGACATACAAAAACAATATTATAATGGAAAAAATAACTAATCATACTGGCGATAATTTAGTATTCAACAAATCAAGAAGAAAAATCAGACAAAATATGACGTCAACGTTGTTCAAACCTTGATTTACGAACCGTAGATCGATTGAGAACTTTCAATTTCTCAACAATTGATGAAGGAACATACAATGTCGTTAACAGAGCAAATAAAAAGCAAACAGGAGACGCGGTTGTCTTAAATCTTTTTATAACAATCAACGTGAGGATAAGATGGCGATGGAGACACAATAGCCATGGAGCCGGCCATGTTCCTGATATTGCTGGGGTAAGAGTACGTCAAGCAGTACTCCGGCTCTGACCCGAGAGGCGACAACCAGTACATCGGCACTGACACGGAAGAGAATCTCACCTCTCACTCAAGTTCATTCTTTGGTACCTTGCAAAAGTAAAGAGATTGTTGTATATTTTTTATTAATCAAGGCTCCTGTGGACAATTTCGAAATATGAATAGGAAATCGAAATATTGCTAATTCCTCGTTACGCAGACTACTTCAAGCTGTATTTTGATGAACACATAAAAATAAAAGTGGTTTTAAAAAGGCAGCAAAGAATATACTAAAACAAATTACTGAGACAATAATCACTAAACACGTGACAACGAAGAGAAATAAAATAGAAAAGTAAGAAACCTGAACTATGCTGAATCTCCCTTCCATCCTACGTTCCAGAGTTGTGGATCTGTAGATGAGTTCCAATATCTCTACAAAATCGATGAAGGATCATATGGAGTTATCCATGGAGCCAAGGACAAATGGACGGGAGAACTCGTTGCCCTCAAACATCTTAAAAAAATCAATGAAGAGAGAAGGATACTCCATCGCCACCCAGAGAGAGCTTGGGATATTGCTAAAAATACAGAATCCCAATATCGTCGCAAGCCGCGGACTAGCGTCGAGTTCCAGAAGCGACCGAGTGTATATAGTCATGGAGCTCGTTGACTACGATCTTAAAACTTTCATGCAGACAATGCACAGCAACAAGCAATTGTTTTCTGTCGAACACAGATAATCATCGCTGAAGATGGCCGATTTTAGGATGGCCCGAGAATATGAATTCCCTCGTCAGCAAGATACGCCTGGTATGGTAACACACTGGTACCCTGCGCCTGAACTACTGCCACTTAGCAAAACAAATGGCACTTATCAATAGAGGGAAGTTATCAATAGAGTTGATGAAGAAACAAACGGTATCGTGTACAGAGCAAGCGACAAGCACACAAGAGACGTAGATACCCTGTTTCCTGGGACATCTGAAATTAATCAGTTACAAATAATGTACGAGGTTCTGGGTACACCTTCGGACACAGTTTGGCCCGGCTATAGCGCATTGCCATTAGCCAGCGAAATAATATTTGACGAGTATCCATCGGGTGGGTTGCGCAAAAAGATAAACCAGGACCTACTCTCGGATGATCCATCAAGACGAGTGACAGCAACTGAAGCATTGCTGCACCCATACTTCAACGAGGAGCCGGCGGCAATAGAGCCGGCCATGTTCATGTCTTCGCTGTGGTTAGAGGACTCTGGCTCTGATACGGAAGACCACGAGCAATACTACGGCTCTGACATGGAAGACCACGGGAAGTACTATGGCTCTGACACGGAAGACCACGGGAAGTACTATGGCTCTGACACGTGGTACGACCAGAGTTACTACAGCACTAACTCGGAAGAGGATCTCACCTCTGACGCAAATTCTTCCGTTGGCAGCATTTTGAACACCGATGACGACACGACGGAATAATGAATTCTCATTACGCATGTTACGCCTTCAGGGCAAAAATAGTCTGAAACAACCCGCGAGAAACGAGAGACAGCTTGTACTACTGACGAAGGTGGGCACGTCGACATTATTACAGGGCACGAGATTACTGTCGTCTCCAGAAGCAATGAAGTATTCCTAGGCGCATCGCCGCCGGAGCGTCTGGTTCAGGTCACAGCAAGAAGAGGCCCACCGTCGCCTCGGCTTCGAATGCAGCTCAGTCTTCGGTCAGGTCGCTGATGGCCGCCGACGAGCCCACCAAGCACGTCGCCAGGAAGCGCGCCAGAGCCGTCGCCAAGCCGAGCCACTCTGAGGCGATCAACAAGGCCGTCAGGGAGATGAAGTACGGGGCGGGCAAAGGATCTTCGCTGGATGCGATGGAGACGTACATCGGCGCGCAGTACAAGGTCGACGCTGAGATGCTGGCTCCGTTGACAACTTCATCGGACGCCAAGCCTAACGCCTCTGCGGCCGGTGCTAAGAGAAAGGCATCGTCCGCGGCAGCTCCGGGACCACCTGCGAAGATGGCGAAATCGTCAATCACCAAGGGCAAGAAGGCCACCGCTGCCGACAAGTAAGTCCCTTGCATCGTCGTCTGACGATGCACACAAAAAAGCCCTTTTCAGGGCTAACAATTTTGTCATGAATATTTTACAAATATTCGTTTCTTTATAACACCGAGTCAAAAACATTTTATAACAATCAATGTGAGGTTAAGCCAGCGATGGAGCCGGCCATGGTCCTGATATTGCTGGGGTAAGAGTACGTCAAGCAGTACACCGGCTCTGACCCGAGAGGTGACAAGCAATAGCTCTTAAATTATCTCTATAATTAATACATTTCAGAGGCTCATATTCATGAGCAGCATTCCGCGACACACGACGCGGAATGCTGCTCATGAATATGAGCCTCTAGCATGGCTTGAAACTAGTTGAGTTCCTCGTCAAAACGTAGTGAGTAAGCCGATAACATAATAATTAAAACTATTATTATATAGCTTTGTATGATCATTTCGTTTCTTTGACGATCTATTTACCTTTTACTTCAATGTATGTATCTTCAAGAGAAAGCTCACGTTTTCATACTATTTTTCTTTAACGTTCATAGTATACTTCCTCAAAAAATAAAAGACGTGGTATTCATATTATTTAAAATTTAATCAAGAATGCTTTGTCAATAATGTTTCCAAGTTAGTGGTTAGTGTAGGAAATCCAACCAAGGAGGCGACGCGCACATTCCAGGCGGCAGGTTCAGGCGCTACGTGAGCTACGTCATCGTATCCTATGTGGCCTACGTGACCTACGCACGTGCACAGAACAACGTTGTCAGGTGCGACGGTAGCGACAAGACAAGAAGCTTCGGTCTCTCTCAAGAGCTATCTACATGTCAAACTATTATACTCATTTTTAAATAAATAAATACTTAGTTTATTGTACACACAGTCCACTCTTTAATTTATAATAACTAAGCTATCGACGGTTGCTTAATCGATGGTTGATAATAACGTAATACATAAAATTTGGTAAAACATTGATGTAATACATGAAATATTAATTAGAAGTACAGGAGGTATTCTCAATTCAACATTCAACATTTAAAAAAAAAACATTTAAATGATTCTAAAACAAATCCAGTAGCTACTACGG
The DNA here is from genome assembly GCF_023101765.2 of Spodoptera frugiperda. Taxonomy (NCBI): domain Eukaryota; kingdom Metazoa; phylum Arthropoda; class Insecta; order Lepidoptera; family Noctuidae; genus Spodoptera; species Spodoptera frugiperda. The sequence goes on from NC_064221.1 coordinate 9,295,551, forward strand.
CAGGCATTATACAGGTTTCTTGTACAGCAATATCGACAATTTATCCAAGGTATAGAGTAGGTCGAGAGGCGACATTATACTTCAAAGCTTCTAAGAGATGCGATAACAACTCCTTATTATGTATTTGACCCAGTCCTTGCTCTACACTACAGAGTTACTATTGGCAACAAACAATAGTAAAGTACAGTTATTTCTTTTTTTATTGCTAATTTTGTACGACATTTAATATATGAACGTCTACGACCATTGTTATTGGTTGTCAGAAGTAGAAACAATACTACAACAGCCTCCTAGTCAATAATAATAATCATTAGATAAGCTTTATCGTTTAAAACCGACACAAACGTATGAAAATTTGTCAAGGTCATCGACATGTCACGTAGTCACCTAATAATTGTTATTGCTAATTGTGTAGGCCTTTGCCCACTATCTCGTCTGATGGTAAGCGATGAAATATTATATACTTAGGCTTGAATTCTTTGAAATGCTTTTGGAGACGGGAACAACTTTTTGTAACTAATATTAATCAATTATTTTCTGATAATATCGTAGTATGGACATAACCAACACATTCATCAAAATGTATCATGTATGGAGTTCCACAAGGTAGTATTATTGGCCCAATATATTTACTACAAATTTATCTGATATAGAATAAATATTAGGCAAAAAACAACCAGAATTTTGTTTGCAATATAAATATGCAAGTGTACTGCAGCTTTGCACGGCAATGTAAAACGTTTCGTATTGTTGGATCAAGTTTGTTGGCCTAAAAATAACGTAAAAATATTCCTACGAACGTTTCTGCATTCCGTAACAAAGGAAAGTACGTTTGAGATAACTCAGCGATAATATTTTTCTGAGAATAAAATAATGTAAATATTCAAGAAGATTTCTTAATATATCCAAGAAGATTTCGAGTATCCTTTAGTGAACTAAAGGATACTCGAAATCTTCTTGGAACAATTTTACAATAGTGGACGAACACACCTAGAGAGAGAAATAAAATTAATTGACACTTTTTATGTATGTTAGTCACCAATTCTCGTAACGAAATCTTATACGGGCACAAAACTATGTTTAAAATATATCATAATACTTGAATGTATTAATTTTGTCTGAAAAATATCGTATTTTGCGAACATTTTATCCCTAAGTCAAATACTGGTCGAGTGACACCCCGTGCTTGCTCTTGATAGATGTCAATTTGTATGTTAATACAAACAGATGACGTCATGTCTTCTTCAAACTGCATATTTATGATTTCAGAACATTGTGGGACTGAGGCCCGAAGTTCAGTAGTTTACTTGGAAATTTTGGAATTGAAAATAGTGAAATTAAAATGAAGTCTGCACCGTAGTGCTTTATTTTAAATTGACTTCTAAATCGTTGTTATCTATTTGTTCTGGCTTTTTAAGATCAAAATAATAACAGTGTTAGCAATGAGTAGATGAAATTTTGTAAAATGTAATGACTGTAGGTGACGTTAATAATTAAATATTTTAACGAAACAGAAAATATAAAAATTTTAATTTTCAAACAAAAAATAATTTAATACTAATTAATAACTAGAATCCGTAGGTATAACGAAAAGTTTAGAACATCAACAACAAAACACGATAAGAGAACCAGATTTAAGACCGTTTATTTCACATATACACTAAGAATTTAATAACTAATAATGCAATAAGAACGGCACGAATGGACGGGAGTGATACTACGGCCTCACAGAAAACCAACGCTTGCATTGTATTTCGTTGTGCCAGTGAGCTTAGTCTATCCTATCCCCGATTCCTCGACAACCATAAAATTCCTAACCCCCAAAAGGCCGACAACACACTTGTAACACCTCTGGTTTTTCAAGTATCCATGGACGGCGGCGATTGCTTACCATTAGGTGATCCGTCTGCTCGTTTACCGGTGTATTCCATAAAAAAGTATTCCTAAAGGAGAATGACATCAGTTAATCTAAATAAAACGCTCAGTTACCTCGACTGCGCAAAGAACTGAAGCTATAACAGGTCTATAAATATTTAACGAAAGCACATGCCCCGCTTTAATAACCAATTAAAATTATAATCAACGTATTCTCGAAGGAACATTGTATTTTCTTACGCCACGCTGCGATGAACCGAGTTTGCGTACCAAAGGAAAGGTTGATAATCTGAAGTAATTGGCACTTTGTGGAAGATATAAATGCATTATAAGATTGGTGACAAAGCTTTAAGGTTTGTTGAGTGAAAATGGCGTGATATGAATGATTTGGATATAATAAAATCTTTTTAAAAGAGGATAAAAATTAAATAATGCATTTGTAAGGACAATTGTACGAATTCATTGTGCCAAATCATACAAAATTAATTCTAATATTAAAGAAACTGCAGTAAGGAACCTCGTTATCTCGTCAAAATTGTAAAACAATGAATATAGACTACCTGCAAAAAGTCTCTCTGTATCGTTTACTTGGAAAAATAAATATATCTTTACAAAGGGTCATAGCTACCACGTTTGAAAGGATTATTTCCCGTTATTTGCTTATCACCTATTGTTATAAAATCCTTATCTATTATTGGTCAAAATCGGCTTAAACAATAGAAATGCATAGGGCTTGTAGGCTATATAAGGGAGGATTTTTCAAGTACGTGCACACTTACAGTTTCGACTGCAGACAGTGACTACCTATTGTGATAAAGAAGTGATTGGTGAACGTTAATCGTGAATCATGAATTCCGTAAACATTTTCAACATTTTGGAAGAAGTACATAGTGCTGATTCCTTATTAGACATGTCTTACCATCAAGACGAAAGTGGTCTGGAACAGACCGCCATAGTTGGATACAACAACTATACCAACAAGAATTCGGGAAGCAAGACAACAAATGAAGGAGAAAAGCCAGAAACCGAGGTTGCTCAGTTCCACTTAGATTTACAAAACTGTAGATCATTTGAGGAGTTTCAATTTCTCAATAAAGTCAAAGAAGGCACATACGGAGTCGTTTACAGAGGGAGCGACAAGAAAACTGGCGAAATAGTTGCCCTTAAACATTTAAAAACAAATAATGGGACGACCGGATTCTCCATCGCCGTGCAGAGAGAGATAGACCTATTGATGAAGTTGGAGCACATCAACATTATCACTGGACACGAGGTTGCGGGGGGCCCCAGAAGCGAAGAGGTATTCGTAGTAATGGAGTATGTACCTCACGAGGTTAAGAATTTAATGCAGACAATGCGCAACAACCGACTTACGTTTGGCCCTGAACACGTTAAGTGTATTATGATCCAGCTGCTAACCGCCGTTCAGTATCTACACGACAGCAGTGTATTTCACCGGGACCTCAAAACCTCCAACATTTTACTAACAGAGGATGGTATACTGAAGGTGGCAGATTTTGGCTTGGCCAGAGAATACGAAGGCCCTCATAAGCAATATTCGCCAGATGTGGCAACACTGTGGTACTGTGCGCCAGAAGTCCTGCTAGACAGCAAGACTTACGGCACTCCTCTAGATATGTGGAGTGTCGGTTGCATATTTGGTGAGCTGATTACTTTACAGCCACTGCTGCCCGGGACCTCTCAGTTCAATCAGCTAAAAATAATGTACGAGGTTTTGGGGACACCTTCAGACACGGTTTGGCCAGGCTATAGCGATCTGCCATTAGTAAACAATATAATATTCGACGAGTATCCATCGGGCGGGTTGCACAAAAAAATAAACGAGGACTTACTCTCAGAAAGTGGTTTTTCTTTGCTAGTTGAAATGTTGACTTACGATCCATCAAAACGGGCGACAGCAACTGAAGCATTGCTGCACCCCTACTTTAACGAGGAGCCGGCGGCAATAGAGCCGGCCATGTTCATGTCTTCGCTGTGGTTAGAGGACTCCGGCTCTGACACGGAAGACCACGAGCAGTCCTGCGGCTCTGACACGGAAGACCACGGGAAGTACTATGGCTCTGACACGTGTACGACGAGAGTTACCACAGCACTGATTCGGAAGAGAATCTCACCTCTGACGCAAATTCTTCCGTTGGCAGCATTCTGAACACCGATGACGACACGACGGAATAATGAATTCTCGTTACGCACGTTATGCCTTCAGGGCAAAAATGGTATGAAACAACCCGCGAGAAACGAGAGAGAGCTCGTACTACTGACGAAGGTGGGCACGTCGACATTATCACAGGGCACGAGATTACTGTCGTCTCCAGAAGCAATGAAGTATTCCTAGGCGCATCGCCAAAGCCTAACGCCTCTGCGGCCGGTGCTAAGAGAAAGGCGTTGTCCGCGGCAGCTCCGGGACCACTTGCGAAGATGGCGAAATCGTCAATCGCCAAGGGCAAGAAGGCCACCGCTGCCGACAAGTAAGTCCCTTGCATCGTCGTCTGACGATGCACACAAAAAAGCCCTTTTCAGGGCTAACAATTTTGTCATGAATATTTTACAAATATTCGTTTCTTTATAACACCGAGTCAAAAACATTTTATAACAATCAATGTGAGGTTAAGACAGCGATGGAGCCGGCCATGTTCCTGATATTGCTGGGGTAAGAGTACGTCAAGCAGTACTCCGGCTCTGACCCGAGAGATGACAAGCAATAGCTCTTAAAACAGTGTAACCTCTCACTTAAGTTCATCTTTTGGTACCTTCGAAAAGTGAAGAGATTGTTGGATTGGATTGGATTGTTTTTATTAATCATGGCTTCTGTGGACAATTTCAAAATATCAATAGGATATTAAAAAACTTTTGATTCCTCGTTACGCAGATAACTGTATTTTAATGATCACGTAACAACAAAAGTAGTTAGTTAGTAGTAGTAGTAGTTTAAAAAGACAGCACAGGAAATAAATAAAAAATATACAAAAACAAATTACCGAGACAACAAAATAATCACAAAACAAAAGGCAACGAAGTGAAATTAAATAGAAAATTAAGAAACCTGAAGTATGCTGCATCTCCCTTCCATCCAACGTTCCAGAGTTTTCAGCAGTATGTTCAGAGGCAACAGTATTGACTGCACATCTTTGTCCACTATTTCCATTAATGTAATATTTAAAGAACATTTTTGTTGAATACGTTTGATTGTTTTCATTTTTATACAATGGTTAGAGGAAATCCAACCAAGGAGGCGACGCGCACATTCCAGGCGGCAGGTTCAGGCGCTACGTGAGCTACGTCATCGTATCCTATGTGGCCTACGTGACCTACGCACGTGCACAGAACAACGTTGTCAGGTGCGACGGTAGCGACAAGACAAGAAGACTTCGGTCTCTTTCAGTGGCCATGTCAAACTATTATACTAATGTTGTAAGTGTATTATAATTACTTGGTACACGCATCCACTATTTCATTTATAACAACTAAGCTATCGAAGGATGCTTAATCGATGGTCGATAATAACGTCACATACTAAAATAATACGAGAAACATTTTGAAATACAAACGTTTCTGCATTCCGTAATAAAGGAAAGTATGATTGAGATAAGTTAGCGATAATATTTTTCTTAGAATAAAACAATGTGAATATTAATTAAAGTATACTCGAAATCTTCTTGGAACAATATTCTGAGAGTGGATGAACACATTTAGAAAGTAGTACAAAATAGGTTACTAAAAAATAAATAATACTCTTTATGTATGTTGGTCACCAATTTTCATAACGAATTCTTTTATAGAATAAACAGATCAAAATTACGTTTGTAAATACAGGGTATAGTTTTGAAACCACAACAAAACTCGGGGCAGGTCACAGTAGTCATAAATGTTTGATTTAAAATAAGGTTTCTGGTCAATAGGTAAAAACACGGCTATAATAAATTATTTAAGTTTTGCAGTATTTCAGAATAATTCGCCAAAAAAAGGTTTTTAGGGAATTGGTAATATTATATGGTTAGGTAACCATACCCGGCGTGTATAAGATTATAGTATACGAATATTGTACTCCAATCGATACGTGGAGTATTGGCTGCATATTTGCAGAATTGATTTCTTTGCGGCCGCCGTTCAATGATACGAAGCAATCTACTTTCTGAAGATGGGCTATCTCTGTTGCAAAGCTTTTTGTTGTATGTTCAGTGGAAAGAATGACAGCATGCATACTTCGAAGAACAGCCAGTGGCGATCGAACCGGGCATGATGCCGACGTGGCCCGCCAAGTCGGAGGACACCGCGCAGCTGCAGCTCTGTCCCTGACACGGATGGAGCTATCTGATGGACCAGCTCTTGCTTTTTAATGAAAAGAATCGGCAAACAAGCAGGCGAATCACTGAACGGTAGCAATTGGCGACAATAAAGGTGTTCAAAGCTACGTTGCCGACCTAATGAGATTACGATTGAGATTTTGTTCCAGTGTATAACTAGTACATTAATATGTTAAGTTTCTTATGTATTATCAATGATGTAATGTAATAACTAATTAAATGAATATATATATATGAAATAAATAAACATTTTACAATTTAAGCATTTCTTTCGTTTAAGACTACAATAAAGCTAAAAGAAAAAAAAAGGATAGAAAAAGGTACTCTTAAAACAAATCAGTAAGATTTGTTTATATATAGGGTCGGGTGTCTCACATTGAACCAGGCAGCTACATTTAACCACCGCCGAATCTCGAAAATGTGACATTGCTAAAGTGCGCTAATATGAGTAAAAGAGAGGTATTTACGTTCCATTCCTGCCCACTAGTTTACGTGGCGATCGCGAGCTAAGTGGTTTTATAAGGAGCATTCGAAAGCAAACTGACTCAAAAAGTAAGTCTTTTTTGCAAATTCAATTCTTTTTTAGCTTTTTTCCATTAAATAATATCAATTTAATTATATATACATTGTTTTCTATGGTTAGTTAGCAATTAAAAGCGCTATAATTCGTGTTTTTACGAGATTGATTTGCCGGTAAAATATTGAAGTTAGTTATCAAAACGTGGTGTGTCTCACAGTGAACCACCTGAGGGTGGTACACATTGAGCCCTGGAACATTACGTACATCCCAGTCACTAAATGAGTTTATTTAAAGAAATGTTTTTAATTTGTTATAAAATGGTGCGAAACGAAGTGTTAACAAGAAAAGAGGTGGGCATTTGGCTGGCAACATGCTTAAAGCCCTTAAACTGCACAGGTGAAAGTATTCGTATAAGATTTAAAGTGATTTTAATAAAATTAAATATAAGGCTGACTATTAGACTGTTGAATAGTTTGTTTTATAATAAATAAAAATTGTATAATTCACTATTCCTGTTTTTATTATTCTCACAAAGTTTTTCGCTTTGATTTCGCTTATAAATGGAACCAGAATACATAGAAATAAGGTGGCTAAATGTGAACCATACCCTGGTTAAATGTGTACCACCTGGGGTACTCATTGAACCAAAAATCATTTTTCATGAAAACCTTGTTTACACTGAAACTAAAAGGAATATGAGAAATTAATGTTTTACAAAATTAAAGCTAGATAAATTTGCTAAGTATACACAAAAAATTAAAGACATTGATTGAAAATCCAGCCCACTATGAGACTTTGAAATTTACCTGGTTCAATGTGAGACACCTTACCATACGCTCCGTACTTTTCAGTGCAGAGTCTTAAACATATCCTCCAAAGCTTTAGTGAACAATCGGGTAGCACCGTCCCTTTGTTTCACTAATACTTAGAAAACTAATTATTGTTTTTAAAATCACAAAAATGTATTGAATTTAACCGATTGGAAAAACTACCTCATTGTGTTCTACTATCTATTCGGATGCGTGGGAAAATAAATGTATTATCTTTAAAAAGTGTAAAGAATTATTTTCTATTATTTGCTTATCACCTATTGTTATTAAGATCCTTATCTGAAAACAAGACAAATATTGGTCAAAATCAATTTAGGGAACAATAGAAATGCATAGGGCCTGTGGACTATATAAGGGAGGATTTTTCAAGTACGTGCACACTTACAGTTTCGACTGCAGACAGTGACTACCTATTGTGATAAAGAAGTGATTGGTGAACGTTTATCGTGAATCATGAATTCTGTGAAGAGTTTCAACATGTTGGAAGAAGTGAACCTAGATTTACAGAACTGTAGATCGATTGAGGAGTTCCAATTTCTCGATAGAGTTAACGAAGGAACATTTGGAGTCGTTTACAGAGGAAGCGACAAGAAAACAGGCGACATTGTTGCCCTAAAACATTTAAAAAAATTAACAAGGCGACAGGATTCTCCATCGCCGCACAGAGAGAGCTCGATCTACTGATGGAGATGGAGCAACATTGTCACAGGACACGAGATCGCGGTGGGCTCCAGAAGTGACGAGGTATTCCTAGTTTTGGAGTATGTGCCCAACGAAATGAACAGTTTAATGCACACAATGCGTAACAACAGGGTAGTGTTTGGCCCCGAACACGTAAAGTGCCTAATGATTCAATTGCTGACCGCCATTCAATATCTCCACCACAGCAATGTATTTCACCGTGATCTCAAACCATCCAACATTGAAGGTGGCAGATTTCGGGATGGCCAGAGATTTTGATATACCCTATCAACAATATACGCCGGTTATGGTAACGCGCTGGTACCGTGCGCCCGAGCTGCTACTACGCAGCAAAACATACGGCACTCCTATACACATGGGGAGTGTCGGGTGTATATTCGCTGAGCTGATGAATTTGCAGCCGCTGTTTCCCGGGTCATCCGAAATTAATCAGTTAAAAATAATATTCGAGGTTCTGGGTACACCATCAGACACAGTTTGGCCCGGCTATAGCAAGTTAACACTGGCAAGCAATGTGATATTCGACGAGTTTCCATCGGGCGGGTTACGCAAGAAGATAAACCAAGACCTACTCTCGGATAATGGATTTTCTTTGCTGCTGGAGTTGTTGACGTATGATCCGTCAATGCGCGCGACATCAACTGAGGCATTGCTGCACCCTTACTTTGACGAGCAGCCGTTGGCGGTGGAGCCGGCCATGTTTATGACGTCGCTGTGGTCAGAGTACTCCAGCTCTGACACGGGAAATGACCAGCAGTACTCCGGCTCTGACACATGGTACGACGAGCAGTACTCTAGAACTGACACGGCTGACGATCTTACCTCCGCTTCTAGTTCTTCAGTTGGTACATCAGACAACGATGACGGCGCGACGTAATAATAAATTTTCGCAAGGCTCGTCATGACATCAAGAATAAATTGGTCTGTGGCACATCGTCATAACAGAACAAATACAAAAATAACGGGAGAAAAAAGTAATCATACCTGCGATAAGTCGGTAATAAACGAATCGAAAGGAAACATCAGAAACCGATATTGTTCGAACCGAGATTTACAGAACAGTGTATCGATTGAGAAGTTTCTGAACAGTTGATGAAAGACCATACAGAGTCTTTCATAAAGCAAGCGACAAGCAAACAGGGGACGTCGTCGCCCTAAAATATTTTATAAAAATCAAATTGGAGATTAAAAAAGTACTGCTTTATCTTTAGAGTTGTCGATCTGTAGACGAGTTCCAATATCTCTACAAAATCGATGAAACATCTTAAAAAAATCAATGAAAGGGAAGGATACACCATCGCCGCTCGGAGAGAGATATTGCATAAAATGCAGCATCCTAATATCGTCGCAGGCCGCGGACTAGCGTCGCGTCGGATTCCAGAAGCGAACAAGTGTTTATAGTCATAAAGCTCGTTGACTACGACCTTAAAACTTTCATGGACACAATGCACAGCAACAACCAATTGTTTTCTATAGAACACGTGAAATGCTTAATGAAGCACTCCGCTTCAAGTTCTTCCGTTGGTACATCTGACAATGATGACGACGCGACGTAACAACACATTTTTATTACGCAAATCATGCCATCAGGAAAAAATTGGTCTGTGACACATCGCCATATCAGAACAGAGACATACAAAACCAATATAATGGGAGAAAACACTAAATATACTGTCGGTGATTTTTATCATCATCAAGAAGAAAAATCAGAAAAAATATGACGTCGACACACACCACATTTCAAAACCGTAGGTCGATTGAGAAGTTTCAATTTCTCAAAAATTTATGAAGAAACATACAGAGTCGTTAACGGAGCAAGCGACAAGCAAACAGGGGACGTCGTTGCGCTAAAACATTTTATGACAATCAACGTGAGGATAAGATGGTGATGGAGACACAATAGCCATGGAGCCGGCCATGGTCCTGATATTGCTAGAGTAAGAGTACGTACGTAAGGCCCGAGAGACGACAAGCCATACCTCTGAAGACAACCTCACCTCTCACTTAGTTCATCCTTTGTTACTTTCGAAAAGTGAAGAGATTGATGTATATTTTTTATTGATCATGACTTTTGTGGATAATTTTAAAATATCAGTTGGAGGTAAAAAAAAACTACTGATTCCTCGTTACGCAAGCTACTTCAAGCTGTACTTTAATTATCACGTAATGACAAAAGTGGTTTAAAAAGGGCAGCAACGCACAGAATATCCAAAAACAAAATACGAAGAGAGACAAATAATCCCAAGCACAAAACGTCGAAGCGGATTAAAAACCAAAAGCAAGACATCATTGATGGTGAATCTCCCTTCCATGCGGCGTTTCATAGTGGTCGATTTCTAGACGAGTTCCAATATCTCTACAAAATCGATGAAGGATCATTCGGAGTTATCCATGGAGCCAAGGAAAAACGGACGGAAGAACTCGTCATCAAACATCTCAAAAATATCAACTAAAGGGAAGGACACTCCACCGCTGCTCGGAGAGAGCTTGAGATATTACATAAAATGCGACATCCCAATATCGTCGCAGGCCGCGGACTAGCGTCGACTCCCAGCAACGAACAAGTGTTTATAGTTATGGAGCTCGTTGACTACGACCTTAAAACTTTCATGCAGACAATGCACTGCAACAAGCAATTGTTCTCTATAGAACACATAAAATGCCTAATGAAGCAACAGTCAGAAAAAGTCAACAGTTGTTGAAGGCGGTACAACACCTTCATGACCACCACGTGATGCATTGTAATCTCAAAACAAGCAATATCTGGCTATCGAACAAAGGTGTAATGAAGGTGGAAGATTTTAGGATGGCCCGAGAACATGAATTCCCTCGTCAGCAATATACGCCTGGTATGGTAACACACTGATACCTTGCGCCTGAACTATTGCCACTAAGCAAAACAAATGGCACTTATCAATAGACGGAAGTTATCAATAGAGTTGATGAAGAAACAAACGGTGTCGTGCACAGAGCAAGCGACAAGCACAAAGGAGACGTAGATGCCCTGAAATATTTAAAAAAAAATGATTAGAGGACAGGATTCTCCATCGCCACGCAAAGAGAGCTCGACTGATGGAGATGGAGCACATCAATATTGTCACAGGACACGAGATCACGGTGGGCTCCAGAAGTGACGAGGTATTCCTAGTTATGGAATATGTGCCCAATGAAATTAATAGTTTATTGCACACAATGCGTAACAACAGAGTAACGTTTGGCCCCGAACACGTAAAGTGCCTTATGGTTCAATTACCTACACCACAGCAGTGTATTTCACCGTGATCTCAAACCGTCCATAATTCTACTTTTTACCGAAGATGTTATACTGAAGGTGGCAGATTTTGGGATGTCCCGAGATTATGATAACCCCTATCGGCAATATACGCCGGTTGTGGTAACGCGCTGGTACCGTGCGCCCGAGCTGCTACTACACAGCAAGACATATTCGGTGAGCTGATGAATCTGCAGCCGCTGTTTCCCGGGGTATCTGAGATAAATCAATTAAAAATAATATTCGAGATTCTGGGGACACCATCAGACACAGTTTGGCCCGGTTACTGCACGTTACCTCTAGCAAGCGATATAATATTCGACGAGTTTCCATCGGGCGGGTTGCGCAAGAAGATAAACCAGGATCTACTCACGGATAATGGATTTTCTTTGCTGCAAAAAGCAGCATCAGACAGAATAACCAAAAAACAAAATACGAAGAGAGGCCAATAATCACAAGTACAAGACATCGAAGAGGATTAAAAAACAAAAGCAAGTCATCATTGATGCTGAATCTCCCTTCCATCCGGCGTTCCAGAGTTGTCGATCTGTAGACGAGTTCCAATATCTCTACAAAATCAACGTAGGTTCATTCAGAGTTGTACATGGAGCCAAGGACAAACGGACGGGAGAACTCGTTGCCCTCAAACAACTTAAAAAAATTAATGAAAGAGAAGGATACTCCATCGCCGCTCGGAGAGACCTTGAGATATTGCTTAAAATGCAGCATCCCAATATCGTCGCAAGCCGCGGACTAGCGTCGAGTTCCAGAAACGACCGAGTGTATATAGTCATGGAGCTCGTTGACTACGATCTTAAAACTTTCATGCAGACAATGCATAGCGACAAGCAATTGTTTTCTGTCGAACATGTGAAATGCTTAATGAAGGAACTATTGAAGGCGGTACAACACCTTCATGACCATCACGTGATACATAGTGACCTCAAAATAAGCAATATCTTGCTATCCAACGAAGGTGTACTGAAAGTGGCAGATTCTGGGATGGCCCGAGATTATGAATTCCCTCTTTAACAAGATGCGCTTGGTATGGTAACACGCCGGAACCATGCGCCTGAACTACTGCCACTTAGCAAAACAAATGGCACTTATCAATAGACGGAAGTTATCAATAGAGTAGATGAAGAAACAAACGGTGTCGTGTACAGAGCAAGCGACAAGCACACAGGAGATGTAGATGCCCAGAAATATTTAAAAAAAATGATGGGACGACAGGATTCTCAATCGCCGCGCAGAGAGAGCTCGATCTACTGATGGAGATGGAGCACATCAATATTGTCACAGGACACGAGATCGCGGTGGACTCCAGAAGCGACGAGGTATTTCTAGTTGTGGAATATGTGCCAAACGAAATTAACAGCTTAATGCACACAATGCGTAACAACAGGGTAACGTTTGGCCCAGAACACGTAAAGTGCCTACTGGTCCAATTGCTGACCGCCGTTCAATATCTACACCATAGCAGTGTATTTCACCGTGATCTCAAACCATCCAACATTCTAATTACCGAAGATGGTATACTGAAGGTGGCAGATTTTGAGTGGGCCCGAGATTATGATATGGGGATATCAAATCAGCAATATACGCCGGTTGGGTTAACGCGCTGGTACCGTGCGCCCGAGCAGCTAATACGCAGCAAAACATACGGCACTCCAATAGACATGTGGAGTGTCGGGTGCATATACACTGAGCCGATGAATTTGCAGCCGCTGTTTCCTGGGACATCTGAAATTAATCAGCTAAAAATAATGTACGAGGTTTTGGGGACACCTTCAGACACGGTTTGGCCCGGCTATAGCGCATTGCCTTTAGTTAGCGAAATAATATTTGACGAGTATCCATCGGGCGGGTTGCGCAAGCAGATAAACCAGGACCTACTCTCGGATAATGGGTTTGCTTTGCTGGTTGAATTGTTGACGTATGATCCGTCAAAACGGGTGACAGCAACTGAAGCATTGCTGCACCCATACTTTAACGAGGAGCCGGCGGCAATCGAGCCAGCCATGTTCATGTCTTCGCTGTGGTTAGAGGATTCCGGCTCTGACGCGGAAGACCACGAGCAGTACTGCGGTTCTGACACCGAAGACCACGGGAAGTACTATGGCTCTGACACGGAAGACCACGGGAAGTACTATGGCTCTGACACGGAAGACCACGGGAAGTACTATGGCTCTGACACGTGGTACGACGAGAGTTACTACAGCACTGACTCGGAAGAGGATCTCACCTCTGACGCAAATTCTTCCGTTGGCAGCATTCTGGACACCGATGACGACACGACGGAATAATTAATTCTCGTTACGCACGTTCTCTTCTCGTTAGTGCGAAATCGTCAATCGCCAAGGGCAAGAAGGCCACCGCTGCCGACAAGTAAGTCCCTTGCATCGTCATCTGACGATGCACACAAAAAAGCCCTTTTCAGGGCTAACAATTTTGTCATGAATATTTTACAAATATTCGTTTCTTTATAACACCGAGTCAAAAACATTTTACAACAATCAATGTGAGGTTAAGACAGCGATGGAGCCGGCCATGTTCCTGATATTGCTGGGGTAAGAGTATGTCAAGCAGTACTCCGGCTCTGACCCGAGAGGTGACAAGCAATACCACTTAAAACAGTGTAACCTCTCACTTAAGTTCATCTTTTGGTACCTTCGAAAAGTGAAGAGATTGTTGGATATTTTTTATTAATCATGGCTTCTGTGGAGAATTTCAAAATATCAATAGGATATTAAAAAACTTTTGATTCCTCGTTACGCAGATAACTGTATTTTAATGATCACGTAACAACAAAAGTAGTTTTAAAAAGACAGCAAAGAAAATATACAAAAAAAATATACAAAAACAAATTACCTAGACAACAAAATAATCACAAAACAAAAGGCTACGAAGTGAAATTAAATAGAAAATTAAGAAACCTGAAGTATGCTGCATCTCCCTTCCATCCAACGTTCCGGAGTTTTCAGCAGTATGTTCAGAGGCAACAGTATTGACTGCGCATCTTTGTCCACTGTTTCCATTAATGTAATATTTAAAGAACATTTTTGTTGAATACGTTTGATTGTTTTCATTTTCATACAATGGTTAGTGTAGGAAATCCAACCAAGGAGGCGACGCGCACATTCCAGGCGGCAGGTTCAGGCGCTACGTGAGCTACATCATCGTATCCTATGTGGCCTACGTGACCTACGCACGTGCACAGAACAACGTTGTCAGGTGCGACGACAAGACAAAAAGCTTCGGTCTCTTTCAAGAGTAGTCTATGTATATCAAAGTATTATACTAATGTTGTAAATTTTTAAATATAGTTACTTGATTTATTTTCCACACAGACCACTCTTTCATTTATAACAACAAAGCTATCGAAGGAATCATTAACAGTTAGGCTTTTCTTAATGAAACCTTCTGGAATGTATATTTTATCTGGCTTTATCCTAGGAAATTGTGGAAACATAATAATAATATGTTGCATGCGATGCTTAATCGATGGTTGATAATAACGTCACTACTCGTAGTACGTACAATTTGGTAAAACATTAATTATAAGTACAGTAGCTATTCTCAATTGAACTGAACTTTTAAAAACTTAGAACCTTTTAATCCTGAAATAAAACCGAGGAGGCAAAGAAAGATCCATTACTACTATTATCCGATATCGGGAACTCATAGAAATAGAAAAACATAGTAAATATCCCGTTTCGAGTTCTAATACTATTGTTAGTGACCATGTCAGTTTAAAAACTTAGATCCATTACTAATTAGGAAAAAGACGACTTATTATGTATTAGTTTGTCATTACATACAGTGGACTGTCACGGCCTATTGAGTGTTAAAGAGTCCTCTGTACCGCGGAGAGTATGTTGAGCCGTTAGTCCGGTTATTATATGAACGTCTACGATCATTGTTATTGGTTGTCAGAAGTCGAAACAATTCTGCAACAGTCAATAAGAATAAATAGATAAGCTTAAAGGTCTCAGCACACATATGGGATCGGAAAGGGATCGTCACCGTATCGCCTCGAGCCGTTCAGAATGGTTTGTATTAAACTCCCTACTGCAACCCAACTAATCGGAATAATAACGAAATCGCCTCGCCTCGGAACAGGCTCCGAACTTGAATTCCCGCGCTTACGGCTCATCGTCCCCGCGCTTACGTTTCTCCGTCCCCGCGCTTACGTCTCTCCGTACCCGAGCTCACATCTCTTCGTCCACCCTTTCCCCTTTCCCCTCCCGCGACGGGACGGCAAGGCGTAAGCGCGGTGTCGCCTAGCCGTAGCCTAGTTGACATACAGGCGCTGCTGATACGCTTTCGTTACGTGCATACGGTAGGTTGACGCCTGGTTGACAGCGAGGCAAAAGGCGTTACGGTTACGATCCCTTTCCGATCCCATATGTGTGCTGAGACCTTTATTGTTTAAAACCGACACAAATGTATGAAGATTTCTTAAGGTCATCGATATGTCACGTAGTCACCTTATAATTGTTATTGCTAATTGTGTAGGCCTTTGACCACTATCTCGCCTGATGGTAAGCGATAAAATATTGAATAAGCTTGAATTCTTTGAAATGCTTTTGGATTCTACGGGGACCAATTTTTTTTAACTAATATAAAACAATTATTTTCTGATAATATCGTAGTGTAACATACACATTAGCGAACAAAATGTATAATTTATGGAGTTCCACAAGGAAGCATTATTGGTCCAATATTTTTACTACACATCTAGTTGATATTGAATAAATAATAGGCTAGAAGAATTGGTTGCCTTCAAAACAAATATGCAAGTGACCCGCAAACTTTGCACGGCGATGTAAAACTTCTCGTATTGTTGGATCAAGTTTGTTTACCAACAAATATTCTTTAAAACCCAGAGAAATAAAAATACTACTAAAAACGTTTCTGCATTATGTAAGAAAGGGAAGCGATAATATTTTTCTCAGAATAAAACAATGTAATTGTTTTATTCTAAAAGATACTCGAAATCTTCTTGGAACAATATTACAATAGTGGACGAACACACACAGCAGGGAGGAGGGAGACAGGCGTGAGGTTATGTATGTATGTATGTATGGACGAACACAGTCATCCAGAGAGAGAAATAAAATTAATTGACACTTTGCATGTATGTTCGTAATTAATTCTCGTAATAAAATCTTTTAAGGTAAAACAGATCAAAACTATGTAGTTTATTATTATGTATATTTTGAACATTCAAAATAAATATAATAACACTTAAATGTATTAATTTTGTCTGAAAAATATCGTACCTTGCGAACATTTATCCCTAAGTCAAATGCTGGTCGAGTGACACCCCGTGCTTGCTCTTGATAGATGTCAATTTGTATGTTAATACAAACAGATGACGTCATGTCTTCTTCAAACTGCATATTTATGATTTCAGAACATTGTGGGACTGAGGCCCGAAGTTCAGTAGTTTACTTGGAAATTTTGGAATAGAAAATAGTGAACTTTAAATGAAGTCTGCACCGAGCTTTATTTTTAACTGACTTCTTAACCGTTGTTTTCTATTTGTTCTGATTTTCTAAGATCAAAATGATAACAGTGCTAGCAATGAGTAAATGAAATTTTGTAAATGTAAAGACTTTTGGTGATGTTAATAATTTTATACATTATGAAGACCGCTCATATGACTTAAATGAAACTACAAGTATTACCAGTCCAAAGAAAGCATAATATAATGAAATATTTCAACGAAAACAGAAAAACTAAATAAATTATAAAATAACATGGGTACCAGATTTCACTCCACACCATTTATTTCACAGCCACACACTAAAAATCGAATAACTAATCGAGCAACAAGTATTCTATTGCATACCATTAGGTGATCAGCTCGTTTACCGGCTTATTCCATAAAAAAAGTATTCCTAAAGGATAATAACATCAGTTAACCCAAATAAAATGCTCAGTTACTTCGCCTGCAAAGAACTGAAGCTATAACAGGTCTATAAATATTTAACAAAAGCACATGCCCCGCTTTAATAACCAATTAAAATTATAATCAACGTATTCTCGAAGGAACATTGTATTTTCTTACGCCACGCTGCGATGAACCGAGTTTGCATACCAAAGGAAATGTTGATAATCTCAAGTAATTGGCACTTTGTGGGAGAAATAAATGCATTATAAGATTGGTGACATAGCGTTAAGGTTTGATGACTGAAAATGGTGTGATATGAATTACTTGGATATAATAAAATCTTTTTAAAAGAGGATATGAACAAAATAATGCATTCGTAAGAACAATTGTACGAATTGGTACAAGTCATCGGCCAAAACACACAACATTAATTCTAATATTAAAGAAACCACAGTGAGGAACCTCGTTATCAAATATTGTAAAACAAAAATATTATAAACTACCTGCAAAAAGTCTCTTTGTATTGTTTTCTTGGAAAAATAAATATATCTTTAAAAAGGGTCATATCATCTATTGTTATAAAATCCTTATCTAATATTGGTCAAAATCGGTTTAAACAATAGACAAGCTGCGGGCCTGCGGACTATAAAAGGCAGGATTTTTCAAGTACGTGCACACTTACAGTTTCGACTGCAGACAGTGACTACCTATTGTGATAAAGAAGTGATTGGTGAACGTTAACCGTAAATCATGAATTCCGTAAACATTTTCAACATTTTGGAAGAAGTACATAGTGCTGATTCCTTATTAGACATGTCTTACCATCAAGACGAAAGTGGTCTGGAACAGACCACCATAATTGGATACAACAACCATACCGACAAGAATACGGAAATCGAGTCAACAAATCAAGGAGATAGACCAGAAACCGAGATTGCTCAGTTTCACTTGGATTTACAAAACTGTAGATCGTTTGAGGAGTTCCAATTTCTCAATAAAGTGAAAGAAGGAACATACGGAGTCGTTTACAGAGGAAGCGACAAGAAAACCGGCGACATAGTGGCCCTCAAACATTTAAAAACAAATAATGGGACGACAGGATTCTCCATCGCCGTGCAGAGAGAGATCGACTTATTGATGAAATTGGAGCATATCAACATTATTACAGGACACGAGGTTGCGGGGGGCCCCAGAAGCGAAGAGGTATTCGTAGTAATGGAGTATGTACCTCACGAGGTTAAGAATTTAATGCAGACAATGCGCAACAACCGACTTACGTTTGGCCCTGAACACGTTAAGTGTATTATGATTCAGTTGCTCACCGCCGTTCAGTATCTACACGACAGCAGCGTATTTCACCGGGACCTCAAAACCTCCAACATTTTGCTTACCGAAGATGGTATACTCAAGGTGGCAGATTTTGGCTTGGCCAGAGAATACGAAGGCCCTGATAAGCAATATTCGCCAGATGTAGCAACACTATGGTACTGTGCACCAGAAGTCCTGCTAGACAGCAAGACATACGGCACTCCTCTAGATATGTGGAGTGTCGGTTGCATTTTTGCTGAGCTGATTACTTTGCAGCCACTGCTGCCCGGGACCTCTCAATTCAATCAGTTACAAATAATGTACGAAGTTCTGGGGACACCTTCAGACACAGTTTGGCCCGGCTACAGCGCATTGCCATTAGTTAGTGAAATAATATTCGACGAGTATCCATCGGGCGGGTTGCGCAAAAAGATTAACGAGGACTTACTCTCAGAAAGTGGATATTCTTTGCTGGTTGAAATGTTGACTTACGATCCATCAAGACGGGCGACAGCAACTGAAGCCTTGTTGCACCCTTATTTTAACGAGGAGCCGGCGGCAATAGAACCGGCCATGTTCATGTCTTCGCTGTGGTTAGAAGACTCCAGCTCTTACACGGAAGACCACGAGCAGTACTATGGCTCTGACCCAGAAGACCACGGGAAGTACTATGGCTCTGACACAGAAGACCACGGGAAGTACTATGGCTCTGACACAGAAGACCACGGGAAGTACTATGGCTCTGACACGTGGTACGACGAGAGTTACTACAGCACTGACTCGGAAGAGGATCTCACCTCTGACGCAAATTCTTCCGTTGGCAGCATTCTGAACACCGATGACGACACGACGGAATAATGAATTCTCGTTACGCACGTTATGCCTTCAGGGCAAAAATGGTATGAAACAACCCGCGAGAAACGAGAGAGAGCTCGTACTACTGACGAAGGTGGGCACGTCGACATTATCACAGGGCACGAGATTACTGTCGTCTCCAGAAGCTATGAAGTATTCCTAGGCGCATCGCCTAGGAATACTTCATTGCTTCTGCCTATGACCAAAGCCTAACGCCTCTGCGGCCGGTGCTAAGAGAAAGGCGTTGTCCGCGGCAGCTCCGGAACCACTTGCGAAGATGGCGAAATCGTCAATCGCCAAGAGCAAGAAGGCCACCGCTGCCGACAAGTAAGTCCCTTGCATCGTCGTCTGACAATGCACACAAAAAAGCCCTTTTCAGGGCTAACAATTTCGTCATGAATATTTTACAAATATTCGTTTCTTTATAACACCGAGTCAAAAACATTTTATAACAATCAATGTGAGGTTAAGACAGCGATGGAGCCGGCCATGTTCCTGATATTGCTGGGGTAAGAGTACGTCAAGCAGTACTCCGGCTCTGACCCGAGAGGTGACAAGCAATACCTCTTAAATTATCTCTATAATTAATTCATGAGCAGCATTCCGCGTCGTGTGTCGCGGAATGCTGCTCATGAATATGAGCCTCTAGCATGGCTTGAAACTAGTCGAGTTCCTCGTCAAAACATTACGTGAGTAAGCCGATAACATAATAATTAAAACTATTATTATATAGCTTTGTATGATCATTTCGTTTATTTGACGATCTGTTTACCTTTTACTTCAATGTATGTATCTTCAAGAGAAAGCTCACGTTTTCATACTATTTTTATTTAATGTTCATAGTATACTTCCTCGAAAAATAAAAGACGTGGTATTCATATTATTTAAAATTTAATCAAGAATGCTTTGTCAATAATGTTTCCAACCCCCTGAAATTATTATGACTTTTTATCCCATGGGAACGCGGGCGAAGCCGCTGGCAGAAGCAAGTGATAAATAACGAGGGCTAATAAATTATTGAGGACTTTTTGAAACATTAAAAAGCTAGAAATGATTCTAAATTAGGATTTACAAATAAAAAGCCGAGGTTATGAGATGTATAGAAAGTGTATGTGTATGAGAAAATACACATTATGCTAGCGATAAATGAAACACATTTGACAATGACACTGGTAGGGCAAACAAAGTTATGTTTGATCTGATATTTTGGACAGCACATGATATACAGCAGTATGTTCAGAGGCAACAGTATTGACTGCACATCTTTGTCCACTGTTTCCATTAATCTAATATTTGAAGAACATTTTTGTTGAATACGTTCGGATTTTTTCATTTTCATACAATGGTTAGAGGATAAATCCAACCAAGGAGGCGACGCGCACATTCCAGGCGGCAGGTTCAGGCGCTACGTGAGCTACGTCATCGTATCCTATGTGGCCTACGTGACCTACGCACGTGCACAGAACAACGTTGTCAGGTGTGACGGTAACTTTTACGGTTGCTGCAGTTTGCATTCTTGTAATTAGTCTTCATTAAACTTAATTTGAGAATTTAAATTGGATTTTCCTGAAACATGATATTAAAAACTGCCTCGTTGGACGAGTGGTCGTAACTGCGATTGCGGGGTCTCGGATTTGATTCCCGTGACGGGCAAAGTATTGCTGGGTTTTTTTCGGTTTTTCTCAGTAGAAAGTAGCACGCAGCCTGGAATTGGGTCTGGTATATTGTAATAGGCTTAGCCCCTTTTATATGGGACTTATAAAACAATTAATGAAAAGTGTGTGTACATTGTGTAGCGGCATTACGTGGCGTATGTACACCTCTGCCTAACCTTTCGGGGATAAAAAGGGTGACGTTGCTTTTACTTTTATGATATTAAAAAGAATTAGTTCGCTATGGTATTGTCAAAATGTGCTGTTTGGGAGGCATTTGTCTTGCAGAGAATAGAAAACAGCCGACTGTGCCTTGCATATTTCTGGTTTCATCATTATTGCATTATATTTTAAATCAGATATCTAGACCAAAGATTGTATCAGCGCATCGCAGTACGTTTTAAGAAAAAATAATGGACGTTGACTACAATTCAAAACTCAAAATACTTCATGAAGACATTCATAATAAATACTTGTATTAACCTAGCTTCTATTAATGAACTCATCATAATTAAAATTAATGACCGTTTTCTTATTAATATAATCTCGTTCGATTTACTAATTAGGTCATTATGTGGTTACTTATACCGAATTAACTAATGAAACTGAAGAATTTTTATAAAATGCAATAATCAGGATAGTAATTAGGAAAGCCTATAAAATACACAGACACTACAGTTTAGACTGCAGACGTTAACTTTGTGAAGTTAAGATATAATATCTTAACTTCACAAAGTTAACGTCTGCAGTCTAAACTGTATTGCTAAGTACGAGTTAAAAATCATGAGTTTTGTGAACATTTGCAACACATCTAATGGAGCCAGTGCCGATTCCCCATCGGGCACACCACCTCGAGAAGTACTACGGGATACACATCGGGAGAAAACTGGCTTAAAAGTCGCCGCTAAACTGAAATATAAAAACAACTTTATAAGAAGAGCGAAAATGGATCATCAGTACAAGAACTGCAGCACGGATCAAGAAAAACGTGAAGCTGTTACACCTCTACCTCCATTCCGCCTGGCGTTTCAAAGCAGACGATCTCTGACCGAGTTCCAATATTTGAACAAGATTGCAGAAGGAGCCTTCGGAGCTGTGTTCAGAGCTCGGGATAAGAAAAAAGACGAAATAGTTGCTCTCAAAAGAATTAAAACCGACAATCGCAATGAAGGATTTTTCGTCGCAGCTTTGAGAGAACTAAAAATATTGCTCAAGATTCAACATCCAAATATTGTCGCCGGGCGGGAACTAGTATTAGGCAACAATATGGAGGAAGTGTTCGTAGTCATGGACTACGTGCCTCACGATTTGAGGAGTTACATGGATGCCATGCGCAAAAAACGACAATTATTTCCACCGGGCCAAGTCAAGTGTCTAATGACACAGCTCTTGTGTGCTCTACAACATCTTCACGAAAATTGGATACTTCATCGTGATCTTAAGCCCAGTAACATATTACTGTCACATGAAGGTGTCCTAAAGGTGGCAGACTTCGGATTGGCGCGAGAGTATGGATTGCCTCCCCGGCAATACACGCCGGGTATTGTCACCTTGTGGTACCGTGCGCCTGAATTGTTACTGTTTTCAGACGAATATTGTACTCCAATTGATATGTGGAGTATTGGCTGCATATTCGCAGAATTGGTTACTTTGCGGCCACTGTTTCCCGGACGATCTGAGCTCGATCAGATAAACAGAATCTTCGAGGGTTTGGGAACACCAACAGACACGACTTGGCCTGGCTACAGTGAGTTACCTGTAAGTAATGTTACGTTTCAAAAGCATCCAACAGGCCGATTGCGAGAAATGATACGAAGCAATCTACTTTCTGAAGATGGGTTAGCTCTACTGGAAGAGTTTTTGTTGTATGATCCAGTGGAAAGAATGACAGCAGCCGCAGCTTTGGATCACCCATACTTTAGAGAACAGCCAGTGGCGATCGAACCGGACATGATGCTGACGTGGCCCGCCAAGTCGGAGGACACCCCGCAGCTGCAGCTCAGTCCCTGACACGGATGGGGCTATCTGATGAACCAGCCCTTGGGTTTTAATGAAAAAATTGGCAAAAATGCAGGAGAATCACCGAATGGTAGCAATCGGCGACAATAAAGGTTTTCAAAGCTGCGTTGCCGACCTAATGAGATTAAGGTTAAGATTTGTTCCAGTGAATAACTAGTACATTAATATGTTAAGTTTCTAAACAAATAAATAGATATGTTTACAATTTAAAATCTTTTTTCGTTTCAAACTACAACTACAACATATTAGCTAAAAGAAAAAAATAAAAGATAGTAATACTCTTAAGAAAAATCAGTGATATTCAGGCTAATAATATTGTAGACATTTGCCGTATATACCTATATACATATGTGCTCCGTCCTTTTCAGTGCAGAGTCTTAAACATATCCTCCAAAGCTTTAGTGAACAATCGGGTAGTACCGTCCCTTTGTCTCACTGATACTAAGAAAATTAATTATTGTTTTTAAAATCACAAAAATGTATTGAATTTACCAATTGGTAAAACTACCTCATTGTGTTCTATTATCTATTCGGATGCGTGGGAAAATAAATGTATTATCTTTAAAAAGTGTTAAGAATTATTTTCTATTATTTGCTTATCACCTATTGTTATTAAAATCCTTATCTGAAAACGAGACAAATATTGGTCAAAATTGATTTGGGGAACAATAGAAATGCATAGGGCCTGTGGACTATATAAGGGAGGATTTTTCAAGTACGTGCACACTTACAGTTTCGACTGCAGACAGTGACTACCTATTGTGATAAAGAAGTAATTGGTGAACGTTAATCGTGAATCATGAATTCTGAAAACATTTTTAACATATTGGAAGAAGTGAACCTAGATTTACAGAACTGTAGATCGATTGAGGAGTTCCAATTTCTCGATAGAGTTAACGAAGGAACATTTGGAGTCGTTTACAGAGGAAGCGACAAGAAAACAGGCGACATTGTTGCCCTGAAACATTTTAAGAAAATTAATGAGGTGACAGGATTCTCCATCGCCGCGCAGAGAGAGCTCGACCTACTGATGGAAATGGAGCACATCAATATTGTCACAGGACACGAGATCGCGGTGGGCTCCAGAAGTGACGAGGTATTCCTAGTTATGGAATATGTGC
Organism: Spodoptera frugiperda; assembly: GCF_023101765.2. Classification (NCBI taxonomy): domain Eukaryota; kingdom Metazoa; phylum Arthropoda; class Insecta; order Lepidoptera; family Noctuidae; genus Spodoptera; species Spodoptera frugiperda. The sequence continues at coordinate 9,319,928 of NC_064221.1, forward strand.
CAAACGAAATTAACAGCTTAATGCACACAATGCGGAACAACAGAGTAACGTTTGGCCCCGAACACGTAAAGTGCATTATGGCCCAATTGCTGACCGCCATTCAATATCTCCACCACAGCAGTGTATTTCACCGTGATCTGAAACCATCCAACATTCTACTTACCGAAGATGGTATACTGAAGGTGGCAGATTTTGGGTGGGCCCGAGATTATTGTATGGGGATATCAAATCAACAATACACGCCGGTTGTGGTAACGCGCTGGTACCGTGCGCCCGAATTGCTACTACGCAGCAAAACATACGGCACTCCTATAGATATGTGGAGTGTCGGGTGCATATTCGCTGAGCTGATGAATTTGCAGCCGCTGTTTCCTGGGACATCTGAAATTAATCAGTTAAAAATAATGTACGAGGTTCTGGGGACACCTTCAGACACAGTTTGGCCCGGCTATAGCGCATTGCCATTAGTTAGCGAAATAATATTCGACGAATATCCATCGGGCGGGCTGCGCAAGAAAATAAACCAGGACCTACTGTCAGAAAGTGGATTTTCTTTGCTGATGGACTTGTTGACTTACGATCCGTCAAAACGGGTGACAGCAACTGAAGCATTGCTGCACCCATACTTTAACGAGGAGCCGGCGGCAATAGAGCCGGCCATGTTCATGTCTTCGCTGTGGTTAGAGGACTCCGGCTCTGACGAGGAAGACCACGAGCAGTACTGCGACTCTGACACGGAAGACCACGGGAAGTACTATGGCTCTGACACGGAAGACCACGGGAAGTACTATGGCTCTGACACGTGGTACGACGAGAGTTACTACAGCACTGACTCGGAAGAGGATCTCACCTCTGACGCAAATTCTTCCGTTGGCAGCATTCTGGACACCGATGACGACACGACGGAATAATGAATTCTCGTTACGCACGTTCTCTTCTCGTTAGTGCGAAATCGTCAATCGCCAAGGGCAAGAAGGCCACCGCTGCCGACAAGTAAGTCCCTTGCATCGTCGTCTGACGATGCACACAAAAAAGCCCTTTTCAGGGCTAACAATTTTGTCATGAATATTTTACAAATATTCGTTTCTTTATAACACCGAGTCAAAAACATTTTATAACAATCAATGTGAGGTTAAGACAGCGATGGAGCCGGCCATGTGCCTGATATTGCTGGGGTAAGAGTACGTCAAGCAGTACTCCGGCTCTGACCCGAGAGGTGACAAGCAATACCTCCTAAAACAGTGTAACCTCTCACTTAAGTTCATCTTTTGGTACCTTCGAAAAGTGAAGAGATTGTTGGATATTTTTTATTAATCATGGCTTCTGTGGACAATTTCAAAATATCAATAGGATATTAAAAAACTTTTGATTCCTCGTTACGCAGATAACTGTATTTTAATGATCACGTAACAACAAAAGTAGTTTTAAAAAGACAGCAAAGAAAAAAAACAAAAAAAATATACAAAAACAAATTACCGAGACAGCAAAATAATCACAAAACAAAAGGCAACGAAGTGAAATTAAATAGAAAATTAAGAAACCTGAAGTATGCTGCATCTCCCTTCCATCCAACGTTCCAGAGTTTTCAGCAGTATGTTCAGAGGCAACAGTATTGACTGCACATCTTTGTCCACTATTTCCATTAATGTAATATTTAAAGAACATTTTTGTTGAATACGTTTGGTTGTTTTCATTTTTATACAATGGTTAGTGTAGGAAATCCAACCAAGGAGGCGACGCGCACATTCCAGGCGGCAGGTTCAGGCGCTACGTGAGCTACGTCATCGTATCCTATGTGGCCTACGTGACCTACGCACGTGCACAGAACAACGTTGTCAGGTGCGACGGTAGTGACAAGACAAGAAGACTTCGGTCTCATTCAGTGGTCATGTCAAACTATTATACTAATGTTGTAAATTTACAAATATAATAATATTATAATTACTTGGTACACACAGTCCACTCTTCCATTAATAACAACTAAGCTATCAAAGGTTGCTATCGATGGTTGACAATAACGCAACTGTTAATAATACAATAAAATTTGGAAAAACATTGATGTATTACATGAAATATAAATTATAAGTACAGTAAGTATTCTCAAACATTCAATATAAAAAAAAAAAAAAAACATTTAAATGATTCTGAAACAAATCCAGTAGCTACTACGGCAGGTATTGTACAGGTTTCTTGTACAACATTATGGAAAACTTATCGAAGTTATAGAGTAGGTCGAGAGGCGACATTTTACTTCAAAGCTTCTAAGAGATGCTATAACAACTCCTTATTATGTATTTGACCCAGTGCTTGCTCTACACTCTAGAGTTACTCTTGGTAGTCGATTTAAAGTACGAACTTTTTCTTTAATTTCATTCTTGGTACCCTTATTGGTCATTGAATGGATTGCGTTACTGAGGCTGCTTTGAAATAAGGTTTATAATGTGCACGTTTTTTATAAGGGGGGATAATCATCCTATGACTTCACCCGTCTTGGGCGAGACGAGAGGGAGTGTCAGACTCTTATTGACTATAACCAACCCGTTCCTACTCCTGCTTTTCGAGCCGGAGCCCCGGTAACCTGCTAAGCAGTCCGCAGTTCCGGAATAATGTGCACATAAGCTCTTGTTTTCAATTTGTATTTTGAATACTTTATGTAGATTTCCATGTTTCGAGAAATAACTATTTGCAAAATAGGTAAGAAAATAATCGAAAAATTAACAAACATTCTGGAATAGTCACATTATTATATCCTAACTCATGGCCCATTTGTGCACAGTCGTTCTTGTAACCATACAACCAGTCGTTCGTTCGCTTTTTAGCATTTATCATCAAACATTTTTCATCGCACCGATAGTAAGAGAACCGTATTAAAATACTTCAGAATACTGCTTTAAACCTTATTGCAATATTTTCAGTCCACGACACTTCAAGCTGAGTAAACTGCTAAGTGCTACAGAGCGATTCCATTTCTATAAATCATTTAGATTTGATGAAACATATCTAAAACAGTAATTTAAATAAAAATTGTTAATCAATACAAAATAAAGTCGCTTTTTCTGTCCCTATGTCCCTTTGTATGTTTAAATCACTAAAAGTAAGACGACGTAAGACGACTGTAATACGTAAACTAGTAAGACGACGTTTGGCAAAATTGTTCTTTTGTTGATGAATATTTTTAATTTTAATTATATTTGTGAGTAATGTAACTGGCTAGCAATTACACTCAAACTGAGGGTACTTATGGAATAAAGACTTAAGTATTAAACTTGTAACTATCGATAGGTTGAAATTATCTGTGGAGGCTTGTTATTGGCAATTTAAGTTTTTATAATATGTTACCTATAATTATTGTGATTAGTCCGTAAGCCTTCTTTAAGAATAAATAAAAAAAAAAAAAAAAAAACTACGCAACGGATTTTGATGCGGTTTTTTTAATAGGTATAGTGATTCAAGTGGAAGTTTTATATGTATAATACAAACATGTATAATATACATAATAATAAACATGTATAATTATTGCACCCATGCGAAGCTGGGGCGGGTCGCTAGTCGTTAATAATAATCCTTTTTTGGGCATCTGTGCATAAAATTTTACAAAAATTTTATCTAGCACCTTAAACATTGCTTAAAACCGCGACGACCAAAGATAGTGAAAAATTGACCGATAGCATTCTGCCACCGTATGGAAACAATAGTAAAGCACAGTTATTTCTTTTAAATTGCTAATTGTCTGCGACATGTAATATATGAACGTCTACAACCATTGTTATTGGTTCTCAGAAGTCGAAACAATGCTACAACAGCCCCCTAGTCAATAATAATAATTAAATAAGCTTTATCGTTTAAAACCGATACAAATGTATGAAGATTTCTCAAGGCCATCGATATGTCACGTAGTCACCTTATAATTGTTATTGCTAATTGTGTAGGCCTTTGGCCACTATCTCGCCTGATGGTAAGCGATAAAATATTGAATAGGCTTGAATTCTTTAAAATGCTTTTGGATTCTACGGGAACCACATTTTTGTAACTAATATTAATCAATTATTTTCTGATATTATCGTAGTATAGACATAACTAACACATTAGCGAACAAAATGTATCATTTATGGAGTTCCACAAGGGAGCATTATTGGTCCAATATTTTTACTACACATTGGCTATCTGATATGGAACAAATAATAAGTAAATAACAACCAGAATTGATTGGCTTCAAAACAAAATGCCAACACAAATTCTTTATTGCTCAGAGAATCAAAAATATTCCTACGAACGTTTCTGCATTTTCTGCAACAAAGGAAACTATGTTTGAGATAACTTAGCGATGATATTTTTCTTAGAATAAAACAATGTAAGTATTCACAAAAGGATACTCGAAATCTTCTTGGAACAATATTACAATAGTGGACGAACACCCCTGGAGAGAGAAATAAAATTAATTGACACTTTTTATGTATGTTGGTTACCAATACGTAAGGCTTTTACGGGTAAAATAGATCAAAACTTTGTTCAAAATATATCATAACATTTAACTGTATTAAATTTGTCTGAAAAATATCGTTTTTTGCGAACATTTTATCCCTAAGTCAAAATTAAATACTGGTCGAGTGGCACCTCGTACTTGCTCTTGATAGATGTCAATTTGTATGTAAATACAAACAGATGACGTCATGTCTTCTTCAAACTGCATATTTATGATTTCAGAACATTGTGGGACTGAGGCGCGAAGTTCAGTAGTTGACTTGGAAATTTTGGCATAGAAAATAGTGAACTTAAAATGAAGTCTGCATCGTAGAACTTTAGTTTTAACTAATTTCCGAATGTTTGTTTTCTTTTTGTTTTTTCAAAGATCAAAATTGTAACAGTGTTAGTAATAAGTAGATAAAGAATTTTAACTTAGGTCAATCTGTTTCCAGTATAAAATTCACCGAGGGAAGTGGAAACTATCGTTTTCTTTTTCTTCTCTAATAATATCTCCTAAACTATTTCGTTGCGGGATCCAAGACTAGTGTCTGTCATGTCCCTGGGATGCGCTGGACGTCAGTGTTCTGATGTTTTCATGGTTGTATCTACTATAGATCCTCGCTTAAAGGAGTTGCAGCGATTAGATTATAATAATAAAAGTAGATAAAATGTTGTATAATACTAATAGAACATCAAAAAAAAAACACGACATTGGAACCAGATCTAAAACCATTTATTTCACACCAACACTAACAATCTAATACTTAATCGTGCAACAAGTATTCCTAACGGATAATAACAGCAGTTAACCTAAATAAAATGCTCAGTTACCTTGATTTCGCAAAGAACTGAAGCTATAACAGGTCTATAAATATTTAACGAAAGCACATGCCCCGCTTTAATAACCAATTAAAATTATAATCAACGTATTCTCGAAAGAACATTGTATTTTCTTACGCCACGCTGCGATGAACCGAGTTTGCATACCAAAGGAAAGGTTGATAATCTCAAGTAATTGGCACTTTGTGGAAGAAATAAATGCATTATAAGATTGGTGACGAAGCTTTAAGGTTTGACGAGTGAAAATGGCGTGATATGAATGATTTGGATATAATAAAATCTTTTTAAAAGAGGATATAAACAAAATCATGCATTCGTAAAGACAAATGTATGAATTGGTACAAGTCAACGGCCCAAACACACAACATTAATTCTAATATTAAAGAAACCACAGTGAGGAACCTCGTTATCTCGTCAAAAGTGTAAAACAATTATTAAAAACTACCTGCAACAACAGTCTCTTCTTATCTTTTTCTTGGAAAAATAAATATATCTTTAAAAAAATATTAGATAAGGACTTTATAACAATAGGTGAATTGTTATAAAATCCTTATCTAATATTGGTCAAAATCGGTTTAAACAATAGACAAGCTGCGGGCCTGTGGACTATATAAGGGAGGATTGTTCAAGTACGTGCACACTTACAGTTTCGACTGCAGACAGTGACTACCTATTGTGATAAAGAAGTGATTGGTGAACGTTAATCGTGAATCATGAATTCCGTAAACATTTTCAACATTTTGGAAGAAGTACATAGTGCTGATTCCTTATTAGAAATGTCTTACCATCAAGACGAAAGTGGTCTGGAGCAGACCGCCATAGTTGGATACAACAACTATACCGACAAGAATACTGGAAGCAAGTCAACAAATCAAGAAGCTAAACCAGAAACCGAGGTTGCTCAGTTTTACTTGGATTTACAAAACTGTAGATCATTTGAGGAGTTTCAATTTCTCAATAAAGTCAAAGAAGGCACATACGGAGTCGTTTACAGAGGAAGCGACAAGAAAACCGGCGACATAGTTGCCCTCAAACATTTAAAAACAAGTAATGGGACGACAGGATTCTCCATCGCCGTGCAGAGAGAGATCGACCTATTGATGAAGTTGGAGCACATCAACATTATCACTGGACACGAGGTTGCGGTGGGCCCCAGAAGCGACGAGGTATTCGTAGTAATGGAGTATGTACCTCACGAGGTTAAGAATTTAATGCAGACAATGCGTCAGAACCGACTTACGTTTGGCCCTGAACACGTTAAGTGTATTATGATCCAGCTGCTAACCGCCGTTCAGTATCTACACGACAGCAGTGTATTTCACCGGGACCTCAAAACCTCCAACATTTTACTAACAGAAGATGGTATACTGAAAGTGGCAGATTTTGGGTTAGCCAGAGAATACGAAGGCCCTCATAAACAATATTCGCCAGATGTAGCAACGCTATGGTACTGTGCGCCTGAAGTCCTGCTAGACAGCAAGACATACGGCACTCCCATAGATATGTGGAGTGTCGGTTGCATATTTGGTGAGCTGATTAATTTGCAGCCACTGCTGCCCGGGACCTCTCAGTTCAATCAGTTACAAATAATGTACGAGGTTCTGGGGACACCTTCAGACACGGTTTGGCCAGGCTATAGCGATCTGCCATTAGTAAACAATATAATATTCGACGAGTATCCATCGGGCGGGTTGCGCAAAAAAATAAACGAGGACTTACTCTCAGAAAGTGGTTTTTCTTTGTTGGTTAAAATGTTGACGTACGATCCGTCAAAACGGGTGACAGCAACTGAAGCATTGCTGCACCCTTACTTTAACGAGGAGCCGGCGGCAATAGAGCCGGCCATGTTCATGTCTTCGCTGTGGTTAGAGGATTCCGGCTCTGACGCGGAAGACCACGAGCAGTACTGCGGCTCTGACACGGAAGACCACGGGAAGTACTATGGCTCTGACACGTGGTACGACGAGAGTTACTACAGCACTGACTCGGAAGAGGAAACCACCTATGACGCAAATTCTTCCGTTGGCAGCATTTTGAACACCGATGACGATGAATGAATTCTCGTTACACACGTCATGCCTTCAGGGCAAAAATGGTATGAAACAACCCGCGAGAAACGAGAGAGAGCTCGTACTACTGACGAAGGTGGGCACGTCGACATTATCACAGGGCACGAGATTACTGTCGTCTCCAGAAGCTATGAAGTATTCCTAAGCGCATCGCCAAAGCCTAACGCCTCTGCGGCCGGTGCTAAGAGAAAGGCGTTGTCTGCGGCAGCTCCGGGACCACCTGCGAAGATGGCGAAATCGTCAATCGCCAAGGGCAAGAAGGCCACCGCTGCCGACAAGTAAGTCCCTTGCATCGTCGTCTGACGATGCACACAAAAAAGCCCTTTTCAGGGCTAACAATTTTGTCATGAATATTTTACAAATATTCGTTTCTTTATAACACCGAGTCAAAAACATTTTATAACAATCAATGTGAGGTTAAGACAGCGATGGAGCCGGCCATGTTCCTGATATTGCTGGGGTAAGAGTACGTCAAGCAGTACTCCGGCTCTGACCCGAGAGGTGACAAGCAATACCTCTTAAAACAGTGTAACCTCTCACTTAAGTTCATCTTTTGGTACTTTCGAAAAGTGAAGAGATTGTTATATATTTTTTATTAATCATGGCTTCTGTGGACAATTTCAAAATATCAATAGGATATTAAAAAACTGGTGATTCCTCGTTACGCAGATAACTGTACCGTATTTTAATGATCACGTAACAACAACAAAATTAGTTTTAAAAAGACAGCAAAGGAAATAAATAAAAAATATACAAAAATAAATTACCGAGACAACAAAATAATCACAAAACAAAAGGCAACGAAGTGAAATTAAATAGAAAATTAAGAAACCTGAAGTATGCTGCATCTCCCTACCATCCGGAGTTTTCGATGTCGTTCCAGAGTTTTCGATCTGTAGGCGAGTTCCAATATCTCTACAAAATCGATGAAGGAGCATTCGGAGTTATCCAAGGAACCAAGAACAAACGGATGGGAGAACTCGTTGCCCTCAAACATCTTAAAAAAATAAATGAAAGAGAAGGATACTCCACCGCTGCTCGGAGAGAGCTTGAGATATTGCAAAAAATGCGACATCCTAATACCGTCGCAGGCCGCGGACTAGCGTCGACTCCCAGCAACGAACAAGTGTTTATAGTCATGGAGCTCGTTGACTACGACCTTAAAACTTTCATGCAGTCAATGCACAGCAACAAGCAATTGTTTTCTCTAAAACACCTTCATGACTATCGCGTGATGTATCGCGACCTCAAAACAAGCAATATTTAGCTATCGAACGAAGATGTACTGAAAGTGGCAGATTTCGGATTGGTCCGAGAACATGAATTCCCTCAGCAACAAGATACGCCTGGTATGATAACACACTGGTACTGTGCGCCTGAACTACTGTTATTTAGCAAAACATACGGCACTCCTATACACATGTGGAGTATCGGGTGTTTATTTGCGGAATTATTCAACTTCCAGCAACTGTTTCCCAGTAGATCTGAGTCGAATCAATTAAAAAGAATGTTGGAAATTCTAGTGAAATCGCAAATAAGATAAACAAATCAAGCAGAAACACCAGATACAGTATTTCTAGTAATGGAATACGTGCCTCATGAAGTGTACAATATAATGCAGACAATGCGTAGCAACAGACACCATGTTTGGCCCCGAACACGTTTAGTGTCTAATGATACAACTGCTGAGTGCCGTAAAATAATCCTTCCATGCTGATTTCGACTACGGCGACCGTTTCATTGACTACTGGCTTCTATCATGGGCTCTCGTGTGGATGGAAAATCCACCACAAGCCGTACAATATATACACAACAACAGTGTTTTATGTCGGGACATTAAAACGTCCAATATTCTACTTACCGAAGATGGTATACTGAAGATAGAACTACTGCTACTTAGCAAAACATACAGCACTCCTATACACATGGAGTATTGGGTGTATATTCCCGGTACATCTAAGTCGAATCAGTTAATAATAATGAAGGAAATTCTTCGCAAATCAATTCAACTAGTTAAACAGAAACACCAGATACCGACGATACTCAAGCATCGATGCTGGTAATGGGAAAGAAATGCTTACGGCGTGCGAACTATATAAGGGAGGATCTTCAAGAATATGCATTCTTACAGTTTAGACTGCAGACAGTAACTACATATTGTGATAGAGAAGTGATTGGTGAACGTTAATCGTGAATCATGAATTCTGTTTACATTTTCAACATATCGGAAGAAATTGTACATAGGGCTGATTCCTTCTTAGACACGTCTTGCCCTCAGGACAGAGGTGATCTGAAACAGACCGCACTAAGCGATTACACAACTATATTGACAAAAAATCTAGAATCAAGTTAACAAATCAAGAAGAAAAACCAGAAACTAAAGTTGAGTTTCAATTTCTCAATAAAGTTAATGAAGGAACATTCGAAGTCATATACAGAGGAAGATCAAACAAACAGGCGACTTAGTAGCAAATATTGAGATGACAGGATTCTCCATCGCTGCACAGAGAGAGCTCGATCAACTGACGAAGGTGGGGCATGTCAACATTGTCACAGGACACGAGATTGTGTGACTGTGGACTCCAGACGCAACCAATAGTCTGAAAGATACCGCAACAAACATACACAAAACCTATACCGGCAAGAAATCAGAATCACCAGATACCGTATTCCTAGTAATGGAGTACGTGCCTCATGCAGTGTACAATATAATGCAGACAATGCGTAGCGACATCCCATGTTCCCTCATCAGCAATATCCGCCGGTTATGGTAACGCGCTGGTACCGTGCGCCCGATCTTCTACTACGCAGCAAAACATACGGCACTCCAATAGACATGTGGAGTGTCGGGTGCATATTCGCTGAACTGATAAATTTGCAGCCGCTGTTTCCTAGGACATCTGAAATTAATCTGAAATTAATCAGTTACAAATAATGTACGAGGTTCTGGGGACACCTTCAGACACAGTTTGGCCCGGCTATAGCGCACTGCCATTAGTAAACAATATAATCTTCGACGAGTATCCATCGGGTGGGTTGCGCAAAAAGATAAACGAGGACTTACTGTCAGTAAGTGGATTTTCTTTGCTAGTGGACTTGTTGACGTATGATCCATCAAGACGGGCGACAGCAAGTGAAGCATTGCTGCACCCATACTTTAACGAGGAGCCGGCGGCAATAGAGCCGGCCATGTTCATGTCTTCGCTGTGGTTAAAGGACTCCGGCTCTTACACGGAAGACCACGAGCAGTACTACGGCTCTGACACAGAAGACCACGGGAAGTACTATGGCTCTGACCCAGAAGACCACGGTAAGTACTATGGCTCTGACACGTGGTACGACGAGAGTTACCACAGCACTGATTCGGAAGTGGATCTCACTTCTGACGCAAATTCTTCCGTTGGCAGCATTCTGGACACCGATGACGACACGACGGAATAATGAATTCTCGTTACGCACGTTATGCCTTCAGGGCAAAAATGGTCTGAAACAACCCGCGAGAAACGAGAGAGAGCTCGTACTACTGACGAAGGTGGGCACGTCGACATTATCACAGGGCACGAGATTACTGTCGTCTCCAGAAGCAATGAAGTATTCCTAGGCGCATCGCCAAAGCCTAACGCCTCTACGGCCGGTGCTAAGAGAAAGGCGTTGTCCGCGGCAGCTCCGGGACCACTTGCGAAGATGGCGAAATCGTCAATCGCCAAGGGCAAGAAGGCCACCGCTGCCGATAAGTAAGTCCCTTGCATCGTCGTCTGACGATGCACACAAAAAAGCCCTTTTCAGGGCTAACAATTTTGTCATGAATATTTTACAAATATTCGTTTCTTTATAACACCGAGTCAAAAACATTTTATAACAATCAATGTGAGGTTAAGACAGCGATGGAGCCGGCCATGTTCCTGATATTTATGGAGTAAGAGTACGTCAAGCAATACTCCAGCTCTGACCCGAGAGGTGACAAGCAAATACCTCTTAAAACAGAGTAACCTCTCACTCAAGTTGATCTTTTGGTACCTTGGAAAAGTGAAGAGTTTGTTGTATATTTTTTATTAATCATGGCTTCTGTGGACAATTTCAAAATATCAATAGGATATTAAAAAACTTTTGATTCCTCGTTACGCAGATAACTGTATTTTAATGATCACGTAACACCAAAAGTAGTTTTAAAAAGACAGCAAAGAAAATAAATAAAAAAAAATATACAAAAACAAATTACCGAGACAACAAAATAATCACAAAACAAAAGGCAACGAAGTGAAATTAAATAGAAAATTAAGAAACCTGAAGTATGCTGCATCTCCCTTCCATCCAACGTTCCAGAGTTTTCAGCAGTCTGTTCAGAGGCAACAGTATTGACTGCACATCTTTGTCCATTATTTCCATTAATGTAATATTTAAAGAACATTTTTGTTGAATACGTTTGATTGTTTTCATTTTCATACAATGGTTAGTGTAGGAAATCCAACCAAGGAGGCGACGCGCACATTCCAGGCGGCAGGTTCAGGCGCTACGTGAGCTACGTCATCGTATCCTATGTGGCCTACGTGACCTACGCACGTACGTAGAACAACGTCCTCAGGTGCGACGGTAGCGACAAGACAAAAAGATTCTGTCTCTTTCAAGAGTAGTCAACATGTCAAACTATTATACTAATGTGATATATAGATATATGTAAACTTTTATATATATATTTACTTGGTTTATCGTACAGACAGTCTACTCTTTCATAGGACTTATTTTGAAGATGAACGACCATTAGCTTGGCAAATATGCTATAAATTTTTAGACGACATATTACAATCATTATGTCCAGTGAACTGTCACGGTCTATTGAGTGTTAAAGAGTCCTCTGTGTCGTGGAGAGTATGTTCAGCCGTCAGTCCGGTTATTATATGAACGTCTTCGACCATTGTTATTGGTTGTCAGAAATCGAAACAATGCCCCTAGTCAATAATAATGCATAGAGAAGCTTTATCGTTTAAAATCAACAGAAATATATTAAGATTTCTCAAGGTCATCGATGTGTCACGTAGTCACCTTATAATTGTGTAGCCTTTGGCCGTTATCTCGCCTGAAGGTAAGCGATAAAATATTCAATAGGGCTGAATTCTTTGAAACGCTTCTAAAGTCCACGTGAACCGCTTTTTGAAACTAAGAAAATAATTGTATTTTCTGATATAATTGTAGTATGGATATAACTAACTCATTAGCGAACAAAATGTATCATTTATGGAGTTCCACAAGGGACTATTATTGGACCAATATTTTTACTACATATCTAGTTGATATTGAACAAATAATAGGCAAATAACAACCAGAATTTTGTTTGCAATATAAATATTATGCAAGTGTTCTGCAAGCTCTGCACGGCAATGGAAAACTTCTCGTATTGTTGGATCAAGTTTGTTCGCCAACACAAATTCTTTATTGCTCAGAGAAATAAAAATACTCCTACAAACGTTTCTGCATTTTCTGCAACAAAGGAAAGTATGTTTAAGATAACTTAGCGATAATATTTTTCTTATTCCTAAAAGATACTCGAAATCTTCTTGGAACAATGTTACAATAGTGGACAAACACATCTAGAGAGAGAAATAAAATTAATTGACACTTTTCATGTGCGTAAAAATAAAATAAAACAGATCAAAACTATGCTCAAAATATATCATAACACTTCAATGTATTAATTTTGTCTGAAAAATATCGTATTTTGCGGACATTTTATCCCTAAGTCAAATACTGGTCGAGTGACACCCCGTGCTTGCTCTTGATAGATGTCAATTTGTATGTTAATACAAACAGATGACGTCATGTCTTCTTCAAAATGCATATTTATGAATTCAGAACATTGTGGGACTGAGGCCCGAAGTTCAGTAGTTTACTTGGAAATTTTGGAATAGAAAATAGTGAATTTAAAATGAAGTCTGCACCGTGCAGCTTTACTTTTAACTGACTTCTTAATGGTTGTTTTATATTTGTTCTGATCTTGTAAGATCAAAATGATAACGGTGTTAACAATAATTAGATAAAGGAATTGGCTTAAGTTCTTTTGTCTCTTACATTAAATTCACCGACGGAAGTGGAAATTATCGTTTAATTTTTCTTGTCCTCTAATAATATCTTCTAAATTATTTAGTTGCGGGATCCAAGACAGTCATTCATGTCCCTGAGATGCGCCAGACTTCAGTGTTCCGGTGTTTTCATGATGGTATGTAGGTACCACTCTGAAAACATGTAGCTGGTAAATTTCTTCCATAAAAAAATTTATTCCTAAAGGAGAATTACATCAGTTAACCTAAATAAAATGCTCAGTTACCTCGACTACGCAAAGAACTGAAGCTATAACAGGTCTATAAATACATATATAACGAAAGCACATACCCCGCTTTAATAACCAATTAAAATTATAATCAACGTATTCTCGAAGGAACATTGTATTTTCTTACGCCACGCTGCGATGAACCGAGTTTGCATACCAAAGGAAAGGTTGATAAGCTCAAGTAATTGGCACTTTGTGGAAGAAATAAATGCATTATAAGATTGGTGACAAAGTGTTAAGGTTTGTTGAGTGAAAATGGCGTGATATGAATTAATTGTACGTAATTAAATCTTTTTAAAAGATAATATAACCAAAATAATGCATTCGTAAGAACAAATGTATGAATTGGTACAAGTCAACGGCGAAATCACGCAAAATTAATTCTAGTATTAAAGAAACAGCAGTATCTTGTCCTCGTTATCTCGTCAAAATTGTAAAACAATGAATATAAATTACCTGCAAAAAAGTCTCTTTGTATCGTTTTCTTTAAAAAGGGTCATAGTTGCCACGTTCGATAGAATTATTTCCCGTTATTTGCTTATCACCTATTGTTACAAAATCCTTATCTATTATTGGTCAAAATCGGTTTAAACAATAGACAAGCTGCGGGCCTGCGGACTATAAAAGGGAGGATTTTTCAAGTACGTGCACACTTACAGTTTCGACTGCAGACAGTGACTACCTATTGTGATAAAGAAGTGATTGGTGAACGTTAATCGTGAATCATGAATTCCGTAAACATTTTCAACATTTTGGAAGAAGTACATAGTGCTGATTCCTTATTAGACATGTCTTACCATCAAGACGAAAGTGATCTGGAACAGACCGCCATAGTTGGATACAACAACTATACCAACAAGAATTCGGGAATCCAGCAGACAACAAATCAAGAAGATAAACCAGAAACCGAGGTTGCCCAGTTTCAATTAGATTTACAAAACTGTAGATCGTTTGAGGAGTTCCAATTTCTCAATAAAGTCAAAGAAGGGACATACGGAGTCGTATACAGAGGGAGCGACAAGAAAACCGGCGACATAGTTGCCCTCAAACATTTAAAAACAAATAATGGGACGACAGGATTCTCCATCGCCGTGCAGAGAGAGATCGACCTATTGATGAAGTTGGAGCACATCAACATTATCACTGGACACGAGGTTGCGGTGGGCCCCAGAAGCGACGAGGTATTCGTAGTAATGGAGTATGTACCTCACGAGGTTAAGAATTTAATGCAGACAATGCGCAACAACCGACTTACGTTTGGCCCTGAACACGTTAAGTGTATTATGATCCAGCTGCTAACCGCCGTTCAGTATCTACACGACAGCAGTGTATTTCACCGGGACCTCAAAACCTCTAACATTTTACTAACAGAGGATGGTATACTGAAGGTGGCAGATTTTGGCTTGGCCAGAGAATAC
Source organism: Spodoptera frugiperda (assembly GCF_023101765.2). Classification (NCBI taxonomy): domain Eukaryota; kingdom Metazoa; phylum Arthropoda; class Insecta; order Lepidoptera; family Noctuidae; genus Spodoptera; species Spodoptera frugiperda. The sequence goes on from NC_064221.1 coordinate 9,335,041, forward strand.
GAAGGCCCTCATAAACAGTATTCACCAGATGTAGCAACACTATGGTACTGTGCGCCAGAATTGCTGCTAGACACCAAGACATACGGCACTCCCATAGATATGTGGAGTGTCGGTTGCATATTTGGTGAGCTGATTAATTTGCAGCCACTGCTGCCCGGGACCTCTCAGTTCAATCAGTTACAAATAATGTACGAGGTTCTGGGGACACCTTCAGACACAGTTTGGCCCGGCTATAGCGCACTGCCATTAGTAAACAATATAATCTTCGACGAGTATCCATCGGGTGGGTTGCGCAAAAAGATAAACGAGGACCTACTGTCAGAAAGTGGTTTGTCTTTGCTGGTTGAATTGTTAACGTATGATCCATCAAAACGGGTGACAGCAACTGAAGCATTGCTGCACCCTTACTTTAACGAGGAGCCGGCGGCAATAGAGCCGGCCATGTTCATGTCTTCGCTGTGGTTAGAGGACTCCGGCTCTGACGCGGAAGACCACGAGCAGTACAGCGGCTCTGACACAGAAGACCACGGGAAGTACTATGGCTCTGACACAGAAGACCACGGGAAGTACTATGGCTCTGACACGTGGTACGACGAGAGTTACTACAGCACTGATTCGGAAGAGGATCTCAGCTCTGACGCAAATTCTTCCGTAGGCAGCGTTCTGAACACCGATGACGACACGACGGAATAATAAATTCTCGTTACGCACATTATGCCTTCAGGGCAAAAATGATCTGAAACAACCCGCGAGAAACGAGAGAGAGCTCGTACTACTGACGAAGGTGGGCACGTCGACATTATCACAGGGCACGAGATTACTGTCGTCTCCAGAAGCAATGAAGTATTCCTAGGTGCATCGCCAAAGCCTAACGCCTCTGCAGCCGGTGCTAAGAGAAAGGCGTTGTCCGCGGCAGCTCCGGGACCACCTGCGAAGATGACGAAATCGTCAATCGCCAAGGGCAAAAAGGCCACCGCTGCCGACAAGTAAGTCCCTTGCATCGTCGTCTGACGATGCACACAAAAAAGCCCTTTTCAGGGCTAACAATTTTGTCATGAATATTTTACAAATATTCGTTTCTTTATAACACCGAGTCAAAAACATTTTATAACAATCAATGTGAGGTTAAGACAGCGATGGAGCCGGCCATGTTCCTGATATTGCTGGGGTAAGAGTACGTCAAGCAGTACTCCGGCTCTGACCCGAGAGGTGACAAGCAATAGCTCTTAAAACAGTGTAACCTCTCACTTAAGTTCATCTTTTGGTACCTTCGAAAAGTGAAGAGATTGTTGGATATTTTTTATTAATCATGGCTTCTGTGGACAATTTCAAAATATCAATAGGATATTAAAAAACTTTTGATTCCTCGTTACGCAGATAACTGTATGATCACGTAACAACAAAAGTAGTTTTAAAAAGACAGCAAAGGAAATAAATAAAAATATACAAAAACAAATTACCGAGACAACAAAATAATCACAAAACAAAAGGCAACGAATCTCTACAAAATCGATGAAGGAGCATTCGGAGTTATCCATGGAACCAAGAACAAACAGACGGGAGAACTCGTTGCCCTCAAACATCTTAAAAAAATCAATGAAAGAGAAGGATACTCCATCGCCGCTCGGAGAGAGCTTGAGATATTGCTTAAAATGCAGCATCCCAATATCGTCGCAAGCCGCGGACTAGCGTCGAGTTCCAGAAGCGAACAAGTGTTTATAATCATGGAGCTCGTTGACTACGATCTTAAAACTTTCATGCAGACAATGCACAGTAACAAGCAATTGTTTCCTATAGAACACGTGAAATGCTTAATGAAGCAACTGTTAGTAGCATAGTGGGCTCCAGACGCCACCAGTCTATATATCACAAAAACTATACTAACTACTATCACAAATAAAATCAACAGATCAATCAAAAACACCAGATACAGTATTCCTAGTAATGGAGTACGTGCCACATGGAGTGTACAATATAATGCAGACAATGCGTAGCGACAGACAAATGTTTGAGCCCAAACACGTTAAGAGCCTAATGATAGAACTGCTAAGTGCCGTTCAATATCTACACGACAGCAGTGTATTTCACCGTGATCTGAAACCATCCAACATTCTACTTACCGAAGATGGTATACTGAAGGTGGCAGATTTTGGCTTGGCCAGAGAATACGAAGGCCCTCATAAGCAATATTCGCCAGACGTAGCAACACTATGGTACTGTGCGCCAGAATTGCTGCTAGACACCAAAACATACGGCACTACCATAGACATGTGCAGTGTCGGGTGTATATTTACTGAAGTAATTGTGTTCCAGCCACTGTTCGTCACTGAATCAGTAAAAGGAAGTACTCCGGCACTGACACGGGAGAGGATGTCACCTCTCACTCAACGTCTCTCGTTGGTGCCTTAGTCAACGATGATGACGCGACGTCATAAATAATTAATAAGTTGTATGATTGTATTAAAAAAATATAGTGATCGACAATTGTATGTAAAAAAATATATATATATATATATATTTATAAAATGTTATGTTTTAATAGAGATTTTAAGTACCGTATGTATTTAACTAATGTAAGGTAATTAATATGTATACTTATAAGTTGCATTTTGTAAATATCTCTTTGTTTTAATGCGTGTGTATATAAATCTTGATGTATACGTTTTAAAAATATAAATAAAATTGTAGTTCTAAATACTTTGTTTAATTTCTTCTTACAACAATTTATAATAATAATAAAAGTTTATTTAAATAACATTAAGTATTTCCATATGAATACTGAAATTAAATCAAATCAAATCACTTTAATGCATCCATAGTGTACAATGTGGTCTTCAGTTAATAAGTTTTATGATATTAGAAAATTATATATATCACCAATTACATTTCGTAAAAAATTTGCCGAGTCTCGATGGACCTGCTTTTTTTTATTGGGGAAAGTCATCCAATGACTTCTCCTGCCTTGGGCAAGGCGAGAGAGGGGTTTCAGACTCTTACTTACTAAAAACTACCCCGTTCCTTCTCCTGCTTTTGAGCCGGAGCCACGGTAAGCCCGCTTGGTAGTCCGCAGCTCCGTGATAGACCTACTTGTATTTCTGTTAAAAGTAATGAATTTTAGGCAAAGTCGTGTTAAGTTCTAAGTTTAGGCGCTACGTGAGCTACGTCATCGTATCCTATGTGGCCTACGTGAGCTACGCACGTGCACAGAACAACGTTGTCAGGTGCGACGGTAACTTTTACGGTTGCTGCAGTTTGCATTCTTGTAATTGGTCTTAATTAAAGTTATTTTGTGGATTTTAATTGGGTTTTCTTGAAACATGATATGGAAAAAAAAAAAAGTTCACTGGGATTGTCAAAATGTGCTGTTTGAGAGGCATTTGTCTTGCAGAGAATAGGATTCAGGTAACTGAGTATTGCATATTTCACGCTTCATTGGTGCTTTATATTTTAAATCCGATATCTAGACCAAAGATTGTATCAGCACATCGCGGTACGTTTTAAGAAAAAATAATGGACTAAGGCTACAATTCAAAAGTCAAAATATATCATGAAGACATTCATAATAAATACTTGCATTTTTCTAGTTCTCATTAATGATCTTGTCATCATAATTAAAATTAATGCTCGCTTTTTTATTAATATAATCTCGTTCGATTTACTAATTAGGTCATTATGTGGTTACTTATACCGAATTAACTAATGAAACTGAAGAATTTTTGAGAATGCAATAATCAGGATAGTAATTAGGAAGGCCTATTTAATGTGGAGGATGTTCAATAGCATTCACACATACAGTTTAGACTGCAGACGTTGAAATTGTGAAGTGAAGATTATTGCTAAGTACGAGTTAAACATCATGAATTCTGTGAACATTTGCAACGCATCTAATGGAGCCGGTGCCGATTCCCCATCGGGCACACCACCTCGAGAAGTACTACCCGATACACATCGGGAGAAAACTGGCCTAAAAGTCGCCGCTAAACTGAAATATAAAAACAATTTCATAAGAAGAGCAAAAATGGATCATCAATACAAGAACTGCAGCACGGATCAAGAAAAATGTGAAGCTGTTACACCGCTACCTCCATTCCGCCTGGTGTTTCAAAGCAGACGATCTCTGACCGAGTTCCAATATTTGAACAAGATTGCAGAAGGAGCCTTCGGAGCTGTGTTCAGAGCTCGGGATAAGAAAAAAGACGAAATAGTTGCTCTCAAAAGAATTAAAACCGACAATCGCAATGAAGGATTTTTCGTCGCAGCTTTGAGAGAACTAAAAATATTGCTCAAGATTCAACATCCAAATATTGTCGCCGGGCGGGAACTAGTATTAGGCAACAATATGGAGGAAGTGTTCGTAGTCATGGACTACGTGCCTCACGATTTGAGGAGTTACATGGATGCCATGCGCAAAAAACGACAATTATTTCCACCGGGCCAAGTCAAGTGTCTAATGACACAGCTCTTGTGTGCTCTACAACATCTTCACGACACTTGGATACTCCATCGTGACCTTAAGCCCAGCAACATCTTACTGTCACATGAAGGTGTCCTAAAGGTGGCAGACTTCGGATTGGCGCGAGAGTATGGATTGCCTCCCCGGCTATACACGCCGGGTATCGTCACCTTGTGGTACCGAGCGCCTGAATTGCTGCTGTTTTCTGACGAATATTGCACTCCAATCGATATGTGGAGCATTGGCTGCATATTTGCAGAATTGGTTACTTTGCGGCCACTGTTTCCCGGACGATCTGAGCTCGATCAGATTAACAGAATCTTCGAGGGTTTGGGAACACCAACAGATACGACTTGGCCTGGCTACAGTGAGTTACCTGTAAGTAATGTTACGTTTCAAAAGCATCCAACAGGCCGATTGCGAGAAATGATACGAAGCAATCTACTTTCTGAAGATGGGCTTTCTCTACTGCAAGACTTTTTGTTGTATGATCCAGTGAATAGAATGACAGCAGCCTCCGCTTTGGATCATGCATACTTCAAAGAACAGCCAGTAGCGATCGAACCGGGCATGATGCCGACGTGGCCCGCCAAGTCGGAGGACACCCCGCAGCTGCAGCTCAGTCCCTGACACGGATGGGGCTATCTGATGAACCAGCCATCGGTTTTAAATGAAAGGAATTGGCAAAAAAGCAGGAGAATCACCGAATGGTAGCAATCGGCGACACTGAAGGTGTTCAAAGCTGCGTTGCCGACCTAATGAGATTAAGGTTAAGATTTGTTCCAGTGAATAACTAGTACATTAATATGTTAAGTTTCTAAAAAAATAAATAGATATGTTTACAATTTAAAAACTTTTTTCGTTTCAAACTACAACTACAACATATTAGCTAAAAGAAAAAAATAAAAGATAGTAATACTCTTAAGAAAAATCAGTGATGTTCAGCATAATAATATTGTAGACATTTGCCGTTTATATATATGCTCCGTCATTTTCAGTGCAGACATATCCTTTAAAGCTTTAGTGAACAATCGAGTAGTACCGTCCCTTTGTCTCACTAATACTAAGAAAATTAATTATTGTTTTTAAAATCACAAAAATGTATTGAATTTAACCAATTGGTAAAACTACCTCATTGTGTTCTGTTATCTATTCGGATGCGTGGGAAAATAAATGTATTATCTTTAAAAAGTGTTAAGAATTATTTTCTATTATTTGCTTATCACCTATTGTTATTAAAATCCTTATCTGAAAACGAGACAAATATTGGTCTAAATTGATTTAGGGAACAATAGAAATGCATAGGGCCTGCGAACTATATAAGGGAGGATTTTTCAACTACGTGCACACTTACAGTTTCGACTGCAGACAGTGACTACATATTGTGATCGAGAAGTGATTGGTGAACGTTAATCGTGAATCATGAATTCCGTAAACATTTTCAACATTTTGGAAGAAGTGCATCTAGATTTACAGAACTGTAGATCGATTGAGGAGTTCCAATTTCTCGAAAGAGTTAACGAAGGAACATTTGGAGTCGTTTACAGAGGAAGCGACAAGAAAACAGGCGACATTGTTGCCCTAAAACATTTCAAAAAAATTAACGAGACGACAGGATTCTCCATCGCCGCGCAGAGAGAGCTAGACCTACTGTTGGAGATGGAGCACATCAATATTGTCACAGGGCACGAGATCGCGGTGGGCTCCAGAAGTGACGAGGTATTCCTAGTTATGGAATATGTGCCAAACGAAATTAACAGCTTAATGCACACAATGCGTAACAACAGGGTAACGTTTGGCCCAGAACACGTAAAGTGCATTATGGCCCAATTGCTGACCGCCATTCAATATCTCCACCACAGCAGTGTATTTCACCGTGATCTGAAACCATCCAACATTCTACTTACCGAAGATGGTATACTGAAGGTGGCAGATTTTGGGTGGGCCCGAGATTATGATATGGGGATATCAAATCAGCAATATACGCCGGTTGTGGTAACGCGCTGGTACCGTGCGCCCGAGCTGCTACTACGCAGCAAAACATACGGCACTCCAATAGACATGTGGAGTGTCGGGTGCATATTCGCTGAGCTGATGAATTTGCAGCCGCTGTTTCCTGGGACATCTGAAATTAATCAGTTAAAAATAATGTACGAGGTTCTGGGTACACCTTCAGACACGGTTTGGCCCGGCTACAGCGCATTGCCATTAGTTAGCGATATAATATTCGACGAATATCCATCGGGCGGGTTGCGCAAAAAGATAAACCAGGACCTACTCTCGGATAGTGGATTTTCTTTGCTGGTTGAATTGTTAACGTATGATCCATCAAGACGGGCGACAGCAACTGAAGCATTGCTGCACCCTTACTTTAACGAGGAGCCGGCGGCAATAGAGCCGGCCATGTTCATGTCTTCGCTGTGGTTAGAGGACTCCGGCTCTGACGCGGAAGACCACGAGCAGTACAACGGCTCTGACCCGGAAGACCACGAGCAGTACAGCGGCTCTGACACGGAAGACCACGGGAAGTACTATGGCTCTGACACGTGGTACGACGAGAGTTACTACAGCACTGACTCGGAAGAGGATCTCAGCTCTGAAGCAAATTCTTCCGTAGGCAGCGTTCTGAACCCCGATGACGATAAGACGGAATAATGAATTCTTACGCACATTATGCCTTCAGGGCAAAAATGGTCTGAAACAACCCGCGAGAAACGAGAGAGAGCTCGTACTACTGACGAAGGTGGGCACGTCGACATTATCACAGGGCACGAGATTACTGTCGTCTCCAGAAGCAATGAAGTATTCCTAGGCGCATCGCCGCCGGAGCGTCTGGTCCAGGTCACAGTAAGAAGAGGCCCACCGTCGCCTCGGCTTCGAAGGCAGCTCAGTCTTCGGTCAGGTCGCTGATGGCCGCCGACGAGCCCACCAAGCACGTCGCCAGGAAGCGCGCCAGAGCCGTCGCCAAGCCGAGCCCCTCTGAGGCGATCAACATGGCCGTCAGGGAGATGAAGTACGGGGCGGGCAAAGGATCTTCGCTGGATGCGATGGAGACGTACATCGGCGCGCAGTACAAGGTCGACGCTGAGATGCTGGCTCCGTTGACAACTTCATCGGACGCCTCTGCGGCCGGTGCTGAGAGAAAGGCGTTGTCCGCGGCAGCTCCGGGACCACCTGCGAAGATGGCGAAATCGTCAATCGCTAAGGGCAAGAAGGCCAAAGTCCCTTGCATCGTCGTCTGACAATGCACACAAAAAAGCCCTTTTCAGGGCTAACAATTTTGTCATGAATATTTTACAAATATTCGTTTCTTTATAACACCGAGTCAAAAACATTTTACAACAATCAATGTGAGGTTAAGACAGCGATGGAGCCGGCCATGTTCCTGATATTGCTGGGGTAAGAGTATGTCAAGCAGTACTCCGGCTCTGACCCGAGAGGTGACAAGCGATACCTCTTAAAACAGTAACCTCTCACTTAAGTTCATCTTTTGGTACCTTCGAAAAGTGAAGGGATTTTTGGATATTTTTTATAAATCATGGCTTCTGTGGACAATTTCAAAATATCAATAGGATATTAAAAAACTGGTGATTCCTCGTTACGCAGATAACTGTATTTTAATGATCACGTAACAACAAAAGTAGTTTTAAAAAGACAGCAAAGGAAATAAATAAAAAATATACAAAAACAAATTACCTAGACAACAAAATAATCACAAAACAAAAGGCAACGAAGTGAAATTAAATAGAAAATTAAGAAACCTGAAGTATGCTGCATCTCCCTTCCATCCAACGTTCCAGAGTTTTCGATCTGTAGTCGAGTTCTAATATCTCTACAAAATCGATGAAGGATCATTCGGAGTTATGGATGCCTGCATGGAGCCAAGGATAAAAGGACGGGAGAACACGTTGCCCTCAAACAACTAAAAAAAATCAACGAAAGGGAAGGATACTCCATCGCCGCTCGGAGAGAGCTTGGGATATTGCTAAAAATACAGAATCCTAATATTGTCGCAGGCCACGGACTAGCGTCGAGTTCCAGAAGCGACCGACTGTATATAGTCATGGAGCTCGTTGACTACGATCTTAAAACTTTCATGCAGACAATGCACAGCAACAAGCAATTGTTTTCTATAGAACACGTTAAATGCTTAATGAAGCAACTGTTGAAGGCGGTACAACACCTTCATGACCATCACGTGATGCATCGTTACCTCAAAACAAGCAGTATATTGCTATCGAACGAAGGTGTACTGACAGTTGCAGATTTCGGGATAGCCCGGGATTATGAATTCTCTCATTAACAATACACGCCGGGTATAGTAACAAACGGTACCGTGCCCCTGAACTATTGCAAGTTAGCAAAACATACGGAATTAATTTCCTTCCAGCAACTGTTTCCCGGTACATCTGAGTCGAATCAATTAAAAAGAATGTTGGAAATTCTAGTGAAATCGCAAATAAGATAAACAAATCAAGCAGAAACACCAGATACTGAGGTTGCTCAAACTTCCTTTCACATAGTTTCACAGAACTGAAGGTTGATCGGCGACTTTGAAGTTATCAATAGAGTTGATAAAGGAACAAACGGTGCCGTGTACAGAGCAAACAACAAGCAAACAGGCGACGTAGATGCCCTGAAATATTGAAAATATAATAATGTGAGGACAGGATTCTCCATCACTGCACAAAGAGAGCTTGATCTACTGATGGAGATGAAGCATATCAATATTGTCACAGGATTGCAGTGGGCTCCAGACGCGACCAGTATTCTGAAACATATCACCATAAAAACCATACCGGCAAGAAATCACAAATAAAATCAACAAATCAATCAGAAACACCAGATACCGTATTCCTAGTAATGGAGTACGTGCCTCATGAAGTGTACAATATAATGCAGACAATGCGTAGCAACAGACACATGTTTGGCACCGAACACGTTTAGTGTCTAATGGTACAAAGAACTGTTCACCGCCATTCAATATCTACACCACAGCAGTGTATTTCACCGTGATGTCAAACCGTCCAACATTCTACTTACCGAAGATGGTATACTGAAGGTGGCAGATTTCGGGTGGGCCAGAGATTATGATATCCCTCATCAGCAATATACGCCGGTTGTTGCAACACACTGGTACTGTGCGCCTGAACTACTACTACTTAGCAAAACATACGGCACTCCTATACACATGGGGAGTGTCGGGTGTATATTCCCGGTACATATGAGTCGAATAAACTATTATGGTGGATATTCTGATGAAATCGCAAAACGTGCAGAAAAACCAGATACCGAGGGTGCTCAAGTATCAATGCTGGTAATATGCAATGCTATATCAAGTTAACAAATCAAGAAGAAAGACCAGAAACTAAAGTTGAGTTTCAATTTCTCAATAAAGTTAATGAAGGAATATTCGGAGTCGTATACAGAATAGGCGACAAGCAAACAGGCGACATAGTGGTAAATATTGAGATGACAGGATTCTCCATCGCCGCGCAGATAGAACTCGACCTACTGATGAAGATGAAGCATAATAATATCAACATTGTCACAGGACACGAGATTGCGGTGGGCTCCAGACGCGACCAATAGTCTGAAAGATACCGCAACAAACATACACAAAACCTATACCGGCAAGAAATCAGAAACACCAGATACCGTATTCCTAGTAATGAAGTACGTGCCTCATGCAGTGTACAATATAATGCAGACAATGCGTAGTAACATCCCATATTCCCACATCAGCAATATACGCCGGTTGTGGTAACGCGCTGGTACCGTGCGCCCGAGCTGCTACTACATAGCAAAACATACGGCACTCCAATAGACATGTGGAGTGTCGGGTGCATATTCGCTGAGCTGATGAATTTGCAGCCTCTGTTTCCCGGGTCATCCGAAATTAATCAGTTAAAAATAATATTCGAGGTTCTGGGTACACCATCAGACACAGTTTGGCCCGGCTATAGCAAGTTAACACTGGCAAGCAATATAATATTCGACGAGTTTCCATCGGGCGGGTTGCGCAAGAAGATAGACCAGGACCTACTCTCGGATAATGGATTTTCTTTGCTGCTTGAGTTGTTGACGTATGATCCGTCAATGCGCGCGACAACAACTGAAGCATTGCTGCACCCCTACTTTGATGAGCAGCCGTTAGCAGTAGAGCCGGCCATATTCCTGACAACGCTGGAGTTAGTACTTCGAGCAGTACTTCAGTTCCGACCCGGGAGACGACCAGCAGCGGTACTCCTGTACTGATATGGGAAAGGGTCTCACCTCTCACTCAAGGTCTTTCGTTGGTGCCTTAGTCAACTATGAGGACGCCATGTTATAATTAATTAAAAAGTTTTAATAATTGTATAAAAACAATGTAATTGACTTTTTTGTATAAAAATATGTTTAGTAGATTTTTTTATTATATAATGTTTTGGTAGTAATCTGACAATAAAATTAATGTTTATGTACTTACAAGTTGTATGTTATAAATTTCTTTTTGTTTTAATGTGTATAAATTGTGTAAATATCTTTATTTATGTGTTTTTAAAATATAAATAAAATTGAAGTTCTAAAATAGTTACATTTTGTTTAATTTGTTCTAACAACAATTTATAAGAATAATAAAAGTCTACTTAGATAACATTTTCTAAGTATTTTCATATGAATACTGCAATTGTTTTCTAAAAATATTATGTCGTGAAAGTTCTAAGAGAAATAATAAAAGTTTTAAACAGTGCAAAAAAATCTCTTCGTATGCGTGGGAAAATAATTATTACTTTAAAAAGGGATTTAGAAGTGAACGCGAGAACAACACACTATCAAAATCTATTGCCGTGGCCTACGTGACCTACCGCACGTGGGATGCGGTGAGCGAACAATTGGCTTGGTCACACCGCATCGCGTTGAATTCGCGTGTCACCGCACCGCTTCGCGTTCGCTTCTAGATCGCTTAAGCAAGACGTCACTTAAAGTTAAGACTGGGTACCTACAGGTTAACTTACTCCAGTAAGTTAACCTGTAGGTGAAGATACTCGAATCTGTCAATATTGATATGTTTCAGAAAATAATTCGAAGTCATGTCAAAATTATTTAGTTCAAATAGATCATGAAGGGACATCTAGTATGGTCTTATGTCTTATGGCCCGTACGCACGAGGTACAAGAGTAGGTACTCTCACATTTACTAGATTCTGTTTAAAGCGCCTCTCCATTTCCTCGTAAATGATAGGCGTGATGTTCATATATTTTTAAAAGATAATCAGATAATGATTGGAGTTTGACTATCGGATAGAATAAGAAACACCACGACTAAAATAATCGATGTTGGTCATAAAGCCGGTGTAATGGAACTGGGCTGGTCATATCTGCCGCATGTCAGACGAGGGTGGGCAATACTCACTACTGAGTGGAGCCCACTCAACATCCACAGACGTATAAACGCGGCAGGTTTAAAAGGAGATGGCGGGACGAACTCGACATCTATGACAAGCTAACATAGAAATGAATGAAAAGAGGGTAGAGGCCTTTGTGCTACAATGAGTCGATAAATGGCTGAAATCTAAAAATCAAAAGGTGGGTGTAACATCGGATCCTAGACCAATTATGTTTCCATTGAATTTTGAAACTCATTGTTGTAAGTCAATAGACTAATGGCAGGCGTAGGCTGAGATTTTTCAAAATAATTCAATAGACAACTTTCAGTGTCAATAAATACATGTCATGCTCTACTTTTAAGGGGTCCGCAGAAGTAGAAGAAAAATGGTGCGTCTTACTAATTTTATAAATGCGAAAGTTTGTGTGTATGTTCACAATGAATGATCAGGAAAGAAATGAAATGAAAGTATAATAAGTCACTTATTATGAGGTTTATTAGGTGCTTCCTCACACTAAGTATCTTTTAGTTTCTAGTCAGTTAGTCACTACCTGCCGCCTCACTCAAGGCGGAAGAAGACATAGGATGATTATCCCTCTTAAAAAAAAGTAACTTTAAGTTATGAAATAGTTTAGGAGTGGTTCAAGGAAAAGGTCATCTGTCGTGTACCTATACTTTATTTAATACAGAAAAATGCGTCGACCAATAACTCTAAATCAACTTCTTCTTTAATATTACAGTCATGCAGAACCCGCTTACGTATTCCACACACGCATGACCGGGCTTTTGACAGGTCGCGAACGATGATCAATCTCTCTCTATAAAATATAGCCAACGGTGTACAAAGTTGTTGAACATATTTTCTAGATAACATAAAGGCTTTAAATCTTCTTAAAATAAACTTTGATATATCATATCGCGATGTTTAGTCTTTTATAATAAATAATGTATAGTCATCAATATTAAGAGTGTGTACCGAATATCAGATCGAATTTTTGTACTGAATTTTGACCAAAATAAACAAACAGGTCATGTTAAATAAAACCGTTTAAAAAATTTCAACCCTATTGTTCTACGTTATTCAGTGGAAACGGAGGTAAAATTATGAGACATACTAAATTAATTATAATGTTATCGGCTCACACACGTAATTGTTTGACGAGGAACTCGAATAGTTTCAAGCCATGCTAGAGGTTCATATTCATGAGCAGCACACGACGCGGCGGTTGTCGCATTGCTACGCCGCCTAATCAGTCGAGCTCCTCGTCAAACAGTTACGTGAGTAAGCCTATAACATAATAATTTAACTTTAGTATTGTCATAAATTCCTAATATTATAATCGCTTTGTCTCATGTTATCTTTATCCAAAATCCGGACAAGTTCAATGAAACCACACCCGGCATTCAATTTACACTCTAGAGGCCAAAGTTTCCCATACATAATTGAAATAGAATAAGCCGTTGTTGTTTCTCTATACTTTTGAGGGCTAACCCTTTAGTCCCTCAGTTCATAAGTTTGGGATCTTGTAATGAATTTAGGGTTTAATTAATTTGTTCCCTACATTTAATTTGTAGTTTGGTGGTCAAAGTAATAGTGGGTTTATTTTGTAGGTACATAAACTAATTTTTAATTCATTAAAAACATCATCGCTGTCTGAAAAGGTCCACTGTTAAACAAAATTTTCCCTGAACTAACATATGTATTCCTCATGCCTGGCATGTGGGAAAGGTTTAGCAAAGGATGCAAGGAAACATTTTTTGGAAGATGCTACTGCCTGTTTCTCTATGATACATCGTACATACTTGCAATATTGTTCCACTGATGAGAGACAGACATATTAAACAGAAAATATTTAATTAGAAATTTCAACTCACGGGTCGACAGTCACATTTGCAGCTAATAAGCAAATGAAGTTATTCTCACAAAAAATGCAACGTTACGCCTTTTATGTGTAGGCAGACGTGCACATTACGGTACGTAATGCCACTGTACAATGTACACCCACTTTTCATCATAACTGGGTCCACGACCATCACTATTGAGAAATTTTCGAAAAACCGAAAAAAGCCCAGTAATACTCACAAACTCACACAAAAAAAAATAACCTTTAAATTCTTCCCATCACCGTAACAACATACCATACACGTGTCAAGACCACTACAAAAATGAAATATGCAAAAATAAGCCAGTGTATACATTACAGTAAGACTAGACTAAAGCTATGAACACACCCTTACCAGCCTTAATGAACGTTAGGCGGTGTACTCATTAGAGATTATGACTTACTCCAGCCTTGGGTAACTAACCTAATAATCGTAATCGTATAGCTCAAGAAGTTATGAGTAAAGAAGACAAAATGGGTGCTCGTGTCTTCATTATTATAGAGGTGTCTATCTAGTATAGTATAATATTATTATAACTGGTTAAATATAACTGGTGGTATTACTCGTATTATGGTGTTGTGAAATGCTTGTTGGTAAGTGTGCCCTAATGTGGGCAGGCATACCCTGCCGACATTAGGGAACTCTTGAATCCAATTCCGATCGATCGACATTGATATTGTGAATGAACTCTTGAGTTGCAACACTAGCGCCTATTACGTGGATATGTGGATGAATTGTTTAGATGTTGTTGTTGTGGACGGATTTTTATATAATTTGGTATGTATACAGACAGGGTATGAGCTGACTTGGGTCATAGGATAGCTTTTTATCCCATGGAATCGTAGGCAAAGCTACTGGCAAAAGCTAGTATAACATAACAATAAGTTGTAACGACACCAGACTTTGTGGAAAGAAAATCTCGAAAACTAGAACACTCAAAAACTTTAAAGTGTGAAGTGGTTGTAAGTACAAAGTAAGAACACTCGACTAACTCTAGTTTTATATCCTAAAAGATATCGTATTGTATTTTATTGTCATTCATCACTATCATCGTCATTACATTCCACTATGAGCTTTGTCTAGGTATATAACATAGCTTTGCTATTAATCACCTTGCATAACAGCCAGGTTGGAGATCACAATTTAAAATGTCGATGTCAAATGCGTACCCTCTTAATTGGTTCTTATAAACTTGCCTTGTTTAAAGTGTTTAATGGGGTACTATAAAACTACCTTTTAAATTAAAAAGAATCGAAACAATAAGAGGTACATAAATTACTACCCCGTCTACTCACCTGTTCGGTGAAGGATACCCTTGACATAGTTTCAGGAATTTAAGAGCAACGCCGAGTACGTCACCTCTCGTTCATAAACTTGGAAGAGACTTATCGTAACTTTGACGTGACATCATGGCACGATATAATAATATAGCAACAAAAATGACGAAAACATAAGTGTTCTTGCCGTTTTTTGTTGACAGTACCTTCTGCCCGCGACTTCGCCCGCGTTCCCGTGGGTTAAAAAGTAACTCAGTTATTAATCCAGACTATAATCTATCCCTGTCCCAAATTTTACCCTGAATCCTCTAGCCGTTTTGATGTGATTGAGTAACAAACATTAACACAATTTCACCAACTTCATCCTTAAACCCCAAATCTCAAATCGTCAATCCTTAAAAGGCATCGCATTTTAAACGCCCCTGGTTTTATGAGTATAAATGAGCGGCGGTGATTGCTTACCATCAGGTTATCCATCTGCTCGTTTATCACCCTATCTCTTAAAAAAACTATGCAATCCACACTCTATTTCATCCTTACTAAACACACAACTACAGATCAAATAAAACCAATATAAACTGATCGTTGAATGAACAAAGAGATCATACAAAGCGAGACTATGATAAACTGGTTTAACTATATAACATCAGCTGAGAAATTGATTAAGAATTGATCACGTTAACTCCAAGCAAGTTTAGTGATCAATCAATCATTCTCTTCGATCTGTAATGTTACTTCATACAAAGTACTTGCTGATTGATAACTATTTCTGGTTAGAAAAGGGATTATTTTGTTCGTATTTCTATGTTGGATGGGATACTTGAAATCGTATTTGGGTCGACACATGACAAGTCTAGTGACAGAGGACAGAATTCGCACAAACGATCGACGAATTAATCAACGGATGGCGTTATAAATCCTACATGGCATATTTATGAAGTTTACATGCAAATAAATGAATAGAAAATCCCAACGTATAACAGTTGGGCAGAAAGCCCGCCAGATACGATTACACATCTACAAAATTAGAGGCACACACATTGCCTTTTTTTGTTTTAAAAAACGTTGCCCCACATTAGGATTTTTCCCGTATCGTGGGTGCGTTTACAATCATACAAGTTCTTACACATGACGCCCTGACCCAAAACAACAATTCGGAGATCACACAAAGAGTTGCTTCGAGCGGGAATCAACCCAGGTTGCCCAACCACCGGACCAACCGTGCAGTTAACCATGTTTTATGCAACAATTACATTTCGCCAGTTATGTTACATTACCTACAAACCTTATAAAGAAATCGACCTATTCATGATCATTAACAGTCTTATAGTAATATCGTAATAAATTCTATAAACGAAGTAAAACAATAAATTAACGTTAATTTATTACTTAGACGTAACTCTTAGAACTTGCTACGCCGTAGCGTTATCGTAGCACGTACTACGGCGTAGCGAATGCTACGACACCGTAGCCAGAACTATACACATTATTCATTATTGTAGAATTATGTGAATGTGTACGTTTATTAGTATTTGTGTTAAATTAAAATAGATTAACGGAACAAGGTAATTTAATGTGTATGGCATTGTAATAAGATCTCAATTCCAATGAGAAATAATAGTATTAAGCACAATCCAATAATTTGTGCTATTATTTTGGTTAAATAAGTATCTGTTAATTGAGTCATCTTTTTTTTTAATAATATTTTTTGTGTGTGTTTGGATGTTTGTCCGCCTATCTCGCAGAAAATACTAAACAGATTTTAATGAAATTTGGTATACAGATAGGGTATGACCTGACTTGGGTGATAGGATACTTTTTACCTCGCGTGAACGGGGGCAAAGCCACTGGCAAAAAGCGAGTCTTGTTCTATTTTCCTAGTAAACCAAGAATATAACAGTAATTAGAATCTACGCCGGCTTATACTAACCGTTAAATAACTAACGTTTAACTGCAAACCATTACCGGTAATGAGATAATAACATCTCCGGTTAACTGGGAGAGGATATAACATGCTTCAGTTTAACTAGTTTTTAATATAACGGTTCTTTTAACAGTTCCACGAAGTAATTAGTTGGCTAGTAGTTATAACTTTGATCTTTTTATTTTGTGAAAACTTTAGATTGCTCTGTAATTAAATCACTTGTTAAATAGCTAAAATTACTTCTAAAAATCCCCAATATCTCTTTGCTCAAACTGGAAATTGAACCAGAGACCTCATACTCATCACATCATAATTAACGAGCAGGTAACTTTCTAAAATAAATAGAAAACGTCAATAAGTTTCTTAACACACTGAACGCCGAGGTGGTCACCGATGACCGACGTTAGCGGAAGATTTGCCTTCAACGGTTTTTTATTGGCAGTCAAATACTTAACAATGGTACTCTTTGGCATCAAATGCAATAAAAAAAAACAGAAATCAATATACAAATATCTTGTACGCGACTTTTTAGAAATCAGTTTAAATTTGTTCTGCAATAAAAAGAACCAAAAATAGTAAAGAAATCTGAAGTGTTTGAGTATCCAAAATATATTTGTTCAAAAATCTAATTCTGTATATCAAAAGAGACACTTTCCATCCCCTGTGTATACATCACACACATAGAACTATACAAAACCAGTTTATCATGGTCTCGCTTTGTAGAACATTTCCGTACATTTGACGGTCAGTTTATACTGGTTATGTATAGCTTGATGGTAAAGACTGCTGACGCAAATATTATGTGCATTGACTGCGAAATTTTTTTTATGTAAAGAAAAAGTGAACATTTTTGATTTTTAATACCTGAAGGTATATGCGAAGCGACATTTAAACAACACAAGGAACATTTTATCGGTTATTCTTATGTTATCATTAGTCCCATGTAATAGCGGGTGAACCTATCACACACTTGACAAAATTCCAGATTCTGTGCCACTACTGAATTTCTTTCAGAAAAGTTTAGCCTATGAACCGCACCGTACCTCTTGCCTCGCCCAAGACGAGAGAAGCCATTGGATGATTCCGCCCTCCCCCTAAAAAAACCTCTTAAGGTCATAATTATCTCACTTAAACGACTCGGCTCTGGAATGGCTACCGGTTCGGCTTTTTACTTTGAAAACAATAGAAAAAAGCTGCAAGCGAACAGGCAGCGTGCTGACCGCGTTTTTATATCAACGTTATGAAATGTACCATATGACATACAAAAAAGTCTAAATTTAAATGACAACAATTGCTAGGTTGGTGCCGTGCCGGTTAAGTATGACCTTTATTTAGCAGTCCAAATTGCTAGCACTCCACTAACTAGGCCAAAAACCATATGAATACTAATTAAGTTAGAATTACTCGAAATTAGTGAGAGATATAAAATTCACTCAACATTTAGGATGACTAATATTTTAATTCATATTTCAATATACTCACAGACAAGTACAAATTAAACTGCCTCGTTGGCCGAGTGGTTGCAAAGTGCGACCAAAAAGGGTATCGGGTTCCATTCCTGTGTAGGGCGAAGTATTACTGATTTTTTTCAAATTTCTCAGTAGTAACACGGAGTCTGGAAATATGACAGTAAGGTAACCACCAAATTATATGGGATTTACAACATAAATTATGAAAAGTGGGTGTACATTGTACAGTGGCATTACGTGCCATAATATGCACCTCTACCAACCCCTTCGGGGATTAAAGGCGTAACGATATATAATACAAATTAAGTCACCAGGACATTCCCAAGTACACCAACCCGTTTTCCTTATAAAACCTCATTTTATTTAAATATGAATTCCTTTACAAACGTCCATAATACCCGGGTCTTATGGATCTACTCGCAGAGCGTCCATTGTCTTCAATGAATCTACAAAGTTCTGAGACCGGGGCATTGATTAGAGAACTCCGCTCAATAGAGCGCACACCACGGAGATATAGAACGGTATATTTTTATGTGGTGATGCTAGAATGTTTAATTTCTTTTTAATGGGGAAAATCATCCAATGACTTATCTCGTCTTAAGCGAGGTAAACAGAAGTGTCAGACTCTTACTAACTTAAAACAAACCCGTTCCTATTCCTGCTTTTCGAGACGGAGCCCCGGTAAACCGCAGGTAGTCCGCAGGTCCGGAGAATGTTTCTATAACTTATGTTACTAAAAAGTAATTATCAATAGCCTATAATGTGGCCACTGCTTTTGTTTCCTCACGATGTTTTCCATCACTGTCTGTTAATGGTGTCTAAACATGCTTAGAGAGTACATATAACTCGCAACAAGTTACATTGGTACTTACCGTTAGTAAATGATAAAAGATATTTATTTTTGCAAGTAGGCTACAAGATAACACTGTAACTATTACGGTCTGTAAATTCGAAGTGATTTGGATAAGTACAGATATTATCCACACATACATACGTTTCCATGACCGAACATTAGTCACTCCAAAGGTTTCGATAGAAATGTAAACATAATATGTAACATCCCACCCGTTATGTAATGACATGGAACTAAATTAATTGTGTAAAAAAGAGCTTTACGGCGTTAAAAACAAGATATATATTTGAATAATTCTGTTTTCTTTACCTTTATAATTTATAGCCAAAATAAATTTCTATACAGAGTCAATGTAAGTTTGTACAAAAATAACACATCAAGAAATTCACAAAATAAAATAAAAAAAAACATTCCAAAATATCGATAAAACAAAAAACATTGAAAGTTATGAAGCGAAATAAACATCAAAATACCAAAAGAACAGACAAAAATCCGCATAAATCCAGCCACATCCAGTTGGAAGCAGTTTCCGTGCGATATCAAAGTCCTATTGATGGAAACCTTTCACACTTCGACATCGTTATCGCCGGTATTCACATTGGACTTTTTTAGGAACGGACACAAATTGCTACGTTTTATGGTGCCTTGGTACTTGCATGCTCATCAATGACATTTGTGAAAGGAGTTATATTCATTCTTGATGTAAAGAAATAAGTAGTTATTTAGTTGTTAGGTGATGGAACATAGACACATTGCTACGTTTTCTCATGCCCTGGTACTTGCACGCCCATCACTGACATTTGTGAAAGGAAGTATTTTGATTCTTTATGTATAAGTAGTTTTTGGTTATATTTTATGGAATAGGTGGCAAACGAGCAGACGAGTCACCTGATGATGATGATGATAAGCGATCAGCGCCGCCCATGGACTCCTGCAACACCAAAGGAGTCACAGGTGCGTTGCAAGAGGCAAATTTTGCAGGCAAGGTTACATACAAGTGGTTGTTGTGAGATGCAGTTAATTAGTAACAGCATATTTTAGGGATGGACACAAATTGCTACGTTTTATGGTGCCTTGGTACTTGCATGCTCATCAATGACATTTGTGAAAGGATATCTTTCGATTCTTGATGAAAAGAAATAAGTAGTTTTTGGTTATTTTGTGATGTCAGTTACTGTAAAGAAATAAGTAGTTTTTGGTTGTTATGTGATGTCATTTAATTAGGAATGGACAAAATGCTACTTTTTATGATGCCCTGGTACTTGCACGCTCATTAGTGACTTATGAAATAAGGTATTTTTATTGTGGATGTAGTTGTTTTTTATTTCTTTATTTATTATAAAAGTACAGGTTATAACTTATAATCTAGTACGTAGTCCAACAAAACTATATTATATCGAGTTTACTAACTACCATACTTCTAATTAGTAAATAAAGTTTCAGTACGGTACTACTCTTATTATTGAGAGGCTTTACTATAAACAAAAAGTGATGAAATTGTTGTCCAAAAAACTTTATATTTTATTACCAAGTAGTTACGCGTCATCGTTTCAATACAAAAGCTTGCTAACTGAAATATTTTATTAAAGCGATTAGGATAAACTTGTAACAGTGGATCTTTATAAGTTGTTCGAGGATTTCCTTTGAGACGCTACCAAGCGAGAACTTCAAGGAAGTGGACCGTTAAAGTGATAGCCTATTGTTTTGACAGATTTTATTGTTAGACTAGCTTTTGTCAACGACTTCGTTCAGTACCCTTAGTACGAGTTGGCTTTACGTTGAACGAAGACGAAATGAGAGCGCGTTCAGCGCTCTGATTGGCTACTGCGATTGAACCAACCAATCAGAGAAACGCGTTCACGTTTCGATTACGTTAAACGTAAAGCAAAATCATAGTAAGGGTACTGAATTTTATCTTCAATTTTTTCTAAACAAACAATTTTTCGTTGGTCTTCTGAATTAGTTACAATGTGTGACTAACGAGTATTTTTTTTTAAGGGGGAAAGTCATCCAATGACTTCTCTCGCCTTGGGTGAAGCAAGAGGGAGTGTCAGAGTCTTACTGACTAAAAACCACCCCGTTCATACTTCTGCTTTTCGAGCCCGAGCCCCGGTAACCCGCTAGGCAGTCCGCAGCGTCTAACGAGTATGACTTATTAAAGAGGCTACAAATGACTACATAGACGACAAAATTTTAGATTCTGAGTAAGGTATTATCAAAAATTTCAAAATACCACCAGTACATACACAGCCTTAGTCGTGGTGACCCGAAAGTTTAAGATATCCGCCTCTCATGCATGAAGGTGCGGATTCGAAATCTACCAACGGCAAGTATCAATGTGACTTTTTCCGAGTTATACGTACTTTCTAAAATTATTTAGACACCACAGACAAACGGTGAAGAAAAACATCGTGAGGAAATCTGGGCTTATATCTTCTGATTATTTAACCCGCATTAAGCAAGCGTGGTGATTAACGCTCAAACCATCTCTATGTGAGAAGAGGTTTTGGTCAGCTGTGGCCACTAACAAGCTATTGATGTGATACACAACTTTATTATCGAACCCATCATTTACTAATCACGTCTACAACCAGATTGGCGATATATTAAAGAAGGGCCAAATTAAAAGTACCTTTAACCGACGAGCATGCATGAAAAGACTGTTGATGAAGCGAAAGAGATATGTAAGAGTTGTAGAAATTGGCGGTCCATTGTCTCTGCCTTCCCCCCATGGGAGACAGGTCTGAAGTTATGTATGTATGTCTACGACCATCGATATAGTCCAATCTCAAAAACATGCAATACAACCTTACCCCACCTGAGAATTGCACCCAACAAGCTTCAATGCTTTACTAATCACATAACTATTGACGCATGAAGCTCCTAATGTATTTAACTACAAGATACGTGGCTTAATTAGCGGTTAATTGTTTACTAGTCCCAATTAGTACGCTTCGTTATCGATAGAGGACGCCCTAATCTATAGGAGATCTAGATCTAATGAGCTTAGTAAACAAATCTTTGTAATAGTTTGGATCTGTGGCTAGATTTTGTCAATGTTGAGTATGTTTTGTGTCTATTGTGCCTTTAGGCTTAAGTCATTCTGTCTCCTGCATTAAATTCATCGAGGGAAGTGGAAACTATCGTTTTCTTTTTCTTCTCTTCTAATAATATCTGCTGATTTATTTCGTTGCGGGATCCAAGACGGTTATTCATGTCCCTGGGACGCGCCGGACTTCACTGTTCTGGTGTTTTCATGGTTGTATCTACTGTAGATCCTGGCTTACAGGAGTTGCAGTAGTATGGGAGGAAGTGTAGGAGTGTCCCAAAAAAATAATTGATTATGAAAGTATGTGTGCGTGTGCCTAAGCACCTTTACCTACTTACAAGTAATATTAAATGTCAGTGTATCTCAAGCAAGCAGTCGTTTCTCTCGTGTCCTCATATTTATCAGTCAATAGACTGCCATTCTAATTAAATCACATATCGTCATGTCTCTTAATAGTTTTTAATCTTCAGAAGGTTAGGCATGAGTGTTCGTGCCACCGTGCACTGCACTGTTCAGAGAGGTTGAAAGTTGATATGATACAAGGGTCTCCATTGGGAGGTACCATAACAGGCGTTGCACCATGGGGGCTACTAGGTACAGAAAGGACCCGGTGCCTCCTTTAGCTGCACATGGCGGCTACTGGGGAGGTTTTAGTGAGATAACAATCCCACTTGTTCGTGGGCCGGCTTATACCATAAAATTCAGTAGTTTCAACGTAAACAAACTTTCACATTTATAATACTAGTGTAAAATATGATATTACTCATTTAAAAAAAAATTGAGCAACCCTGTACAGTGTACACTGTACACCCGACACGTATCATGAAATCAATTTGTGAACACGTCAGTGCGATAATGAGCTAATTAATAAACTTCATAGCATTCATCATTGCTGTTTATTTTGTCCCCAATAAGTATCTACCTGCGCATTTCTTTCAATATCATCATAGCTTTTTAAAAAATTGTTAAATTCATAATCTTTTTTTTTGACGGGAGAAAATCATCCAATAACTTCTCCCGCCTTGGGCGAGGTGGGAGGGAGTGTCAGGCTCTTACTGACTAAAAACCACCCCGTTCCTACTCCTGCTTTTCGAGCCGGAGCCCCGGTAAACCCGCTAGGTAGTCCGCAACGGAATCATCATC
This sequence comes from Spodoptera frugiperda, assembly GCF_023101765.2. Lineage (NCBI taxonomy): Eukaryota > Metazoa > Arthropoda > Insecta > Lepidoptera > Noctuidae > Spodoptera > Spodoptera frugiperda. The sequence goes on from NC_064221.1 coordinate 9,358,461, forward strand.
TGGGACGACCATGGCTGAGAAAAAAAAATCATCATCACATGACGTCATTCGTCGACCCACCAGAAGTCGACAGTACTGCCAAACATATTATAATATTATAAGTGACTGACAGACAATTAAATTTGACGTTTCAAAAGTGCCTAATTAAGGATTAATTTTATTAAAATAAATGCTTTGACTTTGATTTTAAATGAATCTTTGAATAAAAGATGATTAATATACAATCTTCTTGAATGACGTCATAAAACAAGATACTAGCTTACGTATCAAAAGCAAACCCATTTTAGAACATAAGCTACCCATACAAATAGACCTTTAGATGACTTAAACCTCACCCGATCGTATCGTCTTTAACCCACAAATGAATGACGTTGCCATTCATGGACCAATGGGAAACGTGTAGCGACCTAATTAATCAGTGTCAATAATTATCTGAATGTAATTAATTGTTATGTGTTTTGGGGTAATTGGTTTTTGACTTAATTTGTACATTTCGGTTTGTTTTCGTGCGAAGGTGTGAAGGCCTGGAGTTTTTAGATGCCCGGTTTTCAAGCATGAGAATAGAATCAACAAAAATATAGTGAGACGTCACTTCTAGGTACATTTTATACTTAGAAGTGACGTATTTGCTCCCACTTCTAAACTTTGATTCATTTTATCTAAGTATTATTACCTTAAATGACAAAATAAAAAAATACGTGTCTAATATTTTTTCATCACCTAACTGACGGACTAAATAGATTTTTAATTTTCATACCCCGTCATCATCCCTATTATGTGTATCTTCAAGAAGTAATATTTATCTATTACACCTGTTACCTACGAGTATGGATCACAAATCCTCAGATTAACTGTGAGTATAGCTATACAATGTACCCGTTAATTAATGTTTCAGTAACAGACGCTATTCCCGTCAAGATTTATGTGATCCCTGATACGGATCACTGGGTTTTGGTGAGGGAGATCTGTAGATCGATATTTTTTTTAAACCTTGTTCTTGTTTACACTATCGTGGTTGATTATATAGATGCTTGTATTAAAACATCAGTAAAATTATAGGACAATGTTCATGTTTTAATTAAGCTAGAAAATAGCATTTTCACTAGTTAATATTTTACTGCTATTTATTTTAGTTTGTGAGGTAAACAGTGTTAAAAATTGTGTAGTAAAAAATAGTAATCAGTCCTATTTTGTTGGTCGGTAGTTAGAATCAAATTTATAGTCCACATTTAGCCGGGCGAGCAGACGGGTCACCTGATGGTAAGCAATCGCCGCCACCCATGGACACCTTAAATACCAGACGCGTTCCAAGTGCGTTGCCGGACTTCTGGGCGGGTTAGGAATTGTGCCGAAGCATGGCTCTTTCACTCTTATGTCTGACATTTATGTCAGAATTTGTGAAGGGGAAGACAAATTAGAGGTCTAAATCAGATTAAACCTTAGGGAAATAAAAGAACAGGGTACATAATTCAGAGCAACCTCAAAACACAAAAAATCCAGTACATTACAAAATTAAACATTTTGTCTACCAACCCACGGAAGGTCAGCTAATATAAAAAAAAAAACGCTTTACCGCAACCAAACACTGATGTTATCGGTACAGTCAGCAACATAAACATCTTTCCACGATCGCGGCACAAAGTACAGTCACGCACATTAATCAAGGCGAACCCTTTTTTATGTCTATCGCAACTTTCATAAAATTGTAGGTAAATTAGTCCTACTACGTGTTTTAGAATTTGAATTTCTATTTGAAAGGGAAAAGGTACTATTTTTTTTAACTTTTTTCATAGTATAAGCCGGTAAACAAGCAAACGGATAACCTTCTGATGTTAAGCAATCGCCACTGCCCATGGACCCTCGAATCACCAGAGGCGTTGCAAATGCGACCTTCTTGACAGGTTGGGAATTGGAGGATTGGTGGGAATTTGGGTATAGGGAAGGGTAATTGGGCCTCCGATAACTTTACTCGCAAAACGAAACACAACGCAAGCATTGTTTTACGTAGGTTTTCTGTGCCGCCGTGGTATCACACCGGTAGAGCCGGCACATTCATTAATTTGCCTCCCTTCCCAATACCCAAATCCCCAACAACCCTTAAATTCCAACACCCAAAAGCCGGCAATGCACTTGTAACGCCTTGATGTATCGGGTGTCCAAAGGCAGCGGTGATTGCTAACCATCAGATGATGCGCCTGCTCGTTAATCAGCTTATATGATATATATATTTTTTTTTAATTGACGCATAGTGATTTACGGTGTACTCATTAAATCAATACATGCTTTCATTAAATTACTCTTCACTTGAAATAAAAACCAATTTGTCAACCGCAAAGTCCTGGCACGTCGCAACAAAAACTGTATACATTTGGAAGTTCGCCAAACGACGTCATCAGTCCTCGCAAACGTTTGCAACATTGATTGTTTTTTATTGTTTTTACACTTAGTTTGTTTTTATTTTACCCTTTATTGCACATGTTATACAAAAAATTGTCAAAGTTAAAGCATTTATTTCAATTAATCCTTAATTAGGCACTTTTGAAACGTGAAATTGAATTGTCTGTCAGTGAAGCTAGGTGCACGTTCCAAAGTGTAGCTTCGAATGGAGAAGAACGAGCAAGAAACTCCAACCAAATGATCCATTAGCCGACCCTTATGAACCCAGAAGGAAAAGGGATGGTTTCTCTTTCACATCACAATACAATCATTGTCACATCAACAGTATAAGTGGTCACTGCTGACCAAAGGCCTCTTCGCGTACGGCGAAGGCTTAAATATTAATCACCAATACAGGTTGGCAATTTCAAACTTATAATTAGAAATTATAAGCCCAGGTTTCCTCACGTTGGTTTCCTTCGCCGTTAGTCGGTGGTGTCTAAATAATCTTAGAAATTATTTGCCGTTGGTAGGTTTCGAAACCGCGCACTCATTGTCATGCATGAGAAGAGGTCTTAAATCTCCGGGCCACCACGATATCTCCGGGTCTCTCTTTACAGGCACCTAATCAGTTCTAATATTAGAACTTGAAACGGGATATTTACCATGTTTAATCTATTTCTATGAGTTTCCGATATTTCGGCACTGTTGCAGATAAACATGGTAAATATCCCGTCTCAAGTTCTAATATTAGTGTTAGTGACCATGTCAGTTTAAAAACCTAATCACTTCGATAGCAACTACAAATAGACATAGCAATTACTCCACCACAATACCTAATAAGACCCACGATTTTAAAACAGCCAACTCATGTAACAGTAAATAAATAAATTCCTTCACTGATCAAGTAGATTTTGTTAAAACATAAATTATGTGAAATAATTACTTTTTGTCGATAATAAATAATTTTGTTTCACGTTATTCGATATCGGAGCTACTGATTTGCGATAACAGTATCTTATTTTATTCTGTTTATTTATGAACGGTAATTAATTTTTATTTGTTCAAATTACTTTTTGTAACGTAATCAGGTTTGTTTATGTTGCTTTAGGGTTTATTTTCGCGTAACTTTTTGTTAATGTATACTTGATCTGAGTGGGCTGTTGAATGGGGGTGCTTTTCTACCAGAGATATGTTATGCTACGTTGCTGTGGATGCGTTTGGCTTCCACCAATCATATTTGTTAGTACACATAGCTTAGCACTGGTGGAAACGGACTCAGTTAAGCTATGTTTTTATATGGAAAGATGCGTGAACGGTTGGTGCGGTGGCTAGGCAACTGGCTGCCGTGCTACGTGTATCGGGTTCGATTCGCACACGAAGCAACTCTTTAGTGTGATCCAGAAATTGTTGTTTCTAGTTTGGGTGTCATATATCATGATGAATATTGAATGTTTGTAAACACATCCACGATACGGAGAAAATCGTAGTGCGGGGAAACGTTTTAAAAAATATATCCTATCACTTCTGATCATACATATGAACGACGTTACGCCTTTTATCCCCAAAGGGACGTAATACCGCAATACCACGGCTTTTACCATTTGTGTTATAAGTCCCACGTAATAGAAGGTAAACCTATTGCCATAATCATACACATAACACGCTTAAATCAGCTCCCAAATCTAACTCGATCCACCCAAAAGTTAAATTTGAAATTATGAGCCAATCTATTATAAACCTTCATGCTTGGGACTGAGCGACCTTTTTGTAATAAATCGCTTAATTATCCGCCTACAGAAGTTAGGGAAGTGACCGCTTCCGGCTAGCGTTCTTGTTAATGGGGCGATTTTATTTGAGGCCGCTCCCTCTGTCCACATCATTTGTCTTTACTCAACTCGGGCTAAATACGTAATGTTTTATTAGTTAGTTTGTTGAAGTAACTTTAGCTTTTGGTCGAGTTTTTGCTGATGTTATTAATACTCGTATTGACACAGTTAAAGTTTGCCTCGTTCCCCGAGTGGTTGCAAGTGCGACTCCCGGGCAAGGGGTTTCGGGTTAGATACCCGGGTCGGGCAAAGTATAGCTAGACTTTTTTCTCAGTAGTAGCAGCACTTGATTGATATTAAGAAAGCTTTTTTGAGGGGGGCAAATCAAACAATGGTGTCTAAATAATCTTAGAAAATACATATTATAACTTGGAAACAGTCACATTGGTACTTGCTTGCATGAGAAGCGGGTGTCTTAAACCAAATACACATAATAATTTATTTAAACCGAATCTCTTTCAAAAGACACGCTAAGCAAACGAGAGCATTTTCTACCTCTAGATAAAAATCTGTGTCAATTCAGGTAATCCCTAGAGATGGGTTTATTTCAACAGCAGGGAATACTGGAGGGATCTCCGTCTGCTTAGGAGTGACACTGTTTGTACAGGATTACATTTTTATGTCAATTTAAGGATATGATGAAGACTGGCGTTTATGTTCTGGAAAGAATTTATTATCACACTAGTATTATAAATGTGAATTTTTGTTTGTTAGATGTTTGTCCTTGAATCACGCTGAAATTACTCAGCGGATTTTGATGAAATTTGGTTTTTTGTTCGATTTGCGTGAAAATAATAAAATAAAATAAATTATTTCTAGTCTGGGTGTCATATGTATGTGAATGTGAACTTGTATGTTTGTATACGCATCCACAACACAGGAGAAACTCCTAGTGTTAGACAACATTTTATTAACATTTTAACCGTCTGCGTCGCCTATATGCGACACATATTTCCGACAGAAAATATGTATATTTTGTTTTATTCACTCGATTGCTCCTCCTTATTTAGTGTAGATATATTTTTGTCTATAATTATTAATTAACGGGGCGCTTAAAAGGTTAATAAAGAAACAAAAATCATCATAAACATCACACGATTGATTGATTTAAAATAAATTTTAAACTTAGTGACACCACTAAGAACAGATTAATTTAAACTTCAATACTAAACGACAAGCAACTTAAATACTATAAACCTTTTTCTAAAACTACTTCAACTAAGATTTAGTTCTCAAAAAACCTAGTAAAGTAACTAAAGTTTGGTGAAAAACATCGAAAGAAAACCCATTAATACTCGTAGTTGACCAAATCCTAAACTTGGACTTAGAAATACGACTTGAAGTTAAAACGAATATGTGTTTGTTTGACAAGGGCTCCGATTGAAAGTTAAGAGCTTACGCAGCGAGGTTTTTCATTATCACATCACATCAACACTCTATTAAGTGACCACTGCTAACCAAAGGCCTCTTCTGACACGGAGATGCTTTGAACATTAATCACCACGCTTGCTCAATTCGGGTTGTCGATTGCAAACTTATAATCAGAAATTATAAACCCAGGTTTCAGATTACGATGTTTTCCTTTACCGTTTCCATAGTCTTAGAAAATACATATAAGTCGGAAAAAATCATTATCGTACTTTGCCGTTAGTGCCCTTGGTAAGTTTCGAATCCACTCCCTCATACATGAGAAGCGGGGGTCTTAAATCTCCGGTCCACCGCGACTTGGACTTAGAAATACGATTCGAAGTTAAAAAGAATATGTGTTTGTTTGACAAGGGCTCCGATTGAAAGTTAAGAGTTTGTGTAGCGGGATTTTTCACTATCACACCACATCATCAGCCTATTAAGTGACCACTGCTGACCAAAGGCCTCTTCTCACACGGAGATGCTTTGAACATTAATCACCACGCTCAATGCAAAAACTAGTAAGCAGATAGAATTAACACCCTTTTTCCGATTCATTTGACACATCACAAAGGACAAGGAATGTGTCAGAATATTGAAGAGATAGACTTATATTTTACGTTTCCAGCATCGCTAATATTCTGACACAACTTCTCAGAAATACACCGAGTACGGATCAATGATTGCGAAAAGTTTTGCGTATTATAATGGTATTAATTTGTATTTGTACAGATGACGGACTAATACCTTCTTCGTGAGAGAAGCGGCTTTGGTCAGCAGTGGCCACTAATAGGCTGTTGATATATGAAGTGATATCAGAAGGCGCTCTAGGTTACAGAAACCAGGTGGTTTCTACCAAATGTGTTCAATCTATATTCGTAATTGGTTTATACTAGGATTAGTATAAACCAATTAACAATATCGACTGAACAGAACTGAGTTTGACAAGTGAACAATGATCAAAGTCATGTCGAATACACTAAGTTACCGACTACCGATACACTGTAAATTAATCCACCGCCCACCTCAAATTAGGCCAGGTAGAGAATTTGCTTTTGAGCTATGGAGAATAAGACTGGGATTCCTAATACTTAGGGTGCTTTTCCACCAGAGATGTGCTGAGCTACACTGCTGTGGTTGCGTATGGTATCCACCAATCATAATCATTGATATACGTAGCTTAGCACTAGTCGAAACAGACTCAGCATTTTTTTTATGGAAATATGCGTGCTATAGATTTGTGCTATGGATGGCTTCCCTACTATCGATATCTCGCAAACGATCGAGTCTCGCATCTTCCTCGTACAACTACATAACTTAGTATCAGTGGAAACGGTCACATAGTTTCACAGTTCTGTTTAGCTATTACATCTTCGTAGCATAGCTACACAGCACATCTCTGTTGGAAAGCACCAAAATGTGAATAGTTACCAATTTGCATTGAACACGTACACATACCAATCCTCAGCGTATAAACAAACAACAAAGCCCACCAAAACGACACAAAAAACTAATATATCATAAAAAACATACTAAAATTTTGTTGACGCACACACTCAACTACGTGCGGCGTGCGGGAGGGCGCCACCGGCGACGACGCGCGCGGCGAGTGCCGCCCGCCCCGCGCGCCCCGCGCTTCGACAGTCCGCTGTGAGCCGCGACAACGACCCCGCGCTCGCGCTTACAATCTTATTATCTTATATACTTTTCACTCGTATTCTTATATCGTTCCGTATTCTTATATTGTAACAGTTCTTATTTACATCATTATAACATATTATACAGTCCACCCTTTATTATTTATTCACCTACTGAGCTATCGTCGCAACAATTTAAATATACAAGAGAGTTTTGTTCTATCTTGCACCAATAGATCATACTGTGAAAGTTTTAGTGTTTTAGACTAGAGTAATGCAGTAGCCTATCACGTAGTGGCAGTAAAACTAAACTTAGTGGGTACACAGAGAATATGAATGGTAGTGTGTGGGTTGTATATAGGTAGTGGTTTTTGCAATACAATTTTATTTTGTATGTACTTGATGTTTGGGATGTCAATAATTTTTGTCTTTTGTTATGAAATAGGGGCAAACGAGTAGACGGTTCATCTGATGGTAAGCGATTAACCTCACCCATGGACAACCGTAATACCAGATGAGTCACAAGTGCGTTGCCGGCCTTTAAAGAAGGAATACGGTCGTTTTCCAGATTGTTTGAAGATCGTATAGGTTCGGCTCATTCCACAGTTTTGCTGTGCGAGGCAGAGCATTAGTTGGTTTTAAAGTCAAAGAATTTAGTGCATACAAATTACGTTCTTAATTCAAAGTTAGCTGATACATAGCGGCTACCCAGACATTGTGAAACAAGCCCTAAGAATAATGTCTTTTAATTTTCGAACGGATAAAGAGAATACAACACATACAATAATGACTCTTACAAGTTACCTATGGGATAAATACCATATACTAGAACGTAAGTCTATTGTCAAACAGGATAATATCTCCAGTCTTGAGCCATTTTAAGGAACAGAGACTAAAGTTCCTTAAGAAATAGAGTATCTGATCTGGCGAGGTGATCATACCTGACGGGCTTTTTGCCCAACTATTGTTTGTTCGCAAAAAGCTTTAAACAGAGAGGAGTGGAAGGAAGGTAGGGAGGCCTTTGCCCTGCAGTGGGACGATCATGGCTGAAATCTAAATCTAATTGTTTGTTGCGATTTTCTATCCATGTTAACTTCACATTCGCGACATAGGATTTATGACGTCATCCGTTGATACATCCGTCGACCGCCTATGTGTGATTTCTGTCAGCTGTCACTTGTCATGTGTCGCCACTCTATTCTTATCCAACCTGAGAAGAAACCGAGATCTAGAAGGTCATAGAAAAAGTTTATTTCTTTTAGATAACATTTTACCATAAGGAAGCCAGATGTGTCATTTATCACTGTAAATTAATTCCCATGAGAAAAACAACGTTACTTACTACGTTCGTAAGTTGGTATTGTCAAGAAAATCTGTCATTTTCGTACACTGAGGGTTCTGTATAAAAATATTTAGAATTTTTCATACCAAAAACGATTTTCTAAATTTTTTAAGCCGATAAACGGATTTATCGGCTTAATTTTTGAGTTATGCTCCATTGTTTTTGAGTAAGGCTGAATTGTTGTCGAGTAATGCTGGATTGTTTTCCAGTAATATTCGAAAGTCATCGAGGATGCTCAAAAGTGATCAAGGAAACCCGATATTTTTCGACGACGTCAACTTTTACCATTTTAAACATGGCTTAACGCTGACATTGTTTTCGAGTAAAGCTCGATTGTTTTCAAATCATTCTCGAAAAAGATCGCGTTACGCTCGATTGTTTTCGGGTAATGCTCGATTTTTTCGAGTAATCCTCGGTAGTTAAAGCGTAAACCATCGCACAACCACGACTTATACAAAATTAGATGATGAATGATGATGATTAACACGATTCGTTTTATTATCGTTTTATACAACTAAATACTTGTCTTTAAACTCCTATTACTTAACTGTACCCTAAAAAAAAAACAAACAAAAAAACCAACTATGACATTTTTCCTTTACGCGAAGAGTGATTGTTAAAGTTGTGTCGCGGTTTTTTATACGAATAAATATTTTCTTTCGTTATTTCCCTTGTCCGGGTATTGTTCGAAGAAATGTCTTATACGCGAACCTTTATAAAATGGGATGTCATGACCAAAGAATATTTGTTACGCAGACGTGATACGACGGGATAGGTTTAAAATTGGACATGTTTTATGAAATTGTGAGGATAATATTTTTAAATCCTAAGCTGTGTGGTGATGGTGGTTTTTTTTGGAGGGGAAAATCATTCAATAAATCTCCCGCCCGGGAGAGACGAGAGAGAGTGCTGAGGCTCTGGCTCGAAAAGCAGTAGTAAGAACGACGTGGTTTTAGTTAGTATGAGTCTGATACTCCCTCTCGCCTCATCCAAGACGGATGAAACGACTGAATGATTTTCCTCACTCAAAAAAAAACTGAAGAAATTATGAAAGTGGCAACCTCTCTTACGTAAAATAAAAAAACAAATGATAGGCTACTAATGATCTCTATCAAAGACTAAAATCGTGTAAGTTGGCAATAAAATAACCGCTGTACTTAGAGTCACTAAATGGTTACTTAACCCAGTCCTCAGTTTTCAGAACAAAATCTTTACTAAGGAGTAATTTAAGTAATTATTAAATGTTCCTGAATGCGACAGTAGGGATGTCCAGTCTACGTATATTTCTGAATACAACTCCATGTTATGACAATCTCGTTCTTTAGCACCCCCGCTATGAACACTCCGTTCATAGCTTCCATAGCTTCAGTATTGTATAAGCATTATGTTTTATGAAACAGTACATTGTTTGTGTCATTGTTGCATTCATTTTTATACATTTTTTTTTTAAGTATAAACTGCCAGGTTTATTTTATTTTATGTAAGTATCTTTTTTTAAACGTCCCTCTCTAGGATTTTCTCCTGTGTTGTGGGTGCAGTTTACCAACATACAAGTTCATATATACATGACACTCAGATCTGAAACAACAATTTGTGACAGTTGACCTCTCCTCCCCTCGACCAACGAGGCAGACGCGTAAAAAGTTGCTCCTTGCGGAAATTCGAAAATGCGCGGCATTGCCCAAGCACCGCACCAACTATGTAATCAATTGCAAAACAGAAAAATCGTTCAAAATATTGAGCTGCAAATGCTACTAATGAACAAAGGGTCTTGGTTTCGAAATGAAGTCGAAATCAACACCACACTCGACAAGACAGAATCTTTAATTTCATCAAACCACGACCTCATGACCTCGAAGCGTATTCAAAAACGATTAACTGTATGACTAGTATTATTATAATTGCATTGAGAGCTTTAACTTACTTTAAATTATTGTTTTATTTACCCCTCTACTTAACTCTCTCTTCCCGTACTCTAAGTACCCAAGTCTTTTAAAATCAAAACACGCCTAGTGACACCAAAACAAACATGTCCATTAACTTTAAACTCAGTTTAGAGGTGCTTTTCCACCAGAGATGTGATTCCACCAATCATATTTATTAGTACACATAGCTTAGTACTGGTGGAAACGGGTTCAACTTCTTAGTTGAACCCATAGCACGCATCTTTCCATACAAACACCTGTGTGTATGGATGCGTGTTATGTATTTTATTTATTTATTTAGTAGAAAAACATGCATAATTTTAAGCTTAAGCCAATACATGTATGTGTGCTATAGATGCGTGATATGGATGTACGCTATAAATGGTCGTGGTGTAGCTATGAACAGAACAGAGTATGTACCTACTACACAGTTTAGCCCATCTCTGGTGGAAAAGCACTCTGAACTCGATAAAGGTTAAACAACAATGATGGTAAAGTAAATAAAACTTGGTTTACCGTTAATTACTGAAGGATCCATTTTGGTTGGAGACAACAGAATTAGAATATATACGATGTTCTACTTAATTTATTTAGGTTTTATAGTACAGTCGATGTTACCATCGACTGTTGATTGTACTCGACAGGGATGTGTTCCAAGACTGCACAAATGGGCCCCGTTTACTACTCATGATCTTTTGAGTAGGTAATTAAGAAAAAAATTGTAACTGTAAAAATGCCTGTATGAAAACATGTAATTTTGGACTATTCTATCTATCCTGTATTTTTTTCACATTGAAAAACAATCACAAAATTTGAATCGCATTCTTATTCACTACAAAGATACTTACTTAGCTACAATTATTTTCATAATTTTAGAAATAAGATAAAAATTTAGCATGGCTTGAGACTAGTTAAGTCGAGTACCTAGTCAAACAGTTACGTGAGTAAGCCGATAACATAATAATTAATTTAGTACGTCTCACAAAAGTTATTTAATATTGTCCCTTCTTTTTAATTATATTGGCACTACAACATGGCTGTCAAAAAAGAAGCTCCTTAATTCTATACCATTTGATACACCCACTTAGTCGGGTCCCATTAAGCAACATGCAGCCCATTTAACCGACCCTGAATACGGTCCTGGTATTTTGTCAGAATAGGACTAGGAATCGTCGATTTACTATTTGTCTTTACGACTGGTCCAATTAGTAATACAAGATCAAACTACGTGATCTGTTTGATTAAAATATAGCTCGACTAAAACAGAGTAATAACCTTTGGAATATTCGTTGCTAACCGTTCTGACACTCATTTGGGCCCCAGTATTTCTTAAGGAGAAATAACAAGGAACTGTTTTGATCTGTACCATTATAGTTTGTATTCGGACTTCGTTGCAAACGGACGCACGCGCATTTTCTTGTCGAAATTGTGGTAAATTTGCTGAACTATATTTGTGATTGGTGAATAGCGTAAACTCGGTACCTCTCGTTTCTTCTCGTGGGTTCCTTACGAAAAGCTCCTCCCGGTGGGCGGCGGAGGCGAGATACCAAATACGAGCACGAGTTGATGGGTGTGTCCAGCAAGTTTGAAAAACATTGAAAAAGTGCAACTGTTAGTGGGATTTGAACCCGGGACCTCGGACTCGTAAGTCTGTATCTGTACCACTACGCCAGCTAACCAGTGTCGCTGCCGTTTGAAATTACCCAGTACTATCATACACCGATTGTATTGTCATACAACTGTGACTTCGGCGATTAGTTTGTTAATCACTCAAGCTATTGAGTAAGTGATTAGTTCACTCACAACACATAGATGGCGCCTACGGTCACTTCTTGTGCAGGTTGTCAGGGTTCTGTTGATAGTCGAGAATGTTTAAAATGTTACAAATGTCTCCAATTTTACGATCTCACCTGTGCGAATATACCCGAAAACCTTTATAGCACCATGATGGAAGAGCAGAAATTGGAGTGGACATGCCATGAATGCCGAAGTAAGCTTCCCAAAGTGGGGAACCTCAACACCCCAGTACGCAACCTTAGGGAGTGTGATACTAATGCCGCTAGAAGCGAGGAACAGGCCACTGGTTTGGGTAACGTCACTTTTAGAAAGAATAAGAGTGACGGCAATCAAAAGGCAAAGGTTAGTCAGTTGCCTATTACTGGCTCGCACCGAAAAATAGACGACTCTCTGGTATCGGCAATTAGCGAACAAGTCCATAAAGTGATTCTTCTGGAGTTGCCCGGAATTATTTCTAATATCATGAAGACTGAACTATTATCTATTAAGGAAGATTTACAGGATTTCCGAAAGTCTATCGACTTTATCAGTACCGGCTACGATGAAATGAAGATCACAGTTGATAAGTTAATCAAAGATAATTTAGTGCTGTATAATGAAAACGATGCACTCAAATCCACTGTGGCGGGACTCTCAGAGCGATTAAACACATTGGAACAACATCTGCGCGAGGAAAACGTGGAGATACAGGGCGTGCCTGAACATCAAAATGAGAGCCTACCTAAACTTTTAGAGCAATGTTCACGTGTAGTGGGTTGCAGTTTTAAAGAAGAAGACGTCATAAAATGCACCAGAGTGGCTAAGTTGAATAAGGAAAGCAAGCTTCCTCGTGCTATTATTGTTAAGTTTAGAAGTGTAAGAAAACGAGATGAATTTTATTCAGCGGTATACAGGTACAACAAGTCAAATCCTAATGACAAACTTAATACCTCATTACTAGGAATAGGCGGAGATAAGAAATCTGTGTTCGTGTCAGAGCACCTCTCTCCAACTAACAAGATATTACACGCAGCGGCGCGTCAGAAGGCCAAAGAGCTAGGTTACAAGTTTGTTTGGGTTAAAAATGGTCGTATATATGTCAGGAAAATGGAAGGCTCTCATTATATTATTATTAAGAATAGGGAAAGTCTTGGCCTCATTTGTTAAGTAATTAAAATAAGTTTGTAGCATTGTTTTTAAGATAAAAAAAGTAACCGTTTATTTATCAATATATTATCAGAATGTCAGAGGTATAAAAACCAAGACTCTCGATATTTATAATACAGTTTTAACTAATAACTACGATATTATATGTTTATCTGAGACGTGGCTGGACGATACTATTTTATCTTCTGAGCTATTTGATGATAGATATTGTGTTTTACGTGGAGATCGGGATGTTAAATTTCGGGCTCGGTACAATAAGAGCCATGGTGGAGGTGTACTGGTTGCTTATTCAAAAAAACTACAAATTTCATGTAGAAGGGACTGGGAGTCTGAATGTTTGGAAGATCTGTGGTTGCAAGTCAATGTGAGTGAATCTCTTACTATTAGCTTATGTGTTGCATACCTCCCTGATTATTTGCCTACTAATACTGTAAAAGAATTTTTGAAAGGCTGTAACGACAGGCTCAATAATACATCAAAACACTTGACCTGTATTGTGGGCGATTTTAATTTGGGGAACATAGTCTGGTCAGCTGAAACGGGTTATCCTCTGGGTTATAACTGCGAGAAGTCAAAATCTATATATGATCTGTTTCAGTTGCATACAATACGACAATTGAATAGCAACACAAACCAAAATAACCGGATTCTTGACTTGGTAATTACAGACGGAGCAGATGTGACTTCGGTTACTCCTACTATCCCTATTAGTCGTCTTGACATTCATCACCCGCCCTTTGAAATAATATTGCGAACTAGTTGTTCCAATATCTTACCTAATTGTTCCGTAAAAAAATTATGTTATCGTAAAACTGACTTCGATAGTTGCAGGCGAGAGATCGAGCAAATAGACTGGGATCAGTTCGCCTCAAAAATGGAATGCAATGAGTTTGTGCAATTTTTTTACAATAACCTTTACACAATTATTGAAAAGTTTACTCCAAAGTCTAAAGTCTCAAACAATAGTTATCCAGCATGGTTCTCTAAAAATCTCATAAAATTATTAGCATCAAAGTTCAAAGCTCATAATAGATTTAAGCGATACGGAAATCCTAGAGATTATGACATGTTTTCGATGCTTAGAGCTAGAGCCAAGTTGCTTGCTTATCAGTGCTTTAAAACATATGTTGAGCGGATTGAAGAGGATCTTATGGATAACATAAAAGCTTTTTGGCGCTACACTAAGAGCAAACGCGTGACCAATACCATTCCTAATCGTGTGTTTTATCATGATAGGATCGGTACCTCAGGTAATGACATTGTCAACCTTTATGCAAGTTGCTTTTCTTCAGTTTATTGCTCTGGCACCAGTAACAGTTACCAACCTGACTTTCCATCTTCAAGCATTTCGATTGCTGATTTGCACATATCTAAAAGTGATTTGTTGAATAAGCTTAAGCAAATCGATGTCTGTAAAAACGGTGGCTATGATGGGATTCCCCCAATATTCATCAGTATGTGTGCTGCTGCTTTGGTTACTCCACTCTATCTAATTTTCAATAAGTCATTACAAGAAGGCACTTTCCCTGAATTATGGAAGATATCAAAAGTTACTCCGATATACAAATCGGGTGCTAAAGATGATGTCTCAAACTACCGTCCTATTTGTGTTCTTAACTGTTTCGCTAAAATATTTGAAAGTTTTATTTATAAGCACATATATTACCACTTTAAAAGCGAGTTAAGTCCAAAACAACATGGATTTGTTACAGGAAAATCTACAAACTCGAACCTCTTATATTACACTAACTATATATGTGAATCTTTCAACTGTAAAAAGCAAGTTGATTCGGTGTATACAGATTTTTCCAAAGCTTTTGACCGTGTAGATCATTTGGCTTTACTTGCGAAAGCTCAGAGTATAGGAATTCATGGAAATCTGTATAGATGGCTAAAGTCCTACTTACTAAATCGCTCACAGTTGGTCACACTGAGTGGTTATGATTCTATTCCATACTTAGCAACATCAGGCGTTCCTCAGGGATCAAATTTGGGTCCTCTTTTATTTTTAATATTTGTGAATGATTTGTTAAATATTATTAAATGTGATTGTTTAGCATATGCTGATGATATTAAGATTTTCAGGCAAATATCTGATCGTAGTGACTGTGATATTCTCCAAACTGATATTGATACCATTGTCGACTGGTGTGATAGAAATTTTATGTCATTAAATATAAAAAAATGTCAGGTCATAACATTTACAAAAAAGAAAACGAATTTAATACATTATGATTACCAAATTAAGGGAACCAATATTGATAGAGTTACAGTGGTTCGTGACTTGGGTGTGATGTTTGATTCCTCTCTTTCTTTTAGACCTCATTACGATCATATATGCAGTAAAGCTAACCGTATGCTGTCTTTTGTACTTCGAACAGCAAAACCCTTCAGACAAACTAAATCCCTGATAATTCTATACTGCTCTCTGGTGAGAAGTGTAGTGGAATACTGTTCATCTGTGTGGTCGCCAATTTATAAAACTCATATAGATAGAATAGAGGCAATACAAAGACGATTTGTGAGAGCTCTATGCTCAAAGCTTGGGCTAAGACGTAAAATACTCGAATATGTTGACCGTCTTCAGAAATTCTCTCTGGCAACTTTGGAACGTAGAAGATGGATGAGTGACTTGTGCACCTTGCATAAAATTGTACAGTGTTCTATAGATGCTCAACTCATTGAACACTTAGATATAAAAATACCAACCCGATCTGTACGTGTTCCACAATTATTTAGTATTCCCTCAACCAATAATAACGTATCTCAGAATAATCCTCTTCACAGAATGTGTAAAAGTTATAACGCTATTTGTTCGCACGTTGATATTTTTCACGACAAATTGAATGCGTTCAAAACTTTTTTGTTGCGTCACAACGTAACATAGGTAATACCTTGTTGTTAAGCACCTAATTCCCTTGATTGTTTTTTGCATCTTTGCTTATGTTTATATTTAGTTAGTTTAGGTACCTTTATTATCTTGGGTACCTACCTTATTTCATCTTTGCAAAATCCGAAGCATTGTTTATTGTGAAAGTTGTGTACATTTGTAATTGGATGTCAGATTCACTCAATGTTTAATATTAAGGCTATTATTTTATACTTTATTGATCTGTTGTCTGTATCTGTACCTTTTTTAATAAAATAAAATAAAAATAAAATTAGTACGAGTTGGCTTTACGATTAAAGTAATCGAAACGAGAGCGTGTTCAGCAATCTGATTGGTCAGCTCGTATAAACCAACCAATCACAGCGCCAAACGCACTCTCGTTTATTACTATGTCCGCCGACATAGTCTAGACTAGTTTCCAACCTAGATGTAGATTTTTTCGGTTTTTCAAGTAGCAGTACGTAGAGTAGCACGGAGTCTGGAAATGTGCCCGGTATATGGCAATAGGCTCACCACCACCTGTTACATGGGACTTACAACATAAAATGTGTACCTCTGCCTACCCCTTCGGCAATACATGGCGTGACGATATACAAAAAAAATAGATTATAGAATACAGAACCTTACCCAAACTTTACCTACCATTGTCACATATGACCCTTTAACCAAAGACCATCTATTTATCACAGATCACAGAGAATTTCACGAAAAATATGAAGGAAGAAAGAGAAAAAGAAAATAATGATAATAATATAATTCACCATGCGCCATGCTCCATCGATCTTAATGACAAATTACAGTTGTATTCCACATTAATCATAGGTGAGGTGGCATTACTTATAAGGACCATTATTTATAAGGACCATCCATAATATCGGCATCCGAGGAAATCCCATGAGAGACTGATTTTCTTTTTATGGTATAAGCCGGTAAACGAGCAGATGGATTACATGATGGTAAGCTATTGAAGCGACCCATGGACACCTGAAACACCAGAGGCGTTACAACTGCGTTGCCGGCCTTTTGGGGGTTAGGAATTTAAGGGATTTAGTCGGGGATTGGGAAGGGGGGTAATTGGGCCTCTGGTAACCTCACTCACACAACGAAACACAACGCAAGCGTTGTTTCACATCGGAGTCTCTTCTCGCACGGAGAAGGCTTGAGCATTAATCACCACGCTTGCTCAATGTGGATAGGCGTTTTCAAACTTATAATTGGAAATTATATGCCCAGGTTTCCTCACCGTTTATCAGTGGTGTCTAAATAATATAAACTTAACTTATCTTTATATAGATTTTTGAAATATATAACAAATATGTATGAATAAAATAACCCTAAACCTTTAAAAAAAATAAGACAAGTATCATAGCACCTGACTGTCAATAACAATGAAATAAAAGTCTTATATAAAAGCTCATACGGTTCAATTTCCAAATCCAACCTTTCTAAGATATTTATCGGCCTAAAATATCCTTCTAGAAAATTTTTAAGGAAGATTTTTCTCAACATTTTTTTTCCGTTTTTAATAAAATATTAGACACTTTACGAGGATAAGGGTGTCGAGGAATATTATTCGTAGAAATTGGGCAACATGGATGGAAATTATAAAAATGAGGTTTCGAACCTAAGGCTTTATTTGGAACGTGATCTTATATCCTGGTTGAATATGAAACTAGGAACAAGCATTAGGAAAAGGGCTGCTTTCTTGAAAATGTCGGTATATGTGCTATCACCAAGCCAAATATCCCGGGTCGGGCGAAGTATTACAGGGCTTTTTTCGGTTTTTCGAAAATTTCTCAGTGGTAGCACGGAGTCTGGAAATGTGCCCGGTATATGGCAATAGGCTCACCGCCTATTACATGGGACTTACAACATAAATTGTGAAAAGTGGGTGTACACAGTGGCATTACGTGCCATAATGTGCACCTCTGCCTACCCTTTAGGGATTAAAGGCGTGACGATATGATTGATTGATGACCAAGCCAACTACGAAGTATGGGGTAAAATGTCTTATAAAAGAGAACCGATCGACAGACTGCACGGTTGATGCGGTGGCTGGACAACGGGCTGCCGTGGAACGTAGAACTGGGCCCTTAGACAAAGTAACATCGCTTGGTAACGAAACGATATCTAAAATCGTCATCGTCTCAACGATAACGACAAATATTTCTTAGCCAAAGTAACATCGCGATCGTTATCGTTGTGTCGAATCGATTATTCGCTAAAAAGCAAAAATATTGTTTATGGTAACGAAAATTTAGCTGTCAGTGTCACTCAAGAAGTTCAAATCGGATTATTCCCGCGAGTTATTACTGTTTTCGAATTTTACTGATAAGAATAAGTGAGTTGTTGGCGATCGCCGTACTTCGTGAGGGTGATGTTATCACAGTCAGCGACGTTGGAGTGCTGGGTGACGTCACGGGATCGGCACGGTGCCGGTGGTCGCCGCGCCGGTGGGCTTCAAGTGGTTGTGCTGCAATGTCCTTAGCCCAGACGTAAATATCCGAAAACTGCTGGGCTCAAGTGCTTCCCAAGAGAAATATGACTTTATTAGTTCAATTTCGAACTAGCCCTCGCATACGACAGTCCACGTTATTTCTAGTAAGTAATATAGTCTTTGTTTTAAGTAAAGTCGTTTTACTTGAGTGAAATCATAGAAATATAGAGTTGCTAAAGTATTGTAAATTATAATAAAAACAAAACTTTATACTAGTAAGTGAATAGAGTATTATTATTCTAAATTGTTGTTTATATTAAGTTTTAATTATCATTAACTTTGATATTAAGTTTTAGTCTTAATGATAATCAATATAGACTCATTTTTATAAATTACTGGTGTTCTAATCTATTATAATTTTTAGTGATAGTGATGAAACATGGAATCAAGAGTGCGAACAAGTTCCCAACAATTGTCAATGCTGCTTGAGGATATGGCAAAGTAAGTAAATCCCAGTTGTATTCACTAGTATGTAATGTACGAATGACGCAATCTTAACAATGAAGTACTTATACTGAATCTTTGTTTGTTTATGTTACAGTAATGGTGACCCGGCGAGGCCTCTTGCTGCATCACTAGGTTGGGTACGGTCAGACCGACTGTGGACTGAACTGACAAACATATTGAATGCTGTTGGTGGTGGTGGCAGCAAGACTACAGACAAGTGATAAAAAGTAAGGATCTAATGAAAATTTTTGGAAAGACTGGTGTGATGGTAGAACGGCTAGCAAGCTATTTTCTAAAGGGTTTTGGATAAGTGGACACATAATAATAATTTTCTCTGTTATAACTGGACTGGGGACTTTTTATAATTATAATGATGATGATCAATCTCTGACACCCATAGTAAGAAAGAAACAAGAAATGTTTATTGGCATATACCATAAAACATTTGCTTTCTTAGTTGTAAGTTTTCTTTTAAGCAAATATGTAAAAGAAAACTTACACTAAACTTACATTAAACTCCTTACTACAAAAATTCAAACAAGTACATATAATAGTATAGTACAAGCTATACTTTGGTGTCCAAACCCGCATGTTATTGTTATTTTTCAAAAGTTCATGCCAAATTGGCTTTTTAATCTCATTTACACTTATAACATATACATATATATTATACTTATAACTATGGACAAGACTATAGAAAAACTAGGATTTAATGTAAGTACTAGGTATACACCTTCAAGGGATCTGCTCAAAAATGAGCTACTTAATTGTCTCTAGTAGGTAGATGGCAAATAAATAAATCGAAATGTTTTATAAAGTATTCTTAATAACATTAGTCAACCAAGTAACTTCACTTACATGAAAGACACCATTTAATTTTTTGATAAATTTGTTTTTAACTTGGTTAATCTGGTTATGAATTATTATTTATAAATATTACCTATTATATAAATTATGCATTAGTATTTATAAAAAATCTTATACATAAATATTTAATATAAATAATATTTTTCCATCCATCAGGCGTGGTTCGCGGTTGAGATCGCCAGCGACACCGCAGTCTGCTGTTTCTCCCGACCGTTTGAGCGACCTCCTTCGAGACAGCGGCAAGCGAGTAGCTAAAAAGCTAAGAGCACACAGCACCTGAAAATTATACAGATAAATACAGATTTAGATAATGTGGTTTTATTTTTACTTACCTCTACAGCAGTTAATAAAGTATTGTGTCGTACCACAATATTTTTGTTATATAGTACCTATAATATATAAAACTAACCAGAAGAATAATGCTTTAACTCAAGTTATTAGGATCAATAACCAACAACATAAGCATCTGGTTGCCTGCAATACATATAATTATATTGTTTAATTAATGTAAAATTTCTTACCTTTAGTTCCAGGGGAATTTCAGTAGAACCTTTTAATCGTGCATGAGCTTCTAGGTCCTTGCATAATTTCCTAAATGCTCTTTTATTAAGTCTGAAATGTTAGATGAAAAACAATTCAGGCATTTCTTCAATTGTTTCCAATAGCCGTCGCTGATTTATCGGTTTTGACGTCTCTCCCAGGCGTTCTCATTGTGCACAGCCCACAATAAACGAAGAGAATGCATTTTATAAATTATTTAACCTGCAGTAATGCCTCTAACATAAAATAAATACTCAAGAGTATGTCATCAACCAAGGTCAAAAATCAGCTGTAGAATGAAATCCGGCCATATTGTTTCGGTATTAGTCGATAACTACAACGTTTTAGCGTTCGTTTCGTTATCCTTAATGACGATCACGATCGAGGCGAAGACGAACACTGAA
This sequence comes from Spodoptera frugiperda, assembly GCF_023101765.2. NCBI lineage: Eukaryota > Metazoa > Arthropoda > Insecta > Lepidoptera > Noctuidae > Spodoptera > Spodoptera frugiperda. Next base: position 9,379,565 of record NC_064221.1, read on the forward strand.
AGTGCTGCTTGTCTACGCATTTGTATGGAGTAAACACGATAACGTTCGTGAACGTTGTCGTTACTTTATGGTTTCGTTATGAAATGTTACATTGTCTACCAAATTGCGATAACGATGTCGATTGACCACGTGACTTAACGCAGCTCCATACATTTTAGACTTTTCTAACTTCGTTATCGTTTTTAAATTGTTACTTTGTCTAAGGCCCCTGGTTCGATTCCCGCAAAGAGCAACTCTTTGATAAATGATAATGAGAAATGATATTTATTTTGCAAATACATAGGTTACAATGTAACTCTTTTACACGTCAATCTCTTAAATAACTAGATGAGGCCGGCATTTCCTATCGGACTACTCTGAGAAGAAATGCCGAAACAAACTCAGAGGTCATAGTCTTTTTTAAAGTCCAGACAAAATCAATTAAAGATGTCTAAGATTTGTGTGATCCACAAATTGTTGTTTCGGGTCAGTCATGTGTATGTAAACTTGCATGTTTTGTAAACCCACGGCACAGGAGAAAACTCTAGTGTGGGGCAACGATGTAAAAAAATATCTACTCTTAAAATCTAATTACTTTTTGTCTTCATTTACAGAGAGAACGGTCACCCATCCATTAGACGACCTCATCAACTCTACCTGTCTAGTACCCTTCTTGGGTTATTATCTGTTTAAGCGTGCTTTTCCACCAGAGATGTGCTATGTAGCTATGCTACTAAGATATTTTAGTTAAACTGTGAAACTACGTGACCGTTTCCACTGATACTAAGCCATGTAGCTGTACGAGGAAGATGCACAGCTCGAGTATGTGGATTTTTTTCTTTGTACCACACTAGGATTTTCTCGTGTGTCGTGGGTGTGTTTACAAACATACAATTTCACATACACATGACACCCAGACCCGAAACAACAATTTGTGGATCACACAAAGAGTGCGGGTGCCGTGCGGGAATCGAACCCGCTACCCGTTGCGCAGCAGCCAGTTGCCCAGCCACCGTACTAACCGGGCAGTCATAATATTGAAAGAAGGAAAGCAAACCATACCAAACATCCATAGCACGCATCTTTCCATATAAAAAATACAACTTAGCTGAGGCCGTTTCCAACAATACACATAGCTAGTACCAATAAATATGATTGGTGGAAGTCAAACGCATTCACAGCAACGTAGCATAGCACATCTCTAGTGGAAAAGCATCCTAAGACTACTATGTAAATCTAGATGGAGGGTTAATGCCTAAATGTCGACACTTTTACGCCTTAATAGATACTTAATGGCTTAAGATTCTTAGAAAGTATTATGCAAATGTATTTTAGGTCTAGGTCTTAAGATTTAGTCAGTAAAATCACTACACAACGTATTTAAGAAAAGCCTAAGGCACGGGTTCATTGGACCATAGCAAATTAGAGTAGACTCTCGTTATATCAAACTGACCAATCACTGATTCCCCAACAACCCTTAAATTCCTAACCCCAAAAGGCCGGCAACGCACTTGTAACGCCTCTGGTGTTTCAGGTGTCCATGGGCGATGGCGATTACTTACCATCAGGTGATCCGTCTGCTCGTTTACTGGCTTGTACTATAAAAAATATTAAATTCGTTCGAAATTTGGACGATATCTAGAGAGATCAACGAGATTGCTTTACTAAGTTTTTTTTTTTAATTAGAAGAAAAGACTAGACGTTTCTTGTTTTCAATTGTTATTTAATAGTTATTTTAAAAAAAATATCTTGTGCCGTCAACTTTGTCCGCGTAACTTTAGGTAACATTTTTTTGTTCCAATTTCCGAGAAAAAGAAATGCCTATCTTATAGACTAATAAGTTTTTCCTAATTTATTCAAATATTAAAATTATTTGCAAAAAAGAACACAAATCAGTCCAATCTCGCGAGATTTACATTCTCTATAACTTTTCGACACAGCGTTGAAAATAATATCTTACGAGTATAATTATAAATCTTTCAAACTACTATTTAAGATATAAGCTACAATACACGAGGCACGGAAACTTATAGACATAGGTAGTCTAGCGTTAATTTATACATACATAAAACAGTCGTAATGTTTGTCTGTTAAATTGATAGTGCCTCGCGAGCTTGAGACGTATTTTCATAAACAATAGAATATGTTTTGTTTTGTCTGTGTGTATGTCTGTTATCATTATATGTGTATATCATTTTAGGTTACAGTCTTATCATTAGTTTATTTAAGGTAACTAACTTACTAAAAGTTATGTGGTTTGTTTATAAAAGGGAACTGTCATAAGTCATTTTTATCAGATCTCTCGCTCACATGTATGCGAGTTGTGCGGGATAGTCACATTCCTATGACGTGAGAGTTCGCACGTTTGTAATGGCCACACTATAGGTAGAAATAGGAAATTTCAATAAAGTTGCTATCGATTTTTTACCAGTTATGTCATTAGTCCCACGTAATAATTATGTATAAATAATTTCGAACTATGTATACTAAATTGATAGAGTATCTAAATTGTTAAAAGACTAGGAAATCAAACTCAAGATCCATTTGTCTATAGCGTGCTTATTTACTAGTAATTCAACAACGATACAGTTACACACAATAATTAAAAGAAAATATATCTATGACTCTGAAATCAGAACTGAGACCACTCAGCCAGAAATTCTATTTAACACCAAACTGAATCTCCCACAAAAAAAGCAAGTAAAACCACAGCAAAAACCTAACTAATGGCAAACCCCATACCATACTAAGTACCCATACGTTTAATACATATTCATGAACATTTAGCTTTGTGTTTAAGCTCATCCACTGAATATCTATCGTCGCACCGACATTATTGAGATGCCGAGCCGTACAAACAAGATTTTACTACATAATCAAAATTTGTGTTAGGAAATAATCATAGCTGCTTAGATTTAAGTATAGTAATGGGTATTTAGTATCTTGTATGAGAAATTGACTATGTAACAGTGAATTTTTATATGGATTATATACCAAAAAGCTCTACAGTATGTATTTATAGTGGACTGACAATTGACAATATCGCGCAGAAAATCGAACTCAGTGGCGTGATTTTTTTTTGTGGGGATATTAGCATACAATGACTTCTCCCGCCTTGGATGAGGCGAGAGGGAGTGTCAGCCTCTTACTGACTAAAAACCACACCGTTCCTACTCCTACTTTTCGAACTGGAGCCTCGGTAAACCGCTAAGAAATCCGTAGCTTCGGATCAGCATCAGCCCTAATGGGCCATGGATAACATTACCTTACAACCTTACTGCTAGGTGGATTGACGATATCCGCTGTGTGGTTTAATGCGAAGAGCAGAAGACTAGACGATGTTCGTCCAAGAATGGATGGAAACGAGATCGTGTTGATGAAGAAACATACTTCAGATGATGAGCCACCAATGAGAATCGCTCTAGAATAGGTTTTTATTCAATAATGGTACCTTGTTAGTCGAGTCATCGCCATCTTAAGTCTAAATTAACTTCTATACTTATATCCTTTCCTTAATAAGACACACTACGACTTATGACGTTATAAAACTTTCAAAAGACGTATCTTAATCTTTTTTAATTTGACTCTTTATTTAAGAACATTCTCTGGCGACCTCCTAAGTAAAAGCGGAGATAATCCTAGGAAAACTATTTCATTTTCTTTTGAGAAAATATGATGAATTCTGTTTTAAAGGTTAATAAGTTAGGAGTGGATTTTGTGGTTAAGTTTTAAGACGTAGTATAAAAGTGTCTCATGTATTATGACTTATTAGCTCTTACCCGCTTAGCCATGCTTCGGCACGAATGCACGCTTCTGATGTTTCGAGTGTTCATGGGTGGAGGCCATTGCTTACCATCAGATGACTCTTCTGCTTGTTTAACGGCTTATACCATAAAAAAACCGAGATTTTTCCTGTGTGGTCACAGGGAAAGTAGCCTTTATTGCACTATTCCAAACTACACGGTTGGCTTAATAAGTCCTGTGCAACGTAAATAGTTTAAGTACGTTGTATTTTAATGTTAGTACCTAACTTAAAAAAAAAGGTACCTAACTAAAAATATATTTTTATGAAACTACTTAGCTACTACCTAAATAAAACCTAGACCATTTTCAAACATGATGTATTAGACAGACTTAGCTAAGCTAATTACCTAGTCAAAATCTAGCCCTCACATTGCGTGTTACTTACTTAATTGTATTGTACATGTGACCTATCAAAAATGTTACAGGTACATGTAATTTATTATTTTTTGCTACTTTTTTTGGCATATTTCACCCTGTTACATACCTAGGTATAGTTGTAATTGATATACGAATTTGAACATGTTATTTTTATTTTAAAACTAAATATAATGTAGCTTAGCGGTATGCTTTAATTCTCGATGGGACATTCGGATGTAGGGAATGCAAATCTCGCGAGATTGGGGCCCGAACTTGGGGACCGAGATTAATCTCGTTAAAAATTTACGAAATCTTGCAAAATTAACAAGTATTTCCTAATCGTAGGTAAAATTTTCTAACATTGCATTTACATTCCCATGCAATTGATATACCTATTCCTATTTGCATATACCAAGCGCAATGCCTGACACTCATTTTTCTTATTTCATTTCGTGTGGGGAAAATTATCCAATGACTTCGCCCGCCCTGGACGAGGTGTGAGGGAGTGTCAGACTCTTACTAAAACCAACGTAATCTTGCTACGAATCGGTAATGCGGTAACTTATTATGCTATACGTGGAACGATACATACCTTCCTAACTAGAATAGTGAACGCCCGAGCTTTGAATCAATTTGTTCACCATCCTGGCCTCACAAAGAGATTTGCATCGAAGCAAGTCTTCATTAATAAGTTAAACGTTTTACAGTTAGTTTAATATAATTAAATCAGTCTGTACAACTAACTACATATGGTAATTGCATTTGGAACATGCTTTGAATTAGCATTTTATGAGGACTAGAATTCTAGGAGTGGTATTTAATGAATATATTTGTTTTGTGATTATATGACAAACAATCTAAGAGCTCTATGAGTTTTTCTGAAGAATTTCGAAATGAGATGATCCAAAGTCAAAGTCAAAGCATTTATTTCAATTAATTCCTAAATTAGCCACTTTTGAAACGTCAAATTGAATTGTCCGTCAGTCTGTCTGTCAGTGAAGCTAGGTGCAAATTCAACTGAGAACCGAAGTGATCTACAATGGTGTTATGTTATGATTAGCAAAATGAAGTGGAGACCATTTTCAAGTGGCACTAACTACCGCGTCTAACCTAATTATAATAAAAAAAACAAAATCTTAAACAAAATCTAATAGATTCCTATGGTTTTTTTTGGAGATTGCTACTTCTGACTTCTTGCGTACCTACTTATTTCCCAAAAAAATGCGAAAAAAATTTAAAAATTAAGTATAATCGTCAAATTATAAAGAATGAAGGTACGTAGATATGTTTTGGGACATTTTATGGTATTGAAATGTCAAAATTATTTATTTAAATACTGTAGAAAACTACCCTATTCACAGTTACAGAAAAGCCTAGCTGATAAACTACGACCTCAGATGTGACGGTCTATTAATGTTACTATTTTGTAAAATAATTTTAATTGTGCATGAAGACACTGGCAATAGTCAACACTTTTCACATTCTATTTACAAATATTTTGGCCAATTAAAAAAGTAATACCTAAAAAGTATAAATAAGAGGCTTGTAATAAAAAATAAAAAGTTGCCAGTTAAGAAAAAGTTGTTGAAACAGTTTAGTTAGTAAGCAATTAATATTCATAATTATTGTTTATACTGAGGGCAATTAAATGTTGCTTAAGTACTCATTTATTAAGCTTTTTGTTGAAAGAAAAGTAATTATATAAAATTAAATACTTTTTTTAGTATCTAGCAAAAAAGTACATACATACTACTTTTACTTTCATTTAAAAGACGAAATGTTTTCTTTACTAAAATAATTTAGTCTGTAGAACTACGGACAACCTAGAGGGTTTACCGGAGCACCGGTTCGAAAAGCAGGAGTAGGAATGGGGCGGACTACCTAGCGAGTTTACGGGGGCTCCGGTTCGAAAAGCAGGAGTAGGAACGGGGTGGTATTTGTCAGTAAAAGTCTGACATCGCCTCGCCCAAGGCGAGAGAAGTCATTGGATGATTTTCCCAACTCAATAAAAAGTGCGAATAATATAAGTAGAATAGACCTCCTCTCGCCTCCTCAGTATTACATTTATCTTACATACCCTAATGACCAAAAAAACTTCAAGATCAAAAAGGTTAATTGATATACATTAAACGCTTTGACCTTATAGCTAAATGAACACAACAAATGGGCTCTTTTTTCCACCTCCAGATTACCACTATCCTTTCACGTTTATAAACCTTTTATCTGCCAAACTACCTATACCATTATGGCATTATACTCCTCAATTATTCAACTATAGCCTTTGTCGGATGTTTCCGACATCAGACAGGTACGGGACGAGCCTAATTTAAGTGATGACCAACACTTTTTGCTGCTAAGTAGGTATATGGAGTCGGCAATTTTGTTGATTTCGCAGCTGTTAGGGTTAGGTATGTAAGGTGTTTATAGATATCTTATGTTGTGTTCATTCTGGAGAGAATAAAAGACGCGAGACTCGTGAAACTCTTGTTTTACCATATTATGCTCAACTCAACAGCCTATTATTGGCTACTGCTGGCCAAAGCCTCTTCACGCATGAAGAAGGTTTTAATCACTACGCTTGGTCTATGCCGTTTTTTTCTTCACCGCCTGTCAGTGGTGTCTAAGTAATCTTAGAAAATGCATATAACTTGTAAAACGTCACATAGGGGCCGGAGCGATGTCGCTGCGTCGTTTTACATAGAAATATCTATGGCATGTCACACGCTCCAGCGCCGCGCCAGACTTGCAACTACCTAGACGAGTGTAATTGAATTATTTGTGTACGTATTATTTTCATGGGAAATGTGATTGACTTGACTGAAATGTACAATAGTAAAAACAAGTTAGAATTTAGTATAAAAAAGTAAATCTCCATTGTAAACTCTCCCTTATAAATCATAGCAAAGCTTACTAAACATACGGTCAAGGTCAATTTAGGGGCAGCCATTTTGAGATAGATATCCAATATAATAAAACAGAAGGTTGATCGTTCCCATCAGTGTGGCGGACCACTATCTATATCGGCGAATAATGAAACAATCTCTTTTATAGCATGGGTCGAAACTTGATGGAATACTTACTTGCTACTAGGTAGAAAAAATGTTAGATTGGTGACGATCAAAGTCAAAGCATTCTTTTTTTTGCCCCGAAGGTATAGGCAGAGTCAACGCATTTATTTAAATTATCATTAATTAAGCGCTTTAGAAACGAAAAACGTCAACGTCGTTTTTTTGCAATCTTATATAGGTCATAGGTCAGTACACCTGAAACGACTACATACATTGCAAACTATATACGAAACTTTAATAATTATGCCATCCTAGGAGAACTTGCAAAAATGATGAGCCAAAAAAACAGTTCGTCGGAACTCTACTTTCACACACCAAACGTGCCACAGAAGGTTGTGAGATAAATTACATTCTATACTTCGAGAACCGTTTGTTCCTATAATCATTACTTGATAAAATATGTTTAAGTTACAACAATCCAAATAATAATTAAAACAAAACGAAACTAAAAAAAAAATACCCTAAAAAGAGTAAAAAATAAACTTGGGAGATATCAGAATTATTTCCTAGCAACACCACAGTTGTCATTTTTTACTCAAGCTGTGCTGATGCCGCGGCACTAATTATTCTATTTACACCAATTTTCGTGTTATAATTAATGAAATTGATGTGTTTTTGTGTTTAATATAAACTGTGAAAGATGTCCAATATAAAAATATGCCGAATATGTCTCTCAACTGATGTTAAAATGTATGAATACGATCAATTTGATCTGAAGAGCTACTATGAAGAGATTATGGCCACTAAAGTAAGAATGTTTGGTGTTTATTCATCCTATTTACTTGTATACAACCACCTTTATCATTTAAAATAGTTTTTGTAGCTTTAAGTCGAGGTATAATACAGATTATAAACAGAAAAATGGGGACTAACTAGAATTCGAGTAGCTTTTTGTATATTGATGCATTATGTATGTTTTTTAATATGTAGATTGAATTAACATAGTGAATAATGTTACCTTTTATTCATTTGATCATAATTAATGTTCATTAAGCCAATTAATTTGTCATAACTGGGTGTAACAATAGTAGGGAACAATAAAAAATATGTTATACTCTAGTTCTTCCTTAACAGCTTTTTTTACTTATAAACCATTTAATTTAGTCTTAAATGTACTTTTTTCAGTAATATAGTCTATTTAGATTATACTATAAATGTATTGATGTCACAGAATGTTCATTATCTAATTTAATTTAAAATAGAATGAGAAATGTTTTATTTAATATCATATCTGCCTGAATAAACAGACCTACATAAATAAGTTTAAACTGCTGAGACTGGACTTTTCAAAAGTTTCTCAGTATTAGCAACAGAGTCTGGAATTGTGCCCGGTATATTGCAAGAGGCTCACCCCTTATTACATGGGACTTATAAGACAAATGGTGAAAAGTAGGTAGATAATACAGTGGCATTACATGCTGTAATGTGCAGATGCACCTCTGCCTACCCCTTCGGAGATAAAAAGGCTTGCTGTTATTGTTGTTGTTAAACAGCTGAGATTAAAAAAGAAAACAACTGATAACATTAATTATGTTATAAAAACAAAAACCGCTAAAAACTTACCTAATTTCGCCTAAGGTTAAAAGCTATCAGTCATTATACCAAATAAAACCAGAAAAATCTTGATAAATCAAACTCTAAAGTAATTTCCCTAAAAATGTTCTTGTTTTTTTATCTTTTAATATGATACATAAACAATCATATCATCAGCCTAAGTATAAGTAAGTACTTACACTATTGACCAAAGGCCTCTTCTACATGCTTACTCAATGCAGGTTGGCATGATACATGAACAATACTTATTAATTTTTTCTCAAAAATAACTATTTATTTACATGCAGGTTGATTTAAAAATTATAATTATAAATTATAAGCCCAGGTTTTGTCACAATGTATTCCTTCACTGTTTTTCAATGGTTTCTAAATAACCACCAAACTAAATTTTTGTCAATACACCCAATTTCTACATTTTGTAACAAATAAAAAATTACATTAACTATGTTTTGTTCACAGGTAAATGAAAAGCATGGTCTACCTAAATGTTTCTGCTATCAATGTGCAGCTCTACTACATAAGTTCCATAAGTTTAAGGAAAAGTGCTACATCGGGCAGAAGGCTCTCCGAGAAATAATATGGAAGGGACCTGTAAGTATAGACCAGCAATCTATTATATAAAAATAAGTCGGTTTTTCCTTCCTGACGCTATAACTCCAGAACTCACGAAACGATTTCCACGGTTTGGCATTCGTTGGAAAGGTCTCGGGCTCCGTGAGGTTTATAGCAAAGAAAATTCAGGGAAAATCAGTGGTGGCGAAACGGAGTTCGCCAGGTTTGCTAGTATACATATAAAAATTTACAATAAAAAATCTAAAATTCGCGGTTTACTAACATACATTCATGGAGAAAAGCTCTACTAATTTCGAGTCACATACGAACACAGTAGTAGATTTTCTCCATTAGCATTTATGTGAGGAAACCATGACTTTTTATGTTAATTGAATTGAAATATTTTTCAGCAATATTTATTTTATCATAACATAAAAATATTAAAATACTCTGTTCAATGAAGGCAATATTTCCGATAACAATTTTTTAAATATTAATAGTCTTTTCCTAACTCTTCATCTTTCTCTTGTTTTGAACAAAATTTACTTAAAAAGATGAATGTATAAAGCAAGTTACCTAATCTAAATGTTATTTACTAAAACTCTTCTATTTCAGCTAACAAAAAAAGCAGTCAGAAACATAGACAGAGAAAGCAAAAACATTCTAATACCACTAAGCATAATAACTGTCAACAAAAGAGTACGGACTTGTGTAGTAAAAACTTCAAATAAAATGAAACTACAAGAAACAAAACCAATTGAAGTAGATGTGGCATCTCTCAGTGACGATGGGGATTTCGCTGACGATACATTCGAAGACAACAAAGAACATCTAATAGAAATTGACATAGAAAAGATAGACATAAAAGAAAAGAAAGAAGATTTTATTGAACTAGAAAAGATAGAGAAAGATAAAATAGAATTTGAAGATCTAGAACCAATTGAAGCTAAAATACAGCCAACGGAAACATTTGAAATAGAAAAGGTCTTTACCGATGATGAGATGCCGAGTGACAATGAAAAAGTATTTGTTGATGATATAAAGATTATATCAGAAGATGAAGAAGATTATGAACCAGAAGTACCTAAGAAGAAAAGAACAAGGAACAGTGGTAATAGTAAAAAGAAGAAAGCGAAAGAATCAATACCTAAAGAGAAGAAGTTTGCAGTTAAAACTACTAAAAAGGCAGAAATGGATCCGAATAACTGGTTGAAAATCAATTTGACAGAAGAGGAGGCTGATGCGGAGTTTAAAGCTAGAGGGCAGCACAAGCGGTATTTGAATGCTCAGTACAAATGCACGGACTGTTTGAAAGGATTCTCTAAAGAGGATATGTTGAAGAGGCATGCTAAGTTAAGACATAGTGAGGTGAGTTTGTTTAAATTTTGACTGTATTTTACATAGAAATAAAGCCTGTTTTTGAATGAGTATGATGAGGTGAATGAATACACACATAACATGATGAGACACATATGACATATGAATGAACATAAGAAACACTACATAGCTTCTGCCAGCGGCTTCGCCCGCGTTCCCGTGGGGTAAAGAGTATCCAATCACCCAAGTCAGCTCATATTCTATCTGTATTCTAAATTTTATGTAAATCCGTTCAGTAGTTTAAGCGTGATTGATGGACAAACATCACATGATAGTGTGATGATATCCCTTTTTTAATAGTTATGTTGTCAGCCCCTATGTAGTAGAGGATGCACCTATTACCATCACATCACTCCACGCGCGCGCACGATTATCTATTTCCGCCTTTAGATCGTACTTTGTTTGGCCGTACTCGAGCAAAATCGTTACCAAGAAATGGTTTAAATAATCATTAAAAGTCTTTGAGTACGGCAGTTAGTCTAACACCGTAAGTTAATGAATGTGTTCTAAGAAGGAGATAATTTTTGGGCTTTTTCTGTTAGATTTTTTTTTAATTGGCACGCACTTTCAGTTATGGCCTTAAAATGTATGGTTTCATAATGATCTCCTTAAGAAAAAAATTGGAAAATCCCCAATAAGTAATTATTCGACCTTTGCATTGAAATTGTTTGGCAATAACAAAGTACTTACTCATCAAATATTTGTTTTTATTTTCAGTCAAACGGACCGATAGAGTGTCGTTTCTGCCACATGCGGTTCAAATGGAAGTGCTTCCTGAACAAACACATGCGGCAGCACTATACTAAGTACAAATGTCTGCGCTGTGACCTCGTCTGTCCTTTAGAGTGAGTATTTTAACAAACAACATGGCCTTTCTTTCCCTAAAGGGGAAGAAATACTCCTTGTTACATGTCACACCCATAATCTTAAGTGTGGAAAACCATGCTTCGGCACAAATGGGCCGGCTCGACTGCACTGATACCACGGACTCACAGGTTACCGGAGGCAAAATCTTCCCAACCCCGATTCTCCAACAACCCTTTAATTCTTAACTCCCAAAAGGCCAGCAACGCACTTGTAACGCCTCTAGTGTTTCAGGTGTCCATGGGCGGCGTTGTGATTGCTTACCATCGGGTGATACGTCTGCTCGATTACCGACTTTACTATTTATAAAAAACTAAAGTCAATTTATTTAAAGACTGTGAAGACATTAAATATTATAAAGAAGTACTAAATCCTTAGTGTCAAATGTTCCTTAGTTATGAGTCGTGATTATATACTAGTTTATAGAATAATAAAATGTTAAAAACCTTATTTTCAGAACTACAGCTCTGTTCCATGAAGAATATCACAACGGTGTTACGAGGAAATGCGATCATTGCGGCGAAGAATTCAAGTAAGTTCATAAAATCCTTACCTTTTTACTTGGTTGTTTGGAGTATAATTCTTTAAAAGTTAGATGGGAAATGCAACAATTTTTTGTAATTTACAAGATTATTCTACTGCATAACGAAATCCTTCGAATTTTTGCAGTTGTTTGCTATACCATCTTGCAGAACAGTTAGTAGAGCTAAGTTTCCGTTACCGCGTACTGTGACACTTTTAAACCGATTCCTGGATTCAAAGCCAGAGTAGGAAGATTATTTTTGTCGGATGGTTTGAAGTGTTTTGAAAGAGATGAATGAATGAAGTAGTGTAATTGGTTTGTACCGGTCTATTCAATTGAATAAATAAATAAAATTAATTAAATCTCCAAATACCAATATACTAGTAAAATTTCAATTGTCCATCGTCTTTCTGTCAGTCGTAAGGATGTGTAAAACCAAACAATAACAATTAATAATATTTTTTTCTTCCACCAGACATCTAACAACGTACTACACGCACCTACGCACGCACCGCAGCGAGCACGTGTGTACTCTGTGCGGCGCGTCCTTCGTCAGTGTCACCGGACTGGGCATACATAAGAAGATTAAACATGTTAATGCTGAGTCTGTGAGTATTCCTTTATAATATACTATGTCAAAGCTCATAAAACTTCGATTTACAACCTTATGGTATAGAAAATTAAGTCGCTTTTCAATTGCCAATTTGTTCTTTAACATTCATACAACTTTCAACCTTATTCCTTACTACGTAAAGTTATATTACTACGCTAGATGGACTGCCGATAGATAAAGAAGTGTACTGATTTCATATTCATACAATTTGCAACCGTATTTAAAAGGTGATAAAGTATTTTTTCAACATTCATACAACTTTCAACCTTATTCCTTACTACGTAAAGTCCTATTAATACACTACACAGGACCTACCGAAAGATAAAGAAGTGTACTGATTTCATATTCATACAATTTTCAACCGTATTTAAAAGCCGATAAAGTATTTTTTCAACATTCATACAACTTTCAACCTTATTCCTTAATACATACATTCATATTACACACAGGGACTATCGATAGATAAGAAGTCTACTGATTTCATATTCATACAATTTCCAACCGTATTCCATGCTACATAAAGTCCTATTAATACACTACAGAAAGATAAAGAAATGGACTGATTTCATATTCATACAATTTCCAACCGTATTCTAAAGCTCATAAAGTAATTTATCCCTTGAATATTACACAGGAACTGCCACAAGGCGAAGAGCAATACTGCCAGAGATGTGACGTCAAGTTCGAGACGAGGAAGGCGTATGAAGAACATCTGATACATTCAGCCATGCATGTGGATGGGATAGAGTGAGTATTTCATAATCATTTTGAGTTTTGTTTGTAGCGGAATAGCCCCTAAAAGTACGCGTCCACAGGCCCGCATCGTACGCATCGGACGGACGGATCGCATCAAACGGATTAATTTTTCAGACTGCGTCCACTGTTATTAGAACTTATGACGGGATATTTACCATGTTTATTGGAGTAAATGCGGGTGGATGTTTACAAGCAGACAAATCGGTTAATCCGTGATCATGGCGCTTGCAACAGTGCCGAAATATCGGAAACTCACCAAAGTGAATAAACATGGTAAATATCCCGTCATAAGTTCTAATAATAGTGTTAGTGACCGTGTCAGTTTAAAAACTTGTATTGCGTCCACTGTATCGGCAGTATTAGCAATCGGATTGCCGATCCCACTTACAATCGAATTGATGGCATCGGCATTCCGTATGACGTCATCGGTACGCATCGCTTGTAGGCATTGCCGATGAGCGGTCCGTACGATGCGGATCAGTGGACGCAGTTGTATGAGTTTCTATACAAGACAAACTAAAAATCCGTTGCGTGCGATGCGTACGATGCGGGCCTGTGGACGCTTACCTTAAACCAGACTAAATTTTTTGTCAGTCACTCTCTCTCAGTCGATAACTTGCATAGTGCTAGAGAATTGTATTATTAAGTATTGTCAATGTTAGCTGTGGCACCTATGGTGGGTTGAGCATTGTAGCCCCAACATACATGTCATGTCATCAATTTTTTTTTTATTGTTCTATTTGAAATCTTTTTTAATCTATAGTTAATATAATATTTTGAAGAAAGAAAAACGTCAGATGGTTATACAGTCATGAATCATACGTCCACATCACAATTTTCATATCAACTATCACTTTTAACTCTATTTCAATCCAAATTAGGTTCAAATTTCAATAAGACACGGGCCACGTCCGTGTGGCCTGTATACTGAGATGTATGTATATGTTTATATTTTGCAGAGACTTAGAAATAAATGCACCTCTCACTTCTAACCCCAGGAAACGGCGGCAGAATCTCAAGAGGCTGACTCGAATACCTACTGATTGTCATATTGTGAGTATTTTGTACCATACCATGTCCGTTAGGAATTGCCAACGTCATGTAGATTTTTTTATAATAAGTTTGCCGAGTAAAAGTTATCTTTTGTAGCCTTGTTACAAAAATAATGTCATTGTCTCGTATCTGGTCCTTAAGACCTCACCTTCAAAAGGTGTTAAATTTTTTGAGGAGGAAATCTAGGGGTTTTGAGATTATTTATTACCTTTCTAAAACCTCACTGGCACTGTATCAGTACCTATTACGGATACCGGGTGCTTTGTGTAACATTCGGTTTGCAACTTATTCCATAAGTTTTTTTTTTTTTTGAGGGGAGAAATCCAACTGTCATCTTATGGTCCCGCCTTTGGTGAGGCGAGAAGTGTTAGACTCTTACTAACTTACTCTACCCCTCTGTACTTACTCTTGCTTAGTAAAACGAGCCTTCCGGTTCGAAGACGATGACCCCTCAGCACTAATTTATGTTTAATCAAAACTAAATATAATATTGGTCTAAGTGCTAGGTCTGAATGAGGTCTGTATAATGTACCCAGTTATTACAGAATATTAAGAAGCCAAATCGAATTGTCTTTTTATGGTCTCATACAAAAAGCGATTGCATCTTATTACTCAAGAAATCTATACAAAAACGACTATACAACTTATTTGTTCTCCATCAGTGCGGCAAACACTTCGCGACGCAGGCGGCGTGTAGGAAGCACCATCTAGCGGAACATCCCAGAACTTCGTTCTTCGCGCCCAACGAGAGACATATCTGTGAGATCTGCGGGATGTCGTTAGCGGTCAGTAACAATATAATATAATATTCAGTTGTAAATTAATATGAATTACCGACATTGGTAACAATAATAATTAATAAGGTCTAATTTGAATTAATTTCTATGTCATAATCGGATATGCTCTTGATAGTACGAGAGCATTTTTGAAATTGAACGAAATTTTATTTCAAAACTTGATGTATTTAATTTTTCCCGCGAAATCAATTAACAATAATTTAATTAAAAATACTAGCGGCCACATTTTGAGTGGCAAGCTGGTAGATTTTTATTCTCCTAATCATAAATATGAGTACACAAATCTACAGCTGGATCTTAGACTATAAGCTGCTACCAGCTAATGAGAGACAACTAATGGCTAATTATGGAGACAATGATAATGATTAATTTCTTATAGTAATCGCGAAGAAACCCTATCAATAGTCCTTTACCCAGATCAGAAATCTTAGACTATCAAAAATCAACCTTACTACAATGAAAATAACGTTAAAAATCAACTAACTTCCTTCCAGCCTGGCAGTGTCTCCAGCCACCTAAATACTCACACTCGGGAGAAGCTTTACACCTGCAACACTTGTGGTCGACAGTTCAGCAGTAAGGGAGGCATGACTACTCATCAATTGGTTAGTTAAACCCATTAATTTTAATTACCTCGACATTCCGCGATACACGACGCGGCGACTGTCGTGCTGCTACTGAGTCGAGTTCCTCGTCAAATAATTACGTGATTAAGCCGAAACACATAATAATAGTTAATTCAGCCCACTCGCACGAAGCGCTTCGCTTCAAGCTTCCTTGTGCGAACTGCTAGCGGAGTGGAATACTTTGCCGGAGTCTGTGTTTCCTGATGGGTATAACCTGGGTGTCTTCAATGCCCGAGTGAATAGGTTGGTTATAGGCAGACGTGCTCCATCGTAGACCATCAGGCGAGATAGCGGCCAAACGTTGACCCATCAAACATAATAATTAATTTAGTATGTCTCACGAAAGTTATACGCAAGAGTGTCGCGCCTTTTATCTCAGAAAGGGTAAGCAGAGGTGCACATTACGGCACGTAATGGCGCTGTACAATCTACATCCACTTTTCACCGTTCGTGTTTTAAGTTTCATGCCTTACAAGGGTGAGCCTATTGCCATATACTGGGCACAATTCCAGACTCCGTGCTATGTACTACTAAAAAATTTGTCGACAAGCCGAAAAAAGTCCAACAAAACCAATAATACTTTTCCCGACCTAAAAATCGAACCCAAGACCCCTTGTCCGGCAGTAGTAATTGCGACCACTCGAGCTCAACGAGGCAGTCACGCGTCTATCTATCATCATCTGATTCTATCTATCTATCATTGCGTAAAGCACAAGTTAAAGTCAATCTTATTATTACATAATAATAATCTTATAATCTTCACAGTTGAATTTACTAAATCTCTCATCACAGTACATTTGTTTCAGACGCACACAAGCGAGAAGCCTGTAGCGTGTACTCTATGCGACAAGCGGTTCAAGCAAGTCAGCAGTATGAAGCTACATTACAGGACCTTCCATTTGAAAGAACCGTATCCTAAGAGGTAAGGATACTATCACAAAAATGTTCTAAAGATCCGAAAAAGTTTTATGTACCCTTAGTACGAGTTTCTTCTACTATTTTTATGGTATATAGGTAAAAAAGCAGACGGATTACCTGATGGTAAACAATCGCCGCCCATAGACATCAGATGTCCACACCAGAGGCGTTACAAGTACGTTGCCGGCCTTTTGTGGGTTTGGGATTTAAGAGTTGTTTTGGGATGATTGGGGATTTACACAACAAAACATAACCCGAGCGTTGTTTCATGTTGGTTTTCTGTGTGGTCGTGGTATCATTCCGGTTGAACCGGCCCATTCGTGCCGAAGAATGGCTCTCCCAAATTTAGCACTTACGTGAAACGAAAACGAAACAAGAGCATGTTCGGCGCTCTGATTGGCCGGTGCGAATGTACCAATCAATCAAAGCCGCCGAATGCGCTCTCGTTTCGTTTTCGTTCAACGTAAGGCCAGCCATACACGGACTGCTTCAAGCAGTTGTAAGTTATAACTGCTTGCAGCAGTCCGTGTATAATTACTTATAACCGACTGCTCGAGCAGTCGCGACCGCTTCAAGCCGTCAACTGCATAATGAAAGTCCATCGTGCCGTCGACCGCTCGCGAGCAGTTGCGTGGCATACACCGACTGCTCGAGCCGTTGACTGCTCTAGAGCAGTCGACCGCTCTCCGACTTCACCTCCCCCGCCCTTTGCGGCCTCGCGTTGGATAGGTAGCTCGAGCAGTCAACAACCGACAACTCAAGCAGTCGACGCCGACCGCTCGAGCGGTCCGTGTATTTCGCTCAGCCGCTAACTGTTCGAGCAGTCCGCGTACGGCCGCCCTAAAGCACACATACACAGAATGCGAAACCGTGGGCATCAACTAATTATTTATTAATACATTTTCATTTATTACAGGAATAGAAAAAAGAAAACGGACGAACTGTCGAAAGATGACTATGTACACGAAGATTCGGACGACAATATGACACTAGATAACTTCTACGCGCGCAAGTTTTAGATTGTAAGTTCTAAATAATTTATTTAATACTCATACTTTTTGTGTATATGAGACTTTTTACGTTAAAATTGCTGGACTATTATACTCTTTAACCGGACCTTAGGGTGTAAGGCAGCTAAAGGAGACTAAAAAATTGTAGAAAACTCATAAAATCCAATAAATCTATTGTTTTAACGCTAGTAAACTAGATGGCGCCTCTGTCGTTGAAGGCGTTGTCTAATATTTATTTGTTAATCAAAGAACATTAGAGAAAAAATGTTTTCTCGTTATTTTATTATGCCCCTTTGTATCAATATGCACAATTTTACTGTGAATTTTGTTATTGGTTTTTAGTTTAAAAATCATGAAGTTCTCTAAAAATATATGATTCGTATGATCCATTGTTTCGTTGTTATGAAAAAGAATCAGTGAATAAGCATTTTTTTATTAATAAAACTACACTGAAGTAATTTTAATAAAATGTAAATACTTCTTGTACCAATAAAATTATGTAAAGGAAATAGAGTCGATAGCCATAATAATGATTTGATTACAATTCGACTGTACAGTTAAAACTAGGCGTGCATTAGATCCTAACACCGGCTATAATACGGCAAACGAAACGTACTACCGACTGCTAGGTTCGATTCACGCACGGAGCAACTTTGAGAGATCCACTTTGTTGTTTCGGGTCTGGGTGTCATGTGTAGGTATGTGAACTTGTATGTTTGTAAACGCACCCACGATACAGGAGAAAACCCTAATGTGGGGCAACGTTTTTAAAGAAAAAAAGATAAAGGTATGAAAAGGTTATAATATGGTTTTAAATAATTAATCGGTACATTGAATCGTCTTCCGAAATACATTCACTGCCGAAACTCGTTACTATTAATGTTGTATTTATATTATGTAATAATAATAATTATTATAAAGGTAACTGTAATAAATAACATAGATCTCTAAATACTAAAACATTTTACAATTTTAGTAATTAATGTTATTTTGTATAAGCGTCGACGTCTAATTATAGTGTAGTCTATGTATTGTGTAAGTGTACATTTTATAAGAATGTTTATTTTATTTCTAGTAAAGTATTATTTCTAGTGTTTGTGTTTTATTAACACTATGTTTTTTTTTTTAAATAAATATATGATGTGTCGACGTATGGTCACTATGTCGCCTGGTGGTAAGCGATGATGTGGCCTACGATTAGGCAACCAAGTTTTGAAGACACCCAAGTTATACCCATCAGGAAATACAGACTCCGGTAGCGAATTCCACTCCTTAACAGTTCGCACAATAAAGCTTGAAGCGGTGGCGCTTCGCCGATTGTCTTGTGGTACGATGATGGAAAGGACTAGGGGGAATCAAGTCGTCCAAACCACCCCATACTCAAAGATTAGAATAGTGTTCATGCTTCAACAGGACGCTGTGGCAACATATGACATAAGACAGCTGACATTAGTCGCACATAGACGATCAACGAACAAACCAAGGATGACATCATAAATCTTACATCGCACATATTATGTGAATAAACACGAATAGAAAATCCGAACGAACTACTATCGGGTAGAAAGCCCGCTAGTTACGATCAACTCGCCTGGTCGGAGGATTCTCCTTATCTTAGGGAACTTTACTTTCTTTTCCTAAAACGCTATGGCGACGTTGCCATTGGAACAGAATAGGTCTACAGTCAGTTCAAAAGGAGAATGCCCAAAAATGTATAAATCGATAAAAATAATTTATGTGTGACAAGGTACAATTAGGTGTTTGCCCTCCAAACTTGTAATCGAAAATGGGAAGTAAAAAATTTCATTTGTCACTGAAACATTTTAATTTCTCTTGAAAGGATTAAAAGAAGACAACACTGTTTAGGCGGAAACAATTTTTATTTACACTTCATTTTACAATATTGCATATAGGTAGGTAATATAAATTGACAATCATCGCCATCGATCAACTTTATGATTCTCTTCCGAATCATCGTTAATTATTCTGTAATCTTCTATCTCTAATTGATTGCCTGGCACTTTTCTTCTGTTTCTGTAATATACAATAAAAAAAATAAGTCGCGTTTTCCTTCCTGACGCTTTTACTCCAGAACGCACGAACCGATTTCCACGGTTTTGTTGGAAAGGTCTCGGGCTCTGTAAGGTTTATAGCAAAGAAAATTCAAAAAAAATTCAAAAGCAACGCAGGAAAACAAGGAAAATCATTGGTGGCGAAACGGAGTTCACCGGGTTTGCTAGTATACAATAAATATGTTAATAAATGCCAAAGTTTGTCTGTATGTTTGTAACTCAATCACATCAAAACGGCTGAAAGGTTTGTAAGTGTTAAAATAGCATTCAGAATACGGAATATGAAGCCAAAATCGATACCATTTAGTTCATTAAATATACACGCAATATGAATATAATAAGCTCTAGAGTTGAATTGTAACTCAAGAGTACGAAATTTTATAATATCAATGTCGATCGATCGGAATTGAATTCAAGATTAAGCCTCATGAAAGTTTCCCCCCTCAACAAAAAAGGGTGACAAATGTATTCAACTCTCACCATACGTATTTGGAACCTTACCTCTTCGGATACGGTTGTTTCAAATGGAACGTGCGGTAATGTAGTTGCATACTACACTTCTGCGTGAACCGTTTCTGACACATTGAACATTCGTACGGTTTCTCACCGGTGTGGGTCTGAAATAGAACAAATATTATTAAAAATAACTGCTCTAGTGGTGACAAGTGGGCGCTACATTGTATATGTCTTTTAGTTCTCTATTAAACTGACTGCCTCGTTGATCAAGGGGTCGTAGGTGCGACTACCGGGGACTCGAGTTCGATTACCGGGTCGGGTAAAATATTATTTTTATATTGAAATTTTTCATTCGATTTTTTTTCAGCATGGAATCTGGAATTGTGCCCGGTATTGGTAAACAAATACTAACGACAATATATTGATTTGAAATATCGCATGACATCACATCTAGGAACTTTTTATACTTAGAAATAAACGTAGCTATACCTAATGCGCTCTAACAAGGTGCGGCTGACAGATTCAGTAACGTTTCGTATCACTCTTGAAAGTTGCTGCGATTTAAAAATTATGCCTTAATATTTTAGCTGTATCACATTCGTATTATGTTAAATCATTCGGATGCGTAGTTAATTAAATTAAAACCAACCGGAATGTTCTAGTATTCAATTAAAATCTAATGAAATGAAAAATAAAGTAAAGTGTTATGCGTATAACGTAAAGCCATAGTCGTGTTTAGTGATGGGATGTACGGCTACGATGGATAGGTAGTCGATGTTTTTTTAGAATAAAAAACGAAAATCGTGCGTCGTTCAATTATCATTCTTAAAAAACCTTTAATTATGTGGGTAAATCCACTGTAGACGCGGCTCTCTCTGCCCAAACCACAGTGACATTATCTGAGCAGAAATATGTAGTAGGCATTTTTCTAGACATTTCCGGCGCCATTGATAATGCGTGGTGGTACTATTCCAACATATACAAACTAATATATCCTTGTTTTCTTCACGGTTCTGTAAAACTAACTCTGAAACACCTCAGGGCTCGGTCATAAAATATTTATTTTGACAAGTATATACACGTAGTTAGACTGCACAACTAAATAACACACAAATTTAATAAAAAAATTCAAGAGAATTAAATGTATGCTGCGAGTATCGATAGCGATAAAAAAAGATTTTTCTAATGTCCATCCCTAAAGAGAGACGTCAACGTCATACTGGCATCTGTCAGCCGCACCTTGTTAGAGCGCATTAGGTATAGCTCTCACTCCTAACCTTTGATTCGTTTTATTCTAATATTGTGTTCGTATAGATTTTTTTATTTCCATACCCCGTCATCATCCTTATTAGCTGAAACACTATTGGGACAAAACCCACGATATCATAAATTACACCTTATTAAATTCCAATTAAAACTCATAATTATCTTACCAGCTGATGTCTATTCATGCTTCCTTTACTATTGAACTGCATGTGACATATAGCACAAGTGTACAGTTTCTCCCGCGTGTGTGTGTTTAGATGACTTGCCACGCTACTCGCCTGTGGACAAAGAAGAATACTGTAAAACGGGGAGAATAGAATTCAAAAGGTGAATAGAATTAAAGGGTAAAGACACCGTTTTACTTAACCAAACGATGTGTCAAAATAAGGGTCACTTAAGCTAACAGCAATTCAATCGGACATTATGCTAAATGTTTTTAGTGTGAGACAATACGATAGAGGTTGCAAGGTGCGGCTGGACGCTAACCGGACGATCTGGAAATCATCAGGAGAAGTCTTTGTTCAGGCGTCTAGTGCCCTATAAGATGATGTTTTACGGCGTATGAATGAGCATATAGAGCTAACCTGAAGTTAAACAATCCACATTGGCTATAAGTCCCTATATAATAAGTTTAAAAGTACACTAACAATACATTAGATATTTAGTTCTAATTCCACTTATAGATGTATTTTTAACATGAAAGAAAGAAAGAAAAATTATTTATTTGGCACCAGGCACGAAGCACCGAAAAAACATAAAACAAAAACAGTACAAACATAACAATTTTGTATTTTTACAAAAATCAGGGGAATCAGAAAATACTGCACAATATAAATAAAATAATATAAAAGTTTAATTGGCACCAGGCACAAAGCACCGAAAAAACACAAAACAACCAAAAAAAATTAAAACAAAAACAGTACAAACATAACAATTTTGTTTTTTTTACAAAAATAACATATAGTAACAGAAAGTACTGCACAATATAAATAAAATAATATAAAAGTTAAAATAAAATACAATAAAAAATTACATGTGAAAACAAGGCGGCAACGTGCCCAATCCAAAACATGCGGTTAAGGTAACGTGTAGCACCCGCATTTAAATGCGGGCGAAGCCGCTGGCAGAAGCTAGTGAAAGTATAACTACAACATACCTAAGTGTGGGAACATATATAAGTGTGGGAGAGCCATACTAAGTGTGGGAGAGCCATGCTTCGGCACGAATGGCCCGGCTCGACCGGAGTGATACCACGGCCTCACAGAAAACCGACGTGAAACAACGCTTGTGTTGTGTGAGTGAGGTTACCGGAGGCCCAATTCCCCCCTTCCCAACAATCCTAACTCCCAAAAGGCCGGCAACGCACTTGTAAGGCCTCTGGTGTTTCAAGTGTCCATGGGCGGCGGCGATTGCTTACCATCAGGTGATACGTCTGCTCAATTATGTTTCATCAAAAACATACCGCTAACGACGCGCCGCAGATCTCACAGATATGTCTCTCTTCGTCTTTGGTCGGTAGCGGCTCGTCCTTGTGTTCCGCGCTGTGGTGCTTCATGTACGCAGTCAAACTCGGGAAGTTCTTGTTACACTGAAAATTGGAAGATTGTATTATTGTCATACACTTTTCTTTTTAAGTTTATTTATGTAGGTAGTATATTCCAAAAGTATTGTTATTTGTATAATAACTATCGTGTAACATACTAACTTTAATAAAAACGCAGGTTTACTCACTTAAAATAATTAGAAAAGCTCTACTAGTTTCGTGTCACAGCGGGACTCTTCTTCATGAGACTCGAAATTAGTAGAGCTTTTCTCATCAGTACGTGAATAAACCAGTGTTTTATTATAGACATACACATATTACATATACAAAAGATAAAATAAATATTAATATTTTTTACGGCTTACTCGTAAACTGTTTGACGAGGTTGCTCAACTAGTTTCAAACCATTTTAGGGGCTTATAGTTTACAATATCATAGTTCGAAAAACGACGTAGCGAGCGCAGTCTACTGGCGAAAGAACAAATAGGTTATAATAATAATACTTACTATGTTACAGGGTGTCATTTTCCGCGGATTCCTTCTAAAGAATTTCTTCCTTCTTTTAGGTATTGACACAGCCGAACCATCACAAGCAAGATCCCTGAGAACAGTAATCATATTACAGTATTGTTACTGTAAATGTGAATACATTTTTTTTAAGAGTAACTTGAAAATGAACTTTGCTCCACACTAGGATATCCTCCTGTATCGTGAGCGGCGGCGACACCTACCACCCCACTTCATTCATCAAGGTCATGGGGCGGGGCTAGAGAGCCGATCCCATCAGGTGCAAGCAATAAATTAGTAGTGGTCAGGCGAATGTGACCACTATTGTACATTGCAAATTAAATTAATGTAAAAAGCTGGTAATAGTTACATCTTTATTTTTATGTATGTAACTTACTCAAATCCTTCGGTGTGTTTGGCTGAGTGGTATAAATGTTCCTCATACGCCTTCCGGGTCTCAAACCTGATGTCACACCGCGAACAGTATGTGTTCACTTCTTCCTCTTCTCGGCTCTAGAAGATTAGATATGTATCAAGTTTCAACTATAGGAGAGCCATGCTTCAACGAGCTATGAAACAACGCTCGCGTTGTGTGAGTGAGGCTACCAGAGCCCCTTCCCAATCTTCCCATTCCACGATTCCCCAACAACCCTTAAATTCCTAACCTCCAAAACGCCGGCAACGCACTTGTAACGCCTCTGGTGTTTCGAGTGTCAATGAGCGGCTGCGATTGCTTAACATTAGGTGATCTGTCTCTTCGTTTACCGGCCTATATCATAAAAAAACTGAGTTTATCAAAAATAATGGTATTGTTTTATTGACATGCTGGATGGAATGGAGGAATTTTCGTAATAGTAAATATTTTTGTACTTAGCAATCGATATTTAACCTTAACAATATTGTATTACAGTCTATGATCTTTTGGTACCTAAAATTGTTTTATAAACTGCAAGCAATATTCAACCTTACGTCTATTTAATTATCGACTATAATAACTTACAACGACAGTAGTAACATGCATGGTACGTTTGTGCATGTTGAGTCCGTTGTTGCTGACGAAGGACGCGCCGCACAGAGTACACACGTGCTCGCTGCGGTGCGTACGTAAGTGCGTGTAGTACGTTGACAAATGTCTTGGAACAAAAAAAAAAATTTTGAAAAATATGTTTTAATGCAGCTTAGGTTATGCAAACTAAACATGTATACAAAATTTCAGGTTAATCGGTTAAAGATATATGCTTCAAAATCTAGTTGCAAGATTCCACTTCACACACATACATTGCAACTTACATAAAATCAAAATCAACGAAAAAAATATTTCTTTTAATTAGACCTGGAAGGTACTTTTGAACGACCAAAACAATGTCATAAATTTACTCCGTCTAATTTACTCCTGAACTGCGGACTACCTAGCGGGTTTATCGGGGCTCCGGCTCGAAAGCTAGGAGAAGGAACGGGGTGGTTTTTAGTCAGTAAGAGTCTGACACTCCCTCTCGCCTCGCCCAAGGTGGGAGAAGTCATTGGACGATTTTCTCCCTAAAAAAAAAAATACCCCGCCTAATTTACTGCCTCGATTAACAGATCCGGGTGATCATGTCATTAATCCGTACCTGAATTCCTCTCCACAGTGCATGCATTTCCTGACCACACCGTTGTGATATTCATTGTGAAATAAAGCTGTGTTCCTGTAAACAAAACAAATGACAAAATGTTAATATTTCAGAAAGATCAACCAACTCGATCAACAAACTTGCGGCAAGTAACAAACTGAATAGGAGACCTAAATTACATTTCACATACACTCTCACATTATCCTCTATTTCATTGTCTGGACTTTAAAAAGACTATGACCCAGAGGTCATAGTCTCAAACAAACTCAGAAGTTTGTTACGGCATTTCTTCTCAGAGTAGTCTGCTAGGAAATGCCGGCCTCATCTAGCTATTTGAAATATTGACGTGTATAAGTATTATTTTATAACCTACCTACAGAAATAAATATCATTTCATAAGACACGTGTTATTTGTCTGAAACATTGTTCAAATATAGGTATTAAGCGGAGTAGTCTAACTAAAAAATCACGGCTTATTCACGTGCATTAATGGAGGAAAATTTAGTTTCGAGACACAGAGGGACTCGTACTAAGCCTTCTGGCATGTAACAAACTGAAGGGAAGACCTTAATCTATATTAATGTAAGTGTAGGTAAACACGTGACTTTTTAGTTATTTGTCATTTACATTGATAAAAATAGAGCGTAATATGGGTACTCTATGTTAAATCATCGTAAGGTAATGTGAGCTGCTTGATAGTGTACCAAGTTTGAGCACATTAGTTCTGAAAGCAACACTGAGGAAAATACATAAGAAAATGAAAAAAAATACATACTTACTTCAATGGACATATGAGATCACACCGCAGACATTTGTACTTAGTATAATGCTGTGTTATATGCCTGGTTAGGTAACATTTCCATTTGAAACGCATGTGGCAGAAACGGCAGACTATTGGACCTACAGACTGGAAAAAAAACGATGTAAAATTATTTTGGAAAACAATTTCAAAGTCAAAATGAAGTCCCTAATAATATTTCAGGCGAAGTATTTCCAGGTCAGCTGGATGCAACAATTTGGGAAATTATTCCAAATCCAATCCTATCTTAATTATTAAGATTAAAATATTAACTTTAGGTAAAAATATAAAAAAATTAGATAAAATATAGGGACATCCGAGTCACTCGACTGAGGTTGAATATCAATGAAAACTGCACCAAGACGCAATTTCGCATGTAAACTTCATGCGAACTTACGACTTGCGTGGAAACTATTTATACTGTGTCCACGGAGCGGAAGCATTACGACAATTAACGCTTCGAGAAATTTAGAAATTTAGATTTGAGTATTATGTACACGAGCCCTAGGATACATTGTATGTAAAACTCACCTCACAGTGTCTTAATTTAAAATGTCTATTCAGCATATCTTCTTTAGAGAAGCCCTTATAACAATCATTACATTGATACGCTGCAGACAAGTACTTGCGATCTTTTGCCCTCGCTGTAAAACCTTCTAAGGCCTCCTCTTCTGTCAAATTAATCTTCAACCAATGATTAGGATCTAATTTATTATCTTCTGTACCTAAAACTTCAAACTTCTTACTTCTCCCTTCAACATCTTTCTTTCTTGCTTTCCTTCTTTTATGGTTTATTTTCTCTTCTTCAATTTCTATATTATAACTGTTCTCTTGGTCAATATTATTGTCTACAGATTCTTCTTTTATGTCTTTAAAGTCATTTAATTCTTCTGTTTGTTTCATTTCTTCTATTTCTTCATTGTCATCGAAAATGTGATCAGTTTCTAGATCTGTTATTACAAAATCATTACTAATCTTCTCTTCGGTCATTTTGCATTCTTCTTTTTCATATAACATTTCGTTTTTTATTTCTGCTAAGTTTTTGCTGTCCACAGAAGAATCACTATCATAGTCTATCTTTAATTCTGCTATTTGGACATTTTTTCTTTCTTTCTTTATTTGTTTTAGTGTTTTACTCTTTATAATGTATGTCCTTACTCTTTTGTTGGTTGAAAGTATGTGTACAGAAGATTTTAAGTTATTCTTCTGTCTGTCTATTTTGGATATTGATGATAGAGTAATCTGTAAAGAATTGGTTTCTATGATAAGTTTTTAGAGATGTAGGTTGGTGTTTGAGGAATTTCGATTTATTAATTAAAGAATAACAATGTATCGTCACGCCTTTTATCCTCGAAGGGGTAGGTCGAGATATAGCACATTACGGCAGAAATGCTAAGTAATGTACAATGTACACCCCCATTGTGATATAAGTCCCATGTAATATGGTGGTGAGCCTATTGCCATATACTGGGCACAATTTCAGACTCTATGCTACAATTGAGAAATTGACAAAACCTGAAAAAGCACAGTAATACTTTGCACAACACAAAAATCGACCCTGAAACCCCTTGCATTTAAGACCACTGGACCCATGAGGCAGTAAAGAATAATACATTAAACAAATACTTACAGATCCATTCCACAATAGTTCATTAAGAGCCTGCTCTCCTCTGTAGCATTTCTCTTTGAACTTATGAAACTTGTACAACATGCCAGCACATTCATAGCAAAAGCAGTTTGGAAGACTGTCTTGTTTATTTATCTGTGAAAATTTAAAATAAATTTTATTATTATTTCTTTAAATTCCACAAGAGTTTGAACCCTATG
This sequence comes from Spodoptera frugiperda, assembly GCF_023101765.2. NCBI lineage: Eukaryota > Metazoa > Arthropoda > Insecta > Lepidoptera > Noctuidae > Spodoptera > Spodoptera frugiperda. The sequence continues at coordinate 9,407,496 of NC_064221.1, forward strand.
TCTATGGAGGAAAACTATCTAACGCATTGAGATGAAATTTTGAACAGGGAATGATTAGGGTCTGGTATAACACATAGACCACTTTTTACCGGACGGGAAGTGAATAAAGTCACTGGAAGACACAAAATACTTAGATAATTAAATATGCATTTACACTATAAAACAGTTAAGACACCTTTTTTTACAATTGATGGCAATATTTTAACTTAGAAAACATATTGACCCAGTTTCCTAAGGGCATTTGTTTAATTTAGAAACAAATATATCGTTTGAAAATCTCATTACTCAGCTTGGCAACGATCCAGGCTAGTTTAAGGCCAGTTAGTAGCAAATTAAAGTCCATTATTTTGCTTGAGAGAGCTAATTGAATCAGATAATTTGTATACAATATTTCAATAAGTTTTTTGGCTAAATATACTCACATATTATGTTATCTATGTACGTTGTTAAGTAATAAATATTAATGAAATATAAAATGATTTATTTACTTACTTTTTTACCTAAAACTTCTTCATAATATTGCTTTAAATGAAAACGATCGTAACTATAGATTTTTACGTCTTTACACAAGCATATGCGACATACTTTGAGATCAGACATATTAATTGATTAATAATACGTTTTAATACATTGTTTAATACAGAATTCTATTCATTTATCAATATTTAAGCGAAATAAAACAAAATAAATACAACACAAATTCGCCCTTAGCAACAATCTCTGTTCTGTCATCTGTCATTAATGTCACAAAGTCAAAAATCCTTAATTTTTTTTTAAGAGGAGAAAATCATACATGGACTTGACTTCTCCCGCCTTGGGTGAGGTGAGAGAGAGTGATAGACTCTTTGTAACTAAAGACCACCCCGTTCCTACTCCTGCTTTATAATCCCGGATCCGGATCCGGGATAATTGGTGTTGGGTTAGCTCTACATCGGGGATCAGCCCAACCGGGCCCTAATATGGCCGCCCCGTTTGCGATAGTTTGTTGGCTCTTACGTTGCGTACGGGCATAGTTCTGGTGATGACCAGAACTACGCCTCCTTTGCAGATACGCACTTACGGTAGCCGGAGATTGTCGTAAAATTCCCGACAACCGGAATGTCTCCTGCGGTGACAGAGGCGTCTTATTCTAGCTATCATGACTGCTTCGCAAAAAGAGCAGATGGTGACCCATTCCTCCTCGCTACGCACCATGGCTTAAACCAAAACTGGACAGAAGATGTCACCGTCGCTGATCACATCCCTAAGGACACGGTGATGTTCAGCCCATGCTGATCATACCGCCTCCGTATGTTCCACCGTGTTCTCCAAGTGGTCTTCGCAATGACGACATCCAAGCGTTTCTTCCCGCCGAATCTGAAACAGACCTACCGACCGAAACTTTCGTGTCCGGTAACCATCTATGTTAGTTCCGGTAAATTATTTGGTGTTGGTTTGGTAAGAGAATTTAATTTGGGTAACTTAGGTCCTAACCATCTCTCATAACAACTTGTGATCACCTTGCAATTTAACGACCAAGGAATTCGGTACACTTTTCGTCAAAATGAGCACTATAAAAATTGCTGAACGGTTAAAGAAAAGATAGGTTTCTGAAGTGTACAAAAGATTTTTACATGAAGCTTCTGAACTGTATTATTTTTGTCAATATTGTTGTGACTGTTTGACTTTGACTTTGACAGGTAAACAAGTATGGCGAGGCGAATATTGGACGCATCGAATTCGGCTCTATGTTTACTTTCCACTGCTTTTTATTTTTTTTAAAGTGGAAGAATTAATTTAATGACTTGTAAAATAATAAACACATACAAATATTCTCTTTAGAATAATGACGGACATAAAAGTGTGCAGAATATGCCTTCGAACAGAGGCTAAAATGTATCATTACAGTTCATATCGACTTAAGTTTTATTATGAAGAAGTTATGGCTCTACAGGCAAGTTTATTTATACTTTTACGCTTTGGGCTCAAATAATTTACATAGTATTACTATCTATCTAACGTAAGCAGCTCTTAAAGTATTACATCAGGAGCGAAAACTATAAAATTGAAAAGAAACTAAAACACAAACTTATCAGTACCCTTAGTATGAGTTTGCTTTACTGATTGGCTGCTCTACAATCTAGCTCTACATTTAAAGTAATCGTTTCGATTACTTTAAGTAAGTACTGTAAGTAAGTAGAGCTAACTCATACTAAGGGTATGGAACAGGCCTATTTACACTGTTGTGGATCATTCCTCAAAAAATCATTACAGAATCAATTTACATGATTCTCTCAAATTATTTTTAGTTTGTCTGAACTTTAAAAAAGACTAAGACCTCTGACTGTTTCTGCATTTAAAGATTGACATGTAAAAGTGTAACTCATTTGCAGAAATAAATATCAACTAACTGAACAAAATGATAAATATATCATTTATCAATTTTGAGCTAATTGCTCGAATCTACACTTTGGAACGAACAAATAGCTTCACTAGAGGACTGACCGACAGACAGACGTTATTAATATATTTGCTTTGACGTTCAAAAGTGCCTTCCTGGTCTATATGAAATAAATAATTTTGACTTTGACTTGACTTTGATGCAAATCTCATGCATTCCTTTATGATATTTTTTTTTAACATATATTGTTTTCTTTTATAAACAGTTCAATGAACAAGATGGTCTACCTCAGTACTTCTGCTATGAATGTGCCACCATACTACACAAGTTCCATAGATTTAAGGAGAAATGTTTTAGCGGGCAGAAGGCTCTCCGAGAATTGGCTTGGAGAGGTCCTGTAAGTATGAATTTTATTACACTTTATGATTCTGAGATAGCTGTAATAATAAAAAATAAAAATGTGTTTATTATCACTATTTCCATACAAATTAAATGCCGGGGCTTTCCAGAAAGTAACCCGAAGATACTTGTGATGGGATGAACCTCGCTTTTCCTCAATTTATTAACAATTGTGTTGTTGTGAGAATTAGTCATAAGTAGTATTAGTCATTTCTATAAGACTAATGAACAAAAAACAAATTAGAATTGTACACAGCTGTAGTATAGAATTTTGAGTAAGGTAATTAATGAATGCTTCCCATTATTTCTCCCGCCCCTGTTGATTTGATCGTATTAATGCCTTCATGGTAGCTTACAAGCCCATTATTATTTAATCTAACTGTCACAGTAATAAATAACTTAAATAGTTACGTAGTTATTTTAAGTATGCCAAAGATGCTGTTGTAAATCTTTTTACTATGAACTTAAATGAGACTTCTACAACTATTTTCAGATAACCTATGAAGTAATATACAAAATGGATCGCCCAATATCTTTGCATAGTACACCAGTAACATCAATAGACTTTCCAAGCCATATCAAGAATTACTTACCGAAGAATGGCATAGAAGAATCAAATGATATGTTCGACCCAGAAAAAGTTGAGAAAATAGAAAATATAGAACTAGACTATTTTAGTGAAACATCAATGCCAGAGGACACAGAACCAATGTTAGAATTTGACACATTCCCTGAACATTTCGGAGAAGAAAAAATAAAAGCTGATACCAACGAAGTGACATACGGTTTCAATGGAGATGAAGACAATCTAGTGAATATTAAATGTGAGATTATCAAAGAAAAGAAAAGCAAAAAGAAGTCCAAAGGCTTAGGTAATAAGGTTTTAAATAGTAAGCATTGGAGGAAGATTACGTTGAATGAGGAGGAGGCTTTGAAGAATTTCAGAGCGAGGGCTGAAGACAAGAAGTATGTGGATGCTGCGTATAAGTGCTCGGATTGTTTCCGAGGTTTCTCTAAGAAGGATATGTTGGATAGACATTTGCAGCTACGGCATTTTGAGGTTTGTGATATGAAATGTTATTGAAGATAGCATTGATTACAACTAGACTATTTTTTTGAGGGGCCCAAATTATCCAATGCCTTCTCCTGCCTTGGGCGAGGAGGGAGGGAGTGCCAAACTCTTACTGACTAAAATCCACCTCGTTCCTACTCCTACTTTTCGAGCCAGAGCCCCCGCAAGTCGGCAGATCCGGATCAGGCGTCAGCCCTACTGGGCCCCATCTGTGTTGGTCTGATGGCTCTTTGAGGCGTACGTGAAACGCGACGCGCCGCACGCACGGGTATGGTTCTGGTCGGGCGGCGAGCTACTCTTGTTCGCTGTCCGTTTGCTGTTACCATATTTTGGTCATCGAAAAAGTTACTTAAATACCATAAACTTAAAGCATATTTTTCTGATGTTGAGCCAACTCAAATGTCGGTTCTAACATGTACAGTTCAAGTAGATATGTTTGTCATCGAAAAAGTAACTTAAACCGAATAATCTTAAAGCACATTTTTCTCCAAACAGATGCTGGGACCACTGGAGTGTCGTTTCTGTCGCGTGCGGTTTAAGCTAAAATGTTACTTACGGAAGCACTTGAGGGAGCATTATGTGAAGTATGAGTGTTTGCGGTGTCATGTCATCTGTCCTTTAGAGTGAGTATGGCTTTATAGTATAGTTAACATCACGTGATCAGTCTGATAGTTTGCCGGGTTATACCACTGGTGACGTGTATTTGTCTTACATAGTCAGTGACCCTGGTCTCCTGCACCGTGATTTTGTGGTTTATGTATTATTTTTTTATTATTATTAGATTTTTTTAGATAGATATTTTGAATTAGAAACGATATAAAATAGGACATTGACATTGGAAGGACACAAAATGACATAAATATACAAATAGAAAATAAAAGAGATAAAATTTCATAGAAAGGACATAAAAATAAAAACGCCCGCATTGCTGTTGCGAGGTGGACTAATGGTAGAGGGCGTGTAGTAAAGCAGCTACTCGAAATCGTAACCTAATTCGATAAACAGTTTAAAAATTATTCTTAGTTTTTAAATTACCCAGTCTCATAGACATATAGGTCAGCAATGGCGGGTTAAAAAAAACAACACAATCACTTTTTTATCTATAGTAATTACTAGCTTCTGCTAGCGGCTACGCTCGCGTTCCCGTGAGATTAAAAGTATTGCATCACCCAAGGCAGCTGATACCCTGTCTGTATACCAAATTTCATCAAAATCTGTTCAGTAGTTTCAGCGTGATTGACGGACAAACATCCAAACAAACTTTCTTTATAATTTTAGTGTGATTGTTAACTTATATTGTTTCAGACACACAGCTATTCTTCACAATGAGTATCACAGTGGACTTAAGCGGAAGTGCGATTTCTGTGACCAAGAATTTAGGTAAGACATTTAAAATATATTCTTGATTAGGTACAATGGGGGACACATCCGCCTGTCCTAGTCGGTGATGACACATGCGTTGGCGCCGCCCACCACCACGCTTCATTCGCTACGCGCGCTAGAGAGCTGCTTTCATTAGGTGCAAGCAAACATTTCATGTGTATATTGAATAATTCTTTTGTGTGGAAGTGTTTATTTTTATCATAATAACAAAACAACAAAATTTCGAGCGCACGTGCTTTCGCAATTCGCATGATAGCAGCGAGGCGCCCGCGCCTGCGTTATAGGAATAATAGTAGGTTATTGGGAATTTACACGCGCGTGCTAACGAAATTTAGTTGTTTTATTAGTGATAAAAAAACTAACGAGACATACTACACCCATTTTCCAAAACAAGTTTCTTTGGGAAAGTTGTTTGTAATCATGAGTACAGTCACGTGTTTAAATATCGTTCACTAATTACCAGTCTCTCTATAAACCTGATTATAAATTATGAAATTATGATTCTAGACACACATCGACATACTACACACATTTGCGTACGCACCGCAGCGAGCACGTGTGTACTCTGTGCGGAGAGTCGTTCGTCAGCCACGCCGGGCTACACCAACACAAGCGGGTCAAACATGTCATTGACAAACTTGTGAGTATTGCATACTGGACCTTATAATAATGTGTTACGGTCTATTTTACTCTGTGCGGCGAGTCGTTCGTCAGCCACGCCGGGCTACACCAACACAAGCGGGTCAAACATGTCATTGATAAACTTGTGAGTATTGCATACTGGACCTTATAATAATGTGTTACGGTCTATTTTACTCTGTGCGGAGAGTCGTTCGTCAGCCACGCCGGGCTACACCAACACAAGCGGGTCAAACATGTCATTGACAAACTTGTGAGTATTGCATACTGGACCTTATAATCATGTGTTACGGTCTATTTTACATCAACATAGCACCGCAACGAGCAATATAAATAATTATGTACATAAATTTTGTCGTTTTAATCACATATCATAGACTTTTTATGAACCCCGGTGTGACTCGAAACTAGTCGAGTATCCTTGAGCAGTTTACGTTTGAGTACTCAACATTAGTGAGAAAAATAACGAGGTTTTGAATTTGATTCTTGGACCAGGCAACTAATTTTTTATTGTTTCACAATACTTAAGCTTGGAATAAATTAGCATCTCTGCCTAACTCCCTAGGTCTCTGGTCACTCAAACTAAAACATACTCTAAACTAAAGATATTTTTATTTGCATTAACATGAGTGATATTACACATAGGGAATACATGCAATGGTGGTAGAATAGGTACATTGAGCTACATGTTATGCCGTCTAGGCGTACAAATATTTATAGTTTTAAATCTTAAGCATACAAAGAATTATAAGTATCAAATTATTAAACTTAAATAAACAAAAACAATGGAAGATAATCTAACAATAAGTTATCACAATATATGGCAATGTAAACACAAAAAACAAAAGTTAGCAAATTAATAAGGATTATTATATTATTAAACGTACTCTAAACCCAATCTACTAAGGTCCATTCTCCCTTGACAGGACAGTCCGGGCGACGATGAAGAAGTGGACACATACTGTATGCGGTGCGACATTACATTTGAAACGCGAAAGGCTTTCGAGGAACACGTGTTTCATTCTGCTCTACATAGTGACGGGGAGAGGTAAGCAGAACTAGAGGTTATTTGGAACTAAGGTAGATGCTTTTATTATTGTTAGTGATGTAACGAATGTAATGAAATTCGATCCAAATTACTTTTGACGACTAGTGGGATCTACGGAGACTTTTGACACTATATTCCTAATGGTGAACTTAGATTCTATCAAAATTTGGCTCTTCCCTTATTTTGGTTATTGTTATTAGAATAATGTTTTGATGTTAACTTTGACCTGACTACCTGTGAATAGCGTGTTAGTAACGTGTCAAAATAAAGCGATAGAAAAATTGGTCTAAATTCTTAGGTCAATATTCGCATTCGCGAATGTCTAAAATATTACCTTTGTTACATCACTAATTATAAACTGTCTTATTTAGCTGGCCCGTTTGTTTGTTTGGGTGAAATTGATTGGTAGAATAAATACCGTTTAACATAAATATCATTTATGTATTTTTTTTTTGTTTCAGTAACTTCGATCAAGGGAACAATAAAAAGATATTAGGTAAAAAGGAACAAGCAAAGGTTAGTATCTAATATCATAAGTATTTATATGCATTCTTAGAGCGCTTGTACAGTCACAGTCATATACCGATGTCCGGAGCATGTACAGTGGGGGACAGATCCGCCTGATCAATTTACAATTTTTTTTTTTATATGATATAAGCCGGTAAACTAGCTTTCGAATCACCTGAGGGTAAGCAATCGCCGCTACCCATGCACACTCGAAACACCATTAGTTAGTTGGCGGGTTTTTAGGTGTTAGCTTGTTGGGGAATCGGGGATAAATTAATAAGGAAACATGTGATAAATATTTTTTTTATAAACCACACCGCGAATCCAGTTAAAACAAGGTCGAATTCAGTGAAAAATACGAACAAGCGCTCTTAATATTTTAAAATTTTCTCTTAATTTATAATTATTTTACACTTTTTTAACAAAAATATCTTTATTTCTTACAGATAACAAGAAGCTTAAGAAAAAGGTACGTTTCGTTAATTTAATTTTAAATGTTAATACAAAATACTTTTTTAAATGATCTACTGATGTTGATTATGATAATTACATCGTATAATGAATGTGACGAATTGATAATTACTTATTGTAATTTTTCTCACAGGGACACAGACTCAAGTATGTTAATAACGGAACAGAAGACTTCAAGTAAAAGAAGGAAACACAGAAGGGAACATAGGAAGCCTACGACTTGCCATCAGGTAAGTGTGGGAGAGCCATGCTTCGGCTCGAATGGGACGGCTCGACCGGAGTGATACCACGGCCTCACAGAAAACCGACGTGAAACAACGCTTGCGTTGTATGCTTGTAAAAGTCTGTTAAAGTTGCGGTTTAAAAGATTAGTCGTGGTGGCTCGGAGATTTTCGAAGTTAAATGTACTTTGTAAGATTATTTAGACACTAATTATAAACGGGGAAGGAAAACGTCGTGAGGAAACCTAGGCTTGTAATTCCTAGTTATAAGTTTGAAATCGCCAACCCGCATTGAGCAAGTGTGGTGATTAATGCTCAACACTTCTCCATGTGAACGTCTTTGCACAGTAGTGTGGATGTTAATTATATGTGTGATGAAAAATCTACTCTATTTTTTATATGATCTGAATATAATTAATGTTATTATCTTGTTTTAATAATTCTATTTCAGTGTGGCAAACACTTCGAGACCCAATCAGCTTGCTTGAAGCACCATCTATCGGAACATCCGCGAACTTCGTTCTTCCCGCCCAACCAGAGATATATTTGTGAGATCTGCGGCTCTTCTCTAGCTGTAAGTACTTTCACAATATTTTTATATTAGTTTTTAAGGTGACATGGTCAGTAACACTATTATTAGAACTTATGACGGGATATTTACCATGTTTTTCACTTCGATGAGTTTCCGATATTTCGGCACTGTTGCAAGCGCCACGATCACGGATTAATTTTTATATTATACAGGGCAACATATTTTTTGGTGTAACTGCAACAATAAGTGTTAGGTATCGAACTTCAGAAGGAGAATAAAGCCGGTAAACGAGCAGACGGATCAGCTGATGGTAAGCAATCGCCGCCGCCCATGGACACCTGAAACACTAGAGGAATAGTTTTAGAACAAGATTTTGTGTAATAATTTGATTATATTTTCATATTTGATTTAATGATATTATTATAAAATTATTCTGTCAACAGAATCGTTCACATGGGATAAAAAGTAGTCAACGTGTTATTACATATCACAATTTACCCCTGTTCCAAATTGCATCTCGATCCTTTCAACCGTTTTTACGTGATTGATTAACAAACACACACACAAACTTTCGCATTTATAATAATTAAGTAATATTCTTTATTTCCCCAGCCGGGCAGTATACAGACACACAAGAACATGCACTCTAGAGAGAAGGTACATCGATGTGACACGTGCGGGCGGGAGTTCCACGCCGCTGTCGGGTTGAAGCGACATCTATTGGTAAGTAAATCGAGTAGTTATATAATTTTATATATTTAATTATATTGTAAAGGTCACTCATTCGGGTTGAACCGGTAAAAACGGGCATTGCGGCAACCTGCAGAAAAAACGATGCTCATTGCCCCCTACTAAATTTTGGTTTCTAATTCTAAGGATGGATTCCCGTCATTCTAAGGATGTTTTTTCACCAGAGATGTGCTATGCTACGTTGCTGTAGATGCGTTTGGCTTCCATCAATCATATTCATTGGTACACATAGCACTGGTGGAAACGGACTCAGCTATGTTTTTTATATGGAAACATGCGTGCTATGGATGGCTTCCCTACTATCGATACATGGCATACTGAAGCTGCGCATCTGCGAAACAACAAACTCTAATGTTAGTCCTTAAGACCACACTCACTCCAAAAAAGTACGGCCGTCAACATGCAGATTCATCTTAAAGCACATCTTAAAGCAAAAACATATTCATTTTAAAGTCTTCATTAATATTTATATAGGGATGTTAATTTCTCACGTATTTCCAGACGCACACAGGAGAAAAACCATACTCATGTTCTCTATGCGACAAGCGGTTTACACAGAGCAACAGTATGAAGCTACATTACCGTACTTTTCATCTTAAAGAGCCGTATCCGAAACGGTAAGTTTTTTTTTGTCTTAATGATGATAATAATATTATTGATGATAATGATAATAATATTATCATCAGGCAATCTGTATGATCAGAAAGTTCAATTAAGTTTGCTTTTTTTATCTACTATTTGCTTCTTGATTTCGTCATCTACAAACGTATTCCCTATAACCCCATACAAATTACCATTCCATATTCACGGTTTCTGTATTTGCGGCATATTTACGGAACGCATACCCCGCGAATAAAGAGCTTCTACTGTAGTTATACACAATTGTCTTATTTGCTCTATATTTGGAGTTTTACTCGTCAACTCCCGCTGACGCTATCGAAGTATATCAGTAACAAATAGTATTGCTTCAAACTCATGGTAGAGGTACAGAATGTTTAAATTAGCTTGCATTTGTTTAGATTAAATTTAGTATTTGTAATGTTACCCCCTTCCTGCTGACAGCGACAGATTGATCTGGTATTTGGTACACACTTTTAATCTTGATGACCATAGAATTATAATCCATATTTTTCTACAAAACTATAATATAGTTGGTATATAAGACAACAAATGTATAACTTGTAATTTTTTACAGAGTTCGAAGAAAAGGCAAAGAACTACCGAAATCGGTGGAACAAGGTGAATCAACTAGTGAAGAGGATTCAGACAGCAGTCTACCGGACATTGAGCCTAGTATACTCAAGCCTGACGCGGGAATCAAACCCGTGACCGGTACACTACCGGACAAACCCTCTGATGATAGCATGCATTATTTGACACTTACGTAATTTTGTTAAAAAAGATAGATTCTCAATGGGGTGTACTGTATTTTTGCTCAACAGATGGCACTAGTGTTAAGCTTTACGTTTTTTTGTCCAATAGGGAATTAGCTAGCATACCATTGGACTCTCAATATCTGTGTAGTTTCCTCAGTCAAAATATTCAAAAATATATTCATACAATAAAATGTTCAAAAATAATCACACTTCCATTCATAGTTTTGATGATCTACTTAATAATCGATTTTTCTGGCTACTTAATTTTCTTTTTGAAACAAGTCTTTTATTTGACGTAAAAATCTGACGACGTGGTAACGCACTATTTCATGCGAAATTCATAGAAAATATCGTTCTTGACGTTTTGAATAATGTATTGAATTTGACTAGTAGGAAACTAGCCTTTTGACAGCTGCTGTGATTGGATAAAAAACCTCTTGCTATATTTACGCCATTTGGTAAGCAAAATAACGGTAGCCCCCGTTGCACCTGTATGTATGTCTGTCCGCGATTGGCTGGCCCGATTCTAATGCGGTTTTTTAGTTTTGCAACTTTCGACTGATTTTGTGTCTGTATGTGTAATGGATGGATGGTAGATTGTCATGTGTAGTGTATTGAATTCGTTTCTCGTAAAAATAAATGTTTTCATTCGCAAGTAATGTGTTACAGTTGACGCTTGTTGATTCAAACTTTCGATTCGAACCTCTCTATAATTCGAAGTTTTCATGAGGTCCCTACTACATACATAACTTTACGCCTGTCTCCCAACGGGGTAGGCTTCTGCCTGTCTCTACAATGGACCGCCAATTGTTACGAACCTTACATATCTCGTTCGCTTGAAGCGAACTCTTTATATTTCCAAGTAAATCAATATATTTTGTATACACTTGTAATTCGAGCGAAAAAATCAGTTCTACATAACCAAATGACTCATTAATTCGAACTTATTGGCATCAAGCTCTCGACAATTCGATTTTACAGTAAAAAAGTGACAGAAAAATCTCAGAACTTCCAGAGGCCAGTACCGATATTTTGAGGCAAATTATAATTTTGGACCATTTCATACTTCAAACATTCAGTAAGTCGTACATTTTTCGTATCCTAAGACATATTAAATGAACTAACAAACACGGTTAATTTACTCACATATTAAGGGACACCTGCACTACTAGTTTCGAGTCACAGAGGGACTCTTCATCATCGTCGCCGCGTCTGCGCACGCTGCTCATGATGAAGAGCCCCTCTTGTTTCGAATTAACGAGAGTCGACTGTATATTATTATTTCAATTAATATTTATGATAATAATGAATATCATTACTTACAAATCAATGCCAGTGTTTGTGTAAAGAGATCTACTTGTGTGGATGTATGTAGTCATTCATCTATTGATGTGACCCATTATATTGTAAGATTTTATTATATTAACTTAATCACAACAATATTTGTTTTATTTACTTATCCCTAATTATGTTTACTATAGCCCCCACTATCTAAAAAGTTAACTCTGAAAGTTCTTTTTTTATGGAACATTTAAACGAGCAGACGTTTTACCTGATGGTAAGCCATCACCGCCGTCCATAGACACTTGAAACACCAGAGGCGTTACAAGTGCGTTACCAGCCTTTTAGGGATTAGGAATTTAAGGGTTGTTGGGGGATAGAGGTTTGGGAAGGGCCTTAGGTAACCTCACTCACATAACGCAAGCGTTGTTTCCCGTCGGTTTTCTGTGAGGCCGTGGTATCACTCCGGTCGAGCCGGCCGATTCGTGCCGAAGCATGGCTCTCCCACACTTAAAGTTGCCGTGTAGTGAGAGGTAAATAAGATCGGTTGCTGTTTATAACAGATTCCTAAGTCATATCGAGTAAAAATAGTTAAGAGTTTGTAATCACTATTACGGATTAGAACATATAATAATATCTCAAGACCTTTCTATATCTAAGACAAGGATTGGCCGCAAATAGCTTTATACAGAGAGGAGTGGAAGGAGGGTAGGGAGGCCTTTGCCCTGCAGTGGGACGATCATGGCTGAAATTTAAATCAAGAACTTTCGATATAGCGTGAGACTGCGTAAAGCATTGACGAATTAATGACATCAAGACAAGAAGCCTTTTGTAAGATCCATACCATTATACACAATATCAAAGATCGATCGTTTATTAAATGAAACCAAAAGAATATATAAATATAATATAATACATGTACAAAATCTATTAAAACAACCGTTTTTTTTTTTAGATTATGCCTACTGTAGTTAGATTTTTTTATGTGTTAGGCCGGCAAACGAGATGACGGATCACCTGATGATAAGCAATCGACACTACGGATCCATGGACACTGGCAACACTTTAGAGGAGTTACAAGTGGGTTGTCGATTCTTTGAGGGATGTAGGATAGCGACAACTGACATATGACAGAACAAATCATTATAGCGACAACTGACAGAACAAATCATTATAGCGACAACTGACAGAACAAATCATTATAGCGACAACTGACAGAACAAATCATTATAGCGACAACTGACAGAACAAATCATTATAGCGACAACTGACAGAACAAATCATTATGGCGACAACTGACAGAACAAATCATAATAGAGACAACTGACAGAACAAATCATTATAGCGACAACTGATAGAACAAATAATTATAGCGACAACTGACAGAACCAATCATTATAGCGACAACTGACAGAACAAATCATTATAGCGACAACTGACTGTACAAATCATTATAGCGACAACTGACAGAACAAATCATTATAGCGACAACTGACAGAACAAATCATTATAGCGACAACTGACAGAACAAATCATTATAGCGACAACTGACAGAACAAATCTTTATAGCGACAACTGACAGAACAAATCATTATAGCGACAACTGACAGAACAAATCATTATAGCGCAACAACTGACAGAACAAATCATTATAGCGACAACTGACAGAACAAATCTTTGTAGCGACAACTGACAGAACAAATCATTATAGCGACAACTGACAGAACAAAATAGCGACAACTGACAGAACAAATCATTATAGCGACAACCGACAGAACAAATCATTATAGCGACAACTGACAGAACAAATCATTATAGCGACAACTGACAGAACATATCAATATAGCGACAACTGACAGAACAAATTATTAGACTTAGCGACAACTGACAGAACAAATCATTATAGCGACAACTGACATAACAAATCATTATAGCGACAACGGACAAAACAAATCTTTATAGCGACAACTGATAGAACAAATCATTATAGCGACAACTGACAGAACAAATCATTTATAGCGACAACTGACAGAACAAATCATTATAGCGACAACTGACATATGACAGAACAAATCATTATAGCGACAACTGACAGAACAAATCATTATAGCGACAACTGACAGAACAAATCTTTATCGCGACAACTGACAGAACAAATAATTATAGCGACAACTGATAGAACAAATCTTTATAGCGACAATTGACAGAACAAATCATTATAGCGACAATTGACAGAACAAATAATTATAGCAACAACTGACAGAACAAGTCATTATAGCGACAACTGACAGAACAAATCTTTGTAGCGACAACTGACAGAACAAATCATTATGACGACAACTGACAGAACAAACCTTTGTAGCGACAACTGACAGAACAAATCTTTGTAGCGACAACTGACAGAACAAATCATTATAACGACAACTGACAGAACAAATCATTAAAGCGACAACTGACAGAACAAATCAATACAGCGACAACTGACAGAACAATTCATTATAGCGACAACTGACAGAACAAATCATTATAGCGACAACTGACAGAACAAATCATTATAGCGACAACGGACAAAACAAATCTTTATAGCGACAACTGATAGAACAAATCATTATAGCGACAACTGACAGAACAAATCATTATAGCGACAACTGACAGAACAAATCATTATAGCGACAACTGACAGAACAAATCATTATAGCGACAACTGACAGAACAAATAATTATAGCGACAACTGACAGAACAAATCTTTATGGCGACAACTGACAGAACAAATCATTATAGCGACAACTGACAGAACAAATCATTATAGCGACAACTGACAGAACAAATAATTATAGCGACAACTGACAGAACAAACCTTTGTAGCGACAACTGACAGAATAAATCTTTGTAGCGACAAGTGACAGAACAAATCATTATAGCGACAACTGACAGAACAAATCATTATAGCGACAACTGACATAACAAATCATTATAGCGACAACTGACATAATAACAAAACAACGAAATGACATCGCATTTATGTCGTTTACATGCCAATAAACATGGATAGACCATCCCAACGAACAACTGTTGGATAGAAAACCCGCAGGCACGATCACCTCGCCTGGTCGGAGGATCCTTCTTATCTTTCGGAACTTTACTTTCCGTTGCCTGAAAAGATTTAACGTATTAGAACTCACTAGACGGCGCTCTCAAAAACTAAATACTGTTTTGAATTTAATAATTCTTTTTGTGTTGAATAGCCTTTTTATCGAGAAAGAAACGAACGAAACAACATACTACGATCAATAGAAGCAGAAAAAATTAAACCTATAGGGAAAGTAAAGTAATAAAACTCGCTATAATTGTTAAAATTATATGTACTATCGATAACTTAGATTACATCACATAACATAGAGGAGAGTTCATACAGGACGTTGTCTAGCTCTTGTCGTCTTTCCTCGACTTGTCCTCGTGCCGGCGACCCAGCATGTCGCGCTTGGCGCAGCATTTGTCGTTCTGGAAATAGAAAAATAAGATTCTTACTATCCGAATTGCAAGTCGCACTTGTAATTTGCACTTGTACAGTCTTATGGTAACCGGGTCTGATTCCCGTATCAAGTAATGCTATTCAGACATTTTATTGCATGGGACTTACATAACTGGTGAAAATCGGGTGTTACACAGTAGATATACGTATTATGTGTACCACTGTCTAAAATGTCTCGAGAAAAAAGTTCCATAACGTGTTCAATCAAGCAAAGTAAAGTGCTCCTATTAACATTTTCAACATTAATTTATTTAATACTGTTTTATTTCTGGTAATAATATTAGACTAGCATCTGCCATTGGCTTCGTCCGCATTCCTGTGGCATAAACAGTATCCTATCACCAAGTCAGCCTGTTTATATACAAAATTTCTTTAAAATCTGTTTAGTAGTTTCAACGTGACTGACGGTGAAACAAACAAACTTACATACCGAGGCTGTAAAGGGAAGGACATACAAGTACACAATACCATTTATTTGCTAGAAAAGTTAGGTCCAAATGCCAGCACAAATTACTTTCAATAGATAGATATACTTACAGAATCATGATCACTGGAGTCATCAGTATCGGAGGTGGAGTCAGTGTCGTAGTGTCCGAGCCCCGGCAGTACGCCCACACAGCGTAGTACGCAGTCTTCAGTGCCCGTAGCGTTGCCGTTCTGCGAATCGCTAGAGAAGAAAAATAAATGGGTTAGGGTTGGGAAACTAGACGGGGCGTGCCCACAAGAGAAAAAATAGTTTTCTATAAATATATTATAATAATAAATTCAGTAAGATCTACAGCCAAAACAGTCCTATTTGAACTCTACCGGTCTATAAAATGGTTTTGTGTATTGTGGCAACTGGTGCCGTGCAACGTATAACGGGTTCGATTCCTGTACAGAGCAACTATTTGTGTGATTGTAAACTCAATCACGACACAGGAGAAAATCCTAACGTGGGGGCAATGTTCTTTTTAAAAGAGAAAATATCTAAAACCACTTATTACCAAGGGTGAGGGCAGGTAAAAAAAACCTCACGTGATTAAGTCTTTGACTGCCAATAGAAAACTGTTGAAGGCAAATCCTCCGCTAACGTCGATCACCGGTGACAACCACGGCGTTCAATGTGTTAAGAGTGAAACCGCTTTAGAAGAAGATGAGTACTACAAGAATACTTACTTAGTATTAGTTACAATTCCGTTGGACTTCGGCGGCGGCGAGTCTTTGTCCTGCTTCTCGCCATCTAGCTCACTCGCCTTGCGTTTTCTTACCACCACCTGCCACATTAATACAATGTTTTAATAATATATCTTTTAAGTGTGGGAGAGCCATGCTTCGGCACGAATGGGCCGGCTCGACCGGCGTGATGCCACGGCCTCACAGAAAACCGACGTAAAAAAACGCTTGCGTTGTGTTTCGTTGTGTGAGTGAGGTTACTGGGGGCCCAATTAACCCCCTTTCCAATCCCCGATTCCCCAACAACCCTTAAATTCCTAACCCCCAAAAGGTCGGCAACGGCAACTCTCTTTGTTTTTATAAGTCTAATGTAATAGGGGGTTAGCCTATTGCCATATACCGGACAAAATTCCAGATTCCGTACTACTACAGCGAAATTTCCGAAACACCGGCAAAAGGCCAGTAATACTTTGCCCGACACGGGAATCGAACCCAACCCCTTGCCCGGCAGTCACAATTGCGACCACTCGATCAACGAAGCAGTCACCTGTATCTATGTATTTCAAGTAAAATATTATGAAAAGCTTACCCCTTGCAGTTTATTCTTCTGTGTGTTTTGGCCTTGCGAGGTGGTCTGTGTGTTGCGCGCCGGCGCGAGCTGAGCGCGCAGTCGAGTCAACTCCTCACTCTCTGCTAGGTTGGAGACCCGCTCCCTAAGGAAATAATAGAATACATGATTACAAATATAACTGCTTTTACTCGCGAACCGTGTCATCAATTAAATTGAAAGGGAAGAATTTCGGAGAGAACAAGAATTCAACGTCACCCCTTTTTTATCCCCGAAAGGGTAGGCAGAGATGCACATTACAGCACGTAATGCCACTGTACAATGTACCTACAGCCAATTTTCACCATTTGTGTTATAAGTCCCATGTAATAGGAGGTGAGCCTTTTGCCATACACCGGGCACATTTTCAGACTCCGAGCTACTACTGAGAAATTTTGGAAACCGAAAAGGTCCAATAATAAGAAAAAGAATTTGCCAAAATCTATATCAACGCGAAAAAACACTCGTGGGTATTAAGTATCTACTATTAACCTAATTTGGAGTATCATTTAATTTTATAAGCACTAGGATCTGTTCCTTATCCGGAGCTGCGGACTACCTAGCGGGTTTACCGGGGCTCCGGCTCGAAAAGCAGGAGAAGAAACGGGGTGGTTTTTAGTCAGTAAGAGTCTGACACTCCCTCTCACCTCGCCCAAGGCGGGAGAAGTCATTGGATGATTTTCCCACCTCAAAAAAAAAAAAAAGGATCTGTTCCTTACCTGAACTCCTGCATTTCTCTCTGCTCCTCAATGGAGATCTGTTGGGCAGCCTTAGCCTTTGAGCGTTCCACCAGGTCCAGGAATCCGACCTCATCATCATCAAGGCCGCGGATCATGTTTTCTGCAAATATACATTTTGTTATAAAATATATACATGAGGTAATAGTAATACCTACATAATAACGAAAGAATATTGGAAATGTCATTTGATTACTTAATACAAATTATACTGTATCGCATTTTAGTGGTTATTTACTTGTACCAACGGATTATTTAAATAAATATTGAAAGAGGTTGCTCGACTAGTTACAAGCCACACCGGGGGCCCATAGTCACAAAATGTATACTCGATAACCGACGCAACGAGCGTCACAGTCACGTAAGCCGTACAGGTAAATTGTACTGTTAACTATATTTATTTTTTAACTCTTTATGCACATAAATGTGTACACAAGGCAGGCCTATTTCTGTAGGCATTTTCTACCAGCCAAACCTGTTACAAGTACCTAGTTACATATAAACAAAAGATAGGTATAATGATGCTGATCATAAACATGGTAACTATTTAGAGCAACTTACTGAGCTTATGTGCCTCTTCGTATTCAGCCTCCTTCTTCAGTCGCTGCTCTTCCAAGCGCTGGTACAGCGGCCGCGTGTCATAAGGCTCTTCTGGCGCCTCTGTGACAGAAAATAATATCATCAGTTATACGTCCCCTGCCCTAGAGAAATACATATTATTGCCTAGAGGCCTAGAGAGTCTTGAAGTTTAAGTTTGCCTCATATCCAAGGGGATATGGATGGGATATTTGGGGAAGACTATCCAATAATTTCTCCCGCCTTGGGTGAGGCGAGAGGTAGTGTCAGACTCTTACTGACTAAAAACCAACCCGTTCCAACTGCTGCTCTTCGAGCCGGAGCCTTGATAACCAGACAAGTAATCCGCAGCTCCGATCCTATACACTCTGTGTGCCGGTATCTCACCTGTTTAAGGAATACATACATATCGTCACGCCTTTAATCCCCGAAGGGGTAGGCAGAGGTGCACATTATGGCACGTTATGCCACTGTGTACACCACTTTTCACAATTTGTGTTATAAGACCCATGTAGGTGGTGAGCCTATTGCCAAATACCAGGCACATTTCCAGATTTCGTGCTACCACTGAGAAATACTTCGCCCGACCCTGGAATCATCTGATGGTATGAGCAGCATTGCCGGTGGACGACGGACTCAAGTGTGGGAGAGCCATGCTTCGGCACGAATGGGCCGGCTCGACCGGTGTGATACCATGGCCTCAGAGAAAATCGACGTGATATAACGCTTGCGTTGTTTCGTTGTTGAATGAGGTTACTGGAAGGCCAATTCTCCTCCCTTCCCAATCTTTCTATCATCACCTTATTCATTCATACAGTTAACTACATTGAATAAGTACAAGTAAATCATGTGATGGCTATGTCCTTCAAAATAATCAATATTCAGTACTCTTATGCTAGCTTAAAGCCTTGAACACTACCATGTATTGTCATAATGGAACATCAAATAGAAATAACACTTAAAAGAGTGATAATAGAGTTGAAAATCCAATGATTATGCTGAACAGAAGACATTTTAGAATCATGTTTGTATTAGCTGGATAACAATAGAAATTCTAATGGAATAGAATATAATAACAAATGGTTTATCATAACAGTATTAATCATTTCTGACAAGTATGAATACTCCTCACACCTAACGCACATAAGAATTTTAGGCAAACGGTAAACAAAACCATTTTAAATACAATGCAGTCATATTAAAAAAAAAAAACAATTCTATCCCTACATTTATGAACGAAACCTCTGTTGTGATGACATACGGTACCAGGCAATAGTCCCTAACCGGCTGGACCTTTTAGAAAGACTCAGAGTCGCCCATCGTGTGGTAGAGAGCCATGCTTGGAGTTGCTTTGCGCGACAAAATCCGAAATATTAAACATTTTAAATTAATTTAACTCTATCCCTACATTTATGAACCAAACCTCTGTTGTAATGACATATGGTACCAAGACATGGTCCCTAACCTGCTGGACCTTTTAGAAAGACTTAGAGTTGCCCAGCGAGCAAGAGGAGAGAGCTATGCTCGGGGTGTTTTTGAGCGAGAAAAACCGAAATATGGAAATACGTCAAAGAACAAGAGTTACAGACATAGCTCTAAAAATATGCAAAATATGTTTGATTTACTGGTCCCTTAAGTGACTCACGGATGAAAATGCCATCAATTAAAGATTCTAAATTAATTAATTAAACAAACATAATATCACAAAATACCTAAATTAAATAAAAACAACCACACTGGGTAATTACATAATATACCTAAGAAATATACCTAAAGATAAAAATATTAAATAACTAAATTAATCAATACACTACTTACACTTCACACCTTGCTTTCACACTCAATTATGAGTCTATCTCAGTATAATAGGCATTCGAAATCAAAACTTAGGTAAGTCAAATAATAAAATGTTTTGAGAAATTCAACCAACTTCATCCTATTGTTTTGGTTTTCGTGAGAACAGAATAAGTATGTTGATCGATAGATTGAGCAATGACCTAACACCAAAAAGAGAGTTTTGAGAAATAATAGGTAGTGTTCTGACTTATTTGATAATAACTTTTCAGAGGTACATCACGGTTACATTAACCTGACACTTGATATAACTAAACAACTGATATATTGATATATTTTATGGTAAATGAGGAGACCGATCACCTGATGGTAAGCAATCGCTGCCCATGGACACCCGAAACATCAGAGGCGATACAAGTGTGTTGCCAGCCTTTTGGGGGTTAGGAATTTTAAGGTTATTGGGGAATCTGGGATTGGGAAGATTTCATTGTTCTCACACAATGAAACACAATGCAAGTGTTGTTTCACATTGATTTTTGAGGCCGTGGAATCGGCCTGGTCAAGCTGGCCCTTATTATTGTTAAAGGCATTTTAGTTACTTCCCAGTCAAAATTAGTCCAGCGTTTTCGGAGATTAGTCAGAACAGACAAACAGAACATACAAAATTGCATGTATTGGTATGCAAAATGCATTGTATTGGTTATATTGTATGTATTGTATTGAATATTTATAGCAAAAACCAGTTATTTCAATATTACAAACAGACACTCCAAATTTAGGTATTAGGTAGTCTAGAATTCAATTGTGAATAAATATGACACATAAGTAGTAGTCACTTTCCAACAAGCTAAACATTAATATGTTGATTTAAAAGGAGGAAACTAACAACCATATTGCTTATTATTTACCAAATAACTACAGGGCGACATAAAATCCATATTATGTCGGTCGTAAAATTTGATTTACAAAAACCGACCTTATTGCATACATCACAATGACTTTTCTACATTCAAGACATGATAAGGGGTATTTGAACATTTTTTTTTTTTAATACGAAACAGAATTAATGAAGGTGTTTAAAAATAAATGCCATATTAAAAATTATGCGATACGTAATAAGACATATTTCATGCATTTAATGCACTCGTTTGTTTGTCATGCAATTATCACGACACGAAATAACCGTTTCAAAGTTAATTAGCAATTAAAACAGAATTAAAATCTTGATAATTTAAAAAATATAGAGAAGGCCGTCCAAAGATATCGCTGTAAAGTTTTAAAGCGTTCGTTTTTTTTTATCAATGCCAAACGTAACAATGATGAATGATCCTAATGCGATCAAAACAAATTCTGGTATTTTACCTTCCGGCTGGTCTGCTGTACGTACTTTTTCCCATTCCTCTTGCCTTCGCCTCCTCGCTTCCAATATTTCACTTTCGGATATAAATCCAGAACTCATTTTTAATTAAAATAATATTATCTCGATAAAAAACACTGCACCTCACACACTTTTTTCTAATAACCTAACTTTTTTCAGTAAATTTGATTTTGATTGGTAGCTGTCAAGCAAAGGAAACCTTATTGTTATGCCAAAGACGTCAACATAGCTTTTAGTTTTTTAGTATTTTATATTTTGAACAATAAATAGAAATTGTCGTTTATTTTAAACATTCAAATTGTTATTTTATAAATAAATGCACCAACTTAGAACAATCTTTTTTATTTTTATTTAATACTACAACTAATCCACAACAGAGACAATCTGTGCAATTTGACATTGACAGCAAAAATTCGAAAATGTCAAATTGGAAATTCAGCAAAGCGAGCCGGTTAGTTTTCGCATGAAATTATAATTTCAAATGAACTTTCTTTACAACTATTAGCTGAAATACTAAGTTTAATATCTGTACAATATGTCTGAGGTTGAAAATAAAGTTGTACCGGTGGAAAGCGAAGAGAAAGACTACGTTGAAGATGGTAAAAACAAGCTGATTGTTAAGTGCAAATTCTGTGGATCTAAGATATTAGACAAGAAATCAGCGAAGTATATCACGTTAGAGGTAATATTTCAAACATTATACTTTCATTTTGGCGCTTTCTTTTCTATCTGTGGCTTGTTGAAGACTAATGAACTAATAACATATTTTTTATGCGTTTCAATCTGTACCTATAGTTAAATATAAGCAAAACACAGTCCGTTATCATCTTTCTAAATATAGAAACACTTTTAGATACTCTCTGACCACAACAACAGTTTGGACTTCATATTTTTATATATATTTTTTTTCTTTGGTAAGAATACCTACCAAACTACCTTATAAAACAATTTTAACACTTCATTTATTTATTTACAGAAAGAACTCCCGCTAATGCAGCAAGACAACAACAGAAAGGAGGGCGAAATACAAAATGAGTCCGTAAACGAGTTCTACCATGTCGAAAACATGTATACGTTTGAAAATATTGGTTTTACGCACACTGTAGCCAATTGCAAGTACTTGAGTTGTGCGGACTGTGACGCAGGGCCCGTTGGATACTACGATATGGAAACGAAACATAGTTACGTAGCTATATCTAGGATTGTACATGCTTAAACAGATAGATAGGATGACTTGGGATCAATGATTGTACCGTAGTTGATATGTTTTGGTTACCGCAGTCATAAGCCATGTTTCACCACTTTTGGTTGAGTTTTCATTAGTGTGATTGGCAGATCATTTGATATTATTCTCAACAAATTAATTATCAAACAATGTGTCAGTTACGATAATTGAAATTCAATCAGCAGTGATGAAACAGACCCTTAGTCAAGTTTACAGAAAAACAAATGAATGAGGATTTCTTATCATCCTGAATTAGTTATAAATAAATCAACTGATACATACCATGCATTTGTTTTTCAGCTTGACTAAGGATTGGACTATTTTAAAATTACGCAATTTAAGGATTATGGCTGTTAGAACTGAGAGTCTAAGTACAAGTTGGTTTTACATTTAACAAGAACGAAATATTACCATGTTTAGCCCTTTGATTGGTTAGTTCATTGGAGTAGGCCAACCAAAGCTGAATGTGGTAGCATTTTGGTCTTGTTACCACTACTACTGGTACTAATGCCTTGTTCTTACTATGCTAGCATTTTAGTCAAGTAGCAAGTATTTAGTTGTTCTTTTCTCGCTTCGATTTTATGACAGAAGCTAGAGAGAGCTACTAAATACTCGCTACTCAACTAAATTGCTAGCGTAGTGCGAACAAGGCATAAGCCCTCTGTACTAAAGTATCAACTACGGTAATGGTCTTATTTGATTATCCAATTCTGTTAATATTGATGATGACACTCTTTTTATTTATAAGAGTAAACCCAAATCTGACCTTTTTTAAAAAGGATATTTATGAAGCCAATGCATATTATACATATTATTGTACTAGCAGTTCTCTACAGCTTTGTCAAAAGAAAAAAGTAGTCTATATGTATTGATATAGAATACTTTTTTGTCCAAAAATCGTATTGTAACATCGCAATTGTCTGTCAGAAGTACATATACCAATATTCTTAATAGGTGCTCTGCTTATAAAAATAGTAAAGAGTAAATCAAATCCAATACAAATAGTTACACAGTTTAAAAAAGGCAATCTTAGAAAACAATATTACTCATAGGCAAGTTCAGTCTAATACTTATACCAGTTATACCAAAAGTTTAGGAAAATAAAAAAAATATATAGATAGCTAGAATGTGTAGTTTAGGAGAAATTAAAAAAAAATACTAATATAAAATGTTGTTATTACCTATATACATACCTAGAATTCTTTCGGTTATTATAAAAAATACACATCAATCTAAGGCCTTAGTACAAGTTTGCTTAACGCTTAACGAGATTGAAACGAGAGCGCGTTCAGTGCTTTGATTGGTTGGTTCATAGAGCCGGCCAATCAAACCTCTGAATGCGTTCTTGTTTCATTTTTGTTATACGTAAAGCACACTTGTACTAAGGGTACTATAATTGATTCTCCTACTGCTGAGTAAAGACTTGTTCTCACACAGAGAAGGAATGAGAATTGACTCCTCTTGTTCAAAGAGTTTAGCTGACAATAGGTCTAATCTATGCTCCAAGTGGAAAAAATATATTTAACCAAATCTGGTTATTAAATCTCCAAAAAAGATTATATTAAATATAAACCCAAAACTACACAATAGTTTACTTTATTGTATGTAGAAATTAGAAAAACAAAATGAAATTATTCATGTGTAATATTTAAAAACTGTGTTACATAATTGTTATGTT
The DNA here is from genome assembly GCF_023101765.2 of Spodoptera frugiperda. NCBI lineage: Eukaryota > Metazoa > Arthropoda > Insecta > Lepidoptera > Noctuidae > Spodoptera > Spodoptera frugiperda. Next base: position 9,432,238 of record NC_064221.1, read on the forward strand.
TTTTGGCTTAATTACCTAACTATTTGTTAGGAACTACTAGTCTAACATGCTTATGAGCAGCAAAGTCAAAATTAAAATTATTTATTTCAAATAGACCACATCTGAATGTCAAAGCAAATTAAAAGTTACAATATTAAAAGAAAAATGTATGTCTGTCGGTCAGTGTTCTAGTGCGTAGCATTCGGTAACCCACGACGTTGGGACGGTCGTGCTGCTAAATAGCGAGTTCCTCGTCAAATAATTACGTGAGTAAGCTGAAAAACATAATAATTAATTTAGTATGTCTCACGAAAGTTAATACATATTATTATAAACAAAAACTCTATATAGGTTCACCCCCTATTACATGGGACTTATAACACAAATGGTGAAAAGTGGGTGTACATTGTATAGCGGCATTAAGTGCCGTAATGTGCACCTCTGCCTACCCCTTCGGGGATCAAAGGCGTGACGTTGCTAACAAAAACTCGAGTTATAAAACTTTTATCATATCAATTTGCTCATTACAATAATCATTCCTTGCTTTTCAACAAAGATTTTTATTTTTTAAATATTGTATGAAATGCTATAGAAATAGAACTTATGTAAATGTGAGCTTAACTATGAAATGTGTTATGTAAAATATATCTATGTATAGTGTGTCTATGTATTTATATTTTATATTTTTTTTACTGTAATAAAATGCTTTGTTTTGAATGTATTTTGTATCTTATTTTTACATAGTAATCCAAGTAGAAAAAGCTAAAGTAAATGAGCACATAAAAAATTAAAAATGTCTAAATACAATAATACATAGGGTAGTTTTTGAGAAAATTTAAATAATACGCGAGTAAATTTTACCTAAAACATTGACAATTCTAATGGCTAACTGCTTTTTTCATACTTTTAAATGTTGTTTTTTATAGTTAAATAATGAAAATTGCATAGAATAAGTTTAGTAAACAAATAAATAGAACAAAAAAATATTATATATTAAGAATACACTTAGTAAGTGAATCAGGGTAAATGAAATTAATGTTGAAATTAGCAATACATACATAAATAAATAATTATGTTACATTTATTTACTGATTCATAATTTCGACACTGCAAGCATGAGTTTCCGTGGTGTAGCGGTTATCACATCTGCCTAACACGCAGAAGGTCCCCGGTTCGATCCCGGGCGGAAACATATTTTTGCTATTTGTTTCTATGGTAGTATTTTTTTATTTAAAAATTAAACATTATTTACGTTTTTTTTTTTATAAATTAAATACTATTTACATTATTGTGTAACGATTTCGAAGTATATTTTTACTATCGATAATTTTAACGCCTGAAAATTTTGTTCAAACGTTCGTATCATGCGTGAGATGCAAGTGCTAAGATAATTTAATCAGGCGCTTACAATAAACTTGATCATCTAATTACCTTACTAACCCAAATTGTACTAATATAAATACATATTTAATTACCTAGGTATGTGTAGTAAATCTATTTTTTTAAAGGTGGTAAAATCATCCAATGATTTCTCTAGCCTTGGGCGAGGCGAGAGGGAGTGTCAGACTCTTACTGAAAACCACCCCGTTCCTACTCCTGCTTTTCGAGCCGGAGCTCCGGTAGCCCACTAGGCAGTCTGTGGCTCCGGGATTCCTTGTTTCCAAATATGTATACTCATTCTTTATAACAATAGATAGTAGTTTTCTATTAGACACACTATAATTTTACTTTCATAAACAAGTTATTCCTGATTGTAACATCAACATTGGGTGTGATGCGAATTATTGCTCGTATGTGCTCACTAGTTCTTCATTTCTTTGTTATATAACATACATAGGTATAGGGTAACTATAATAATAATAAAAAAAAATATAGGTCTGCCTTAAGAAAAAGACAGATATCTTTGCATAACTGATATCACACTATCTATCACTGATATTAACGTCAATCACGCTGAAACTACTAAACGGATTTTAATGAAATTTGGTATAGGTACAGACAGAGTATTAGCTGACTTGGGTGATAGGATACTTTTTATCCCACGGGAACTATGTCTATCTGTTTGTTCTGGCTAATCTCTAAAATTGCAGTATCAATTTTGACTGAACTTTTATTGCCGGTTTGCTGATGCGCCAAGGTTAGGCTACTTTTATTTTCGACAAACAATTTGCTTTTAGCAAAACAATCAAAAACCCAAATTCTGTTGGAAGTCATTATTCTACGCGGACGAAGTCGCGGGCAAAAGCTAGTATAAACTAAATTCAAGTATTTTAACACCTAATACAAACTAAGTCTTTTTTTTGTCAAACCACTCCAACACCAGGCGTTCATAAACAAAAGGATATTTACCTAATACAGTTTATTAGTTTTAATTTTGTCCTCAAATACTAATGCAATAGCTAGTAACGTAATAAAATCAAGTACAAGTACCAGGCGTATATAGACAAAAGGATATTTACTTAATAAAGTTTATTAGCTTTAATTTTGTCCTCAAACATTTAAATAGGAATTCACAGTTCATAAGTCACGAACATAAGCTACATCTGTTATTTGTTCGGTGTGGCCATGAAAAGCGCGTTTTATTGACACGCCAAGATTTGCATTTACTATTAGATGGTACTTATTGCGAAAAGTAAATAAAATTGTTTAAGTAAAAGTAAAACGATGTGTAACATATTTTCTTGGTAAATGCACTTGGGTGTTTAGTTTTCAGTTCGATTGTCCGATTTAGTCCAAGGTGGTTAGATGTTAGATTTCATCAACACAGAAATTTATTTATCATTATTATCAGTTGATTTCCATTCACTTCACTGAGTTCGATCTTCAGAGGGCTTAGTACGAGTTTGTTTTACATTTAACGCCATAGCGTTCCGCGCTTTGATTGGTTTGTTCATTAGAGTTGGCTAATCAGAGCGCCAAACGTGGTCTTGTTTCGATTTCATTGAACGTAAAACAAAATCGTACTAAACCCTTAGCTGTTCGCATTAAGCTACTGCAAGTTTTTTGTCGATTTTGTCGCTAAACTACGTCTTATTCTACGTTTTCACTTTAGAACACGTTAAATCAATTTATACGTATCAAAAATCAAATCTTATGTCCTCTTGATCTAAATTCTCACTACATCTACTCAGTAAAATACCTTAAAGTATCATTTAACAACGTATAATTTACTCATAAGACCAATTTTCGTTTGCGCAAAAAACTCCAACACCGATATAAGTATAGACCAAATAAATAGCCCATTGTCTATCAACATTGGACCTTAAAGGTTTGTGAAAAACACGAATCAGGGTCATTTGGTACCTATACTTAAGAGTTTCTTCTAAAGATCATTATCATGGCTTGGGAACAATGAATGGTAACGAAGAAGTGACCTTTTGGGCCTTAAGGCCACCACTTCCTTCAATAGCTTGTAAAATTAAAAAGGTACTTAGAATATTGATTAAATTTAATTTCATGGATATAATTTTGTTAATTAGACTCGCCTGTTTTAGATGTATCCATTTGGCTATATTGTCTTCTTAATCGATTTGATCATGGTGGCCAGTCTTCATTACTCAGGTGATATTATAATGCTTAAGTAAGTATGTCCCTTCCTCTTCCCTATAATTGTACTTAAATGAGTCTTCACCTTTCGCTAAAGATCCTATGGCACGCGATACATATCTCGATAAAGATATGTATTATCCCTGATGGCTTTTACTAGTACGTGCTTTTACGGGGATTTTCATTGAGAAATCGATTTTTATATAAGTAGATATCGAGCTGATTTCAGTGGAGTATGGAGACTCAATGTCTACTTATATAAAAAAATCGATTGCTATTCATTAGTCTGACCAAAACTCGAAAAAGACTGGGACCGATTTGGCAAATTTTGGTTTTGAATTATTTGTGCAAGGTTTAAAAGGTGAGAAAAGAAGAAAAATGTTTGAGGCGGCACGAAGTTTGACAGGCTTTCTACCAAATCCCAGTCTTGAATAAAAATGTTTGAGACTACATAGTTGGATTTTTAGCATGAATTAGTCCATGATTTTTATTAAAAATCACAATAGGTGATACAATATCTGTAATGGTCATCATCTGCTAAGACGGTCTCGAGTGTATTTATCTAGTCAAAACTTCACAAAACCGTTGTTTCCCTAGCCACACAGAGCTTTCACTTTCTATTACGATGTTACTAGCGTGGCGTGTAATAATATAATGGAATATAATTGTTATCGCTTATGTATATGAAGCTATGTGCCATACTCGCTTAGCACTCTGAACCGGATTAACTGGTCCAGTCGACTCTCTTGCTAAAGTCATTATCAAGGTTTTGCGAAAGTTTTCAGTCGTTGGGTAGTTTGGTATCTTTTATTGTTTTAATTTGTTAGATATTCCTATTAAATATACTATGATTATGGCCTGTACTCTCAATGTCTAATCTATGAGTATGGAGTGACCGCAAATGATGCAACTGCTGAGCAAAGGGACTTGACTTGGAATTATTAGGCTAGGGCTTCAGTTCAGAAAATTCGTATTGTTCTTCGTAGGTAAATACATAATATAATATTGATGATAGAGGAGATCTCTCTCATCTCTCATACAACCGCTCTTAATCCAAAATCTATGCACCAATATGATTTTTGACAGCAATTCTATAGAGCTAATGTAAAAATATCGTTCTCAATCGAAAAATGCAGAAAGTAAGCTCATAGTCTAACAGTAGATAGTTAAGGGCAACAGTCCTAGGGCAACAGTCCTTGATCTGTTGATTATGACGATAATTATACCAATTAAATTAGGTTCACCCCCTATGAAGTATATAGGAGTAAAAATATAAATCATCTAATGACTTCGCCCGCCTTGGGGGAGGTGAGAGCGAGTGTCCAACTCTTACTGATTGAAAACCACCCCGTTTCTACTCCTGCTCTTAGCCCCGGAGCCCCGGTAACCAGCAAAGCAGTCATCGTTCTTACGGTTGTTAAAAAGTAGCGTCAGTATCGTGATGCTGTCATACTTATGGTTATTTTAACCAAAAATGAACCTTATTGACTCTCAGCACTATTACTTTTCTCACATAACCATGTGACATTTTGAAGTGCGTTGACCGACTCTCATAATATTATTGGCATTTACGTCCACATAAAGCCCTAAGAAGATTCCTTTCATTCAATCTTCAATATTACTTAATATTATCATTAAAGGCTTTCTAAGCAAATCGAAGCTAACGTAATGATTTAATTCCGTAATTGGTTATTATGGTATAAGCCAGTAAACGAGCATAAGATTACCTGATAGTAACTATTCGCCGCCGCGAAACAGTAAAGGCGTTTCAAGTGCATTGCCGGGGGTTTTAGGGGTTAGGTATTTAAGGGTTGTTGTTAGGAAGATTGGGAAAAGGGGTAATTGGGCCTCCGGTAACCTTACTCACACAACGAAACAAAACACAAGCGTTGTTTCACGTCGGTTTTCTGTGAGGCTGTGGTATCACTCCGGTCGAGCCGGCCCATTCATGTCGAAGCATGGCTCTCCCACATTTATAACATTGGTTAGGTAGTTTCACTATGAGTTTCTGTTCATCAATAAACGTATTCCGGATAATGATGACTGATGCTAATTATAGTAGTCTTTATGACTTCTCCTGTCTTGGGGCGAGAGTGAGTGTTAAACTCTTGACTAAGAACCACCCCATTCCTACTCCTGGTTTGCTGGAGCCCCGGTAACCCATCAGGGTGTTGGGGAAATGCTTAGAAAAAATATTACTCATTGTCACTGGTACGCGTAGGTACAGGCCCACATCGTACGCATCACACGAATCGCACGCAACAGATTTTAATTTGTCCTGTATAAAAACTCATATAACTGCGTCCACTGATCCGCATCGTACGGACCGCATCATCAGTAATGCCTACATGCGATGCGTACTGATGACTTTATACAGAATGCATACGATGCGGACCTGTGGACGATTACCTACCTTAGAAGAACATTAACACTGTACATATTGTTGTTGCGTCTAAAACGAATCAACCTTGACATAATGTATTTATTAATGATTCGAAGTTCAAGAGGTGACCTGAAACATTAAGCTTTTGTTTACATTTAAAATTTTAAGCAATCAATGACTAAACGTTTTGGAAATTTCCTTGAGTTGCATCATCACACCTGCATCTCTTATTGTGCTAAGAGGAAAGTAAATCGTGCGATTGCTTCCCATCAGGTGATCCGTCTGCTCGTTTACCGCCTTATACTATAAACAATAATGATTAGGGACTATGAAATTCTGGTGTTGGTTACTTCGGCAGGTAACAGGTAACAAACACGAATTTAGGGTTATTTAATCTAGCTGAGTATACTGGGCAAATAAATGAAAGACGTAGTACTGGTAGGACCGTATATTCACGACTGCATCTACTTATTGACAGAGTGCAGTTGTTGCTGTACCCATGCATAGTTACATACATGCATACGTCACGCGATCATATTTCCTAACACACGATGTGTCCCTACAGTGTAAAAATTTGTACCTACCTCGAATTCCTAAAATTATAAAGCTCAGTTCTTCGATAATTTTAAACATAAAATATTTATCCATGACGCACTCATGTACTGGTGTTACAGGAGTAGTTACTTGGACTACGGTGACCACTTACCACCATGTAGTTTTGTAGCTAATAGGTAAATAAATAAAAATACACATACATGTTACTACCAAACTACATAGTTAGGTAATATTTATACAAATTCAGCTTCTAAGTTGGGAACAAACAGTGTGTCGAGGTCGGGTCGGCCTTCAGTAGCGACCCGCGACCTTTTACTTATCAACGATATATGTATGCAAGTGTACCTTCGACAGTTGTGGAGAAAAGTGTTTGAAGTTTTTATTCATGTAAAAAAATCAATGTCACGCCTTTTATCTCCGAAGTGGTAGGAAAGGATGCACATTACGGCACGTAATGCCACTGTACAAATTTATACCTTCTTTTTACCATTTGTGTTATAAGTCCCATGTAATAGGAGTTTTATTAATAAATAAAAAAATGTTGCTAGGATTTCCTCTTGTATCGTGGGTAAATTTACAAACCTACAAGTTCACGTACACATTACACTCAACAACAATTTGTGAATCACATAAAGAGTTGTTACGTGCGGGAATCGAACCCGCTACACGTTGCGCGGCCGCCGGTTGCCCACGGTGCCCGGTTGGCACTTTTACGGGTTTACTAGGAAATATCGGAAACTCATAGACATAAATAAACATGGTAAATATCCCGTCTTAAGTTTTAATGTTAATGAATATCTTGGTGTTATTCCACGTAATTTGTTGATTAACACAATAATAATGATAAATCGTGTCTATACATAGTTGAATTCGATTAATTTGTAGATTGGTAGGCAGTTAGGCAACTAGCAAATAAACAAAATATTTAGGCAGTGCAAAGTTCGCACGGGTCGCCAATTAATTCGTACATTTATATGTAAAAACGGAATTATTGTTACGAAATCAATTAGAGATTCGGAATTAATTAATTTTATTCAATTACATACATAGAATCGATACATACTAACTTTCACCTGTTGCTTCGTTCGTGTTCAGTTAGTAAGGATGTGTATAATATTATTAGTGGTAGATATTTTACTGAGTTATTTTTTGAAAAAAGGAGATATAATTTTTATTCCATATATAATTCAGTTTCATAAAAGACGTACATACATACATAACCTCACGCCTGTCTCCCATTGGGGTAGAGACAAATGGAACACCAATTGCTACGAATCTTACACACCTCTTTCGCTTAATCAACAGTCATCAGTATGTTTGTGTGTATAAGGGTATTTTTATTTTGACCCTTCTTTAACATTGTCAATCCAAAGGAAAATAAAGCTTGGCCATCCTTGGCAAAAGAAGTGACGAGCATCAGTATGACGTGCCATAATCGTGGCTTATTCAAGTGAGCTAATTGACAACATTTCATATTTTTAACATGCATGTACTATTATGTTATATAAAAGTAAATCGAAAACTAGGGCACCCATATTTTTTCATTTTTCGAAATTATGTACTTTTCATTCATGATTTCGAGTTTGAAATTCAGTGTATTCTAAAAAGACGTAAGTGCCAAATTACGGTAGAATGGCGATAATACCTTTGCCTCACTTAGATCCGTAAAAAAACCTAGTAGATGTCAAATGTACTGTCACTGACAGCTTGTCCAGTGTTGCCAATTTAGTGGAATTTCCACTAGATCTGGTGGTTTAGATATGTGTTTCAGCGGGAAAATATTGGTTTTAGTGGCTAGTGGATATTTTAGTGGACTAGATTGTTTCAGTTAATGGTAAGTTACAAATTAACCACTAAAATACTTAATTGATACACTTGTTGGCAAGATAATATTGCCTACTCAGAAGGTAAATATTTTTACGCACAATATTAAAGATTTTATAGGTATGAAATGCTATTTGGGGTACCGATTTGAAATTCACTTAACATCTATGAAACAGAAAGTACAACCGCCTGATCAGGAAACTTGAAACTCATGAAAACCAGAGTTCAGTATTTTAATTGCCCATCATACTTACAGAACCCAATTTTTGGCTTCTGCGCAGGCAATAACAGAATCAAAACTTTTTGAAGCAGTCTGTCTAAAAAGTCAGTTTATATAAAGAATATTTTAAAATACATAATTATATTATATGTAGATTATATTAAGCACAAAAATCTAATAATACAATTAAAATAAAACCCTTTGAAATAATGTGCGTAGTTATTGAAAGAGTAAAGGGGGCCATGAAAATATTATTCATAATCCCTTTTTTTAGATTCTGTGATGATCTTGAGGAGTTCTGGTGGTTTTAGAGGCCGCTAAGATTTAGTGGTTTCTGGTGGTTTTCACGGCCTCATTTGGTGGGCTGGTAAAAATAAAGTTGGCAACACTAAGCTTGTCAAACTCGTTGGTGCGCTTGTGTTTGTGTGATTTCAGATTTTGTTATTGTTGTTATAATTATATGATTCCTAGTTGCCGATTGCAGAAACTTGCCGAAAGTTGACTATTTAATGCTATTGCAATATATGCACGAAAATGAATGCTACAATTTTGCAGAAATACGTATTGGCAGTGTTGTTTTTGCAGGCTGGTACAAAACAATATTTTGGATCCTTCATTGGCGTATATGTTTCATTGAAATCCATTTTATTGACGAAATAAAGTCAATCAACAGTTGTGAATAATAACAATAAGCAGTGTGTCGATTCGATAGGAAAATATTGTGTAAAATCAATTTCGATTTCGAATGTAAATAAAAGTTACAGCTTCAATTGACATTAAACATTGACATTTGACACTTGATGTTTTCATCTGAAACCATGATTGCTAAGGCAAAGGTAACGACTGCATTCTGCCGTACCTATGACGTCATCACATGTTTTGTGATTTTAATTATTTTTCTCAGAAATAAAAAATAAAAAAATATGACATAAATATATTTGAACTCAGGATACGAAAATAAAGAAATGGTATTTTTGTTTCCATGTCGTATCAGTTTTGAAATGTTGTCAATTGAGAAAACCTCAACTAGTTTCAAGTGACAATGGGTGATTTGTTGATAATGAGTAAGCGTGATTTGTTTAAATTATATTTAAAAGTATTTATATGCAAAATATAACTACATATACGAAAACATATAGGACTAAGCACACAGATGTTGTGACACCAAACAACATAGGAATTATAACGATTTCTGCAGTAATATACCTAATTTACATACAATAAAAATCCTATTAAATATATGTAATAGGTATTTTATATACACAGTTTCTTAATATTTTGTTTCTTTGTGACATATAGTAATTTTAATGTTAGTATGAACCTGATTATAAAGAAAGATAATGAGTACCCCCTTGGAGTTATTTCGTAACTAATTTACAATACAGTTCGAAAATAATAATGCTAAGTTACAAAATAACATAAATTACCTACTTTTATTTTAATTTGCGAAAGGGTAGATTATGGGTGCTTCTCCACCAGAGAAGTGCTATGTAGCTACGCTACGAAGATGTGATAGCTAAGCTGTGAAACTATGTGACCGTTTCTACCAATACTAAGCAGCCCCGGATCTACATTTTTTCACCCGGGGCAAAATTTGAGAAATGCCGCCCCCACCTACTTTACTTTTTTTTTTTTTTTCATTAGGATTTTGTCCTGTGTCGTGGGTGCGTTTACAAACATACAAGTTCACATGCACACAGACCCGAAACAACAATTTGTGGATCACACAAAGAGTTGCTCCGTGCGGGAATCGAACCCGGTACCCGTTGCACGGTAGCCAGTTGCCCAGTCACCGCACCAACCGTGCAGTCAAATCGTGTTTATTTTCACCTTTTTCACCCATTTAATTGCAACAATCAGATGTCCACAAATTGTTTGAAATTTGGACAAAGCCTACATACTAACCTACCTTCCGGAAATAATGCATCCATTATTGTTCATTCTGTGTTGTGTATTATTTACAGATAAAAAGACCTAAACCTAGGATATATATTTAATAACAAGATAGGGTTTAAAATAAAAATATGCATTATAAAATTAAAAATATATTATATACTAAATTTGTTAACAGAAATTACAATGTTACTCTTCGAGCTTTTTGTTCAGCAAATAAGTCTATAGCCTTGTCGTAATTTATCTCGTGTGCAATACAATTTTCTGTGGCTAGATTGCAAGACCCGATAAGCGTTCCTGGCTTGAAATTTGAACAAAGCCTACATACTAACCTACCTTCCGGAAATAATACATCCACACAGGCCTACATTTTCTTTTTCACGAAAAAGTGTTTCAAGTTTAATAGGTCTCCTATAGTAAATGGGGTGTGCTGATCACGAATCTGTGCTTAGTTTTTTTCTAGCAAGTCAGGTTTTTAGGAAAAGTGTGAATAAATTTTTTCATAGAAACTGCCAAAAAAATCTTAGAAAATATTTATTAAAGATATATGTATTTAAAAGAAAATTACACTGCAAAATTGAGCTGCTCATAAAAAAAAATAACCTACGTTAGACAGACGTTGGTTTTTTTAATGAAATCGTTCTCTTTTTCCCTGAAAACTGCGCCCTGTTCAAGGCCCAGCAGTAATCAGGCATCATTCTAATATCCCAACTTCCTTGGTAACGTCTCTCCATCTCTTTTGTTTTGATGGAACCTCTCTCCCTGTTCCTCGCTGACAACTCCAAGATTTTCGGGAAAATAGTCAACATGGGAATTCAGAAAATGAAGTTTAACGCTCATATTGCATCCCAGTTTTTTATAATTTTGGAGCATCTTAGCTACAATTTCTTTGTAATTTGGAGACTTGATATTTCCAAGGAAATCATCTATGACTTCTATGAATGAACTCCATGCTTCAGATTCATCCTGGGTCATTGTATTCTGGAACAATCTATCCGATTTTAAATTTCGAATTTGAGGGCCTACAAAAGTTCTTCTTTAAGTTGAGCTTAAGAAAGTGCAGGAAATTTGTCGCATATGTATTAGCAGTCACCTTGTTTATTTTAAGCTTTGACAAAACTGCTACATCAATCCTAACTTCATGTGAAGGGGAGGTGAAAGAACTGATTTTGGGTTGGTGCAAATTTTTTTGTCCCAGTACAAGTCTTTCTCTGAAAGGCCATTCTTTCTTAATGTAATGTAAATTTCGTGCTCGACTGTCCCACTCGCACAAAAATCATGGATACTTTGTAAATCCAGACTGCTGACCCAAAAGCATAGATATTATTTTGAGGTCTCCACAGAGTTGCCAACAATATTCGCTATATATACTTTATTTTATTTAGCAACAGCTCAAGACTCTCGTTCGTTTCTTTGAGATGCACGGAGTGAGCAACAGGCACCGAACCATAGGTATTACCATTGTACAACAAGACACCCTTCAGACTTCTCTTAGAAGAATCAATAAATAACCTCCATGATGTGGAATCGTAATTATCAGCTCCCAGTTTCATGACTACTTCAGGAATATTATTACAAAACACCAGTGAACCCTCTTGAGAGAAATATTTCGCGAACTCTTTTTCACGATGCCTGTACCACGAAAATGTGGTTCTTGGAGCCAATCGATTTTTGTCTTTCAGTCGTGATCCTAGGATTTGTGCAGCATCCTTTGATAGACCCAAATCTCTCACTAAGTCATTTAATTCATCCTGGATAAACTGTTGAGGTTAACCTATATCAGGATTGAATTCATCTTCAACGGTTCTTCCGTTTGAACTTTCATCTGATGATTGCTGTTGGATGGTGGGAAGAAAAGGTGGAGGAATCGAAATTCCTGGTCCACAGGTCGTTTAGCAGACGGTAAATTAGGATACTGAATTGTATGTTTGTTTTTCGAATGGACACCCTTTACATCATAAGAGCAAAAGTAACAATCGACGAGTGCTAAATAGTAAACATACAAACTACTCACGTTTTTAAAACAAAACACTGTCGTGGAGACAAATCGACGAGGAAGTTTTCGAACATAGCTTCATCTCACGGTAATCAAACGCGTGCTGCCCCGATCTGCGATTCCTGCAGGCGAGCAAGAGCCGGGCGCGTATTTCTAATCGACTTTATGTACTTTTTTTTTTTGATGTCGGTGGGAAACCTTCAAAAGGCGCCTAGCTTTTTAGGGAGAAAGACTAGGGAGTGCGGGATTTTTACCTCACTAAAACCACCCCGGTGGCCACCTTCAGCACCGATAAGGGGCACCGAGACCTCTAACTAGACCTGCTCCGGAGCCCCTATGGTGCAACGCCTGTTACGGCACATCCCTAGGGAGACATGTACCTCCCATTAGCCTCGTTGTGCAAGTTACACGGCAGCACGTGACCACTGTGCCACCGTCTTCCCTGAGGTCGCTAGATGGGCACCTAGAGTCCCCACTCTAGGTACCCGCGACCCCAAAGGTCTACCTGCAGTTGACGCAGGCGGGATTAGGCGTCAAGACTGTTGCCACCTCGACGCCTTCTATGAGCAGGATCGGCCCTCGCACGATCCCGCTCAGCAGCCTCCTTTTGGGACATTACAGTCTCACAAAAGGAGGCCACCTCCCTCCAGTTTTCTGTATCTGCCAGCATAGCCTCTACTACTGCTGGCAGAGACAGGTCTCGCCCGACCTTGGTAACCAGGACCCGCCGCTCCGAGACCCACGCCGGACACTCTTCGAGCATGTGCTGTTACCTCCGCAGTGGTGGCAATTTGCCGTGGTCTCTCGCCCAATCTTGTTCAGGTACTCGCCGAAGCAGCCATGTCCGGTCAGTACCTGAGTGAGCCTGAAGGAGATGCGCTCCTCTCTTTTCAGCCAGGCTTCGAAATGCGGCAAAATGGCTTCGACAACGCGCTTGCGTGAGATCTCTGGCTGTTGTAGCCGCTCACGCCACCGCTCGAGCGAGTGTCGCCTTTCTTGCCGCCTCAGCCTAACGAACGCCGCTCCTGGCACTCTACCACTGCCGTTTTGACGGACGGAACGGATTTGGTCGTAGACCTTCGCGTCCATATCCGCCAGGATATCCAACGGCGGAAAGCGAGTTGCCGCCTCAAAGGACACCGTTCGGTATCCTCATGCGATACGGATGGCCATTTTCCGCTGCAGACGATAGATTTTCGTTCTGCAACGTCAGACGCCTGACAGTCGAGCTGACCAAACAGGCGCCCCGTAAAGGACCATCGATCGCACGACACCCGCGTAGAGGCGGCGAATAATAAAATGTTCGGGAAGCACGTCTCACTCCGCGCTCAGGGTATCGGTCAAGTTGATATGGCCATGAAATTCCTGTACTTGTAGGTACTATATTTATTCCGTGGTCAAAATTAAATAAATGATGAGCTGTCCACTGGTCCGTGAAGTGTGAATTTTGCCGCCCCTAAATTTGCCGCCCGGGGCATGGGCCCCGGCTTGCCCCCTAGATCCGGGGCTGATACTAAGCTACGTGGCTGTGCGAGGAAGACGTGCAGCTCGAGTATGCGATGTATCGATAGTAAAACAAACAGTAAAACAAGCTTAGCTGAGTCCGTTTCCACCAGTGCTAGCCAGTGTAGGTACCAATGAATTTGATTAGCATAGCACATCTCTAGTGGAAAAGTACCCCAAAGATTAATTCTTTCACCCAGTTCAAAGGTCTTAATAAATAAATAAAACTTTTCAGTGAATAAAAAATTTGTTTAACCCAAACACTTCTGTCCACACCAGTACTTACAATCAGTCATGCGGTTGACGAACCATTAGACAGTTTTGTCACCGACTCACCGCGCACTTGATAACAATTAGCAATTACACTCCAAGCTACAATAACCAGTTTATCTTGGTCTCGCTTTGTATCACCTTACCGCACATTCGACGGTCAGTTTACACTGGATTCACATAGCTTCGTATGTCTACTTGTGACCGGCCATTTGTTTGTCAATAGCGTGTCCTTAAATCCGACCTTACGGCATTTAATTTTATAATAACCGCGTAATCTGTGTTTAATGACTCGGAGTCGTGAAAACGGGGATTAAAGTCCTATGCTTATAGTTCGGCCAGAAGTTGTTAAGAAAGGTCTTTTATAGCGATCGGTCTTGAGCTCTCTAGCTACTGACGGGGCTCAATATGGTAGTTGCTTTCTGAGTTGCGGGTTGCCGGGCTGCGGACAGCGTGCAAGGGTAGTGTAGTTCGCCGCCCGACCTTAGTATGAGACCTCTTAGTACAAGTTTGCTTTCCATGTAAAATAATCGAAACGAGACTGCGTTCGGCGCTCTGATTGGTTGGTTAAGTCAAGCAGACCCAGATCCATGCGTACGGCGCGTCGCGTTCTGCGCGCGCTTTAAAGATTTATCAGACCACTTCAGATGGAGTTCAGTAAGGCTGATGACCCGGAGCTGCGGACTACCTAGCGGATTATCGGGGCTCTGGCTCGAAAAGCAGGAGTAGGAACGGGGTGGTTTTTAGTCAGTAGTCTGACACTTCCTCTCGCCTCGCTCAAGATATTAGATGATTTTTCCGTTAAAAAAAGGGTCGGCCTTTAATTTTTCACCTAGCAAAAGTACTGTAATAATATAAATATTTGGAAATCAAAAAGCCGGTAAAAGCACAACACCTAATACATAATTTTCTTTTGTAACTCTCGAAGTTTATGAATGAAATCGAAATGTCACATTAGATGCGTGAAATATTATAATTCTACACTTACAATGTTCCAGTCGAGTGAACGAATCGATGAGAAATGTTTAGAAATCATTGTTTGGTGTCTGCAATTGTTGAATTGCGACATATTATGGAGATATGGCGTCACACTAGAATTTCCTCCGGTGTCGTGGGTGGGGACAAAGGTTTAGGCTCAGCTCGCCCCTTGGATCTCGCCCCTGATTGCCTAACTGCATCAACTCGCCCCTTAAATTATTAGATACTCCAACTCGCCCCCGATTGTTGGTTAGTTAAATGTACTGTCAGCACTCTAAGTTTATAAAATATTTAAATGAATATTTTTTCTTAAAACTTCAATAATGCCTTGGGATTTAATAGTGAAAATTGAAATAAAACTGCATGTGGAGTTAAAAAAGTGTAATATATATAATGTAAATCACGCATACTAATCTTTTCAATGTTTGAATAACCATAAAAAAAGAAATTACAAGAGCGGTGCTTCTAACTGGCATTGTATTAACAGGCCTACTTGTAAAGGTACACTTACCATTACTGGTGAAACAATTTTAAAAGAAACACAACATTCATGTATCCCAAATTTTGAACAAACTGAAATCAAAAGTATTATAAATACTTGTAAAAATAAGATAGCAGAAGATGCAAGCACCTCAATTCAAGAAATCTTTGAAAGTGAAATATTGACATATAAAGAAAAAGGATACAATTTTTTAGTTAAATTTCAAAGGGAATGCCGCAAGGGGCGAGTCGATGCATCAAAATAATTATTTAATTGTTAAATTTTTCACTCGCCCCGTAAGGGTTTTCGTAAGGGGCGAACCACAACTCCAAATTAATAAAAACGGGGCGAGTGGAACATTTTAATCGGAAGGGGCAAGATCCAGGGGGCGAGCTGATACTACACCGGGACAAAACCATAACTTAAGTAAAGAAAGAAAGAAATAAAAATAATAAACATACATAAAAAATAATAAGTGTGGGAGAGCCAGGCTTCGGCACATGCTTCGGCATGAATGGTCCGGTTCGACCGAAGTGATACCTCGGCCTAGCAGAAAACCGACGTGAAACAACGCTTGTGTTGTGTTTCGTTGTGTGAGTGAGGTTACCGGAGGCCCAATGATCCCTGATTCCCCAACTACCCTTAAATTCCTAATACCCAAAAGGATTAAATGAATCCCCCGTAAGATTCTAGCATAACCATACAGCTAATTTTAAGTTCACCAATTATCACTCAGTTATTTTATTTCTATCCTACCAAAGAAGTCATTTCTTTAACAATAATAAATAGGGTGCTCTATACTCTATAGCCATGTGCTGGAGATCTAATAATAGCTAAGCTGTGAAACTATGTGACAGTTTCCACTGATATTAAGCTATGTAGTTCTGCGAGGAAGATGTTCAGGTTGAGTATGCTATGTATCGATCGCAGTAAAGCCATCCATAGCACGCACCTTTCCATATAAAAACATACCTTAGCTGAGTCCGTTTCCACCATTACTAAACTATGTGTACCAAAGAATATGACTGGTGGAAGCCAAACGCATCCACAGCAACGTATCATAGCACATTTCTTGTGGAAAAGCTCCCTAATTACTGAATGAGTAAAAGATCAACAACCCAACATTTCTCATATAGTTTCGATATACAAAACACAAGTGAGTGTGAAAGTATATTGTTATGATACCACAGACGTGTAGTAATTGGTAATTGATCAGAAAACAACCGCAAAAACAGGTTTAAACTGGAATTATTGGAATTCTTAACGTGTTTTTTTCTTTTGTTTTATAATTTAATTGAATGTCTAGTCTTGAGGTATATTGCGATAGTTGTGCAACGAACTTGGAATTCGATTTCAGCGTACGGTGCAAAGTCAAAGTCAATGTCAAAGTCAAAGCAAACACCTTTTAAAACTATCTCTAAGCTTGTGATGTCTCCTCGCAATCTGTGTCTAACTGCCGTACTCAGAGACATTTACGGCCAATTTCCGACACATTTTGTATGGAGCTTATGTCAAAATTCTATCTCTAGTAGGCAAATCTACCGATAGATAGGTTATTGGAATTGGCCGTTAATGATTAATTAAACTATTATCTCTGTATCTTGTAAAGTAAAGTTAAATGATTCTGAGTTCGGTGGTAAGTACCGTAATAATTAATACGTATTATGTATTTCTTCAACACATTATTGTAAAACGACCTTTTTCGTTATTTAATAACATCCTGTGTTAAGCTTTTCAATAAAAAGTAAAAACAAAGTTATCAGATGTATTTCAGTACTAATTACAAGCTTTAAGTTTTAATACATAAGGTCGAATAAGAAATACGCAACTTAATTGTATGAGGAAATATGTTTTTATACTGCTAATCTAAAGTTGGTACCTTATAGGACAATGAGGCTATTGATAATTAAGTAATTAATTCATTTAATGCGTATCGTCTTTATTAAAAAAAAATGTTGGAGTCATCATAACCGTTCTTAACACGTTATACGTCATGGGGACCACCAGGTGACCGACATTAGCGGAGGATTTGCCTTCAACAGTTTTCTATTGGCAGTCAAAGACTTAATCCAACGAGGTGGTACCTTTAATAAAAAATGAAAGGCAGCACGACATGCATTCATTAAAATGCATGTCGGAAAGGTGAACTCTCGCGTCCGGCATTGGTTCAGGCTATGGTGCGGAGCGAGGGGACTGGGATGCCGTCTCCTCCTTCTGCGAATCAGTCATTCTAAGGAGGAGGCGGGACGCGTGAGGGAACGAACCTCCTCATGCCCCAGCCGTCGCGAGAGATACTCTGGGTTTCGGGGATCGCGTGGCGATTTCCGGCCACTGTAAGTGCGAGTCAGCGGACGGCGAGCAAGGGTAGCTCGCCGTCCGCCCAGAATCAATATGGCGCGTCGTGTTCTATTTGGGGTGACGTCGACTCAGAGCTGCGGGCTTGTGAGTTACCGAGGCCCCGACTCGAAAAGCAGAAGTAGGACCAGGGTGGCTTTTAGTCAGTAAGAATCTGACACTCCCTCTCACCCTCAATCTGATCCCCCTCCCCAGTAATAGGATAACTCCCCCCCCTCTCAAAAAAGCCTAATGAATGCATTAACAATTTAAATCACACATTTAAAAAATAAACACCTCAATTACGTAACGATTGGATGGCAACTAATCTCCTTTGCTCGATGGCCATTCAAAACGTCACTTGTTAAGCTGCAAATGTCAAGCAATGAATGAATTCGTTTCATGCTTCTAAGAATGCACTGTTGTTAGTAGTTATGTCACGCCAAATTGCATTTAGTCACGGTACATTTTATATAGCCTAATTTAATCTTTGCTTTGTCGGTAAAGCAGATCTAGAATTCTACAATTAGGTCCTTAGTCAAAAATAAATTACTTCGACTTTGCAATATAAAAAAAAATTCAAAAACAATCACACTTTCATTCATAGATTTCACTACTAAATTTTTCTAGAAATAAGTCTGCTATTAGACGTAAAAATCTGATGACGTCATAACGCACTATTTCATACAAGATTTCATAGAAAATGTCGTTTTTTACGTTTCGAAATAAGTATTGAATTTGTCTCGTAGGAAACTAGCCTATTTTTTACATTCGATAGGTCGACGTTTGGCCGCTATCTCGCCTGGTGGTAAGTGATGATGCGGCTTACGATGGACCACGTCTGCCTATAAGCAACCTATTCACTCGGGCTTTGAAGACACCCAGGTTATACCCATCAGGAAACACAGACTCCGGCAAAGAATTCCACTCTCTAGCAGTTCGCACTATTGATGTATTTCTCTGGGAGGCGTGATGTTGTGTTAAATAATAAGAGTCATGCTAACAACCTCACAGCGTATTTTAGTAAAATACGTAATTGTGCCTAAACATCGGAACATCGGCACTTTCACTTTAACAATATTAGAGTTTAAAATAAGAATGCGTAATATTTTTTGTTAACTTAATACTGGCACCTGGTATCTTTGTCTACTATTTGAATTTAGATTTTTCGCCTCGTTAGTCGTATGATCGCATATGTGAGGATAATCCTATTTGCTTTTCTTGCAAAGCTATACATCTACAATAATATATATGTATATCTGCAGCCTTTATTTGTTTCTTTGTTCGAACGTGTTAATCTCCGGATTAACTGGTTCGAATTGAATAATTATTTTTGCGTTGTATTTATCGAGGAAGGCTATAAGCTATAAAAAAACATTACACTATGATCAATAGGAGAGAGGTAGTTGGTCATTATGTTTATATTCCTAAACCTTTATGATTGAGACCTTAAATAAGATGTTTATGCGTATTCACAATACAGTACGTCCCTGAAAGTGTGGATCAAACTGAACACAGGAGTATAGCGATGCTTGTTTTCAATTTTAATTATGGATATTGTGGCTCCAACCAATTTTTGTTTTATCAAGTGATTTCCCATTGTGAACTGAACTGAATTGTGCCTGAACCATGCATCGAACCTGAGACCTCTCACTCGGCAGTCGCGCTCGCGATCACCAGAGCACTTGACAAACAAAAGCAGACATTGCCAATTGCCTATTAACACCTATCTATATGTCATTCTTTTATACTCAATATTATCTTAATAAGAGACCTATTATTTAGCATCTAGACTTTTAAGTCCTCTTTCAAAACCTAGACGACGAAATTACAACAAATTAGTCTGAATCGAAGGCAGTTTGTCATCATGTTACTCTGTGACAAGTGATGTTACTCGTTACCTAACATGATGTTACTCAAAAGGTCAGATACCTCTGACATCATAACCTGTGGTCGGGTTGGGACTTGGTGTTCAAATTATTATTTATCTAGTCTAGATATTTTATGTTAATATAGCTGTCATTGTGAGATTTGAGGAAAAATATTTGCATTTCATTTGTTTATTTTTAACTTTTAAGCTTGTTTTTACGTATTCTTATGGCCAATGGTAGAAATGTGGTGGACGCTAAAGAAGTATAAATATTAAGATTATTGTAAGTGACGTTCTGTTGTTTCTGTTTTCTTTTCTTTCTGTAGTTGTAGAGATGATAATTTTAATCCATAAACATACTTAAAGTACAAGTGTTGTACATATGTTCAATATTATTTATTATAAGGTATCTATCAAAATTATCGAAAATGAACCCTGTGTTTGTGGCGCAGTTGAGTCCAGTTTTGAGTCTTAGTGGAATTTTTCATCAGGTTGTCTTTTTTCCACCATCTTGCCTGGTGATGAGTGATGCTGCAGCCAATCGTCATTCAACTAGAACTAGAGAGAACGCCGTCAGGCTTTAATCAAAGTTTTTTCTTTCTTCCAATGGAAATAGAAACACACAGAAAGAAAGGGCATGTAGTGTCAGTATATAAAAAGATTTGGTAATAATAATTGTGTATTGTATGGATTATGGAAGAGGAGAGATTCAAGGATGACACGCAAAATTATAAGCATGCTTTAACTAGATTGAAAAGATAAACTAATACTAATATTAACATAAAACATGCGAGAGTAGGTATCATCTACTCTTTGTATTTAAATATTATTTTTAGATTAAAATCGTATCTGTTAATGCATTCTGAATAATTATGCTAATTTAAAACAAATAGTTGCAATAGAAGAAAGTATTGCGTAATAAATTGGTTTATAATTATGAGGTGTATTTTTTATGAATCTCCTGTTGTTAGGATATTTTTTATGTTATTTTGAATGTCCATTCATTGTACGTATTTGCATTTTTATTTTGGCAGATTTAGATACAGCTTACTACAATAAAGGTACAATGAAACAGAAAAAAACTAACTTTTACCTTTAACTAACTTTAACCTAATTTTCCTAATTTTAGTTCAGAAACTAACCATTAGTCATCATAGGCAATAGGCTCACCCCTTATTACATGGGACTTATAACACAATTGGTGAAAAGTGAATGTATAGCAGCATTTCGTGCCGTTATATGCACCTCTGCCTACCTCCGGATAAAAGGCGTGACGTTGCATTGCACAACCCCATATTGTAGCTCTCTGGGAAAACCTCGGCAGGGAGTCTATATATATTATATTAATATATTTTTTTTGTAACTAGAGTATAGTATAAACATACTTTTCATAGTATGTCTTATAATTTGTAACAGGACACGTTACAGTTACATAACATATAAGCGCGAACTCCGAGCTATATTTACCTCTTTAATATATAAGCATTATGCTAATAAACGCATAATATATATTTATATGTATATGAACATTTACATATAACTTTGTGAACTGACATATTTCACATGTTCTACACTTTCGTTTTTTACAGAAAGCGAATCTGTTTGTGTGTGTGTCACTGAGGCATTTACTGAACTATTATGCTATTACTGCCTCGTTAGTCGAGTGGTCGCAAGTGCGAATGCCGAACAAGGGGTCTCAGGTTCATATTTTGTTATTTAAAACCACACTAGGATTTTCTCCTGTGACGTGGGTGCGTTTATAAATATACAAGTTCACATACACATGACACCCAGACCCGAAAAAACTATTTTAGTGGAGCGCCTGGGGGTTTTCACCTCGGATTAGAGTTACAGTGAATGAATTAATATGATTGATGTGGGATATTGTTTTTTAAACTATAAATTGCAATGTTTACCCAAAATTTTTTTGTGCACTCCATTTTTTTATTGTTTAAACAAATTATTATAAAAAATTAATGTTTGGCCATATATTTTCACTTTAAACAGTATTTTTTTTTATTTATATGTTAAATCTTACCTGAGTAGACATATAGGAACATTTTTCAAAGATACCTCTGTATAAAAATAGCAGTATCTCGAACAGGTAGAAAAACGTGGAGGGGAGAGCGGAGCGACAGCTGCTATGTACAATGGAACTTCTTGGCCAGTTTAATTATAAATGAAACGCACTTTATTGTGTACATTGAAAAAAATACGGTAATTAATTATTACTAATGAAAAGAAAAAAAATATTTGTACAAAATCTGTTTATTTAAATATATTACATGGTTGTCTACATCAAATATTTTCTTCTACTTCATCTATCTGTATAATAGGTGAAGTATTGGAACAACTATTTCCGCTGCACTGTAAACATGATACACTGCAGTATAAACTACACTCGCGAGCAACCAAATCGACTCAACCTACATGTGCGCATTCGAAGATGTTTTCTTAAAAATATACTGAATTGCTTTTAAAAATCGATATACCATTAGAAAGCTTACAACTTCAGCTTTATATTGGTACCATTATTATAAAAATTGTATCAGTACTTTTTAAAATATTTTACTTAATTCAGCGGACTAGAGTATTTGCTCACTACGACTCCAACAAGTTATAACACAAAACCTCCACATTAAGGTTAACTTTATCCGTGGCTTATCGAAAGTTGATCGTACACATCTCCGCAAAAACGCTTCATTTTATTTCCAAAAATTTTGGATTTGACACCAGAAGAAGCCGCTCAAGTCGTTGCTCTACTGGAACAAGGACTAAGTCAGCGAAGAGTTGCTGCTCATCTGAGTTTGAGCCAATCTGCAGTATCAACAGGGTACAGGTAGTATCAAGATACTAGTGCCTTCAATCGAAAACCAAAAATAAGCCGCCACCGGTCCACCTCGGAGTGAGACGACCGTTTTATTATTTCAACTTCGCTACGAAATCGTCACTTAACCGGTGTCGATGTTCAACAGGAACTCAGAAGAGTTCGAAGAGTGGCTGTCAGCGAGTGGACAGTACGGAGATGGTTGAAGGAAGCCAACCTCACCCCTAAACGGCCTACCACAGGCCCGAAATTGACGACCCGCCATCGGCAAGCGCGCATTCAATTTGCCCGAGAACACCTGGCCAGTTCGCCCGGCGTTCCGTACGACTACCGTGCAGACACATTCTGCATTCGGCAGTTAATAAGACTGGCCTCCATTGCTCTATGCTCCAATCGAGGTGTTCTCGGGCAAATTGAATGCGCGCTTGCCGATGGCGGATCGTCAATTTCGGGCCTGTGGTAGGCCGTTTAGGGGTGAGGTTGGCTTTGCAGTGTATCATGTTTACAGTGCAGCGGAAATAGTTGTTCCAATACTTCACCTATTATACAGATAGATGAAATAGAAGAAAATATTTGATGTAGATAACCATGTAATATCTATACTTATAATAAATCTGTAGAGAGGTCAATTCTGTACATGAAATATATTTCCAAAATAACTATCAGGGGCTGATTAGTGATCGATACTGACGCCAAAAATGCAATTAGAAACATTTTTGTCTGTCTGTCTGTCTGTCTGTCTGTCTGTCTGTCTGTCTGTCTGTCTGTATGTTCTTTATAGAAACAAAAACTACTTGACAGATTTCAACGAAACTTGGTACAATTGTTCTTCATACTCCTGGGCAGGTTATAGTATACTTTTCATCACGCTACGATCAATAGGAGCAGAGCAGTGAAGGGAAATGTTGGGAAAACAGAAGAACTTACTCCATTTTTTAAGCTTTCGTCGCGTGTGCAGCCTTCATGGTTAAAGCTACATAGAAATCATGTATGACGGAAATGTTCTCCTTAAAATTGTTTATAAAATATTCCACGACAGCAAATGTCTATCTTTTATGGTTGACTCACAATAACACGTATAAATCCCGATAGCTTAGCAGTTCGGAGCTTTCTGATTATATTTGTCTACTCTTACGTTTATAACACTCTAATTCATTCATTCTTAATATGAATAAATTATAATAAATCTGTAAAAGGATCAATTCTGTACATTGAAAATATTGAAAGAATAAATAGCAGGGGGTGTTACTGAATCGATACCAAACCCAAATATGTGATCATTTTTTTTTTGTTTGTCTGTCTTTCTGTCTGTATGTTCAGGCATCGCGTGAAAACTAACGGTTCCATTGCAATGAAACTTGGTATAATTATACCTTATTGTCCTGGGCATAAAATAGAATACATTTTATCCTGGAAAAATACGTAGAAAAAATCTTTATTTTTAAGTTTTATTCTACAGAACGCGAGCTCAACAGCAGTAGCTCAATAGAGGGATCTCCTTAATTATTATGGGCCTCGCCGTATTTGGGTCCAATAGATATTTATAAGATGTCATTGTCAGAGTTACTCAAAATGGAGAAATAAAACTTCCACGCGAAGACCGACATTCGCGCGGACGGAGTCGCGGGCGGAAGCTAGTATTTAAATAAACAGATTTTGTACAAATATTTTTTTTCTTTTCATTAGTCATAATTAATTACCGTATTTTTTTCAATGTACACAATAAAGTGCGTTTCATTTATAATTAAACTGGCCAAGAAGTTCCATTGTACATAGCAGCTGTCGCTCCGCTCTCCCTCCACGTTTTTCTACCTGTTCGAGATACTGCTATTTTTATACAGAGGTATCTTTGAAAAATGTTCCTATATGTCTACTCAGGTAAGATTTAACATATAAATAAAAAAAATACTGTTTAAAGTGAAAATATATGGTCAAACATTAATTTTTTATAATAATTTGTTTAAACAATAAAAAAATGGAGTGCACAAAAAAATTTTGGGTAAACATTGCAATTTATAGTTTAAAAAACAATATCCCACATCGATCATATTAATTCATTCACTGTAACTCTAATCCGAGGTTTTACGGTTTTGAATGCTCCAGGCACTCCACTATTTCTAGATCACACAAAGAGTTGCTCTGTGCGGGAATCGAAGCCGCTACACATTGCGCGGCAGGCGGTCGCCAAGCTACCGCACTAACCTTCCAGTCATCTGGAATCGGGCAAAGTACTGCTGGGCTCGGGCGCTGGATAGTAACACGGAATCTGGAATTGTTTTTGCTATAGTATAGCAATAAGATCACCCCCTATTACATGGGACTTAAAATACAAATTGTGAAAAGTGGGCGTACATTGTACCGTAATTTGTACTTCTTCCTATATCTTCTGAGATGAAAAGGCATGACGATATGACGATACGATTATACTATTGCATTATATAATAAAGTAGGTATTTCACGAATGCTTGGTCACATTCAATACATTTTTTATAATGTCAATAACGTTTTTGACCTTTGATAACTTTGGCATATCTTTTGATTAATGTTTTTGGGTCCGAAGTGAGTATATGCGTTTATTTTTTATCTTTAGTATTTATCTATCTTTATGCCTGCTTTCATGCCCATGGTTTCATGATTGAATAGAGCTAGAGCCTAAACATAATTATAGTGCCGACTAGAAGCTGCGGACTGCCTAGTGGGTTACCGGGGCTCCGACTCGAAAAACAGGAGTAGGAACGGGGTGGTTTTTAGTTAGTACGAGTCTGACACTCCCTCTTGCCCTTGCCCAGGAAGGGAGAAGTTACTAGATGATTTCCACACCTTATAGGAAGATTGGGAAGGGGGTAATTGGGCCTCCAGTAACCTCACTCACTCAACGAAACGCAACAAAAGCGATGTTTCACGTCGGTTTTCGGTGTGGCCGTATCACTCCGGTTGAGTCGGCCCAGTCGTGCGGAAGCATGGCTCTCCCACACTTAACTAGAGGACTGACCGACAGACAGACATTTTGTATTTTTTTTTTTAATAATTTTGATTTGAATTGACATGGTGGTATTTTATGCTATACTTTAGGGAACAAAGAGTAAAGTTCCCTAAGAAAAGGAGGATCCTCCGACCAGGCGAGGTGATCATGTCTGGCGGGCTTTCTGTCCAACTGCTATTCGTTCTGATTTTCTGTCCATGTTAATCCCCATGTAAACTTCACATGTCATGTGCGATGCAGGATATTTATGACGTCATTCATTGATTTTGCTCGTAGATAGTCTATGTGCGACTTCTGTCATCTGTCATTTGTCAGGTGTCGCCACACTTATTAATGAGTTAAGATTGCACAGGTCAGGAAAGTTAACAAAGTTAAAAAAAATTGTTACATTGTTGCTTTTATCTTTGAGATGTCCTCAATAAAGAAGATTCATCTCAGTACATTATGTAATTACAGATATTATGTGTTACATGTGAAATGTGTTCGCGAATTTACACATTGTATTGGCATGAAGATATTTTTAGCACGTATTATTTTAAGTGTGGTATGAAAAGTGGGTGTGGCCTAGGAAGTAAGTATTAGGTTAGGCCAGTCTTCGATTTGGGTAAAAAAAATTAGTTTGACTATTGCGTCAGATTTCAAACTATAAATCAAACTCTAAGGTTGCTTTTCCACCAGAGATGTGCTATGCTTCGTTGCTGTGGATGCGTTTGGCTTCTATCAATCATATTCATTGGTAGAACCTAGCGGGTTTACCGGGGTTCCGGGTCGAAAAGTAGGAGTAAGAACGGGTTGGTTTTTAGTCAGCAAGAGTCTGACACTAATAGGAAGATTTTCCCCCTTAAAAACCCACTAGGTAGTCCGCAGCTCCGGATAAGGCATCAGCCCTACTGGGCCCCATCTGTAAGCGTTGTGTTTTGCGGTGTGATATTACCGGAGATCAATCCCAAAATACTAGCAACGCATTTATGACTCCTCTAGTATTGCGAGTATCGGTCGATATCAAGTCAACTCGTATGCAGAAATCAGTACATTATAATGCGGTTCTCGTAAGCCCAATATTAAGCCATAGGCAACCTCTTTACATAATCACACAGAACAATAATTATTTATACCATAAACACTGACCATAAAGAATCACTTAAGAATAGACTGTGCTCTTTGACAGGCCCAGAAATGAAACGAAGCGTAGAACATCAATTCGAATTTAAATAATGGAGTGTTATGAAATTAGGGGAATGATATAAAGAGAAATAATTTTATGGTAATATCTTTGTTAAGTACAAAGTCTAATTTTTTAAGGGGGACAGTCATTAAATGACTTCTCTCGCCTTAGGCGAGGCGAGAGGGAGTGTCAGACTCTTACTGACTAAAAACAACCTCGGCCCTACTCCTGCTTTTCAAGCCCGGTAAACCCGCTAGGTATTCCGTAGCTCCGGATCAGGCATCAGCCCTACTGGGCTCCATCTGTAGTGGTCTGACATCTGTTTTTCGTGTTCTGATTTTTTAGTTTATTCGAGCCGGCCCATCAGAGCTTCGAACGCACTCTAGTTTCGATTAATTTAAACGTAAAGCAAATTCACACTACGGATTTGTGCAACACGTACCTTTTTGCTTTAATTATTTCGGAAGTATGACACAAACTCTTTTCTACACAAACTAGAGACGATTAACCGGTTATTTGCCTCTTGCCTACAAAATATGTCATGTCTGCTTGCACTTTATGGCATTGTGTGCCACAATGTAATTGAAAGGTCAGAACAGTGCGTACGTTGAGAGGCCCATCGATATTATGTAAGCTTTGAGTAATAAAAAATTGTATACAAGACTTACTTCAAACTTGAGTTAGGTCGAGTGGTTGTGAGTGAGGCTGCTGGGTACAAGGTAAATGGTTCGTTGTCTGTTGTAGAGAATTTTTTGTGAGTGTAATGAAGATTAACTGCTAGGGATTTCGGTTCGATTCCTAATGATTCCTTGGGCAAGCAATTGCGGAATTTTCGGTTTTAGCACGGTTTGGATTATTGCCTGGTATATGGCAATTGGTACCTGTTACATATGATACTACATACCTGGTATAAAACGTTAAGGGAGTTATATTGTATCTGTGGTGTACCTTATTAGTATCAGTAATTAAGAAGACCATGTTAAATTCATTTTATGTGTTGTGTTTCGTTCTGCGAGTGACCAGAGGCCTAATTATAACTACCCTGTCCACTCCTTCCCAATCTTTCCAATCCCCTATTCTCCTACAGCCCTTAAATTTATATACACTTGTAACGCCTCTGGTTGTTCGAGAGTCCATGGACAGCGGCGATTCCTTACCATCAGTTGATCCCTCAGCTCGATTACCAGCTTATAACATAAAAAAAAACATTAGCTAAAGCTTGCTAATCACTATGGAAAAAATACTTCAAATAAGTTTTTATTTAAAAGTTTCAACAAAGGAAGTGTTTATCACCTACCTACTAAATTACTGTAACATATACGTCTAAAAAATTTAGGAGCCCACTAAATAAATGTCGACGCATCGATGTGAAATCTTTTAAACGCTAATTTTACGGACATTTGAATAGAAAAAAAACCTTCGGACGTTCTTATTGTGTTATTTTACGCAAGTCTTGCCTAGTACCGGCGTAAAACTATATTCTAATTGTTGAATCTTCATTAATTTCGTATCCCCCCAGAAATGTTAAAAGAAGCAAATTTATTTTGAGCTCTTTGTGCGAAGTTTATTTTCCTAGACAGGGGTCTTGGTAGGGTGGTTCTAACAGCCAATATACTATGGTCTTATGTCGTTAGGTGAAAGTTCGTTTGGCGGGGTCGTTGTAGAATGGTAACTATGTATGGGAGAGCGTTAAAAGCGTGTTCTATGGTTCGCACGCGTGCATTTGCCTCCATTCAGTCATAGACTCAAAGCGCATTCTATTTTTTGAATTTAACCGCGAATTTTTAAACGATTTTTTTTCGAACGTGAGTTCTTTTTTTTTGGAATATCGGAAAGTGATTTGGTGTTGTGATATTTTTTTTTATTAGAAGTTTTAATTTTGAAAACGTTTTTTTTTCTTTTTTTGTTTTAGTTCTTTTTCTTCTTCGGTGAATTTTTTTTTGAAGAATAAGAATTATAAGGTGAGTTTTTTGCTTATTTTTATGTCGTGATTTTCTAGAATTAATTTTAGTGTATTTCTTCCAAATTTTTGTGTGTTTTAAACATCTTTTTTCAAATTTTCTATTAATTATTACATTTTAGCATACATTAATCCACAGTTATAACCTGAACTCGCTTAAAACTTAAACTTTTAACACGCACATGGCGTATGTATGCCATTTTTTACTCCCATTCAATTGTTCCGCGGTTGCTTACCACAAAAAACATTGTTTACACATTGTTACAACACATCTAGAAAACATAAGCGTTTGAAAACAAAAACAAGACATTTTTCAAAAGAATTTTTGAGCAAAGAAAATAAAAAGTTAGTCTATTTTCGCTAATTAGATGTTAAATTGGTTGGAAAAACGAGACTATTCACACATTTTGGTGGTTGTATAATACATACAATGTGAACTGTGCTACGGAACTAAGAAAAAGTATGCCTGGTAATGTAAAGGTTATACTACATATTTGATTATTACTTAAATTATTTATTACTGGGCTTATTTCGGTTTTTCGAAAATTTCTCAGTAGTAGCACAAAGTCTGGAATTGTGCCCAGTATATGGCAATAGGCTCAACCCCTATTACATGGAACTTATAACATAAATGGTGAAAAGTGGGTGTACATTGTATAGCGGCGTTACGTGCCGTAATGTGCATCTCTGCAGTTTACGATACCTACATTAAAATTATTTTATTTGACAAATGTTTTTTTAATAGAATAGAGTTAGGCTTTACTTTGCGGAAATCCATTTTTAGTTTCTTTTTAGTTTTTTAGTTTGTCCCACAAGCGGAATAAAAACTAAAAATGTATTATATTGTTAGTGTAAATATGTTTAATTTTTTTACCGTGGAATATTTTTTTGACATCGTTTACTTTATTCCCATCACTAAAAAGTAAAAATATAGAGCAATGTAGGCAACGTTGCGTTCACAATATTCATTCTTAGTAAACAATTCTAGGAATCTGATTGAGATTGCAATCGATGTATGCCATGAGAGACATACATAATGTAGATCTATCTATCATTAGATATTGAACCTTTTGATAGGTAGTTATAGGTATTATTTTTGAGTGTGACTAAAATAGGTTTTACACTGTCTTATTAGTTGAGTGGTAGGAATTACGGCTACCGGGTTTGATTCTCAGGCCAGACTAAGTGTTATACTCAGTACTATTAAGTACTGAGAAATGAAGCCTAACATTGTGTTAATCGGAGCTGCGGACTAGCGGGTTAACGGGGCTCCGGCACGAAAAGCAGGAGTAGGAACTGGGTGATTTGTAGTCACTCAGTTTGTAATTTTTAGTCTGACTCTCCCTCTCACCTCGACCAAGCCGGTAGAAGCCATTAAATGATTTTCCGCAATAAAAAAAAATCTATTTCGTATCCGATTTTTTATGTACAACTCTACCTACCCTTTCTGTGACCTAAGGGGCATGACGTGCAGGCAATCTTACTTTATAATGTCTGTATAAACATATCTCACCAAACAAAGCACCACGATATCTCACCAAAAATTGCCAATCAATTCCCTAGATAGTCGCCACACATATCAATCTTCATTCACAACTTCATTATGACAATCTAGTCTATAACGCACCAAAATAATAGGTACATACCTTCAAAACACCAGCTGGCACCATCGATCTTCAGTTGACACTATAATTTGAACTCTTGCGCAACTTATGGTCATTTGACATTATGACTTATAAATGAAGTGTAGAGTTGAAATTACTTTACGTTAGATGTGGTTGTTATGTCTTTTTAATGTGGAGGGTATGTTTTTGGATAATGATGTCTTGATAGTGTTTTTTTTTTATTTGAAGTGTTTAATTTAGTGTAATGTTAATTTTATTATTGTTTAAGACGCCCGCTTCTCATACATGAGGGTGCAGGTTCGAAATCTACCAACGGCAAGTACCAATGTGACTTTTTCCGAGTTATATGTATTTTCTAAGATTATTTAGACACCACTGACAAACAGTGAAGGAAAACATCGTAAGGAAACCTGGACTTATAATTTCTAATTATAAATTTGAAATCGCCAACCCGCATTGAGTAAACGGGGTGATTAAAGCTCAAACCTTCTCCGTACGAGATGAGGCCTTTGGTCATCAGTGGCCACTTATAGGCTGTTGATGAGTCTATAAGTGGCCACTGCTGACTAAATGTGACACTTTATCCGACGAGACAATAGACGAAGCTGCTAGCAGAAGCTAGTATTACGCAATAAAACTTTTTCAAAACTACAAAATACACCCACTACCTTCACCATGACACAAAAGATTAATCATCACGATTACGATAACACTAATCAATAGCAGTTAATCAATATCATAAGCATTGTAATGATGAAATCAGTTCTTCTTCACACGGTTTGCTATTCGCCTTAATGTCGCATTGTCTTATGTGAATCAGTTTTGCAATAAGTATAATTATCACCTACTTCCATTATATATTTAGGCTTTTATTTTATGCTGTTAGAATTAGAGAGGGTTTAGTGGATACGACATATGTATGGCTAATAAGATTTTCAAGAAATAAATTAGTAGTGGTTACTTCGCTTGTGTATGATCTTGATTAAGAAAGAAAAAGAAGTAACTTCTAATATACTTATCTCTGGATACAAAAATCAAACCAGAAAGTCGCTTAATTTCGACCTTAAAGGCGTGACGTCCCTTCTAAATAGAAGGGACGTCACGTATTTAGTATACGTAAATACGTATACTTACTGGGACCTACGAGCTAGCTACGTCAGTTCTAAATAGAAGTAGGTCCCATTCTTAAATCTTGATTCGTTTTATTTATATTTTTTTCTTACATATCAAAATAAAAATACGCGTCTAAAATTTTTTTCATTGCCTGACTTAACTGACGGACTGAATAGACTTAATTTTCATCCCCGTCACCATTCCTATTACTCAATTGCCAAACACCTGAATATAAGCTTGTGCATTACTTTACCCCAATCGGGAATTAGGGCCTTCGACCCTATTCCTTACTATCACACCGCAATAAATTAATCAACGCAAATTAAGAAACAACACACCTATGTATTACAAACTCACAAATATTTGTATGTAAATAACAACACATAATAATTACATTACATAAGTCAATAAAAATCACGTTAGGCCTATATTTTATTATGTATGTATTTGTAATTATTATTGCGTTTAATTAATACCAATTTTGGTGTGTTTGTAATCAAGAATATACATTTTAAATTGTTGAAGCTTGCGTATCGCGACCTCTGGTGTGTGTTTATGTAACTTGTTACGACTTAATTGTGGTTGAGGTTAAGTTTTTGAACTTTTGTGTATTTTTTTTTTATAATGATTATCGTGAGACATACTAAATTAACTAAAAATCACGGTTTACTCACACTTCTCTCTTTATCTAGGGTACCTCTGTGCGTCGCAATTAATAGCTTTTCTCCATTGATGTACCTTTACTGCACTTGACTGCACGGTTGGCGTGGTGGCTGGACAACTGGCTGCCGAGCAACGTGTAGCGGGTTGGATTTCCGCACGGAGCAACTCTTTGTGTGATCCACAAATTGTTGATTGAAATCGTATGTTTGTAAACACATGCACTACATAGGAGAAAATCCTAATGAGCCCCTAATTAAAAAATAAAAACGTTTTCAAAAAAGTAGAGTTGACAAGCTGCATTTATTTGCTACCACCCTGTACGAAGGTACTATCCGAGCTTAGATAAAAAAAAAAATAAACGCAAAAACTTCTGTCAATCGTTCATTCCCCCCTTATTAAATTCCTCTCTCCAATACAAGGAAACAGGAAAAAATTCCAACAAAGATTTCACCACACAATTTTATTGACACAAAACCCGTTTCTAGGTTTACTCATCTTGCTAGACTAGACCTTGGGACCTAGGAACAGGTCCCAGGACTTTCCCCGACCTACGACCTCATGACGGATCATGGCTTTCGTTTTCACTAGCCACCTCTGCAAACGTGCGGTTCGTTTTGAACGTAGAATTGATTCCGATGCTAACGTGGGAATGTCGATAGTTAAGTATCGAGTGTTGCGCGTCACTATTGTGTTTTAATGTTTGGATTTTGTTATCTGTTGATTGGGATCGGTTTTGTTTATTGGATTGTGGTGTTTAATTTATGGAATTGTTGTTTTGATAATAAGAGAAGTATGTGTAGAGTAAAATTGAGTGATCCAGTGAAAAATAGAGTTATAGAGAAAAGTGTGGCTTGAAAGACGTAGTGACAAGGATTGAAAAGGGAATGTTACGATGGTTTGCACGTATAGAAATGATGGATGAAAGCAGTTTTACGAAAAGGCGGATATTAATGGGGCCGTCGGTAGTGGACGCCTTAAACGCACCCACGACACAGGAGAAAATCCTAATGTGGGGCAACGTTTTTTTGTAAGAGAAAAAATAAGAGCGAAAATAAAGATGGTTTGGACGTGTAGAAAGGATGGGTGAAAGCATATATACGAAAGAAATATATAATATATAAAATAATCTGGAATTGACTCAAATGAGCAAATGCGATAATGTGTCCAACCCTTTTACACCTGTTTTATAAAAATGTTACCCCACACTAGAATATTCTCCTGTGTCATGGCTGCATTTACAAACATACAAGTTCGTATACACATGACACCTAGACCAGAAACGCCAATTTTTGGATCACACAAAGAATTGCTCCTTGCGGGAATCGAACCCGCTACACCCTGCGTGGTTTGCCCAGCCACCACATCAACTGTGCACTCTACAAAAGGATTGACAAATCAAAACTTTCCCAAGTACTTACTACAACTATTACCTATCACAGAACTAAAGAAAACTCACTTTTCTAATTGACTTCAATCAATGGCCACGACAAACCACCGATCTAATCTACATCTACGATAATTTTTTTCCATCTCTCTGTCCAATGGCTAATACCACGTTCCTTCCCGTCACGACCTTTCAATTTTTACCGTAATCACTCAGAATTTCACCAGCGAATCGTGAGGATGCCCCTGTCATTGCGTTTTAAAGCAGCTTCCTGATTGGTTAATTGGCAGTCTGCAGCACGATTTGAAATTATACTATGTATAACACTTAATTATGTATTGCATAACGTCACACCGTTTATATTTCGAAGGTGTTTGAGGTTAAAAGTGATATGTTTTTTTTTGCTAGTTATGTTATGAGCCCCTTATTAGAGAATGAGTTAAAATATTTACTGATGTCGCAAATGTCTCGTTGGCCGACAAGTGATGTTATTAAAGAATAAGTAAAAATATTTACTGATATTATAAATGCCTCGTTGGCCTAGTGGTTGCAAGTGCGACTGCCAGACAAGGGGTCTCGGGTTCGACTAAAAAAAACGGTTAATGGAGAAAAGCTCTACTAGTTTCGAGTTACAGAGAGACTTCATCATGAGCAGCGTGTGCAGGCGCGGTGGCGTCGCGCAGTTATTATACATACTTATTAGACTCTAGTATGTCTCATGATGATGTCAGGTTTATTGTCAAAATACATAATTACATTGAGGACAATTTGAATTTGACAATTTGAAAAGTTAAAAAGCTTCGTCCCGTGTAAAAGAGGTTCCCGTCGAATGAAAATCGAATCCGAGACCCTACGCTCAACAATTACGTTTGCACCCACTTGACCAACGAGGTCAAGACTCGATTGACCTCAAAAGTTAATGTTCATATAAAAATACCTTATGGTCACTTTTCATCAGGGCCGGATTTGGCAAGATGGGCCCGAGCACCCACTAACATGCGGGGCCCGAACAAAGTCTTGTTTTATTTAAGCAGTTTTATTTGGGCCCCTAAACCAGAACTACTTTGGCCCCACTAGGGGCCTAGTAGCAATAACCATTTAATCTATTATGGTCATTTCAACGCCGTTTCTCATAAAGATAACGCTAATATGACTTATCCGACTTGATCTAAAGAGGTATTATGGTAGTTACACATATAAATTACAGTTTTGATGATTTAATGTAATTAAGTTTAAAATTATGATGTGATTGTTACGTGGTACCTAATATTTCGAAATATTTTTTTTGAGTTCATTTGAAGGAAGTTTCTTATATGATTTTAGTAGTGCCGTGTGCTTTTGAGAAGTAAATATTTTTAATAACAGGTATTGGTTTGTCAACACATATAAACATCAACAGCCTATTAGTGGTCACTACTGACCAAAGGTATTATAGTAATCAAATATTTATTGGCAGAAAAGTATCCACGTTTTCACTTCAAAAAAAATCAAAAGCTTTTGATTTTTTTAAGTGTAGAAAATCATCCAATGCCTTCTCTCGTCTTGGGCGAGGCGAAAGAGAGTGTCAGACTCATACTGACTAAAACCACCCGGTTTCGACACCTGCTCTTTGAGCCGGAGCCCCCGTTTTAAACGTTTTGGCCACCCCGCTAGGTAATTCACAGCTTCGGATCGGGCCTCCTGCCTTTAACTAACAAACTACTTCTAGCTTGGAAGACAAAATTGGCACTCTATCACATACCATAACGGGTAAATTCCTTGACTTTGACAAACCGATCGTTATGACAAGGAAATGATCAAAATAACTTTTCAAAGTATAGCCAACAGCGATAATACAAACACATACAGATTACTTTAGAGACACTATGAAGGACCAGTATAAACTGACCTTTGTATATGTACAAAGTTCATACAAAGCGAGAGCATGGTAAACTGGATTCTCTACTGTAGCTTGGTGTTGGGATAGCTCCAGGCAAACATGCACACCTTTGACATAATACACACATAATGGTCGGATAATGGCTCCAATCATTGGCACGATACTTACGTGTGATATGTGAACTACTGGTGCGTGTGTTCTATTCTCACCATTATAGTGATGGCAGGAAGTTGCAGATTAGTTTGTACTTTTCGAGGGCTGTTACGTCATTTTGGAATTTTGCAAGTATAAGGGGCTTTTCCTACCAGAGATGTGTTATGTAGCTATACTTACAAGATGAAATAGCTAAGCTATGAAACTACGTGACCATTTCCACTGATAGTAAACTATGTAGCTACATTGACAGCTTTCCTAAGATGCGGAGCTCGAGTATGCGATGTATCATAGGGAAGCCTATAAAACACGCATCCATAGCACGCATCTTTCCGTATAAAAACACAGCTTAGCTGAATTCCGTTTCCATCAGTGCTAAGCTAAGTGTACTAATGCATATGATTGGTAGTTAGCCAAACAAATCCACAGCAACGTAGCATACCACATTTCTGGTGAAAAAGCACCCTAACGCAGCTAATCAAGTAACCTCTTCTCGTCACTTGACTGTGTTCTAAACGTCAAAGAATATTAACAAAGAATTTACATTACATAGTACACATTAACAACACTGCAAAAACGCATAGTAATTGGACCATCAATAACCAATGAGCCCTTTCACAATAAAACGGCAACTCATGCCCAATCACCAATCAAAGATACTTTATCCCTCATTATAACAAAATTATAAATAAGTAAACCTCCATGCAATACTCATTGCCAATCTCCATACATTGCCATAAGCAGCCATATAAACTTTCATAGATATTTAATTAACCAATCAATCACTTGTACGTTACCACACCAAGCTATACAAAACCAGTATAACCTGACCGTCAAATGTGTGGAAAGGTCATACAAAGCGAGTTCATGATAAATTGGTCTTCTATACCTATGTGTAGTATTAACCAGTTTAAACTGACCGTCCGAATGTGTGGAAAGATTATACAAAGAGAGACTATGGTAAATTGGTCTGCTATAGCTTTAGCATTAACCAGTATAAGCTGACCGTCGAATATGTAGAAAGGTTATACAAAGCGGGACCATGATATACTGGTTTTGTATAGCTACATGTGCAGTGCATGATGGCTTATTACGTTAGCATGATGGCTGAATGACAGCGCATAACTCTTTGAAATGTCATGGTTTACTTTGGAGAAGTGATTTGTCATGAAAAGTAGGTGTTGACGGTGAAGGGAAATGTGAGAAAACGTAACATCATGAGAGGTTCAGAGGGCTTAGTACGAGTTTGTATTACGGTTAACGAGAGGGTTAGGCGCTCTGATTGGTTAGATCATTGACGTTGGCCAATCAGAGCGCCGAACGCGCTCTTGTTTTGTTTTCGTTCAACAGAAAGCTATTATTCCTCTTCCCAATTCCCGATTCCCCAACATCCCTTAAATTCCTAACCCCAAAAGGCCGGCTAAATGCAGGGGTAACGTTTAACGTTAACTGTATCGCCTCTGGTATTTCGGGTGTCCATGGACAGCGGCGATTATTTACCATCAGGTGATCCGTCAGCTCGTTTGCCGGCTTATACTCTTTATTGGTACTTATAACAAGACTGGTGAAAAGTGGGCGTACTATAAACATTATTTTTATGCCCACACCGTTGTGAAATTCAAGAGTAATGATGTTTATTTTACAAATATGGATGGGGGACACTGATCATTAAATTCAAATTAAGCCGGATATCATTCAGATTGCTCGTTGAGAATCATGCGTAACTCACACAAGGTCGATAGCCTTTTGACATAGGTAGTATGTTGTTTGCTGAAGACTTCAAGTTGCTATTAAAGGTATGTTTAAGAATATGTTCGTGATGTTAAAGTTCATTAAACACATTGTTGTATAAAGTTTCCTTCCTATATTGTTGATAGACGCAACTTGACGCCTTTTATCACCGAAAGGGTAGAAAGCTACTAAAACAATTGCTTACAAATACAGCGTTTCAAAATATTCAGTAAACCGACGGTAAGATAGTAAGGAGAATCTAAGTTTTCAAAGTCAAAGTCAAAATTAAAGGCACTTTTGAACGACAAAGAAATATAATAATGAACAAGTTGTCTCAATTGTGACAAAAGTATTGGGCAAAATAATTATGGTACTGATGCATACTAGATGTTCTGGATGATACATTTATAATGCTACGGGGTTATTTCAATTCATTTTAGAAAATTATTTCATGTCTCTCATAATATAAACATCGAAAAGTGTTACATTTAGCATGATGATTACATGCACAATATAACTAAGCACATATACACAAGCACATATTGACAATCATTATGTTCTCAAACAACGATTGCATAATAGTGCGTACCCAAGCAATGTTTTGGCATAACTCTTTAAGTGTTAAAGCAAATATTATGCAGGTCAATAGCTTAGGTAAATAACTACCGTTGGCTAAAGTTTCAGTCAATAATCACGTAAAACGAGCTAAATGGATCGGTGAGAAAGTAGGACAGAGATTCTAGGAAGACTTCAAAGCTTCTAGACAGACTATAGATAGTGATAAGGAATTTCATTCTTTGAAAGAAAATACAAAGGTAGAGTGTATACTATTTCGGAGCTGCGGACTAACTAGCAGGTTTACTAGGGAATTGGTTTTGATCCAGTAAGCGTCTGACCCTCCCTCTTGTCTCACCCAAGGCAGGAAAGGGCATTGGATGATTTCGTTAAAAAAGTGTATGCATACACTCTTTCTATAGTGGCTATAGCATACACTCTTTCATCTAAAGGTGTTTATTAAACATTTCTAAATTGGACGATTCAGTCAAATTTTTGCCTAAAACAGTAGATAGTATCTACCTACGCAATAACATAATACCAATAGGTGATTCCTGATAAGCCAGATCGGGTAAATAGCACTTTGTAAGTAAGCTGATGTTATACCTTAAGTACGAACTTCAAACACTAGCATGACATCCTTTCTAAAAGCCGGTAACGCGACCATGGTGATCTCCCTGGTGTTGCGGGTGTCCATGGGCACTGATCAGCTTACCATCAGGTAAGTCTCGTCTGCTCGTTTGCCACCTATTACCATATAATAAAGTATGGGCTAGGCGGGTAAATGAAACTCATACCACCAAAAACGCAAAGACAAACATCCAAACACACCCGTTTTGACAACAAACATGATGTAAAATCATGTACCAAGCCCAAAACAAATTCATTCTCAACACTTTTTCCTAACAGAGTCATTAATATAATAGATCTATGACATTTATTAGAATTGTGCTTGTACATGCGTGGGATTTCATATTTCTTGTTCAGATATCATCGTACACTGTTGTAAGGTAACTTGTTATCTTTGCTTTAATTATTTGGGTTACGATTTGCACGCAAACAATGCGTTCTTTTTGATGTGGTATTCAAACTAGCTGTGCAATTTGAATTAAGTATTGTGTTTGTTTATTTAAATTAGATTGTGGATTATTATTATCTAAATAATTATATTTTTGTTACAAAATATTTACTTTGATCAATGCACGATTATTTTTTTCATTAAATATTATCTTGGTCCTTTCGTAAGCTTTTGAAGGCTTAATCTTCTTATGAGATCCTTTCAATTCTTTGAATTGACAAAATAATTCTTAGAATTGTTAGTCTCCACAAAACTCAATGTAGCAGAAAATATAGAAGCAGATATTATTATAGTTAATCTATTTTATCATCGACTGGTGTTCCCCAGGGAGACGTTATAGGTCCATATTTTTTTTCAAAAATGCTATAACGATATCTGCCTCGTTGATCTAGTGGTTGCAAGTACGACTGCCAGGTCAGGGGTCAGGCAAAGTATTACTATATATTTCAGTTTAAAAAAAAATTGTAGTAGCACGGAGCAATCGCAATAGGCTCACCCCCTATTACATGACAGCGGCATTACGTGCCGTAGTGCACCTCTGCATACCCCTTTGAGGATAAAAGGCATGACAATACAACTACAGCTATAACAATATAAACAACACTATTTTAGTGTTGTTTATATTGTATTGTATATTATATTGAAATATTTTTATTTCATCACTACACAACAAAGAAAACATCTTCAAATAAACACGAGATCAATGAACAGCAAAAACGCTTTTAAACATCTATCCGAGTGGATGATTATAGATATTATTTAAAAAATACGTTTCTCAGCATGAGAGAGAAGTTATAACTTTATAAGTGATAGTAACATCTGCCATAGTAACGCTAGGAGATATTATGATGTAACATAATGACACACGCGGAAGCTACTGACCTTTCAGTTTTTGTTATTCACATAATATTTGTACGGTACGTATTATGTATGCGTGTGGGTATAATAGTGATATATGTGTACTGTGTTGTCTGGAGATAGTTGTGAGGTTTTCACCTTCGAAGAGATCGTTGATTGTGGAAGTAGATATTTGTTTGGTTATATATTTTGTTGTTCTGTAAGATTTTTTTATTGTTAAATGGGCCGACGTTTGGCCGCTATCTCACCTGATGGTAGGTGAAGATACGGCCTACGGTGGAACACGTCTGCCCATAAGCAACCTATTCACTCAGGTTTTGAAGACACCCAGGTTATACCCTGTATAGATGTAGTGGATTTTGATCCTTTCTTTCTAATATACACATACATAACATCACGCCATTGAAGTCCCGAAGATGTGAAGTAGAGGTAAACTTTTACAAAGTAATATCTATTTTTCATCAATTGTATGTTTTGTGCCCCATAAAGTAAGAGGGTATAAAGTAAGAGATTTGCGCTTAGAAACTTTTAGTGTGGGGGAGCCATGCTACGACATGAATGGACCTGCTCGACCGGAGTGATATACCACGGCTTCACAGAAAACCGATGAGAACCAAATCTTGCGTTGTGTTTCGTTGTTGTGTGAGTGAGTTTACCCAATTATCTCCCTTCTCAAATCCCGATTTCCCATCAACCTTTAAATTCCTAATCCCCAAAAGCCTGCGACGCACTTGTAACGCCTCTAGTGTTCCGGGTGTCAATGGGCAGCGGCGATTGCTTGCCATCAGGTGATCCGTCTGCTCGTTTACCGGTTTATACCATAAAAAACGCTGTCTTTCCATTAGTCATACAATCACTTAGTAACCAGTACATTTCACAAAACTAGGTCCCGTCAACGACTAAAACAATGCTAAAAGCTCTTACATTGGCACTATGATTAGCACAAAATAAAACAAACATTGGCATAATACAGCCAACATTTGCTAAAGTCCCCTCTATTGCGAAACTCCCATTACAAATATTGGCCAATTGCTGCAAACTGCATTGGCCCTGGACATTGGACGCGGTCCTTGTCAAATATTTCGTAACTTGATACTTAGACCAACTTATGATATATGCAGATATTATTACTTGAGGATAAAAGCTGTTTTTTTTTTTGTTAAGAAGTGGTTGCTATGGTAACGGGTTTTTTTATTGGGAGGAAAATTAACTATTAATATCCTTGTTTTTTTCTACATACATAAGAATAAAACAATATATTTTTAAATTTTTGTCGGTCTGTTTGTTTTAGTTAATCTCTGAAATGGCTAGACCGATTTTGACGAGACTTTTATTGGTAGGTAGCTGATGTAATAAATGACTAATGATATTTATTTTTGCAAATAGGTTACGAGATAACACTCTTACACGTCAATCTCTAAATAACTGTAATATGAGGCCGGTTATTAAGACTATACTTTTATTATCCGAAGCTGCGGACTACCTAGTGGGTTTACCGGAGCTCCGGCTCGAAGGGCAGAAGTAGGAACAGGGTGGTTTTTAGTAAATAAGAGTCTGAGACTCCTTCTCGCTTCGCGGGAGAAGTCATTGGATGAATTATCCCCTTTAAAGATAGCCTACTTTTATTAGTAACAAAGTCGGTAATCCAGGCTAGTGAAGCCGCGAAATTATATTTTTCTGGCATGAGCTAGTAAGATAATATAATTTAATGAACTTTCCTAACTCAAACTAGACACGACGCAGACAATATCCTGACTCATTGACTCGTCTATTAGGTAACAGTTATAAAAGATCACATAAAATCCGTAATATTTATGTAAATCTGCACTTTATGCTAATGAGCTTAAAATTTAATTCAGATTGGTTGTCGAACGTGTAACGCTATAAGTTAATTCTGTTGATATGTTTGTAAGTAATTTCTTTGTTGAATCTCAATTGTTATGTATGTTTGTATGTATGTAATTAATTACATCTGTAAGTCGTTAATGCGACTGCCGAGGGTTTCGGATTTGATTTCCGGGTCGGGCACATATTGCTGGGATTTTTTTGGATTTTTCGACAATTTCACAGTATCAGTGCTAGTCTAAAATTGTGCCAATAGGCTTACCCCTAATTACATGGGGCTTATAACACAAAGAAAAGGATGGATGTACATTTCAGTGGCATTAAGTGCCGTATTGTGCAAATCTGTCTACCTCTTCGGGTATAAAAGGCGTGACGATACGACGACACCTTTAGACGAAAATGTATTCTAATCGGTTCAGTTATTTAGATGTAAAAACATAACAAACAGGCCAACAAAAGCTTTACAAAAATACATTAGTAAGATTGAATTTATTAGAATTATTTATGAAAGGCAATCCATATCTGAGAATGCTTTTAAATTTATTTTTTCTCATATTTTTGCATAACGGAAATTATGCAGACATTGTCAATATTATAGATTTCGTGTAATATTTACATAATATTGCATATTACATTACATAATATCTAAGTATGTTATGTGCCCCGAAATATTGGGCACAGATAGATGCACAATAATGCAAATTAATATAATGCATTACGTTATTATTTACTTAATGCTATATAGAATAAAATCAAGCGTTACAGACGATCAAGGCGAGGCGTACATTAGATTTTTAGTTCTATAAGCGGAATTAAAACTAGAAATCTAATGTATTGTAACTTATGTGATTTTTTGCTGACTATAATGTAGAGACGGTCTGGTAGAACTCATTTGCTGGTGCTTTTTGTATGGTATAAGCCGGTAAACGAGCAGATGGATCACCTGATGGTAATCAATCGCCGTCGCCCATAGATACACGCACCAGAGGCGTTATAAGTGCGTTGCCAGCCTTTTGGGGGTTAGGAATTTAAAGGTTGTTGGGAAATTGGGAAGATTGGGTAGGGGGTAAAACAAACCCCTCTTGCTACGGACTACCTAGCGGGTTTACCGGGGTTCCGGCTTGAAAAGCAGGAGTAGGAATGGGGTGGTTTTTAGTCAATAAGAGTCAAGAAGTCATTGGATGATTATCCCCCTTAAAAAAATGGCAAACCCCTCTTTTATAGATGAGGCTCATATTTCAGCAGTGGACTGTCACAGTATATATGTATGAATGTATGTATGTAGATATGTTAATATGTTACGTACTCTTAGACTCAATAACTACGGTATTACTAGATTTAAAACACAATAGGAAAAATTACATCACATTTACATTATGTTTATTTACGTAACTAAAAACCTTTATGGAACCACACGGTTGCTATATCGGAAGAGTTCAAAACCAAATCGATACAAATATCGATACATTATCGATAAGTTACGCTGATTCGATACTATTGTACTGTAATGTTGGCAGTATTGCGTTCCGATTCACAATAATAAAACCTCTTTGGTAGCTGTGTTGTAAGGTTTTTAGTGTGCGGTTTTTGTGTGACGTAATTGTTATGATTTGTGTAGGGGTGAACGAGTGATGATATGTGTATGGTGTATGAAATCGGATTATGTGGCAGTATTGAGAATTTCGCAATCGAAAATTTCACGGAAGACAGTCCAAATAATTAAGAATTATTTGATCATATGCTTTACAATAGGTCCTTAACTGTCAAGATCGAAGTTAATAAAACTTTTAGGCTTTTTTCGGTATTTCGAATAATTTTCTCGAGTAATTTTCTCAGCAGTCTTCTCAGTTGTCAGAAGTCTGGAATTGTACCGGTTTATGGAAATAGGATTACCCCCTATTACATGACACTTATAACACACATTTTAAAAAGTGGATGTACATTATACAGTGGCATTACGTGCCGTAATGTGCACCTCTGCCTACCCTTTCGGAGAAAAAAGGAGTGACGATACATATTATATCTAATCCCTTCTATTCCTTAGTGAGCTCCCATGTTACTCACAGTAAGAGTAGCCAACATAAACGACTTAGACAAACACAGTGACTTACAGCTTACCTTATAAGGTAATAATCGAAAGTTTGAATGCTAGGAAGTCGGAACATATGTACGTACGAGTCATACGACCAAATACATAGTTCACATGTCTTGTTAGTTCGCAAAGATTAGATCTTAGTAAAGTGCATCCAAGTTTGCGTTTGGGGAAAGCTGCTATAGATATTTAATATGTGATATGTATTATGAATGTATATTTTATGATAAAGCCGGTAAACGAGCAGATCA
Source organism: Spodoptera frugiperda (assembly GCF_023101765.2). NCBI lineage: Eukaryota > Metazoa > Arthropoda > Insecta > Lepidoptera > Noctuidae > Spodoptera > Spodoptera frugiperda. Next base: position 9,476,232 of record NC_064221.1, read on the forward strand.
CCTGATGGTAAGCAATAGCCGCTGCCCATGGACACCCGAAGCACCAGAGGCGTTACAAGTGCGTTGCCGATTTTTTGGGGGTTAGGAATTTAAGGGTTGTTGGGGAATTGGGGATTGGTTAGATTGGTAATTGGCCTCCAGTAACCTCACTCATACAACGAAACACAACGCAAGCGTTGTTTCACGTCGGTTTTCTGTGAGGCCGTGGTATCACTCCGGTCGAGCCGGCCCATTCGTACCGAAGCATGGCTCTCCCACACTTAAGCATACTACGGTAAACATTAGTCTTTTGACCGTTAAAAGTTTATTCTTTAAACTGAGAATATATATCTTTGCCATAGGCACCACACAGGCATAAATACCTCAAAGCATTACATGATGAAGATGATCAACGTCACGCCTTTTATCCCCGAAGGGGTAGGCAGAGGTGCACATTAAGGCATATAAAGCATTATACTAAAGAAAATATTCTCTTAATACCTTTCTAAAACGTACCTAAAGTCGTTGGGTCAAGTGTCATAATGATATGACAACTGAGTGTTATGTAATGTGACGTGTAACAGTGATTCGAAGAGTATTCGTGGCATACATCTCGTTTATGTAAGCGACTGTACATCATTTTTGTGTGAGCAGACGAGCGGTTGTATTCAGTTGTGTTGTATAGTTATATTACTAATGTTATTACTGTGAAAGTTTGTATGTATGTGTGTTTGTTTGTTACTTCTATTCACGTCAAAACAGCTAGCGCTTAAGATATCAATTTTGGAACAGGGGATTGATCCTTTGGTCTGTACTTCCATAGTGCCACTTTTTTCACCGTAGCGCGAGCGAATCAGCTTGTAGAAGCTAGTATCTTATAAAACGACAATTAAAGTTCACTAATATATCCATCCGTAATTTCAATAGATTTTCTATATAAAATACTATTTTCTATAATTCGCCATTGACTGTACAGTGTTCTACGGAAATCTTTATTTTTATGGCATAAGCAGGTAAACGAGCTCCTCAGCCATTTTGAAGTGATCGAGTAACAAACATACACGCAAACCCATAAACTCATGAACATTCGCATCTATAATATTATTAGTAAGATAAAGTTAATACAATATATATTATATTATTTTGCTCTGAAATCGTAAGAGAAACGAAATTTAGAGCATTTAAGCACATAATTTTAGAAATGTAACGAAGAAATGTTTTTGACGAACAAATAATGGTTTATTTTTTTTTTTTTTTTTAAACGTTGCCCCACATTAGGATTTTCTCCTGTGTCGTGGGTGCGTTTACAAACATACAATTCCACATGCACATGAGAAATGATTTTTTTACCACGTATTATGAATTCATATTCAAAGAATTTGAATATGATTGCTTTTCTTACTGTGATATAATTGTTATATCATTTGTGGGTAACAATAGCAGCTTTATACCTACATCGCGACCTTAGTACAAAGTAACACAGTCTACAAAAATGCAACTAGTGTCGCAAATAGATAAACAATAAGGTATCCAATGTAATAACAAGATAAACATCAACCTATTGTACGAAAATATGACATAATTACAACTCAATTGCAATCACCTTTTTTCTAGATATAAAGAACTTATCTTTGATCAACGAAGCACAAGACTGAACAAAGCATCGTCTATAGGATTACAAAAGATGTTCTAATTTACACTATTTTATATAAAAAAACTATTTAGGTCTTGTTAAAATCTAGATTTTTGACTTTCACATTCACTTTTTCGAGAAAAGGATTGGATTAGAACATTTACTCGTGAGTTGGTTATTGTATAATTTTTATATAATCTTTTTTTTAAGTATCGTACATAAAAAATTAAACGGGCGTTTATGTGAATTTTATTGGTGTAATTAAGACTTGAGTTTTGCAAATGTAGGCGTTTGTAATAGTTCTGTCTATTTTTAGTTTTACTGAAGAGTGAGTCTTTATGTTTATATTTGTTACTTTTATGCAAATTAGAGCCTAATAATATAATTCTTCTAATACTATGCATACATAAGAAATTTGAACTCAGGAGTTGTACAAATTAAGATACATTTTTTTAGCAACTTAAGTGTCGCTAAAAAAATAAATATTAGCGGATAATCCCCCCAATATTTAATTTGCTATATTTTTATTGTTAAACTAGCTGTTGTCCGTGACTTTGTCTGCGTAGAATAATGATATTAGCTATAGCTAGAATCAGTTAAAGTTTTTAAAGTCAAAGTCAAAGCATTTATTTCAATTAATCCTTAGGTAATTAGGCACTTTTGAAATGTCAAATTGAATTGTTCGTCAGTCGGTCTGTCAGTGAAGCTAAGTGCTCGTTCCAAAGTGTTTCAATTTATCTCTTTAGTATAAAATAAATAAACAAACAATCTATTAAAACAAAGTTCTATTTAACAACAACCATATTAAACAAATCCCCATAAAATAATTTAACGAGCTTCGAATGTAGCAATACGATTGATGTGGCACTTTATATATTCAGATTATACAAACAATGGTTCCATAGTGTGAACTTTATGTGTGGGAAATATAGCTAGGTATATTCTTTTATAAACTATTTGATATGCATATTACCGCAATGTAGTGTAGTTTGAATTTATAATTCTGTGGTATTTTGTTTGTTTCTTTTATGATTGTGTTATTGATATGTACATAGTTTGTTTTGCTATGGGAATAGTTAACTTATACTTAAAACTTGTGCTCTTGTATAGGTACTAAGAATATAATCATGTATTTTTAAAATGCAAATCCTTAAGGTTGATTATTTTTTAATAGATTGTTGGCTATTAGGCTCTAGTGATATTAGGCTCCGCCTCGAAAAGCAGGAGTAGACACAGGGTAGTTTTTAGTCAGTAAAAGTCTCTCCTAAGGCATAAGACGATATAGCCTCTCAAAAAAAGCCTAAAGAAAAGTGAGTACGTAATTAAATGTGCCAATCACTATTATACAGGTTATACATTATACCTATAATGTATACCTAACGTGTGATAGGAACGAGCTTATTCCTCTGCGCTGAGTAAGGAATTACAAAAACAAAATCGTCATATAATATTTTCTGGCATTCAAAAATGACTTTTATAAACACATCCATTTATACTAAACACAAAAATATCGATAAAAAACCGCTGCGTCTCAAACGCCGCGTTCAAACTGCTCGTCTACTACAAATGAACTCAAACACTCATTACATCAGAGGTCATGAAACGAACAAAAATTCAAAAAACAATAGTTTTCTTTTACACAGTTCTCACTCGTAAAATAACAAATATTTGACCCTTAGAATGAGAACAGCATATTTACCCGACTTTTAGGAAGTATCCATTATGACTTAATATCACCACGGTGGAAGTAATCCATTGTAGTTTTCACGGGTCATAATGGCCAAATCTGTCCATTGTCTACGCCGCTCAAGTCAATGGGCGTTAAAACGAAACAAAACCGTCAATTATTGCATTGTATAACTTATCTCCGTGAATTACGGTGTCAATTTGGTTGACATGAGATTTTTATCTTAAGCGCTATTGTAGTAAATGGAGTTGTGTTATGTATTTTGTTGTAAATACGACAGTTTAGTACAAAGTTTAGAGATTAGTATTATGGTGTTTTTCTACCAGAGATGTGCTATGCAGCTATGCTACGAAGATGTAATAGCTAAACTGTGAAAGTATGTGACCGTTTCCACTGATACTAAGCTATGTAGTTGTAGGAGGAAGATGCGTATATTGACAGTGGGGTATCTCTCCATATAAAAAACATAGTTTAGCTGAGTCCGTTTCTACCAGTGCTAAGTTATGTGGACAAATGAATATGATTGGTGGACGCAAAATGCATCCACGTAGCATAGCACATCTTTGGTAGAAAAGCACTCTAAAAAGGTTTGAAAGTATCCGATATTTGGTAACAAAACACTTCTTTAGCAATGAGATCAAAAACCATATTATATTTTAACTGATAGAAAGGATATGGCAATACGCTCTTGCCTCGCCCAAGGCGGGAGAAGTCATTGGATGATTTTCTCCTCGTCAAACAAAAAGGAACCTTATTATCTTCTAACTAGCATGCAATTCATTAAGTGTAATGAAACCTCTTGTTTCTACACATGCAGATAAAATCGTTTGCCTAGATATATTTTTATCTTAAACAAAAAATTAATCATGCAAGACTAGGAATTCTCATGAAATTGTTATGACATGAAGTTACTGAAACAATTGACATAACACGTACATATTTCGTTAATTTAACATAGAGTCTACATACGATACATACTCATAATATATAATTTTATTATAACTTTCGTGAGACACACTAAATTAATTATTATGTTATCGGCTTACTCGCGTAACTGTTTGACGAGGAACTCGACTAGTTTCATGCTCATATATATTTTTTACATCGTCACGCCTTTAAGCCCGGAGGCGTAAGCAGAGGTGCACAACATTATGGCACGTAATGCCGCTATACAATGTACACCCACTTTTTACAATTTATGTTATAAGTCCCATGTAATAGGGGATGAGCCTATAGCCATTTACTGGGCACAATTCCAAACAGCGTGCTACTACTGAGAAATTTTCGAAAAACCGTACAAAGCCGGAGAAAAGTCCAGTTATACTTTGCCCGACCTGGCAATTGAACTCAATACCCCCTGTGCAGCAGTCGTACATGCGACCACTCGACCAACAAGACAGTCCCTGCAAATTATCTAATTAACTTTTTGAACACTTAGTTCTTATACGTATTGCTCTAAATACTGCCTACTTTAATACGTTAGCATATATCGGATGATTGCAACATTAGGCTCAGGTTACACGTACAGTAATTGTTCATTGTGGTACCAGGTTTGATTCCCAGGCTTATCAAACAATAGATTTATCTATCTGGTTATGGTAATTAAACCTTGACTTGTTTTACTTTGATCTTTGATTTGATTTTGAATTGAGGTTAGTTTTGATCAAAGTTGTCAAGTCTAATGTTGGGATTTTTTGACTTCAAAAGTTTATAGTCAATTGTTTGTATAGTTGTTATCTAGAATAGAAATAGGTAGTTTATCTATATACTAAACTTTACTTGTAACGTGGGAGAGCTTTATGCCAGGGCCTTTTAGAAAATCGTCGTGACACGTTTCGTGTGTGTGAGTGAGGTTACCGGAGGCCTTCTAAATAGTTTTTTTTTGGTGTAATTTGGCTGGTTAGTTCAGGCTAACTAAAAGCAGGAGTAGGAACGGGGTAGTTTTAAGCGTCTGACAATTTTTTTGCCTCGCCCAAGGTGGGAGATAACATTGGATGATGTTCCCCCACAAAAAAGGTGTGATGATTTACCATCAGCTGATTGTCTGCTGGTTTCTTTCTAAACTGGTTTTACTTATCTTAACTTGTTTGTTTGTGTGTAAAAATTTAGTAATTGGAATTTAACCCCTTTGTGACATCCGATCGATCTGATATTTGGTATACACTCTTAATCTTGATGACCATACAATATAAGCACATTAAAACAGTTTAAAATAAAATAAAGTATTTTTATCTAATACCAAAGTTAACAAATACTTAATTATTTTCTCCTTTTTTCAGATGGTGCGCTTATGCGCTGTAGTGGCGTTATGCGCGCTCGTTGCGTGCGCCGGCGCAGCCGAGAGCTCCTCTCGTTTCCGTAAGTATTATTATTACTAATTTAAATAATCGCCATTTTTATTACGCACTCTGCAGATTTAATTTATTTAATAATTATGCAAATTGTGTTAAGCACTTTTATAATAAGAATTTAGAAATTAATAGAGCACATGATATGAGATAGGTATTTAAACAAAATTATGCTAATTGTGTTGCTTAATAGTAGGAAAGTGTGGTAGGTTATGTCTGTTTGGTTGAGTTGTTGTAAGTGTAATTGCTGAGTAAGAGGTCTCGGGTTCGTAGGTACTAAATAGAGTATTTTCAGCATTATTTCTACACATTAGGCAGATACTTTAGAAGAAATACTTTATTAGACCATTTGAGTGGCGAAAAACTAACCTTTTTAAAAGGCCAGTAATCGCTTACCATGTTTTCCATTCTATAAAAAATAATTTAATGGAAAGCAGGTAGCAAATATTGCATTAAATGCCAGCTGTACTACAACAGAGGTGACACGCAAACCAAAAATAACACTTAGGCCACCAAATACTTATAAAATGCCGCTGGTCGTTTCTCAGTGGCTATTCACAACATTAGGACATACCCAGGTCCAACAGAAACAAAAGACAAACAATGTAGTAGCCACATTATTAGTGGACAATACGCAGTGTGGAGTCTGCGTAAGACTTGAGCAAACAAATATTATGCGTTTCGCACATATCCTGTAGAACTTATGTCATATTTCTATGTGTTTATTGTTTACATTGTTTGGTATTTACTGGGTTGTGTAGGGTTACCATTACAAGATGTTAAAATGGGTACCTAATGCCTAAGGAGCTTTAAAAGTATTTGCTACGGCTTTAATGGGAGGTAGTGTTGTGTTTGAAGATTACAGTAGTAAATATAAATTATTTATATGAGTATTTTCTTTTCATTCAGTTTGTTATTAAAGAGCTATGTCTTTCATTATTTCGTGTGTATTTGGGAACCACTTTTGCAGAGTAGAGTCAATGTTAATTTAACTGCTTTAATTTAAATTGATTTAACTGGTCTAGGGTACAAAATTTCTTAACTATTGTAATCTTCAAACACAACACTATCTCCCATTAAAGCTGTGGTACATACTTTTAAAATACCTCATATATTAGAGGTATCTAGTTATCTTTGGGAGGAATTGTCAGAATAACATTGATTGTGCGCATCAAAAAACCGATTTTCTTTGTTATTTATTACTTTAGGGAATCGAACTTTATACCTCGTTATCGGCAGTCACAGTTGCAGTCATTTAAGCAAGTAGAAATTCGAAAGATAAAGAAAAAATATAATTTGAATATTACAATTTCGCACGAATATTCGAGATGTAAATTGGAACAAAGAAAAGTACTATGCTATTTGGAGATGCACTATAAAGCCACTAAACCCACCGACTTAATATTGCACTACACACAAAAAAGTTACCAAGGCTTCAAATCCCAAACTCTCATCAAAGAATAATAAATCATACAACAAATAACTTAAAGTTCACAATCGCACATGCACCAAAATAAAACCATTATTGAAGAAATGCACATACATTGCCTAACGCATGGTAGCCCTACACACACATACGTAAGCTAAAGGTTTAAAGCCACATTATTGACAACAAAGTAACGCTTTACATTTTATGTGTTCCTGGTACCTGGGGCTGACAATTGGTTTCAGCACTTTCACCTTTGCTAGTTAATTATGTAATTTAACTGCATAATAAGCCTTAATATTGTCTTTTATTTCCTTAAACGGCTGTTTAGAGTTCAAATAGACCAAAAGCAGTGTTACTAGATGAGTATGCTTAACTAAATTAGCATGAAATCTAATCCAATCAGATAACCTCGTCTTCCAAGCGAGGAGACCCTTCTGCAGAGGTGGTTTATATTGCAACAGTGAACTGTTAGGGCTTCTGATGATGACTAATTCAAAGTCAAAGTCAAATAAATTATTCCAATTAAACCATACACTTAGGAACTTTTAAAACGTCAACAATAGTATCATTATTAAAAAGTATTATTTATATGCATTTAAAAAATCACTTAAAAATACGCAAGTATTGCGTAATTTTGAGACTGCAATGAGAAAAATTGTTTACAAATAAACTCATGCATAACAAAATCGATACAAATGCAAAGTAATCGATTCTTAAAGCTTAAAATCGGTTTGCACGAAATAGAAAACGGATACCAAATATAGCCTTGGCTGTATAAGTTTTGTATGAGAAAAAGTCATACAAGACTCATACACGTCTCATACAATAGGTAAACAATGTCACTTTTGGGGACCCATTACGTAATTATGTAATCGCGTGAATTTTACACCGATTGTCCGATTATGTCCGATTATAAAAACTGTCAATGTTGTCAAAGCTGAGTATTGTCTTTTGTTTATTTTTGCATTTGAAAAAGGATGATTAATAGGTGTTAGGTATGGAATATAATGATAAGGTTTATTAATGAGAAATATTAGAAAAAATCTACATACATATAGGTACATATTATTTTTATAAACAAACATTGCTAGTAAGAGTAGAAATTATCTACAATAGTGATAAATATCGATTACTGCATGATGATTTAAAATCGATTTAAATAATTATGATGCTATCTATGCTTGTATTATTTTGAATTAGAAACTTCATGTCACGATTTTGCATAGCAAAATTAATTTTGACTCATTATTTATGAAAAAATATTCAATATTGTTTATTTTAAATTAGGTATTAATGTAAATAAATAGGTGTAAATTATTTTCTTCTTATTGTAAATATTTTATAAGTGTATATAAAAGATGCATGTTAATTATAAGTCTTAATTTTAAGCTTTTTTCATTGTATATTTTGTATAGAAATCAATATGTACATAGTTCTCTGTAGTTAGAATATTTCTTTCTTGTTCTACCAATTTAGGGAGAAAACTCTCCTCTTTCTTTTTTTCATTATGTATTTAATATACATCCCCAACATTTTTTACCAGGAAAGGGTTTATACACGTGTATCTGTAAAGTACTCTCTCTATAAGTATATACGTTTTTTTCTTATGTTCATTAAAATAATCGGTAAATTCGGACCAATATGATAAAATTATACGCCTCTTACGCTACTGAATCAACATGCGTTGTGGTTGTATATTATTTACTTGTATAAGCCCTTTTTTAATAATTCTATAATTATTACATGTACATGTTTTGAATATAGATTAATTGTAATATGTTTTACAGAACCAAGAAAACGTAAGACTGGTACGTACACTCAAACATACAAACTTTTATATGTAAACTTTTCGTTTTGGGTCCATCACTGATCATTTAATCACATTATTTTCGATACACTACTGTGTGGGGTTCAAAAACACACGATCTCCGTAAAAAATATGTCAGAAATATATATATTTTTTGTTAAAAGTAACTTATTATATTTTGTAATGCATTAGTCAAATTAAAACTTCTGTTGTTATTGCATCACGTTTAAATTATCGTAATATTACTATTTTAATTATGTAGTATCACTTATTATATGACATTAGTATTGAAATTCACTCTTATATATTTTATAGGGTTTGAATTTGTGGTGACCCAAAATAATGTATCTTATAACATTTTGCCACACTCACACTGTCCTTTGTTTGTAAACAAATAACAACCATTGAGATAAAACTGTTAGTAACACAAATCAAAATACCTAACATAATATACTCATTGTTCTTTGGAAAGACAAAAATAACGGAATTTTGTACATTTCATATTGCCATAGCTTCATTAGACCATATTTATGAGTAAAAAATGTGTTCGTAAATACAAAATAATGTTCATAATTTAATTCATAATAATAAGTAAATCAGAACAATTTAGTTTTACTTCTGACTACATTCAGTCTTCTGTTAATTCAATGTTTACAAGCAAATGACACCAATCACATTCACTCCACGCTTCTAGAACTCACTTCTTGTTACTTCTTTATGTTTGACTATTCTTCTTGTAACTTCTTGACACTATTACACTCACACGGCTTCGCCCGCACTTGCGTGGCACTTCTATTTTACTTTTATTTCTGTTTTTCTATGTAGGTCTCATTTCTTTTAAGATTTTGATACAATATACTACGTCCTTTATTCACTGATAGAAGGTAGAGGTGCTTATAATAAATGTTACTATTCATTATTTAATAATTTTTATTAATTTGTGTATTGGCTTCTGTGTAATACAAAACGAGCCTATTTTCATGAATACAAATAATTCCAGATTCTACATGTGTTATACTGAGAATTACGAAAATTGAAAATCCGGAATTCCGAAATTAAAATACGGATTATTAAAAAAATATCGGTTTTCTCCACATGACTGTAGAGAAAATCTTAAAAAATCGGTACGTTCGATTTAAAAAGAACATGTTTTATTTTTATTACGCATTCGGGAAATAAAACACAAATAATTATGTGCAAATAAAATAATACCAACGTCACTACACTAGATGATAAAGTGCGATTATATTTAAATTCTATACGCAATCCACGTTTATACGGTACATTATTCTAATATTATTTGTAACCGTCATATTTATGTTTCTAATTAATTCATCATACTTTCCAGTTGTCTTCACTTTCTATACGTTTTTATTGTTAATGTCAGTATATTACGGTCTAATGAGTTTAAACATATAATTTGACTTTTTGCCATACTATTTATCGATCTAACTGATCTTACTCCAAACCATCTGGATCGATCAAGTGACAAAAATCGGTATTGATACAAAAATATCGGTTTAAAATAAATCGGTTACTAAACCGATTTTAATCCGAAAAATTTTTTCGGGTTACATATTAAAAACATTTTTGGCTACATAAAAATCGGATTGGATCCTTGAGTTATCCTAGAAAGTGTTTTAATTTTGTCATAGGTTCTATCGCAAAGCCCCATAGAATCTGGGCTTATCGTTACACGCAATAGGCTCATCCCTTATTACATTTGAGCTAAATATGCACCTTTGCCTACCTTTTTGAGAGATAAAATACGTATTGTAATCATATTTTGCACTTTAATAATTTTATTCCACTTTAAATACTTCATCATTACCCAATTTCTATGCAAATGGTTTTGAGCCGTAAAATAGATTTATTTTTTTCCTTTAAATTTTTAGGTGCCAATTAAATTGATGTAAATAGTTCATAATTTAATAAATTATGATATAATTTTATATTAATGTCTTCAGGTATTCTTTTATTTATCTTTATAAAAATGTCTTCAGTTGTACTATTCTTATCTTTTTCTTACTTTTAAGTTTGGGTTTGTGACTATTTTTAGACTATCTCTTATGTTTCTTATTCTTTTGTAGTGTTTAATGGTATCTTTATTCTTTGTTTTTTCTTTTGTCTTTTTACTTTTGTATTTTGTAGTTAGATTTAACTTTTTCTTACTTACTTATGTCTTGTAGTTTTGTATGCTTGTAGTTTTAATGTAGTTGCTTATTTTCTTAGTTTGTATTTAGAGCTACTAATATTACCTAATTGTTATTTTCTTTAATCTTATTAATTTAATCATTTGTATGTTTAATTCTGTGACTGTACTATGTAACAACTTTACTGGTTTGTGGTCAAGACTTGTTTTTATATTGATTGAAGTAATGTTCATTTTTGATTGTATCACATAGGTACATGTTCTGGTGCCTGAATCATTTTACAAAGGCACGAACTTTTTCTCTGGCCGTTGCGTGGCAGCCGGTGGCCCAGCTACCGCGTCAACTGAGCAGTCTTAGACTGCGACAGATTAATTTCTATTAGATTTTTTATAGTAATCACTTTTAACCATGTAAATCTGCAGATACACTATGTGTACCTAAAAGACTGATGAAACACTTCAATACAATTCTTAAAGGTATTTTAGCAACTCTGCTTGGCTAAATAAAATATCTTTCAATATTCAATCAAAATATGAACAAGTCTTGGCTTGACCAGCTCATTATCTAATCACTCTACCACCTCTTCATCTTCTGTCGACCTCTTCAAGATCTGACCTTCCAAGAACATCTAACTGGTAGAAAGTAGTTGGTGGAGGACCTTCAAACTCTTGGATGCTGATGAAGACCATGGTTTCCAGCGGACCTCCAGGCTGATAAGCAGATGGAAGTGGATGATATGGTGAACAACCTTCTTCAGTGGATCCAGGGCCTCTACCAACAGAAGAACAGGAAAGGTGCAGATTAGTGTTAAGACTTAGGTTATAGTTTAGTTTTAAGTGTATTGTTATTACAGTTCTATTCTAATGGTTATAAGGATGATTTTTGAATGTAAAATTGTTTAATTAGGTGATGTAGAGAAGACAGATATTTTGAAAAGTTTGGTTTACAACGAAAGCAAATAACTGAAATAGGTCTTTAAACACAATATCACAAATCACTATTTCCAGCATAGCACTAGCACACTTGGGTAGCAGAGAAGCAATCATCAATTTCATTAAAAGAATCTTCACTAATCTCTCCCCCATATACTTTCAGCTCGTCAGTACTTCGGAGGGAAACCAGAGAAACCGAGGCCCTTTGAACCGGCAAACAACTATCTTCCACCTGCCACTGGGTACCCAGCCGCTGGAACCCGTCCATCTCCGACCTACAACGAGGGACCTTCACCCAGTCCCAGCCAACCGTCATACCAGCCAAGCGAGACCTATCAGCCACCTGAACAGTCCTACCAAACAAGCTACAAGCCCAGTCTTCCTACACAACCAGCTTATCAACCATCACAGCCGTCCTACCAACCGTCTCAACCTTCTTACTCTCCTAGCCCATCAACTCCTAGTTACCAGCCAAGTCCATCTTCACCATCCTACCAGCCTTCTCAACCAGAACAGCAATCTCCAAGCTACCCATCTTCTCCTAGTTACCAACCATCGCAGCCATCCCAACCTAGCTACGATTATTCGAAACCAAGTTACCAACCGAGCCAGTCTGATCAAACCACGCAATCAATCTACGTATCCTCTGAAACTGGTAGCATCAACACTGGTTCTAGTTCCATTTCTACTTCTGGTTCAAGCTCTAGTTCTAGCAGTGTTAGCGGCTCAATCTCTCAGACCACACAAACTCAAGTACAGACTGACGATGAAGACCGCCACCCTCCTCACATTCACGAGATCTCCGTCGACTGCGGCAAAGAAATGATGACCATCAACATTGAATTCAACAAAGTATACAATGGTCTTATTTACTCCCAAGATCACTACAACGAACCTGAATGTGTCTACGTAAGAGAGAACTCGAACCAAGCCAAATACTCCTTCACAGTCAGCTTGAACACTTGCGGTACTAGATTCTACAGTGACTTCGAGAATGAAGGTCAAGCATACTTAGAAAATGTTCTTGTTCTCCAAAACGAAGTTGGTATTCAAGAAGTCTGGGATCACATCAGACGAGTCAGGTGTCTTTGGGAAGGTAACCTGAAGAAACAGCTGGTCCACTCCCTCAGTGTAGGTATGTTGAACCAGATCACCAGTAACTTCAGCGGAGACACTGCCATGGCTAGGTTGGACATTCAGACTGGTAGAGGACCCTTCGCTCCTGAAGCCAACGGTTTAGTCAAGATCGGAGAAACTATGACTCTAGTCGTCTCTGTAACTGGAGACGCTGGTTTCGACATCCTCGTCAGAGAATGTATAGCTAGAGATTCAGAGAACCGTAATGTTGTTCCTTTGACTGACAGCAACGGATGCGTTCTGAAGCCCAAGGTCTTTGGAGCCTTCCAGAAGACGAGAGACACTGGAAATACCGGTGCTTCTATCATCGCTTTTGCTTTCTTCAACGCTTTCAAATTCCCTGATGAAATGGACTTGATTATTCAGTGTGAGGTCGAACTTTGCAAGACTGACTGCGATGTATGCCCCAACCCTGGAAGTATTGAGCCAAGGAGGAGGCGACGAGACATCATCCATATTGGAAACAGCACGAAGGAACCTTCCACGATTATTGGTAAAGGATTGAGGGTCGTTTTAGCTGAAGATCTTCCTGAGGCCACAGGATTCTGTTTATCACCTCCTGCTGCTTTATGGGGAGGGTCTCTAGTACTTATCTCTTCTTTGATGAGCAGTATCCTCGTCTCATACTGCTGGCAGAAGTCCCGAGGATCTGCCAAGTTTGCGTAAAGTATTATAACGTATATTTTATTTATAGACATATTAGGAACCGGGTGCTGAAAACTTCATTATACCATTGTTAAAATCCCATAGTATAAGTATTTATAAATAACTGTTTGTAAAGAAAAATGTCACAAAGAATATTAGGATTATGTCTTGTGTACAATATTAATCATCAAAATGATCCAACTGCAGATTTTATGGTCAAACTTTTAAATGAAAACCTATCAGGTTCTTACCCTTTTGTCTCTACCAATTAAACATTAATTGAGACAGGAATACACTTATTCCAATTCCATTCCTACTACCATAATTACATCATGGCACGTTCAAGCACCAAAAGTTTTATCAAATTATAATGACGTTAACGCTAAGAATGGATTGCCTATGTGAGTCTGCTATGGGAAAATCTACAGTATTCCATACATGTGATTGGTACGTGAGATAGCGTCTTGCGCTATTCAGTTTTTTGTAACCATTCTTTTTATTGTCATTGTCTTCCGTCAGTAAAATTGCGAGGCTTATGCTATTTTGTGGAGTCGTCTATATGATTTGAAGTATCTACGAATTATTTTACTTTTGTTAGGTCTGTCATTTTGATTTGTGCTTTAAAATAAGTGCTGTAAAGTATACAGGGTGTCCCTGAAATCGACGTCCAACGGGCACTAGATGATCAGCAAGGTTCCAACTGTTATCAAAAAAATATAAAAAAAATTCTAAGTCCTACTGTTTTTAAATTACAGTGACTTATGTGTTATCCACGAAAAAGTACACCCTGTGCCAGTCTTTTGACTCTTGTTGCTACAAATCTCTATTTTTTCGTCTGCAGTCTTCCTTACATTATCCTGAATAGTGCTCCAGTAATATGGAATCATAAATTCTTAGCCAACTGCTTTAGATTGGAAAACATTGTTAGTTTTAGAGGAACCAAATACTCTGAATAAAATTTTCACCTTACTTTAAGTGACTGTACTGAATAAATTATGTATTGCGCTAGTAGTGGCAAATTTCACCAAAGTTGGCGCATTTAATAAGGATTATAAAATGGTATAGCACTTTGCAAATTATTTCGTAAATTCGACACAAAAAAAGATTTTTCAAGGAAACTCCGTTTCGATGAATTTATTTGAACTTACTAATATTTCTTCTAGTGTACTCAAATCATACGTTACAACCTCGTATGCACTAGACAACACTTTGCACGCGATTTGTTATCATCATGTTGAAAATCAGCGAGGATCTCTTGTCAAACAACATTGTCTGTCTACTCATAATTTCGCTTGCAGCTTTCGTCGGCAATATTACTAGACTTACTAGAGGAACTGATGTTGTGATTCATGTTTCACTAAATAATATTGAATGATTGCAATATAATGTTCATAGTGCATCAAACAATTATCAAATGTGTAGTAAAATCAAAAGGAACGGACGCGGCAGCGTCATGTATACAGCATATCGACGCGGTAGTGGTATGGTGTACAATGTGTACATGAGCCCTTACGCACAATTACTCGTCATATCCCCATCAAAAAAAAAAAAAAAAGAAATGGGTTAATCCTCCGATTAAGTTACGTGTTCATGCCTTGTGATCAAATGCGGGATGAAGCATCAAATATTCTTTAGTTTGTCGAGAAAGAGTTATTTGCACCGTTACAAGGAATTGCAGGTAAAGCAAAAAAAAATTTAAAAAATAAATAATCAACACGGCGCAAAAAAGCCAGTGGTCAGCTAAAATGCCGAAGCCCGAGTACGATGGCTCGAGATGCACAACATCAGTTCGTCTAGCGATAATATTGCCGACGAATGCTGCAAGCGAATTCACGGGTAAACAGACAATATTGTTTGATAAGAGATCCTCGCTGATTTTCAACATGATGATAACAAATAGCGTGCACAGTGCTGTCTAGTGCATACGAGGTTATAACGTATGATTTGAGTACACTAGAAGAATTTTTAGTAAGTTCAAATAAATTCATCGACACGGAGTTTCGTTGAAAAATCTTTTTTTGTGTCGAATTTAAGAAATAATTTGCAAAGTGCTATACCATTTTATAATCCTTATTAAATGCGCCAACTTTGGTGAAATTTGCCACTACTAGCGCCATACATAATTTATTCAGTACAGTCACTTAAAGTAAGGTGAAAATTTTATTCAGAGTATTTGGTTCCTCTTAAACTAACAATGTTTTCCAATCTAAAGCAGTTGGCTAAGAATTTATGATTCCATATTACTGGAGCACTATTCAGGATATTGTAAGGAAGACTGCAGACGAAAAAATAAAGATTTGTAGCAACAAGAGTCAAAAGACTGGCACAGGGTGTACTTTTTCGTGGATAACACATAAGTCACTGTAATTTAAAAACTGTAGGACATAGATTTTTTTTTATATTTTTCTGATAACATTTGGAACCTTGCCGATCATCTGGTGCCTGTTGGACGTCGACTTCAGGGACACCCTGTATATTTCTGCTAATTCCGATTTTAATTAAACATATTTAAGAGACTGGGTGCAGGTCGCTTCGAACCGGCCTATCTGGAAGTCTTTGGGGGAGGCCTATGTTCAGCAGTGAACGTCTTATGGCTGATATGATGATGATGATAAAGAGATACTATGATTTTAGGTGATGGACTTTTGATCATCGATTTGTATATTTTTTTATAGTTATCTATAACGCTGATGTGAAAACTGTGCAAGAATAAATATTTAAGAATGAAAACCGACACTGCCAATAAAATGCGATGTTATTTATAAGTAATATAATGTTAAATATTATAACTATGGAATATATTCATAGTCACCAGATCCAGTGCACTTATACAAGTGTAACAGAAAAGCAATATAGAACGTCTTTCTTTCTTTATACACAAAGAAAATTACGAAAAAGTATTTTTAGATTATCGACCTTATCTTATCTAAGTGTAGTTATAAAATACAATGTAACTATAATAATATAATTAAGTTATTAATTATATTTTGTAAATATTAGTCGTAAGAATTTTTGTAAGTATTAAACTTGTATTTTTAAACATTCTTTTGTTTTATTGTTTTCTTTTCAAAGGTGATTTTCTTAGAATTTTAACTAAAAGAAAAATTGTCTCGTTGTTGGAATGGCTGCAATTCGATTTCAGAGCAAGAAGGCATTGTTTTTAACCAGTTATGTTTTAGGCCTCGTGTTTTTTTTATTGTAAAAACCGGTATATGAGCAGACGGATCACCTGATGGCAAACAATTGTAACCGCCCATGGACACATGCAACACCAGAAGCGTCGGTGTGTTTAGAATTTTTAGTTTTTTGTGAGGTCGTGGTATCTCTTCAGTCGAGCCAGTTCATTTGTGCCGAAGCACGGCTCTCTCACACTCATGTAATAGGCTGTGAGTCTGTTGCTACCATACTGGTCACAAATCAAACCACCATGCTATTATTCGTATGAGAAATTAAAAAAAATCGGAAAGCCGACCAGGTTTCGACCTGAGATCAGGCATTGGCTTTACTGGGTCCCATCTGTGGTAGTCTGATGGCTCTTTGAGCGTCTGGTTCTGGTCGAGCGCCGAACTATCCGTCTGCAGATCCGCACATAGCCTACACCGTATGATTTAACTGTACAGTTCGACTATACAGTTAAAACTGCACAGTTAAATCGTAAGGTGTGTAGCCGCTATAACACAAATGAATTTACTAGAAGACACCACTCACAAAGACCTAACCCAATTACATGAATGAATGGCTACTTTATACCAAAATTAAATTTATCATTACTCAATGCAAGTGTGAATTACTTTATTATGATCAGCTATAACAGAACTATTGTTGTGTCTTATTGTATCTAGACAAACAGTGTAATGCTTCATGACGGAACACACTACCTATACATAAAGTTATATAACCAGTATAAACTGACCTTTCAATGCACACAATGTTCATACGAAAAGAGACCATGATAAATTGGTTTAGTTAGTTCGATGTGCAGTAGTGTATACAAGACACAACCAGTATAAACTGACCGTTGAATGCACCTAATGTTCATACGAAAAGAGACCATGATAAATTGGTTTAGTTAGTTCGATGTGCAGTAGTGTATACAAGACACAACCAGTATAAGCTGACCGAAAAATAGGTTTAATGATCATACGAAGGGAGATTAAGATAAAATGGTTTGTATAGTTCAATGTGCAGAAGTGTGTATAAGGATCAACCAGTATAGGGTGACCGTTAAATAAGCGTAATGATCATACGAAGAGAGACTAAGATATACTGGTTTGTATAGTTTCACGTGCAGTCGTTGTGTACAAGGTAGGGTCATGGGCTCTATTATCTTATCAGTAGTTATCGGAGATAGTGTGAAGAGCATTGCATATTACCAGTTTATTGGTCTGACTGACTGTTTTCTTCAATATAGGTATAAGGATAAGTTTGTTGGTAAAGTCAATAGATGGCGCCTATAAGTCGTAAGTCGCACATGTGCGATTTAGAATGGATAGATAATAAATGTAGCAATAGCTCGCCCAGGCATACAACTTTAGTTTCGGTAGGTTCCTGTTCCTTATTGGGCGGGAGGAAACGCCCGGGTGTCATCACTGTGAGGACCGCCCGGAGGACACGGTAGAACATACGGTGGCGGTGTGCCCTGCGTGGGCTGAGCACCGCCGTGTCCTCAGGGATGTGGTCGGCGACGGCGACCTCTCGCGCCCGGCACTGGTTCAGGCCATGGTGCGGAGCGAGAGGGACTGGGATGCCGTCTCCTCCTTCTGCGAAGCAGTCATGCTAGCTAAGGAGGAGGCGGGGCGCGTGAGAGAACAAACCTCCTCACGCCCCAGCCGTCGCGAGAGACACTCCGGGCGTAGGGGATCGCGAGACGATCTCCGGCCACCGTAAGTGCGGGCCTGCGGACGGCGAGCAAGGGTAGCTTGCCGCCCGACCAGATCCAGACCCGTGCGTGCGGCGCGTCGCGTTCCGCGTGCGCCTCAAAGAGCCATCAGACCACCACAGATGGGGCCCAGTAGGGTTGATGCCTGATCCGGAGCTGCGGACTACCTAGCGGGTTTACCGGGGCTTCGGCTCGAAAAGCAGGAGAAAGAACGGGGTGGTTTTTAGTCAGTAAGAGTCTGACACCCTTTCTTGCCTCGCCTAAGACGGGAGAAGTCATTGGATGATTTTGGAAAAAAAAAAAAAAAAAAGGCATACAACTTTGAAGGGGGAAAATCATCCGACTTCTCCCACCTTGGGCGAGGCGAGAGGGAGTGTCAGACTCTTACTGACTAAAAACCTCCCCAGTGCAACTCTTTGTGTGATCCACAAATTATTGTTTCGTAATTCTTGTATATTTATAAACGTACCCACGACACAGGAGAAAATTTTAGTGTGTGGCAACGTTATTAAAAAGAAAATCTTTCGTGATAATCGTAAAAGTCGATTAAGGCCACAAATCGGGAGACAGCGCGCAATGAAATACCTGAACCTTCTGGTCTGCACTCTCAAACCAAGTGTAGAGGATCCCGGTGTTGCGATCTACTAAGTGGGGCTAGGGCTTGAAAAGCAGGAGCCAGAACAGAGTAGTTTTTAGTCAGTAAGAGTCTGACACTCTCTCTCGCTTCAACCAAAGCAGGATGAGGCTTGTTTTTTCGCGTAAAGCATGCATTCAAAAGTTGGCAGAAACTTTAGGAAAATTAACATATTTCTAACTACTCCCAAACATAGGCTCACTGTTATAGCATCGGTAAGTCTCCTCTTTGTGACTTAAGAGACAGGCTTTAGAGAAAGTTGTTGGCTATTTTTCTCCTCTCAAAAAAGGGGGCCCCCAAGTATTTTTTTATAGGGCCAAAGCACGCTACGCTACTGAGTGGAACGTACTGAAGACTTTTAAACAGTCTTTTAAAAACGGTAACTTGGGAATGTTCTCAATATTTGAACACGCACCTAAATGACGATATTCCACGTAATCTTTATAAGAAAATAAAAATATTATCATTAAACAACGCTCAAATCTATTTAAAGCCTTTTGTTTGTAGATGATTAGTTTATTGTATTTCCTGACGTGTAACACATGATAGGCAGTTTGACGAAACTTTATGTAATTTATTAAATGTACCAAATGATACATATACATGTGACTTCTATTTTGTTTATAATATTATAATGTTCGTGAGACATACTAAGTTAATTATTATGTTTTTCGGCTTTCTCACGTAAATATTTGACGAGGTACTCTACTAGTTTCAAGCGGCTAACATTTATAAGCACCATATCATTTTCCAGTTCAGTAGTTTCAGCGTGATTGACAGACAAATATCCAAACATCCATACTATGTGAATAACCGTTGGGTTTATCAATATGGCTGCGATGCAGGTTGGAATAATGTAGTGGAGACGGATTTGAGGGAGCTTCAAAGTGGAAACTGACGAAAATACTCGTAAGTATTGAAAGCCAAGATACACTTTGAGCTGACTTTGTCTAACCCGTGCATCAGTTCAAGATGTCATACTCAGTAATGAACAAAGCAGTAATTAAATAATAATAATTACTAAAAATATTATAAAACTCCTACATAAGAATAAACTCAAACATAGTAGTAATAAAAGTTTGAACTGATCAAATAAAGCCACGTCGACACCGCTTGTTTAATCTTTAGTTGTAAAACGACATACGCATATGTGTACTGGCTTAAAATATAACCAACATATAGTTGTATTATTAAATAAGTTTATATGAATATTGTATGTTTGTTTGTTAGGAAAAATAGAGCGTAGCAGTTTTGTTCCATTGAAATTGTTACATGAGTTTTGCATTTTTTTAGAGGACGCAATTTTATTTTTGGGTTATGTGTACATATATGTATGTGTGGGACAAGTGTTACGATTCCATAAACTAGTAGTTAAGCGTCTATTAATCCGCCCCTAAAATTAATTCTTGGCTTCTTCGATTTAAGTACGAAAAATACAAGTAAACCATACTATAAGGGAACGGGCTAAAAGATCTTTAAAAAAGAATATCATTATAATGTCTAATAATTTATTAGAATATATAATCTTGTTCTAGAGTTATAACATAATATAAATAAAAAAAACAATACATGACAAATAGAATAAAATCATAAATCAAATGAAAATTACTGCACTGTGTGTTGACTGCATTAGGTACACACATTTGCATTACAATAGGGTACTCGTAGTATTCTAACTTTATTCAAAACAGACAAAGCAGGTGGTAGAACTTAGTTTTAAGCAATTTGTTCTTTATTAAAATAAAAATGAACAGAGAAATACGGGTACTAACATTTGTATCGAGTATCACTTAAGAATGAAATGGGGTGAATGCTCCAGTTATCGGTCGGGTGGCGGTACGAATAAATAATTTTATTTATTATATTAAGTACTTATAGGAATAACATAATCGATTATATTGTTGACCTTATAATTATTACATCATTTTGCCTTTACATTGACCTAGTGAAGAAATATGAATTTAAGGATTTTTTCCCAATTAATTTTCTTAGGAAAAGTGGTCTATCTCGCGCACTCAGAGTCATTTAATGGTTACTTAACCCAGTCCTTAGCAATTGTTTTCCATACAAAATCGTTACTAAGGAATAGTTTAAGTAAGCATTAAATGACTCTGAGTGTGGCATATGTCCTTTTCGAGTAGTTAATCTATGTTCAACCTATTTGAATTTACGTTTTTTATTTGATATCAAAATAAAAATGTATTCTGTTTGTCTTTCTTTGTAATGACATTTTTAAAATTTTGAGGTAATATGAAATTTCAGACCATTTCCTATTTCGAACATTCGGTAATTCGGAATAGTTTACTAAGTTGAAAATATAGTTCCATACAATACGAAGAAGTGTAAACAAATGCTCGTATGATCACGCAGGCGTTGTTTGAATGGTCATTCCTATTTCCTAGTCGAGTGGAGAGTCAATTCAAATGAGTTCTGATTTAATTAAAAACATCTTATAGGATATTTATAGGATAGGTGTTTTCTATATTATTATAATCTATAAATCTATCTGATTCCCTAACTACCCTTAAATTCCGAACCCGTAAAAGACTGGCAATGCGCCTCTAGTGTTTCGGGTGTCTATTCGTGGGGGCCATTGCTTAAACTCAGGTAAACCGTCTGCTCGTGTAAAAATGGATACTATTGGATGGATGGAACTATTACCAAAATGGATACCTACTTTTCGCAAAAGAGATACTACTTTACTTGACAGTGCTTAAAAAGAGTTACTCTCTCTCTCTCTTCTGTCTATAATAGTATTATAAGACGCCAAACATCCCATCCTTCTTTTCCCAACCTATGAACAAATAGGACAAATAATCATTGTTATTGAATAATAAGATAACAAGGAACACAATTGCGGTATGCGCCTCATTCTCGTTTGCTCGCCAGCGTGGCAGCAAACAAATAAGATTGTAATGATCTCCCTGTATACTGT
This sequence comes from Spodoptera frugiperda, assembly GCF_023101765.2. Classification (NCBI taxonomy): domain Eukaryota; kingdom Metazoa; phylum Arthropoda; class Insecta; order Lepidoptera; family Noctuidae; genus Spodoptera; species Spodoptera frugiperda. The sequence continues at coordinate 9,498,430 of NC_064221.1, forward strand.
ATTTAGTGGCTTATAATGTATAGAAAGCACTCATTCAATGATTAGCAAGAGAAAATAGAACGCGTGTGTCAGTTTTTTTGATAAAAGAAAAAAAAGAATAGAATTGTTTTTTTTTTGTTTTCAAATATGGAAAAGGAAAAAGTGCGGACTAAGGAATTGTTGATTCAAGTTTTGGCTACTGCTATTAGTGAGTTTTTTTTTTGTATCAGGGTGTTTCTTCAAAAAACTTTAACTTTTTTTTAACAAATCATTATTCTCAATTTTCACAATATTGATTTGTTACGTTTTGGATGTATTCTTATGTTGTAAAAAAATTAACATTAACCAACTTTTAATGATTGTAACACAAGTAAATGTCTTATAATGAATCTACTTTATATTTCTTTCGTGTAAATAATAATAATTGTTGGTGAGCCAAATATATAAAATAAAGTTCTCCCTCGTTATTAAGCATAGTGGTAGCTTTTTGTATTGTATTGGTTGAGACCCAGTCACAGCTTAATTTATTGAAACCAAATTTTGAGTTCTAATCGGCAGAATTGTTAACTTTTGGTTGAGGATAATGACGCTATTAACTTGTTTTTTTTTTTCAAGAATCAGCCATCAGCTCTTTAATGCCCCTTTAAAATTGTTGGACTTTCATTTTTAACCTGTTTTCCCGGATTGTTTACGTTTTTATTCAATTGATTGAGAACCATGACAGTTTTGTGTTTCAAAATCGTAATTTGTATTAGGATTTTCAAAAGAATTAATTGATAATGATATTTAATATATTTTTTAAGAATTAATCATCATAAAAAAAATATAAGATAGTAGATAGTTTGAAGTTTGTTTGGGTAGGTCGTGGAATAAATAGAACGTTTTAAGTTTTACAATAGGCTCACCGCCTATTACGTGGGACTTACAACACAAATGTTGAAAAGTGGGTGTACATTGTATAGCGGCATTAAGTGCCGTAATGTGCACCTCTGCCTACCCCTTCGGGGATAAAAGGCGTGACGTTGCTGAAGTTTTACCATACCGCTTTTTATTATACTTTCTCTAAAGGTTTCTTTTCATGCGTGATTTAAAAACATTAGTTATCCTATAGCCAAGAAGAAACATTACGTGTATTTTATAAAAAAAAAGTGACGGCGAATAGGAAAATAAAAAATTTTGATTTATTTTGCTAGTCTAGATGAAATAGTGTTTAGAATTACTTGTGAAGATTTTTATATAAAAACTGATGTATTTTAGTTTGGATCTAACACATAAGTATTCGATTATATTTTTAACATTACAAAGTTATCACCAGTGATAGAAATAGTTAGTGCTTATTAGCCTAAACTTTGAAGTACAGAGAAAAGAAACGGAGACTTCCTTAGTTATTAATGTATCGACTAGATTAACGATATATTAAAGAAGGGCCAAATTAAAAGTAGGTACTTAAAACTGACTAGCATGTATGAAAAGTCTGATGACTAAAACGTAAAGCAAACGCGTATTAAGAGTACAGATGTTTTTTCCCTTAATCGGTCATAATATCACTCATGAAGTAGTTAGATCGTTTAATTTTAGAAGGTCTATGATTTCTACCTGAACAGATCGGAAGGTCTTAATGTGAACCAATATTTCAGAGACTTCGTACAAGCATAATTCATTCTAAATTATAAGAATATAAAAACTACATACAATTATTGATATAAAATACTTGTGTAATTAAGAAATTTAATCTTTAGTGTTAATGTTTAGAATACAGATAATCTTTATATATATAATTCTTCTGTAAGTGTGTATGTCACTGAACTTCTCTTAAACGAGTGGACCGATTTTGATGAACTTTTTTGTGTGTGTTCAAGGGGATCTGAGAATGGTTTAGATTCACAATTTTGTCCGCTGGACAATGTTTTTTTAATTAGTTTTTAATTTATTAGTAGTTGTTGATTTTGGAATGTTTTACATTGGATCCGACAGAAGCGCTACCATCGCAGTGTCAAATATTAATGACGTTAGATATTGTCATAACATTTGAATAACAATTTTCATCAAAAAGGTCCAGAATGTTTTAGCTTATTAAAAAAGTTTAAAATTTTCAAATTAAAGACGTGTAGACAGGACAACGTCTGTCGGGTCCGCTAGTGTATATGTAGTTTTTTAAGAACAATAGGGATCATTAGACATTAGACTTTAAGTTGCGTACGCGACGGGGTCCTTAATAGTTATCTATACATAGGCATATTATTTAAGAACTTATATCAAATTAAAGAAAGCAATAAATAATTTGAATTTAATTACATTGAATTGCTGAATGAAACATCGTCTTATTTTATCATATATTATTATCTTTTTACATTTTTATAATAACTATCGTGAGACTATTAGTAATAGAGAAAAGCTCTATTAGTTTCAAGTCATAGAGGTATTCTTCATCATGAGCACCGTGCGAAGACGCAGCGACGTCGCTTTTTAAATAAAGATTTAACTCAATATCAGTTCAAGTCGACAGACTCTTACAGAAGATGAATTCAACAGATTTTTTGGTAGCAGTCATCTAGGATCGAATCCCAGACCTCGTGATCCATACCCAACTACACAACCAACAGAGCAGTAATTAATAACTTTATAATTATTTAATCTACGATTGTATAATGTATACATGGCGTCAATTATAACCCAATACTATAAAACACGTGGGTATGCTTATCATTTTATTTATTTAAACATATTCTGGGTAAATATTATAATAATGATTGTCATACGTATAGTGTAAGATGATAGTAAATAAGTAGTATATAAGATATATTATTTCCTTAAACAATGCTGTTTAGAGTGAGGGAGGTAGGTTGAGAAACTAGGTTTGTTTTAGCGGCTTTGCTTTTATTGAGGTAGGTAGGTTTTGCTCATCAAAATTACTTCAACAGCTTTTCTGACATTGTAACATTTATCATCTATTAAGAACGCTATAAATGATTAAAATGAAGAATATTTTACTTCTCATATAGTGATAAGCAAAAAATAGTAATCGTCTCTCACAGAGAAACTCTTTGTGTGATCCACAAATTGTTGTTTCGGGTCTGAGTGTTATGTGTACGTGAACTTGTATGTTTGTAAACACAACCATGACACTAGAGAGAATCTTATAGTGGTGGTGTAGGTTTTTTTTAAAATTAAATACTACATTTTCATACCTGAAAAGCGTTGACCTCAGAAACAAGACAATGTATTTATGTATAATTAATTTTTGACTGCCTCGTTGGTTGAGTGGTCTAGTGCAACTGCCAGATAAGAGGTATTGGGTTCGGTTCCTGGGTCGGGCAAAGTATAACTGAGTATTATTCGGTTTTTCTGAAAATTTCTCAGTAGTAGTACGGCGTCTGGAATTGTACCTAGTAAATGGCAATAGGCTCACCCCCTGTTACATGAGACATAAAACACAAAAGGTGAATAGTGAGTAAATATTGAATAGCGGCATTACGTGCCGTAATGTGCACCTCTGCATATCCCTTCGGGAATAAAATTGATTGATTGCGTTATTAATTTTTGTTTTGTATTTCCTTTCCAGTATGTTTTCAAGCATGCCTAACAGGATTCGTGGTATCATGGCCGTCATACACAGTGGGCAACTTCATGTCCAATGAAACAGTCCTATCCAGGCCAATGTCTTCGCTGGATGTCTCACTACTGGGCAGTCTGCCCAACATTGGTGGACTCATCGTCAGTCCGTTTTGTGGATACGCCTTCAACACTTTCGGAAGAAAATATGCTACTATATTGTTTACCGTGCCTTATATTGTAAGTAATATACTAATATTATAAATGTGGAAGTTTGTTTGTTTGGATGTTTGTTCATCACATATCGTATCTTCATCTCGCACTGAAGAATTCTTTGTGCGAACCAAAAATGTTATGGTATAACCCAGTAACCACAAACCAATGTATTCTCAATAAAGTACAGAGCCATGTAATTTACGAGTAGTTTTGTCATGGCCATGGTCAGCCAAAGGCTTCCCTGTGACGTCATTAATGAGACCATTCATAGAAGCCATAATACGTTACATAACTATTTTGGACCTACCTCACGGTACCATGGCAACGTCTAACTTTTCTAATTTTTATGAAATAAGTCGGTAAACGAGCAGGCGGATCACCTGATGGTAAGCAATCGTCGCCGCCCATGGACACCCGAAACACCAGAGGCGTTATAAGTGCGTTACCGGCATTTTGGGAGATAGGAATTTAAGGGTTGTTGGGGAATTAAGGGGTATTTGGGCCTTCGATAATCTCACTCACACAACGAAACACAACGCAATTGTTATTTCACGTTAGTTTTCTGTGAGGCTGTGGTTGATCCGGCCCATTGCACATGTGCCGACGACGCATGGCTCTCCCAACTATATTATTCGAATAAATTCATAATGGCACAAAAATAAGTATATTACAACCATATTAGAACTCATAACATAACTGGGGAAAAAATGGCAATGATAAAATAAAACATATTATTATGCGAATAAAGTTCTATTTCTATTATTTTACTGCGTTTGCGTTGCGTCGAGTAGTCGCAATTACGACTGCTGGGCAAGGGGTCTCGATCTCTCGGGGTTCGATTCCCGTGTCGAGCAAAGTATTACTGGGTATTATCTCAGTAGAAGCACGGAGTCTGGAATTGGGTCCGGTATATGGCAATAGACTCACCCCTTATTACATGGGACTTATAAAACAATTGGTAAAAAGTGGATATACATTGTATAGCGGCATTACGTGCCGTAATGTGCACCTCTGCCTACCTCTTCGGGGATAAAAAGTGTGACGTTGTTTAGTTTTCCTATTATTTTAACGACGTTGTTTGGTTTATTAGTTTTTTTATTATTTTAAGTCATTTTCTTGACCCGTTTCAGTTGACTTTTAACTAATTTCCTTAACTCGTTCCAGTTGACATGGCTGATAATATCAGTGACGTCGAGCGTGCCTCTGGTCCTGGCTTCCATGTGTATCGGCGGCATCGGCATCGCGGGGCAGAACGTGGCCATCATCTACATCTCCGAGATAGCACACGACTCCATACGAGGCGGGCTCACTGCGAGCTCTGCTTCGGGGTATTTCTTAGGTATGTGTGCTTATAATGACGTAATACGACAAGTTATACCAAACATGCATGATTGGGTGTGCGGACGGCGAGCAAGGGTAGCTCGCGGCCAAACCAGAACTAGACCCGTGCAATAAAGAGCCATCAGACTACCAAAGCTGATGCCGACTAGGACCTGCAGACTTCCTAGCGAGTTACCGGAGCTCCGGTTCGAAAAACGGGAGTGGAAATGGGGTGGTTGGCTGATGATTTTCTCCCTCAAAAAAAAACATGCATGATTCTTTATAAGATTTTTAGCTTTATTGCAAAATTTGAAAGTTGAAGAACTGTCGTTTTAGCTCTCTTAGTGTCCCCATACATTATACTAAAGGCCCAAGGAAACGTAGGCGACAAGACACGACAAAGAAACGATCTAGAGCTGCGGTCTACTTAGCGGGTTTACCGGGGCTCCGGCTCGAAAATCAGAAGTAGGTACAGGGTGGTTATCTGATACTCCCTCTCGTCTCACCCAAAGCGGCAGAAAACATTGGATGATTTTCTCTTCTTATTATTTTTTGTATAGAGCAAAAAGTTGCAATGTCTGCAGCATGATATTGCTGAAACAATTTACTTATAATGTAGGGTGTAGGCCAAATGTCGGTAATAAAAGAAATTAACAGCTCACCCAAAAGTATGTAAAAGAATCAATCCTACTTTGAAAACTAACTGAACCAAGGAAGTAACCACTTCATTATTCAACTTTATTCCATATATTCATCGTAATAAAGTTCATCATCCTTTGTCTTTCCAGGTATCCTGATAACATACGCACTGGGCGGCAACTTAGCTTACATGGAGGTTTTATACACACACTTGGGGCTGTCCATACTCTGTGTGTTACTACTTCTGACACTTCCTGAGTCTCCTGTGTTCCTGGTACTTGTGGGAAGGGAAGAGGTATTTTATTTTATTTATTTGTTAATAAAAAATATTTTTACAGCTTAAGCCTGTGGCGACACCTGACAAGTGACAGATGACAGAAGTCGCACATAGGCTATCGACGAGCAAATCAACGGATGACGTCATAAATATCCTGCATCGCACATATGAAATCCCAACGAACAACAGTTGGGCAGAAAGCCTGCCAGGCATGATCACCTCGCCTGGTCGGAGGATCCTCCTTTTCTTAGAGAACTTTACTCTTTGTTCCCTAAAAGCCAATACATTATACAGTTAAAGTGAATTAACTCGACTGGAAACACGGTTTTACTCACGTTTTAAATTAATAATTTACCTATTTCAAGAGTGTTTATATAAACTCTATATTGAATAATTACAGGATGCAGCAAAATCAATATCTTTCTACAGGCAACTGGATGTAAAGTCCAAGGAGGTAGAAGCTGAGATCGCTAAGATCAGACTGCAGATTGACCCGAGACTGGAAACTTTACTTGAAGGAGATAATGGTTAGTAGATTTACTTTTTATTATAGTACTTTTAAGAAAATAAAAAAAAATAATACACCAGTAGAACTGCTTGAGTTAATACAAAAATTTATTTTTTTTAATTAATGAAAAATATTCGTGCGGCGTATCCGCTATATAGGAAATTGTAAAGCGCGCCATCTGTTATTTAGTTCCCGAACTTACTTGTGTTGCTTATGCTGGTTCTTTGCGATAGATGTCGCTGTTGCTAAAACGTAATAATATTTTGCTCAACTGGCGACAATCATATGGAAATGCATGGGTCATATTTGTGACAGTGTGTAAATTAGATGGAGTGGTCTGTTTTAGCTCCATCTCATTTACACGCTGCAACAAAGATGGCAATACTACATCAGCTTCTGATTAGTTTCTGCTAATCCGGTCATAATCGGTGTCGTGTTTGATTCGTTTAAAACATTATGCAATTTTTCGAAGATTCACAGCAGTAGTTAAACTTATACATGTAAACATTTTTCGTTTATATAATTGTGTATTTATGTCATTAAGTTGCAATAGGTAACTTTATTTAATTGACCCGCGCAACTTCGTGCAGAATTTAAGTCAACGCACCAACACATTTTTTTTGCCTAAACAATTAAGTTCAAAATCGCTTGCTCAGCAGTCACGCAAATAACTTTGCAGAAAGATAATTATTGCAGGCTTAGACGAATTAAAAACTGACTACGCGCCCACATAACACGTCTTAGATAACTTTACAATTGTTTTCTTAACTAAGATAATGTAATTATATTTTATATCATTATGGCCACCTCGCAAAACAAAATGACGCAGGGAAAACTATGTAGTATATTATAAAAAAGCAACTTACAATAGCTTTCAAACTAATTAAATTTTTACTTATTGCACAACTTGATTCCTCCTAGTCCTTTCCATCATCGAACCACAAGACAATCGGCGAGGCGTCACCGTTTCATGGTGAATATCCCACCCACTCGCACGAAGCGCTTCGCTTCAAGCTTCCTTGTGCGAACTGCTGGGGAGTGGAACTCCTTGCCGGAGTCTGTGTTTCCTGATGGGTACAACCTGGGTGTCTTCAAAGCCCGAGTGAATAGGTTGCTTATGGGCAGACGTGCTCCATCGTAGGTCGCATCATCACTTACCATCAGGCGAGATAGCGGCCAAACGTCGGCCCATTTAACATAAAAAAACTTATTTGAGTTTATTGTAAGTAAGCGAGGAGGAGTAGGAGATCAGATAGGCCTATGTCCAGCAGTGGACGAGAACAGACTGATGATGTTAATGTTGATGATGAGGGATAAAACAATAAATTGATGAGAATTTGTAGTTTAACATTTGTCTTTTAATTAATTTCAGATCCAGAGACTCTGGGAGAATTAGTAGAAAAGAAATTAGGGGCTCCAGAAGAAAGGAAGAAAGAGTCTGCATGGAAACATTTCAGTAAGTTACTATGCAGTTTATATGATTAGGTGGTGTGTCAAAGGTTTAAGGTTTGCGTTTACGTTACGTCTAGTACATTTTTTTATGAGAACTGTAACGTAACGTAACATCAAGTGCGCAGTTGCGGCCAGGACTATAAAGCGTCTTGGGATTCAAACCTCGAAATTCATAAATATTTTGATTAAAAAAAAACAGTTAATCGGCAAAATATATATGTAGTTAAGTATGCTGAGTAAAGTCCAATATAGTGATATGAGCTGCGTACTACCTGGCAAGTTTTATAAGTACCAGAGCCCCAGCTCTGATTCGAAAAGCAGGAGTAAGAACGGGGTGGTTTTTAGTCAGTAAGAGTCTGACACTCTGAACTCGCTCAAGGCGGGAGAAGTCATTGCATGATATTTCCCCCTTAATAAATAAAAGGATATAGTATTGTAGACGTAACCACATTTTTATTAATACATCTCTGTTAGTTAACAACTCCTTGATGAGCATAAAACCTCGATTCATTAACAATATTTCATCATCTTCCACAGAAAAATCGAAATCATCAAAGCGTGCTCTGATGATGGTGCTTATAATCATGGCTTTAACAATCATGATGGGTTGTGTGGTACTCCAAGTATACGCCGAGCCACTGTTCAAGGAGGCTGCTCCTTCGATGCCGTCCAATCAGTGTGCTATCTTCTTAGCTTTAGACTTCTTGGTAGCTAGCATTTTGTGTGTACTGGCTATTGATCGGTTTGGGAGGAAGGTGAGATAATATTGAATTATATGAACTAACCAACAAATTAAGTGTAAGACACTGATTGTCTTTGATTCTATTTCAGACTAACATTGATTTGCACTTTGTTAAAAGAAGTCTTTTGGCCACGTCAGCAGCCAGCTGTCCCAGATTGTCAAAATCTTAAAAATTTTGTGCATGAAATCCAATCTCTTATGAGATAATCACAATTATTTAAAATATCCTATAAAACAGTTAATTTGAAAATATCTGGAATTATGTCTAGTGTTAAACAGAAAACTAGAATACATAATATCTATAATGTATAACCATTTCCGCATTGTCACGGTAAATGGTATATTACTAGTTAAAACTATTGCCGCTTCTTTAAACAAAATCCTCACTTTTCTTCTTCTTTCTTCAGTTCCTCCTAATCCTGACAGCCGGTGGCTCAGGTATCTGCACAGTGCTGCTGGGAGCACAGCTGCAGTTCCACTGGGCTCCAGCATGGTTCACCGTGCTACTCATATACGGGTTCAGCTTCATATTCACACTAGGATGCGCTGTTATACCATTTGTATTAACGGCTGAAATATTCTTGCCAGAGGTAATGTATATAGTTTTTGTTAGATCATTTTTGCATTGTAATACTTTTTATCTTCCATAGCTTTATTCTTTTTTTTATTTGCATTACGTGGTCAAGTATATAAGTATACATGTAGCAAATACAAAGAGGAGATTTCAAATTTGATTTCCCTTTAACATAATGCAACTCTCCGTGCACCTTACGACCTGTGTATCTGTCTATCTCCGTGTATCTGTCCCATACAAAAAAAAACGTCGCCAATTGTCTACATTTTAATGTGACCACCTTGTGAGCGCTTATAACCAATCTATACCTATTTACAATATCATAAGGCAGGGCCTATTTTGAGTCACAGTACACAATTGCAACTCCTCTTTATACTTGCTTCATGGGTATACAGAAAATGAATGCGTTCATGAAAGAAAAAAAAAACAAGTTTAAATAATGCTCGCCCATTTCTGGTGGAAAAACACCATGACAATTATAAAATAGTCTAACTGATCGATCAACCTCTTGTAATACTTACGTATATCAGTAACCTATATTAGATGATTACTTAACCTTTTCTTCACATATTCCAGGTCAGAAGCTTCTGCAACAGCGTCGTGATGGCGTTCACGTGGATCTTCAACTTCCTCACCTTGGTCATCTTCCACCCCTTAGTAGAAGCTATAGGATTGGGACCAGTATTCTACTTCTTCTCCGTAGTCTGTTTCACTGGGGCTATCTACAGCCAATTCTGCGTCCCAGAGACCAAAGGATTGTCAGCAGATGCCATTCAACTTCTCTTCTTAAAACAGAGAAGACCGAGTATTAAGAATGTTAAGTGAGAGTGAGTTGGACTTTGGTAAACCAATGTTGGAATGTTGGAACCAATGTTTGGTTCGCTTTATGTTGGTCGTTGGTTGTTTGTGTGATATTATTTTTTAATGTGAATTAAATTGTTATTTATTATTGTTGTTATATTTTGTTTCTTTATTTCTTTTACACTTTCCCCACTAACCCCTACCCATTCCTATACTTATTTCTAAATCAGTTTTGTGATAAGTCTTCTATCAGAATAGGGATGATGACGGGGTATGAAAATTAAAAATCTAATTAGTCCGTCAGTTAGGTAATGAAAAAATATTAGACACGTATTTTTTTATTTTGTCATATAAGATAACAATACTTAGATAACACGAATCAAAGTTTAGGAGTGGGAGCTAACTACGTCACTATAGAGTATAAAACGTGCTCTAAAGTGAAGTCACGCGATATTTCAAATCGATATATCTTTGAAAGTATTTGTTTCCGTAAGAAAATAAAAAATACGTGTCTAATATTTTAAAATAATCTACAAGACGGACATTAAAATAAAAATTAGTCATCTACCCTATTATTATAAATGGTTTTTATTTATAGAACATACATTTTAGAACCATTTCTATATTATTGTAGAAATGGTTCTAAAATGTTAAACATATTCTAAAGTTCTAAGCTGGTAAGGTAAGGTAAAGTACGGTTAAATTATTATTTTACTACACAGTCGCAGCCGGTGAGTCATCCGTGTGCTCAAACTAACACTTAATCTCCTAAGCAAACAAGACCGTTGTTCGGAAATCTCGTAGTTTGGAAAATAATTTCAAACTATTTAAGAAAAATGAACTTTATATACCCCTTTTATATATATACTAGTTTTATTTTTATCCAAACAAAACTTCATTGTACTGTGACTAGATCCAAATTTCAAAGTCTTTTAGAATCCTATCATAGCCCAAATATTTACTCTAATTAGATCCCATACAGACACTATTGAATTTGTTAGTGGTAGTCTCATAGTCCAGCACGGTCAAGGATCGTAAGTGAATAAAAAAGTATGATATACGTTGGTCTGTGCCTACAAATTTTTGTTAGACCAAATATTTGTCGAATAAATCATGATTAAATCAAGCTCGGCTTATACTTCACAAAAGTGAACTAATGGACTTAGTATAGAAAGGGCATTCGCATTAACGATAAAGACGAACTTAAAATAGCAAGTTCACCGATAGAACGTAGAAATTAATGTAATTGTTATATTATCTAAGTTGCTTTGAGTCTGCAAATAGAATGCTTTATCATAGATTTACGAGTATGAGCACGTTACTTTGATATCGTAAAGTTATCTGGTAGAGTAGAGTGTACTGTTCTAATGTACTGTCTGAGGATAAATTATATGAATGTTTTTTTTAGGAAAAGAAATGGAAGTATCAGTGAAACAACTAGTGGGTCGGCTCGACCGGAGTGATACCACGGCCTCATAGAAAAGTGACATCAAACCCCGCTTGCGTTGTGTTTTCTTATGTAAGTGAGGTTACCGGTGGCCCAATTACCCACCATTCTTCCTTATTCCCGATTTCCCTGTAAACCTTAAATTCGTAAACTCCTAAAGGCCAGCAACGCATGCGTATGGGCGGTGGCGATTGCTGGCCATCAGGCTTTTACCGGCTTATACGAAAAAATCGTGTCTAAAATACAATCAGATATTACATTACTTTTACCATCAAGATAACCTTTTTTTTCATAAAATTTTAGGACCAAAAATAGCTCCTTGAGTAACTCTATTGTTAGATTTATTTTAACATTAGAAACAATATAATCTACATTGTATCATACATAATAATATAGTATAATTTAGATTCCATGCGCATACATATAAATAAATACATATTACAGACTTTTAACAAACAGTTAGTTAAAATTATAGTTAACCATGTCAAAAGCTTTAGCAAGAACTTAGAAGAGATAGACGTTGCTATGGTACCGTGAGGTAGGTCCAAAATAGTTATGTAACGTATTATGGCTTCTATGAATGGCGTCACAGGGAAGCCTTTGGCTGACCATGGCCATGACAAAACTACTCGTATTTATTACATGGAACTGTACTTTATTATTGAGAATACATTAGTTTCAAGTTAAGTGTTTTGCTCGTGACAGTATATACGACAGTGTATCGGAACATTCGGTTGTAGAAGTTTCGAAACTGAGTTAGATAAGCATTTTGGACTAATCGTTTTTTAAATGGTTTTAGTTTAAGTTCGGTGGTGGTGAAAACAAAGTTAATTTGGAGCTAAATTCTAACAATAAATAATTGTAAATAGTCCGTTTAACCCTTTAACCACCTATGTCACATGTATGCGACAAATTTCCGTGTTCCTACCAATAATGCAAGTTCTCTGTCGCAGAACAGAGAACTTGTATTATTTCTTCGTTTTATTTATAAAATTGCTCCTTCTTATTTAGTGTCGATAATTTTTTTCGAATTGTAGCCACGCATTAGGGCTACAGTTATTGACATTTAACTGGGCGCTTAAAGTTGTAACATTTATTTCAGACCTATTAGATTTATCCAATGTATTAATCTAGAAATTGCTACACCTATTACGTCTACAACCAAAAAGCTCTAGGAATCATTGAAAAATGTGACGATCGTGCACCTTATCTCGATAATGGCCTACGTCATAGAATTAAGTCGACATTACTCAGCAAATTATTGCACAGATATCAACACTAAACAGAACTAGATTAGCTGTTTTTAGTTATAGTCGTTTATAGCGAAAATTGGATTTGTCTGAAAGTGTTGTTTGATAGGATAGAAATGTGGAAGAAGAAAATTGTTTGTCACTTATTTGCGATTACAAAACTGAATATTTGTTTGAGATGTGTGTAAAGACAGTGATTATAGAAAAAGTATATTAAGCTCTTGAAATGGATTTGACGAATTCAATGTACAAAGTTTAAAAAATAACATTCATCCATTTGGAATATCGGACTCCCCTAAAGTGGATCAATTCCAAAACCAGACATCTCACATTCGTAAAACATCCTAATAATATTGATTCCCATTTTTTTTTATCCTAGTCAGAAAAATTCACCTCCAATTCACACCAATCTTCTCAATCACAAACAATACCCATATATTCCCGTTCAACAAACACATCACCTATAAAACACCCATTAGCTGTTGATAAAAACCTATCCTGATAACAGTGAACAGTGTCGCTTAACGCTTAAGTAACAGCTATTATAATATTTTTATCATCTCTAAGTATGCCGCCAACCCTCTCGTATTTACTTTACAATAAAGAGTTATAGTATTTGTATAAGGTTTCTCCAACTTCTTTATATTATTCAGTTATATCTCGGGCGAAGCCATTTGATTAAGTGTGATAGTGCAAAATGGATGTTGACAGGGTTACTGTGAGAGGATTTTTGGTCCAGGGTTTTGCTACTTTGGCAAGTAAGTTGGTTTTTTTATTTCATTTTATTGTTTGTTTGTGAATGTAAGTTCATTATTCATTTAAGTTCATATTCAGTGTCACTTTTTACGTCTCATGTTATAATTTACGTAGATACTCACTACTCGTTGAAATTTAAAATATAGGGTTCGTTCAATAAATCAAATGAGTTACGGAATTATTAGAGTCCTGTAAAATTACTGTTTAATGTTTAAAGAAATTTACCGTGGAAAGCTTTAATCATTTGCATAAACCATTGGGTGTAATTTGCTAGTAAGTTGATCAACTATTTGGACAGAATGTAAAAAATCATAATCACCTAGAAAAAGATTCGTTTCAACTAGCTTTAGTGGTTGAAAGGGAACTACGTAATATGTAATAACAATTTAAAGTATTCTTGCTACAATTGTATTTTAACCAATTGTAGAAAAAAGTCTTTAAAAGGATAATTTATCAAGACGATGAATTATGATCATCATCATCATATCAGCCCAATTACCCTCTTCCCAATCTTTCCAATCCCCGATTCCCCAAAAACCCTTAAATTTCTAACCCCCATAAGGTAGGTAACGCACTTGTAACGCCTCCGGTGTTTCATGTGTCCATGGGTGGCGGCGATTGCTTACAATCAGGTAATCCGTCTGCTCGTTTGCCATAAGACGTCCACTGCTGACCATATGCCTCCTCCAATGACCTATACAATGAATAACATAATGAAATTGTTGCAGTTCACTTTAAAGTGACCCCTTTAAAGGATTGAACTGCAAAGTATTGTGTCAGTAAACTTGATAATGAGAAGTCTCACTTATATCTTAATGAGCTAGTATGATGGACCATCGTCTGAACTTTATAGACCAGACTAAAGTTATGTCTTACTATTTAAGACTCTGTTTCGAGTTCCATAAAGTGCAATTTCTCAGGCACGATTGATTTCCGAAGAGCGGTTTTTATCTGAATTGCCGTATAGACGACTTAGTGCTTAATGACACTTGTCGTAAAGTTTATTTTGTAATTGATAAAAGCTAGACAGTATTTTCCTATATTGGATCATTGTTCTTTCTGTTACAAATGAATGATGATAAATTATTATGTAGCAGGGTAGATAATACAGAGATTAATGTATTGATCTGGAGCTGCGGACTACCTAGCGGGTTTTACGGGGCTCCAGCTCGAAAAGCAGGAGTAGGAACGGGGTGGTTTTTAGTCAGTAAGAGTCTGATACTCCCTCTCGCCTCGCCCAAGGCGGGAGAAGTCATTGGAACATTTTCCCCCCTTAAAAGAAGTCACTAATGTATGACTACTAACTTTGTTGACGTTTCAAAAGTACCAAATACATATTATGCTGCATTAATGCAGGTTGCTTCCAACCGGCCTACCTTGAAGTCATTGGAGGAAGGCTATGTTTAGCTGTGGACGTCCTGTGGCTAATATGATGATAATGAAATGACTTCGACTTTAACTCTAGAACGAAAACCTCGATTGATTCTTGATTCCCATACACAATACAAACAAAAACTTTTGTCAATCAATGCAACATTACAATCTCATCACTTACTTATCTTTACTGAACCTTTTTGGCATGATACCTGATTCTATTTCTCTAAGCAAAACATTTTTGGATTTCCAATTTCGAAATCTTTATTTGTCACATTATCCTAAATCCAACATGGGGACTACCCAGCCGTAATTGTAATTCCATCAGAGTTACATGAAAACAGGCTAATTATATGATAATGCAAAGCATTACGAAAAGCCAATATAAGTATTAAGAATGCAAATAATTTTAAGTGTATCTAAGATTATGACCCGTAAGATACGACGCGTCGGAATTTAATTTATCTGAGAAAACAACATGTGCTTGTGACTAATATGCAGACACATGTATGTGTCGTCAGAGGCTTGTTCTCATAGAGATAGTTAAAACAGTCTAAATGATTTTGCGTTCCATAGAGGGCGTGACTAGCGAAAATGGATGTTCACGAGGAACACCGCTGTTTGTTGTCTTGTAGTAAAGAGAATTGGGAGGGAAATCCCTGTAGAATTGGGTTATCTACAGGAAAATGTAAACGCCTATCGATACTTCTAGTGTACTTCAGTGTAGTGTGTATTATGTCAGAAATACAATAAATACAGTGCAATATACTTAAGGAAATAGAAAAAAAAAACAATGGAAGTAGAAATTGCAAAGGATTTAATTCATTTTAGGAAAAACAATTATTACTAGTCGATACTACTTTTACATCTATAGTGGGACAGAATAGGGTAGAGAACACCATTTTGCACCAGTTAATTTCATCAATCATCAATATAATATACTCCTGTTACCGATATCATAGCAATGTGTTACGCAACAATTGCTATATATTTTCTGGCAGGCGTCGTTAATTTATTGTTACTTGGGTGTGACTATGGAAAGTTGGAAGCCTTTCTTTTTGTCAATAATATTTATTTTAACTTAGGTGAGACTTATAGTCGACCGTAAGCTTATGTCAATATAACTGCACAGTTTGTGCGGTGGCTGGACAACCAGCTGCCGCGCAAAGTGTCGCAGGTTCGATTCCCACACAGAACAACTCTTTGTGTGATCCACAGATTGTTGCTTCGGGTCTGAGTGTCATGTGTATGTGAACTTGTATGTTTGTAAAACGCACTCACGACAAAGGCGAAAATCCTAAAGCAACGTTATTCTAAGTTAACTTATGTAAGACTGAAAACTTACACCAATATCACACACTAATATTTCTCCTATGATTTTTTTAAGAAAACTTTGCCCCGCATTAGTATATTCTTCTGTGTCGTGGGTGCGTTACAACATACAAGTTCACATACACATGACACACAGACCCGAAACAACAATTTGTGTTCACACAAAGAGATGCTCCGTGCGGGAATCGAACCCGCTACCCGTTGCGCGGCAGCCAGTTGCCCAGCCACCGCACCAACTGTAGTACTGTAGCAGTATTTAAACTGATACTTTAACCCCATCTTTCTCCACATTCCAGTATCGTACCTCACAACGCTAACGGGCCTGGTCTTCTCCTGGCCTTCCTACAATGTGGTCAACTTCATGTCCAATGACACCGTACTCTCAGCGCCCATGTCTTCCGTGGACGTGTCACTATTGGGCAGTCTGACCAACGTCGGAGCTATGGTAGCCACGCCGTTCTCTGGGTATATTGTCAACAGGCTTGGAAGGAAGTATAGTGCTATGCTGTTCGGATTGCCTTTTGTGGTGAGGGTGATTTAAATGATTAAAACATATTAGATGCTACTATAAGTATTGTATTTGCCAAGCCAAATTCCATCTTATATGCAGGGCAGAATATTGTAGGCATTAGATAAATAAATACCAATTTAATTATTAGGGTGCTTTTCCACTAGAGATATGCTATGTAGCTATGCTACCAAGATATAATAGTTAAGATATGGAACTATGGGACAGTTTTCGCTGATACTATGTAGCTGTGCGAGGAAGATGCTCTTCGAGTATGTGATGTGTATGATCGATAGTAGAAGCCATTCATAACATGCATCTTTCCATATAAAAAACATAGCATGGCTGAGTAAATTTCTTGGTGGAAGCTATGTGTACCAATGAATAATATGATTAGTAGATACCAAACGCATCCAGCAACGTAGCATAGCACATCTCATAATGAAAAAGCACCCCTATTTCTCCAATTCTTCCACTACAATACTTGCCCTATCCTAACATTCTTCATCACTTCTTCCACAGCTCTCATGGACGATCATCTCGCTATCCACATCGATACCAATGCTGCTTCTAGCCATGGCATTAGCAGGTTTAGGAACAGCAGGACAAACAGTTTCTTCAATATACATATCAGAAATATCACAAGACTCCATCCGAGGAGCCTTAATGTCTACTGTAGTATCTTCATATTTCATGGGAGTGCTGATATCGTATATTTTTGGAGGATACCTGGATTATAGTCTGATAGTGTACCTGCATTTGTCCATGTCGGTTCTGTATATGCTGATGTTGGCTGTCTTGAAGGAGTCTCCTGTGTTTCTGATGCAGAGTGGGAAGGAGAAGGTGAGTTATATATTTTTTTTATGGTATAAGCCGGTAAATGAGCTGACGAATCACCTGATGGTAAGCAATCGCCGCTATCTATGGACACCCAAAACACAAGAGGTGTTACCAGTGCACCTAGCTTCACTGACAGACAGACTGATGGACAATTCAATTTGACATTTCAAAAGTGCCTAATTTAGGATTTATTTTATTTTATTTATTTAGGTTGTCAACAAAGGATATGCACAGTCCATTTTACATACATAAAGTATACAAACATGGTATTTTGTAGGTGTACTCCTTCACTTATAGGAGACCACAGCATGCGCTAAGATAGCAACTATAGGCTATATATATGTATTTCCAATAGGTTTCATTCTACTATAAATTTCTTTTACTTTTTACCTTTATTAGAGGTATCTGCACTGGCCTACTAAGATGAAGTTAAGTTTAGAATTTTATGTTAATTAATAACAAATTTAAATAAGGGTTCCGTTTTTTGCTATTTGGCTACGGAACCGTAAAAAGAAAAACAACGTAGTCTTTCTTTACTCACAATAAACTTTTTGATAGAAATGTTTTGAATTTGACTTTGACAGAGCGTTGATATCTTTTTGGGATATCTGTATGTATAGGTGGCCCTCCATCATCCATAGGCAGGTACGCCCTCTATTACAAGCTACAAACTCCACAATACTTATAAGAGAGAGACACGATTGTAACACTTATACATACTACTGACGTAGATATATATAGAAGTAATGTAATAAATAACAATATTGATAATAATGTGTAATGAATGAGTAATAAATAATCAATTAATTATACTTATACAAATAAACAATTGTCACATAAAGACGTTATCATCAACGTGTTATCGATTTTGCCCTATAAATTATATCTACCTACTGGTTGCAACTACTTTCAAAGCTTTTGATATCAAGAGTCGTTAGTGTAGGGTAAATGTAAGAGATGGCGTTACTAGTTCGTATCTTGCACGTGTTTGTGTAATATAACATCTTGTCGGTGTTTACTTGAAATTGTAAGCAGAGTTAATTAAAATCTCGCTTGTTTTTATATGAAAGCGTAGTGCAGTACTTTAATTTTTGATAAGTTAAAAGAAACATCACTTCAATGTGCATAATCCCAAACTCCCAGACTATAATGTATAAATTATTACATACACATTCCAAATCATAAAATAAGAGACTGCAATACCAGGAGCTTTCCTCTTTTAATAGTAACCTTTACTCCTTTTCCCGAAGGCCAGCAATACACTTGAACCCGGCTTCTGATGTTGCGAATGTCCATAGGAATCACTGATTGCTTACCATCAAGTGTACTGCTCATTTAACGCGCTATACCATCACACTAATATTATTAATGTGAAAGTTTGTTGGTTGGATGTTTGTTCGTCAATCACGCTGAAACTACTGAATGGATTTTGATGAAATTTGGTATGCAAACAGGGTATGAGCAGAATTGGGTGATAGGATTTTTATCCCACGTGACCGCGGGCGAAACGCCAGTATAGAATACCTATAATGATTCTCACACTGTTCTTAATATTACAGGAAGCTGCAGAGTCAATAGCATTCTACCGACAAGTGAAGTCGTCATCGAAAGAGGTAGAGGTAGAAATATCTAAGATCAAACTTCTGTTGGACCCGAGACTAGAGAAGATTCTGGAAGGAGACGCAGGTACGTTTCGTAAAAAGCACATAACAGTTAATTCTGATGATATTTTATTAAATACCTACTAACTGCTGCCCGCAATTTCGTACGCGTAGAATAATGACTTCTGACAGAATTTGATTTTTTTTTCGAAAAGCAGGAGTATGGTTGGGATGGTTTTTAGTCATTAAGAATCTAATACTCCTATTCGCCTCACCCAAGGCGGGAGAAGTCATCGGATGTTTTTGTTCTCTCAAAAACAGCTTGTCTGTGATACATGTAAACCATATATTTTTTTATGGAATACCGGTAAACGAGCAAAGGTATCACCTGATGGTAAGCAATCGCCGCCGTCCATGGACAACCGAAACACCAGAGGCGTTACAAGTCCGTTGTCAGCCTTTTGGGGGTTAGGAATTTAAGGGTTGTTGGGGAATCGGTAACCTCACTCACACAACGAAACACAACGCAAGCGTTGTTACACGTCGGTTTTTGGTGAGGCCGTGGTATCACTCTGGTCGAGCCGGCCCATTCGTGCCGAAGCATGGCTCTCCCACACTTAAATATACATAGTACATTCTCGTATTATAAAGTCATACGTCTGTCACCAGTTACGTTGGAACCCCTTTATGATGTAAGAAATATTTGTTCAACTATTTGTTCTAATCACAAGGAGGACGTATTTGATAATTTTAGCTCGTGTTTGTGTTCCATTATCTCGAAGTTAAATAAGTCTGCAATTATTTGTATTAAATGATAGTGAAAATTGCGACTCCTTATTATGTGGTGAGAATGTTATTTTCTTTGTAAGAAGAAAAACACGTTTGTTCTTCGTGGAACGATGCAGTTAGAGAAGTATTTCTGTTGGTACACGACTATGAGCTGTTGTCAAATTTTATTCCAGATTTCTTAATGTCAAAATCGAAGAATCAAAATAAATAGTTTGAAATTCAAGAAACGTGTAATTTAAGAAATGTAACGCCCCAAGGCGTTGCAAGTGCGTTGTCCACCTTTTGGGGGCTAGGAATTCAAGGGTTTTTGGGGAATCGAGGATTGGGAAGTGGGGTAATTGGACCTCTGAAATGAAATTTGGATTACAGACTAGGTATGAGCTGACTTGGGTGATACACAGGCACAGGAAGGCAGGGAAGCTATATATTTTATGTTTCCTGCTGATTCCTGACGCTCATTCCTGCTACATGTGTGTGTGGCACAATAATAGGATGATAATAATGACTACGTATGATTGAGATTGGATTTGTCACATCTTAAAACTAATAGAGATAAGACAAGCAGTCTGTCCCCTTCCGTGACGTCACAAGTCACGTCTACTTAATACCATTGATAACTCGTGGAAACTTTATTATATACGCTTGTAAAAACTTAAGGTGTGACGTTATTTGCGGTGGTTTTAATAAAATTAAAGGCTTTCATTTAAGGCATACCTTTTTTAATATTAAGTTAGGAAATATGTCATATTTGTGAGTCCCAATCTTTCCAATCTCTTTCGATTCTCCAACAACCTTTAACTTCCTAACCCCCAAAAGCCCAGCTATGCACTTGTGACGCCTCTGGTGTTTCAAGTGTCCATGGGTGGCGGCGATTGCTTACAAAAAAAGAGGCCCAATTTCCCCTCTTCCCAATCTCCAATTCCCCAACAACCTTTAAATTCCTAACCCCCAAAATGCTGGCAACGCACTTGTAACGCCTCTGGTGTTTCAAGTGTCCATGGGCGGCGGCGATTGCTTACCTGTGATCCTTCTGCTCGTTTACCTGAAACCTTTGATTCAGGCAATCATTGCACTGATGTAATTTATCTTCGTATGTATTTCTATATGTTTTATCAAATAGTATATGTCAAATTATATTTATGTTTCATCATCAGCATCATTATTTACCTTGATATTCTATTTCCGTGACGTCAACAACCTGTAAAGCTATGTATTCTATAAAACAATACAATAAAACAAATACATTTTGGTGACGATAGTAGACGATAATTGAAAATTACACTTTACAACAATGAGTTAAGGCTGAAATTTCTATGTCTTGTTGAAATGAATGTAAATGATAGGAAAATGGGAGGTAAAGGCACACCTTCGATGATTGTAATAAGACTGGTTCTTGCATCATTGTATATTTGGGAATTTCCAAGGAAAACTTTGCAAATTATGGAGTACGATGAATGAATAACAGGATTGACGTTACTTTGTTAAGTTAACGTTAATTTGTTTTATTCGTTAGTACACACAGTTTATCACTGGTAGAAACGGACTCAGTTAAGCTATGTTTGTGCTGTGCAGCTATGGAAAGATGCGTGCTATGAATGCGTGCTACAGATGCGTGCTATGGATGGCTTCCCTACTATCGATACATTGCATACTCAAGCTACGCATCTTCCTTGCACAGCTAAAGCTAGCTAAGCGAAAATGGTAACATAGTTTTACAGCTTAGTTATTAACTCTTCGTAGTAGAGCTACATACCACATCTCTGGTGGAAATGCATCCTAAAGGAATTTTGGTAACAGACAACCAGTTTTTTTCGATGATAACACTTAACTTTCGCATATTTAGTATGGAACCATTTAACAGTACTGTTTGTTTTTCCAGATCCAACAATTACCAAAGAGCTCATCAACTCTGCACCGCCGGCGCAACAGCTGTCAGAATGGCAGTTCTTGAGTGAGTTCTTTTGTCTTTATTTTCAAATAATCCAGTGATTGTATTTTTTTAATTTGGTGGGTTGACTTTTGTCCACCATAAATCGCCTGATGGTAAGCGACGATGCGGCCTACGATAGATCACGTCTGCCCTATCCGTATATTTACTTCAACTTTTATGGATGAAGAGCTATAAGTAGACTTTAATCCTTTAAAATATTTTTTTGTGTTTCTGCTTACTCGCATAATTGTTTGACGAGGAACTCAACTAAGTAGTTTCAAGCCATGCTAGAGGCTTATATTCATTTCACGACATACGATGCAGAGGCTATCGTGTTTCAACCTTCCTTAAAATCTTTGGTGATTCTCGCCGTTTTTTTTATTTACCAATTTCCTAATAATACTGAACCTTGATGATAAATGCTACATAATGGATTTTATATGCACTTCAATAAGGTAGATTTTCCAATAGCAACCGGTGATATGGTGGGCAGAACAGAACACGATCTGCCTCTAATAACTTGTAAGATAGTGAACATCGAAGTATTCAATAAATACTAAGTCGTAATTCAAGATACTCGGATTGATTCTGTGAACTAAATGTGGTTGGATTAAATCCTTTTTTAAAATAGCTACAATTTTCTACAAAAATGTTTCAACTCTTGTTATAATTTGAACTTAAGTAATGTAAACGATTGGCATTGACAGCATTCATCACAACGCGTGCCCATAATCAGAAATTATAAACCCAGGTTGACGTATTCCACATTGGGCACCCAAGTTAATGGCACCGGAGATAGGTATTTTTCGTGGGTGCCATTTGTGAAAGAATTTTATATTTTATTCCACATATGGCACCTGCGGCATAAGTAGTGTTGGGAAGTTTACGTTTCTCAGCATATTTAATAATATCGAATATGATCCGTAGAGTGTTTGTTTCGAACCAGTACTCTCATGCATGAAATAATGCATTATAAACTTCTACCACGACGACAATATTTGTCAGTCATTTTTAATTCTAATTTCCTTTACAGAGCAATCCCAAACTTCAATCCGAGCTCTAATGACAAGCCTAGCATGTATGGCAACAATGATATTGATGGGGAACATTGCGCTGCAAGTGTACGCGGAGACATTGTTCAGGGAAGCAGTGCCGTCAATGGACTCCAACCAATGTTCTATCTTCTTAGCTATAGATCTGTTGTTGGCGAGCGTACTGTGTACGTTTGCTATTGATAGGTATGGGAGAAAGGTGAGTCGGGTTATTTTTCTTAAAGAATCTTGTGGTTATGTCTATAAGGTGACTGGTAATTAGTGTACGATATTTTAACACGTGATTGTACTCATGATTACAAACAACTTTCCCAAAGAAACTTTTTTTGTATACTCATTAGTTTTATATTTATCACGACAAACCAGTCACCCTATGTTAATTCCTATGTTTTGGTATTATTAGCAGTAGTTAGGAGTTTTTTCGTAAGCTTGGTCTCTATTGCAAAGAAGTATCTAATAACAATACTAATGAATCGCACCAAATGCATACTTTTTTAATCCTAGAATATCTTTACCAGTGACATTACTGAGAATTTCGAGCGTGAGAGAGCACAAACTAACTCTTACCTTTAGGTGTCACTTACAGGTTGGCAAAAATCAAAAACCTACCTCCTATCTAAACTTAGAAGTTCCCCAAATATAAGAAATTTGGTGAAAACGAGTATCAAAGGTACCAGGCTCGCATAAACACGAGATATTTGTTCCAGCCGTTGATGATCAGTACTTCAGTCCTGGCCAGTGTCTGCACGATGCTCCTCGGCACCCAAATCCAGTGGCACTGGGCTCCGCACTGGTTCACTGCTGTCATCATCTACGTGTATAGCTTCATCTTCAATTTCGGAGTCGCTGTTATTCCTTACGTGTTGAGTGCTGAGCTGTTCTTGCCTGAAGTAAGTTCATTTTTTTTTATTGGGACAAGCCCGCCACTACCTCCCATACCGCTACAACTCCTGTAAGCCAGAATTTACAGTAGATGTAACCATGAAAGTTCTATTCCTAAGTTTGTCTCCTCTCATTTTTTATTGATATGTGATTGAATTCTATTTTAACGATATAATTTAACGGTTTAAATGGGTATGCCAATAAGTTTATATGGTTTGTTTGCAATTATACCGTGACTTATAGATATCTACAAGCTAAGGTTTTCTAAAATTATCTGCTACGGCTGTAATGGGAGGTAGTTTTGTGTATGAAGATTAAATTAGTGAAGAAATTTCTCACTCCGGACCAGTTAATTCAATTTGAGAACATAAAGAAGTTAAATAAATATTGACTCTAGTTTGCATTAAGTGGTTCAAAATTGTCTAAGTATAAAAACTGAACCTTATTTCCATATTAAAACATGAGCCAATATTTTCTCATATTAACCAAACCAAAATGATTACCTCTGACTTCTGCCCAAAAACTGCATCAAAAATATACTCTGAAACATTCCCCATTATTCCAGGTACGAGGGATGTGTGGAAGCATCGTGATGACCTGCGGCTGGGCCATGAACTTCGTCACCGTGCTCATATTCACCCCAGTGGTGGAAGAAGTCGGGTTCGCCCCCCTATTCTACGCCTTCTCCGTTGTAGGATTTGTGGGGGCTGGTTACTGTGTCTTCTATTTACCTGAGACCAAAGGACTGTCTATAGATGCCATCCAAGCTCTATTTGTTAAGAAAACTAAGAGGAAAATTGATGCTTAAAGACTTATTGTAGGTAGTAACTGCTGTTTATAAAATTAATTATAATCGATGATCAATGTAATTAAATGTAGTTTGATCTTCAACAGTAATCGAAATGAGAACGCGTTCGGCATTCAGATTTGTTGGTTTATTCGAGCTTGCCAATCAGAGCGCCGAACGCGCTCACGTAAAGCAAACTCATATCAAGGGTACAGTAGTACTGAAGTTTGAATTGATTGTGTATAAAATTGTTTAGTTTTAAGTTTTTATACATAGTTTTATTCGATTTAGAAGAGTACTTTTAAACTGAAATAGGGGTGTGGTGTTTAGTCGATAAAAAGTAAATTAATTACCATGTTTTTCGGCTTACCCACGTAATTGTTGAGCGTAGTAGCGTCACAGTCATAGATTGCTGCTCATGAATGAATAAGCCTTTAGCAGGGCTTGAAACTAGTCAAGTTTCTCGTCTAACAATTACGTGAATAAGCCGAAAAATATAATAGTTAATTTAATACTTATGTCTCACGAAAATTATAATATAAACGACATGTAAAATGTAAAGAAATTGGCATCAATTTTATGTAAGACGTGCAAATGACAAGCAAAAATAGAAGCAAAATTCTTTCATGAATTTTGATTTCATTTTGGAACATTTTTATCAACATAGTGAATAGCAAATTTTCAGTACAAGGAACTTTTAATGTTTAATAAGGCCTCTTTATATTAATAAGAGCTCTTATCTCAAAGCATATGTTATAGATAATTTTCGTTACAATACTTAACAAATATGTTAATAAGTTAGTGATAAGGTAGGCACCTGGGTTAGTAAGAAGAAAATGCAATGATTTTATTTTTGTTAGACAGTTTTTTTTAACTCATAACCCCCAAAAGGCCGGCAACGCACTTGTAACGCCTCTGGTGTTTCAAATGTCCATGGGCGACGGCGATTGCTTGCCATCAGGTGATACGATACGTCTACTCGTATACCAGCGTGTTCCATAAAAAACAACCCTGGAATTTTCTCCTGTGTCGTGGGTGTGTTTACAAACATACAAGTTCACATGACACCCAAAACCGAAACAATAATTTGTTTAACAGCGTAACCACGGAAAGTTGGGTTACAGTACAAAAACGCAAAATAATCACCCTATCTTTCATCGATAGGAAAACATAATTTAAAAAAAAAATCATAGAAGACCTCGAATAAAAAATGTTTACAAGTGAAAAATGTAAAGCCAGGACTGCATGCATATTAAACAGATATTAAAATTCATAAACGTTCGTTGGAACAAGGGAAATCGATGAAAATGTAATTATTGCTAGTGTTCCGACTACCAACCCTTTAACTATGCTACGTTGCTGGATGCGTTTGGCTTCCACTAATCATATTCATTGGCACACATATGTAGCTTAGCACTGGTGGAAACGGACTTACTTATTATCGATTTTGTATCGAAAACAATTGCTAAGGACTGGGCTAAGTAATCTGGCATAAAATGATTCTGAGTACGGCCGTTAGTAATTAAATTTAAATTATACAATACTCTAATTATAATTTATAGATTGTAAGAATAAAAATATTTTGGATAACGAAATTTTTATTTTAGCATCGGACCCAGATTGCTTCCTTGGGGAACACCTTTAGTTATACGACGTTAAAGTCATCATATTTGTGAATTTAGTCAACTAGATTAACCACTACTTAAGTTTTTAGAATAAGAAGATCTGATAATAAAATATTGTAATTAATTGTTTACTTTATATGTGTTTTTATTCCTTTGCCTACTAATCCAATCAAAGCTAATCGGATACCTTATGGCGACACATCGACATCGAAATCGCACATAAACAATCGACGAGCAAATCAACGGATGACGTCATAAATGCCATATCGCACATAATTATGAAGTTTACATACATAACCTCTCGCCTGTCTCCCATGGGTGTAGGCAGAGACGACGGAAAGCTAATTGCTATGAATCTTATTCTTATTCTTTCGCTTTATCATCAGTTGCCAGTTTATTTGCAAATAAACTTGGATAGACAATCCCAAAGCAGCAGAAAGCCCGCCAACTACGATCATCTCGTCTGGTCGGAGGATCTTCCTTTTCTTAGGGAACCAAAGATACGACCCCATAGCTCAAAAAACTCTTGATTTTTCATGAGTTAAGATCAAAAACCGAGGCAAGTCGCGAGTAAAAGCTATTATAAGTATAAGGGTGCTTTTCCGCCAGAGATGTACTATGTAGCTTTGCTACGAAGATGTAATAGCTAAGCTGTGAAATTATGTGACTGTTTCCACTGATACTAAGTTATGTAGTTGTGTAAAGAAGATACGTAGCTTGAGTATACGATGTATCGATAGTAGGGAAGCCATCCATAGCACGCATCTTTCCATATAAAAAAAAAACATATCGTAGTTGAACCCGTTTCCAACAGTGCTAAGCTATGTGTACCAATTAATATGATTGGTGGAACCCAAACACATCCACAGCAACGTAGCATAGCACATATCTGGCGGAAAAGCACACTAAAGGTAATAAAAACTAATGATGAATAAATAGGTCCTATTCAGAAATTGTGACGTGGAAATGTCGACAAGATATTTAAAAATAGTCACAATAGGTCGAGCTGATAATTATGATGACAATTACAAACAAATAGTAAAATGAAATGCCGTCAAAGCTCACATAAGACTGTTGGCAGTCTTTATTCAAATAAAACTGATTCACGCATAAATAGCTACTGTTTCTTGCCTCGTCAGACTTAGCTACGTGTAACATGTTACTAAGACATTAGACAGGAATATGTGGAGAAATACCACACAGGTAAATATGATTTAACTGTACAATTATATCGTAGGTCCATAATAATATAGCCTATCACACCATACTATTTAAATGTGCAGTTTTAACTGTCAATCAATCGAACAACAGCCACCACTGATGGGGCCCAGTAGAGCTGATGCCTGATCCGGAGCTGCGGACTAGACCTAGCGGGTGTATCCTTTTTAGTCAGTAAGAGTCTGATTCCTTTTGCCTCGCCCAAAGCAGAAAAAGTCATTGGAAGATTTGCCGCTGTTCACTAAAGGCCTCTTCTCCATGGAGAAGGTTTGAGCATTTATCTCCATGCAGGTTGACGATTTCAAACTTATAATAAAAAATTGTAAGTCCAAGTTTCCGAACAATGTTTTCATTCACCGTTTTTCAATAGTGTCTTAATCATCTTAGAAAGTACATATAACTAGGGAAAAGCAAAAAACTTGTCCTACGTAGGTTTCGAACCCTTTCACGCATGAGATGTAAGCATCTGAAACCTCCGGGCCACCACGACATTTTTAACAGTATCTATTCTTAATTCGATTTATTTACCTTGTGATTTAACTGTACAGTTGGACTACACAGTTAAAAATGCACAGTTAAATAGGCTATTATCAAATCGTGACATAATTATGACAGAAGAAACATGAAAGATAAAGTATTATTATCACATACACGAATCACGATGGAAATTCATTAAAATTTTAAATAAGTGACAAAAAGAAACAAAAAGAAGAAATATCTAAAAATAAATATTTTAACAAAATGTTGACTTTAAAGTGATCCCTAATTAGTATAAACGGAGAGTCACACGAATATTTTCGCTACACAAGTGATAAGGATGTCAGTTTTATCATAAGATAAAATATTTACACGCGATTTTTGTTTACACATCTTTGTGTATTCTAATTCATTTATGTAATGAAACTATTTGCCGAAATGTTACTATTACTTGAACGTGAACTGGCGATACTCGTTAGTTGTAAGTGAATCAACATGAGCAAAGGAAGACTCAGGCAGGTCCATGCGGCATTTGCCGGTAAGAAAAAAAATCATTTTTTTGAACACAAATCTCGATTTGTTATGAAAAATCTCCGTTGAGATAGAATAAATTTTGTTTTTCTGTCCATTTTATGATAGAACGTCTTTGTTAAGAGACGTGTGTATTGTTTCTCGTATATTTGTGGGAGCTGTGTGTGATTTGTGTGTGGTTTATTGAGGCCAGTGTAGTTTATAAGGTCATGACGGTTTTGGAAGAAAAATTAAACATGGAAATGTTGGTAAAGATGGTGAAGAAAGTAAGAAAGAAATAATAGAAGTCAAAGACAAAAAGAAAACAATGGTTGATGATTAAAATTTATATCAAGATGTAAATTCTGGTAAGCATTATTATACTCGAAGTGATGAATTAACAGTTGTAAGTATTGAAACGTAAAAGAAACTGGCTAAATTAGGCTGAAGTACCCACGTGTTTGGCAAAACCAATTTTCAACCTGACATTACAGTAGAAATATTTTACATCAACCGATTCAGAAGTTCACTTATTTTTCTTCTCTTTATTAAAACATACTTGTTCGTTGATTCGTAAGTGACATCTGAACACTTTAATTCAGAAATAAAGTTTCTTTTGTATTATTATAATTTTTGTTAGATAAGAGTGTAATGTAGGGTATCATAATGGGATTAAATATGTCAATGCCAGTTGACCATTTCAAATTTATACGAGTAATTTATGAGGTTTCCGCACGATGTTTTCCTTCACCGTTTGTCAGTGGCGTCGACTTTCAGAAGTGCATTTTTTATCTAAAAATTCAACTTTGATGCATGACATCTAGATTTTAATCAGACAAAAGAAATAAATGTTAAAAATTATCAACAGAAGACATCACAATTGCCACAGCTCCCTATCTTCGTTGGCAATACAATTATTTGTTTTGTTTTACTCTACTTTGCTTCCAGATATATGTCATATTTGTTAACATTTTATTCAAATGCTTTGGATTGAAATTAATAATGATACAATTGATAAATTAATTGTTGGTGTGTACGCTTTATCGTGCAATGACGGATGTCTGTTTTGGCCCGGTTTGATAGTCAAAACAGCTGGCACTGACGCATGTGTCGTAATAATTATTGCTATCGAAAATCTTTCTCTGAGTCAAGAGTCATAAGTTAAAAGTCAAAATATTTATTTCAAATAGACCGACACTTTGGGACTTCAAAGCAAATATTAAAATTCTAAAAAAATATCTGTCTATCGGCAAGTCCTCTAGTTAATTCCTATGGAGAAGAATGAGCAAGAAACTCCATAGGTAATGAGAAAAACTACATGCAAGACAGTTATTATAAAATTTCCTTGGGATAAGCCGGCTACTAAGCAGACGGATGACCCTATGGTAAGCAATCGCCGTCGCCCATGGACACCCGAAACACCAAAGGCGTTACAAGTGCGTGGTCGGCCGCCAAATCCCAAAAGGATTTCAAATTGGGCGGTAACCGGTAACCTCACTCACACGGAGGCCTTTCAGTGAGACCCTAGTATCACTCTGATCAAGCCGGTCCATTAGTGCCGAAGCATGGCTCTCCCACACTTTAACTAAACATACCATCTTTCTTAATTACAGGTGGCTTTGGGTCCCTAGTGATGGGGGCCCTCAACGTCTGGCCATCATATACATCGGAGTTATACTCTTCAAATACCACCACACCATTATCAGCCCCTATGACGAAGGGAGAAGAAGCCATGTTGGGTAGTTTACCTTCATTGGGTGCTATGGTTGGAACAGCCGTCGCTGGTACATTGATTAATGCTTTAGGCAGAAGAAATGGTGGTGTGATATTGTCTTTGCCGTTTGTGGTAAGTCATTAACTTTTTTTACAATATCAGATATATACATAACCTCACGTCTGTCTTCCATAGGGGTAGGCACAGACAATGGAATGCCAATTGCTATGAAACTTACAGACTTCTTTCGCTTTATTGACAGTCATCTCTGTCTCGTCGTACTTTTAATTTGGCCCTTCTTAACTCATAAAGTAGTATAGAGGTACAATCACTGTACAATTTTATTAATCTTGATATCAATGACTGGGTAAATCCTCGAGGATTTAGATCCGCAGGTGAATTTGTTATTGAAGTCAACCAACCCACGATCCTCAAATCTGAATAAGCAGATTCCAAAATTCATTAATAAGTTTTAAATAGAAAGAGAAAGAAAGAAAAAGAAGAAAGAAAATACAAAACACGCTAAATAAAAAAGTGGCATGTATAGTTTACTTTATCATTTAAATAATGTAGTTTTGCCATAGAACAACCCTAGTAAATTAGCTCGAGAAGATCGAGTCGTATTCCAAACATTTTTGAAATATATGAATTTTGTTTGCAGTTATCATGGGCTGTGGTGTCAGTAACGTCTTCAATAAACCTGATCTTAGCAGCGAGGTTCTTCGCTGGAGTAGCTGGTGGTGGCTTCTTGGTGTTAGCTCCTATTTTCACTTCAGAAGTTGCTGAGGATTCTATACGAGGAAGCTTGGCTTCAGGTGAGGATATAACTATGCTAAAAATTGGTTTCACTTTAAGCCAATAGTAATAATTAATTATAAAGTCCTGCATCAACGGAGGATTATTCTTGATTGATCCTGTCTGTAGTCCCGTGAAAGTCCGGAACATACATAGTTAATTATATTAGACTTAATCTGGGAAGCGAAATGAAATCTATACTTATAATAAATCTGTAGAGAGGTCAATTCTGTACATGAAATATATTTCCAAAATAACTATCAGCGGGTGATTAGTGATCGATACTGACGCCAAAAATGCAATCAGAAATTTTTTTGTCTGTCTGTCTGTCTGTCTGTCTGTCTGTCTGTCTGTCTGTCTGTCTGTCTGTCTGTATGTTCTTTATAGAAATAAAAACCACTGGACAGATTTCAACGAAACTTGGTACAATTGTTCTTCATACTCCTGGGCAGGTTATAGTATACTTTTCATCACGCTACGATCAATAGGAGCAGAGCAGTGAAGGGAAATGTTGGGAACAGGAGAACTTACTCCATTTTTTAAGCTTCCGTCGCGTGTGCAGCCTTAATGGTTAAAGTTACATAGAAATAATGTATGACGGAAATGTTTTCCTTAAAATTAATTATTAAATAAATATTTAACGACAGCAAATGTCTATCTCTTATGGTTGACTCACAATAACACGTATAACTCCCGATAGCTTAGCAGTTCGGAGCTTTCTGATTATATTTATCTACTCTTACGTTTATAACACTCTCATTCATTCATTCATTCATTCATATTATAATAAATCTGTAGAAGGGTCAATTCTGTACATTGAAAATATTGAAAGAATAAATAGCAGGGGTGTTACTGGATCGATACCAAACCCAAATATGTGATTTTTTTTGTCTGTCTGTCTGTATGTTCAGGCATCACGTGAAAACTAACGGTTCGATTTCAATGAAACTTGGTCTTATTATCCTGGGCATAAAATAGGATACTTTTTATCCTGGAAAAATACGTAGAAAAAAATCTTTATTTTTCAGTTTTATTCTACAGAACGCGAGCTCAACAGCAGTAGCTCAATAGAGGGATCTCCTTAATTATTATGGGCTTCGCCGTATTTGGGTCCAATAGATATTTATAAGATGTCATTGTCAGAGTTACTCAAAATGGAGAAATAAAACTTCCACGCGAAGACCGACATCCGCGCGGACGGAGTCGCGGGCGAAAGCTAGTACATAATATAAGCAATTAAAGATGAGAGATATTTTTATATGTTTTGTAACCCTTAAAGCATTAACTGCCTAAAGAAATCTGTTGAAGGCAAATTGGTGGCGGTTAACGTGTTAAAAGACGAAAAGTTCAGTTAAGGCACGTATCTATGAATTGACACAATTTTAGAAAATCCTCAAAGAAATATAATCATCTCAAATTTAGTCCCATCTGTGCGTAATATCATAACAAATGATAGAAACATCATATCAGTACAGAGAGATAAAATGTCAGCTGAGGTTAGAATGAAAGACTTATCTGATACGAGATCTTTTAGGCGTAGTACTTATGCAACTATTGGTCATGAGACAGAGCCTTGACCTAATTTTTAAGACAACTTATGGAACTTGGTCAATGACATTTAGAAGTATAGATTTCGATATATTAACTATACGCTTCAATGTTAATAACCTTAATCAGCCTGATTTCGATCCTGATCACATATACCTAGTAGTTGTTGAATACTTGTGTGAAGTTTTTTACTTAGACTTTGAGTTGACTACCACGGTAAAGAGTAGGACACCACAAAGGTAGCAAAATTCCGGCACCGAGCAGTAGTTGGAATAGGATGGATTTTGATAAGTAAGAATCTGATTAACTAAAAATCACGGTTTACTCATGTACAATAATGGAGAAAAGCTCTACTAGTTTCGAGACATAGTAGGCTGCGCGACGCCACCTTGTCTTGGCACGCTGATCATGACGAAGAGTCCCTCTGTGACTGGAAACTAGTAGAGCTTATTTCCATTAATGTATGTGAGTAACCAGTGATTTTTAGTTAATTTCGTATGTCTCACGATAGTTATTACAAAAAGTAATTTTTAACCCTTTTTCTTTCGCTTCTCTTTCAGCGTCAATATACCTGTACTGCATGGGGACATTGATGTCATACCTCGTCGGCTGGTTCCTCACGTATAGAACAATTATTTGGCTGCAGCTGATACTCAGTATTGTGTGCACCGTCCTTATATTGTTGGTTGTGGAGAGCCCTGTGTACTTGTTGAAGAAGAATAGGGAAGAGGTGAGTTCAATCTATTGTTTATTCGGTATTTCTCAGATGTTGGTGGAAGTAAGCTGGGTGATAGAACAGGGTTTAGTATTTTACGAGATGGCTGAACAGACGAGTTGAAACGCACGCACGCACATTTAATTAACGTTTAGTGTGTATATTATACTACAGCTATTGCTAATTAAGTATGTTGTGAGTCCCGTGTAATAGAGAAATTCATCCAAAAAATCATGACTTGATGTTCAGAAACTACTTTAAACGTAAAGCAAACTCATACTAAGGGTACAAAACCAGACTAATAGATACTTAAATATGAATTCCAGGACGCAAAAGAAGCGATAGCGAAATACAGATCGGTGTCTCCAAACTCAATGGTGGTGTTAGATGAACTCTCCAGACTGAAGCACCAGATCATGCCAGCAGTAGAGCTTGTATCAGTTACAGGTATGTTTCTGTTCCTCCTCTAATTGTTTTGTTTAAGGAACACAATGGAAAATACCATACGGATCACCTGATGGTAAGCGATCAGCGCCGCTCATGATATCTTCTGATTTATTTCGTTGCGGGGTCGAAGACATCCAAGAAGTTTATCTCTTTCTTTTGAAAAGATGAAACTATCTAATGTCTGTTTGTTTTCCGCCTTAAGTGAGCTGTAGGAGAGTAGCCCTCGGTCTTTAATTAATATCTCCTATTACTTTTTGGTGGTTAAAGTGCCAGACTTGTTCTCCTAAAAATATTCAAAGTTCTATAATTATTATAGAATTTGACTCGTTTACGTCAATGGCCATGTGATTAAGAACTCTTTTTGCTTTTTGAAAACAATTAATTTACCTAAAATTACTTAAGTATAATAGGCACCATACCTAACAACTCCGAAGAGGACAAATTCTTTGACAATTTAATTTAGTTTTTATTTATGTATCTATTTTTTTTTCTTATAAATATGTAATTAAGTATAATGAAATGTTAGTAGTTAATTGTTTATAAGTAATTTTGACGTGTACGTTGGCAGTGGACGTCACTCGGTTGATTATTATGATGAAAATGAAGTAATTTTAACATAGCAGATTTAGAATTACTGCATACTTTTACCTTGATAATAAACTTTAATTTAACTGTGCAAATTAATATTCTTATAGAAGTGGACCCCAAGGCGGAAGAGGCAGAAAAGCAAAAATTAAACGATGAAGATATACAGGAACCGAAGAAAATGTCGCCATTGAAAATATTATGTAAGTATAAGAAGTATAATTAAAATAATGAAGGTTAGGTACTTAACTAACTAATAGGTTATTGTTCATTAAAGATTTTATTTCTTCTTGATGGCAACGGATGTCTATTAATTAAACGGTTTTGCTTATATTATAATGTTAATGATTGCGTAATGTTACGTGTGACATATTTTTTAATTTGGCATATAAGATAACTTAACAATACTGTACTTAAATAAAAACGAATCAAAGTTTAGTGGTAGTAAATACGTCATTTCTACGTATAAAACGTATCTAAAAGTGACGTCACGCAATATTTAAAATCAAAATATATCTTCGACTAATTTGTTTCATTAAAAAATTTAAATACATGTCTAATATTTTTAAATTGTTTATAATTAAAATAAAAATTAGTTACCTACTTAGTAAAAAATGTATATCGACCTCATGTGCAGACCCCAAAACTACCTTGGAAATGGCGCGGAGAAAAAAATCCTTTAGTATTATAGTTTTTAATTGTGTAATTTTTGTAATATAAAATAACAATTTAATATTTCTAGTTGTGGCAGCAGCATCCAGACGTGCCTTCATGGTGGTGACCATTGCGATCACACTGCAGGTAATCCTTGTTTTTAATGATACATATCTTTGTTATTAATAAAATATAACGAAAATACCCATAGAGAATCAAACATTTTTCATTTCTCTTTCAATAGTTAAATGTACAATTATATTTTTTTGTAACACATTGCCCTGCAATGGTACTTTCTCCTGTGTCGTGGATACATTTACATACATATAACACCCAGTCTCGAAACAACAATTTGTGGATCACACAAAGTGCATGGCAGCCCGGCCCAGCCACCGCGCTAAACGTGCAGTCTGTACGAGACTTCTACTAACTATCACAATAACCTTGCAGGTCTTCATGGGGATAGTCCCAGTGCAGGTGTACGCGAAGACAGTGTTCACTCAAACCGACCCGACCAAGTCAGATCTGTACACCGTGCTGTTTGCCGTCATCCAGTTCTGTGGAGCCATGACTTCTGCTCTTGTCGCTGATAAGGCTGGGAGACGGGTAAGATAATATGAATATTTTAATGTACTTATTGATCCCTTGTAAGTGAGTGATTGTGTTGACTCAGTAATTGCTAAGGACGAGAAAATGTTACAGTTGAAGATTACAGTTTAAAAAATATTGAGAATATTTCTAGAGAGCAAATGGTTTGTGAAGGTTTGGTTTTTTTAAGGAGTAAAAATCACCCAATGACTTCTCCCGTTAGCCTTGGGTGAGGCGAGAGGGACTGTCAGACTTTTACTGACTAAATAATAAGTTTGAAATCGCTAACCCACATTGACCAAGCATGGTGATTAAAACTTTTCTGTGTGAGAAGAGGCCTTTGGTCAGCAGTGGTCACTTATAGGCTGTTGATGTAGGGTGATAAACAAGGCTGACGACTCTCCTGGTAGTAAGCAATCGGTGCATCGACAATGTCAACACTAAAAGAATTATAAGTTCTTAGCTGGCCTATTCGACGTATGTCTCTTCCATGTAAAAAATACATAGTTTTCGACTAGTTTCAAGCCATGCTAGAGGCTCATATTCATGAGCAGACATTTCACGACATGGGTCGCGGCGATTGTCGCGCTGCTACAAGAGCCATAAGCTTGAAACTAGTCGAGTTTCTCGTCAAACAGTTACGTGAGTAGACCGTTAGCATAATAATTAAATATTTTTTCTTCCCAGGTCCTAATAATATCATCATCAATCCTAGTCAGTCTATGCATGGCTGGTCTGGGCTTCCTCTTGCAAACGAAGACGGCGCCTGCATGGGTCACCGTGGTGCTGCTGATGGCATACTGCTTCTCATTCCTGGTGGGAGCTGGTACCATACCCTATGTGTTGTTAGCTGAGGTCTTTGAGTCTGAGGTGAGGATTGTTTTAATAATGTTATGTTGGAAGTTAAAGTAGCTTGCTTACTCATTGAAAAACCATAACTGCTAATAGGTTACTTATGAGCGTTATTGGCCTTACCATCAGGTGAGATAGTAGCCAAACTAACTTAGAGATGGGTCGGCACCCATGAAATAAGAAAGCCACCAATAACAAAATAGCAGTTTAATAGTGAACATACCAAACTAAGCGTGTAAGATAATTCGAATTATTTTATTTTTTCTCTAAATTTCTTCTGTAGCTCATAGTAATTTTATAAAGCTGAGTTATAAAAACAAAAATGAAGACTTCAAAAATTAATCAGTTATTGTTCTAGGCAATTAATTTAATTGAACTTTTATACGATTATGACAGTTAATCAATAATCACGTTCAAATACAAAATCAACAGAGCTAAGACATAACTTAACAGAGTCATGTCAATAAATAATAATCAATATTGTTGATGCCAGTAGCTAGAATATTCATTGTACCCGAAATCCCATTAACAACCTTCTTCTCTTTGTCCCCAGGTCCAAGGCATAGCCTCAATGATAATCATAGAATGGGTGTGGTTCCTCAACTTCTTCATTTTGGGCGTGTTCCCATACATGACCAGCATATTTGGCATCTACGGCTGTTTCTACGTCTTCGGCGCAGTGGGTCTACTTAATGCCGTCCAGTCGTTCATCTTAGTACCAGAAACTAAAGGACTATCTAATGCTCAGATCCAGGATTTGTTTAGAGCGAGAAAGAAGAATTAAGCGTTTAGAACAAGTATTAGTGGAGATTTTCTCGTTTTTGAGAAGTTTTTTTTAAGGATTTATGATTTAATTTAACCCGCTATTGGTGACCTATATGTCTGTGAGACTGCGTAGTTTAAAAACTAAGAATATTTTTTACACTGTTTATCGAATAACGATGCGATTTCGAGTTCGAGTAGCTGCCTTAATGTACGCCCTTTACCCTTAGTTCACCCCGTAACAGCGACAGAGGCGTCCTATTTATGTCATTTTATGTCCTTTATTTTCTTTTTTATACTTATGTCCTTTCTATGTCAATAACTTATTTTATATTCTTTATAATTCAACATAGCTCACAAATATTAAAAACAAATATATGGAGCAAAAAACCACGGTGCAGGAGACCAGAGCCACCGACTATATAAGACAAATACACATCACCAGTGGCGGGTTAAGTTTGTTTTTATCTATGAACAAAGCAAAGGATTTGTTTTAATGTATCAGTTTTATGGTACCATTATATAATATTACGATTAAAAAATAAGTAAAAGAAAATATTGTCTTGAAAAGATTATTAGTTCATTGTATGTGTATCTGTGAATGATGAGATTCAAATAGTAGATGTTATCACTATTCTTTTACACGGATATTTAGACGCTACGACTTACTCACGTTTGAGGAGGTTACTTGACCAATTTCAGAGGTCTTACTTAGTTGGTTTTACATTTAACGAGATCGAAACGAGAGCGTGTTTGGCGCGGGTTCCCTCTATCTGGCAGAATTTTAATGCTCCGAAATTTGTTTGGCATAACACACCTGGCAGAATCTTCTTTAAACGAATATACATATGGCATAAAAATTGTTTAATATAATTATTGTTTTGCCGAATGTTTATATGTCCGAATTTACAAAGGCATACTTTTAAGATGGTAGAATTTTATTTGGCATAATTACGTTTGGCAAAGCTTAATTTTGCATAATTTTGTTTCACATAACGTTTATTTAGAGCGACGATTGTTTGGCATAATTTCACTTGGCATATTAAGAAGATGGTAGAATAAAAGTTAGTAAAGTGACAGAACCGAATCGCTGCAAAACCGACTGCACGTAGTCTTGTCTGCCCTACCCCTAGAGTGCAATTTAAAATCGCGTAGGCGCGGAGGGGCGAGGCGGCCCGGCCGGCCAACAAGCCGAAGCTGCGGTGGTGAGCGAAAGCCGTCTGCGACGATTAGCGCGCGTGGGACCGCCGGAGCCCCGCAGCGCCGGAGCCGTGACAGAAACCATGCTTGCTTGCATGCTGTTTGCTTGCTGCATGCTTGCATGCTTGCTTGCATGCTGCATGCTTGCTTGCATGCTGCATGCTTGCTTGCATGCTGCATGCTTGCTTGCATGCTGCATGCTTGCTTGCATGCTGCATGCTTGCTTGCATGCTGCATGCTTGCTTGCTTGCTGCTTGCTTGCTTGCTGCTTGCTTGCTTGCTTGCTTGTTGCAAGCCTGCTTGCATGCTGCATGCTTGCGTGATAGATGAGTCTTTCAATTATTATGGATATTAAAAGTATGCCAAAAGACGATTCTAACTGTGAACATTCTGAGATATGATGGTTCTACTTTTTAATTATTATGGTTATGAAAGGAGATTGTCCAAATCTGGCTATTTTTGAACAGGCTGCTCAACAAAAATGTAATTTACCAATAATTTTATTTATATTTTAGTAAATGTCTGACGCTAATAACTTTGTATCAATTTGTACTTTAAAAAAATCGAGAAGTTGGCTTTGAATTTGACTTTAGTGCTGCCAATCTGCTGTCAATCTGTTGTGTTTTTCGTCAAAATGACAGATATTATTCGCTTTGTTCTTTTGCATTGTGAGTGTTGAAACTCCAATTTATTGCGTGGGAAAATACAAAGTAGACACATTAGTAGGAAAACATATTTTGTATATATATTATATGAAAATAACACTAAAGGCAGGACAGCCATAAAACATTATTGCTGCAACTGCATGGTGGGTCATAGAACAGTAGGTTGATGTGCACATATAATAACTATTATTTGGTTTTTAAGCTGGGCAAGGTACCAGAAAATTATGAATCCACCTGCCGAGTTCCTTGACCATATTTTAATTACATATGAATCGGATTAATAATGCATTTTATTAGAAAAAAATGTTTTATTTCATGCATAACCAGTTTCAATAAAATGTAAAAAAATATCTAAATACTAGCTGACCCAGCGAACTTCGTACCGCTTTCGCGTAGCAATGATGCTCTAAGGATGCTCTACTTTATTTTGTATAGCTGAGCTATGTATGAGTCCCTATTCAATTTGAACTGGAATCTATAATATCTTCCATATAAAAATGAATCCATCATTTCTTGATCTCACTATAGCTGAAAAGGACCTTACTAATTAAAAAAAAAACAAAATATATTTTCATAATAGTGTTTATTTCATAGGATTCAATAATTTCACTGTCCTGCAGGCGCCTTATCGGCTCTGATGACAATTTTGTGATTATCTGATGGCATGCGGTCTAATGCATTTGTGAATAATGCAACTAATTAATTGTGTTAATGGAAACATGTTTGAAGTTGTTAATCACAATGGATCTTTTTACTGAGTTGTTGTGTGCGCAACGCTGATCGACTTCTCTTGCTGAAGTGTCCATAAAATATATTTGCAAAAATGTAGTCTTCAACAGGCACTGGCAATAAAAAACATGTTTGATGATATATTTGAATCCCTGAATCTGTAAGAATATAAATATGTATACAGGTAATTGTATTGCAAATTGTACCACGATGAGGCTCGCAAAATACTGCCACAATACTTTACATCATTTCAAATTAAAACTACTTTAAACCTCGACATTAAACAGCCATCCACGGCAGCTTTAGGTAGTAGGCTTTACCAAGAACACCTTGCTCATGCCACTATAAAATACAACATGTTATAAAATGTTGCTGATTAAGTCTTCGGATTATAGACTATTATTATGTATTTGACTTATTGTTTACAAAATAAACACATCACTGACTCGACATATTTTGCACCAGCTACATGGTTTTAAAACTAAAAAAAAACGTTTGCCATTATACTTACTTGCTAAAAGTAGGCAAAAAATTGTCTCGTATAACTTTTATTGCCCCAAATGATGTCCTTTGAAAGCAATTATTGTACTGCTGGATATGAGTCAAAAAATGAACCAATGAATGAAGTGGCTCTGGTGGCGGTACCAATGGCGTCAATTTGACTTGCCGCTGGCGCAACACAATCCAGAGGCTTCATTTTTGAATTTCAATCCCAATGTAGACACACAATGTTCATTAGTCCAATAGCAACAATTTGCTCTGAACTGTAATCAATTGCCACATTATAACTGAATGCAGCTTTGTGGGGATTAAACACAACATTTCTATCTTGATATCGATTCAGTTCAAGTTCATTTCGCGCTTCGCGTTGCTCATCAGTTTGATTTGCTCTTATATTTCTTTGACTTGCCGTATTTCGAGTTCTGCGGCCTAAGCTTGTACGTCTGGTTGGTACCATTGTTAAAAACGAAATTCCAACTGAAAATAAAAAGCTCTCATACATTTTCTGCATAACCATGTATACCAAATTGTAGTATTGTGTAGTCACCAAAAGTTACTAAAAATCAATATGAAGATGTGAACTTACCTTGATTAACAAACACTTATTAGCAAATAAAAATCTTCTTAGTCTTTAAAGCTCGAAAAAATATTAAGATAATCTCTCAGAAATATTGAAAAATATACATTTAATTTTGCATACTTTACAAAACGCGCAATACGAATGTCAATGTCATTCACACCAATAGACTATATTGAAAGAGCATCGTTTGTTCGAAAACGTGAATAGAAACTTTAATTTACACAAAATAAATTTCTGAACACACGCGTAACTGTTGATAATTTGTCATTATTTCTGAATGCACGCATAAATATTTGAGGAATTTCTATTAATGCTTAATGCACTTTTCAACATTTTCAATAGATTTAAAAAAAATACAGACAATTGTTTATTCAACCTTTTCAAATAGTTTATGCATAAATGTCAATCATTATTTACAGAATTTGAATTTAGAAACATACTAATATTTGACATGTACAAAATTTATAGAAAACATCTAGCTTTTGCCCGCGACTTCGTCCGCGTAGTGGTGTTAGTGGTCAAAACACTGCCGTATGTCATCTAAAATGTGAATTACTTGAGAATATGTTACTGTTAGCATTTTTAAAGATATGTATTCCATAGAAACCACGGCCGCCGATTCATCATTTTATAATCATGATGAAAAGTAGCCAAGGTTATCTATATTATTATCCTTTAATTTCCTATATATTGCCTATCAATAAAAAAATACATTGTTTCGTTGTTATATTCCAAAAAAAAAACATTCGTGCAAGCGTAACCTCAACACAAACAGGGTTACTTTCACATTCACAACATTAGTATGGTAGTAGGGATATTGGCGATTTAAATAAGTATATGTGTATTTAAATAAGAATCGAACGCGAGTGAAGCCACAGGCAACGTATTAACGAAAATGACGAATTTTCAAGCAAACATTAATCTCCTCTATCAAACATTCTACGCCTTCTACCCTTTTTATTAAAAAGTAGCCTATGTTCTTTCGTTCCTCATTAAGTATCTAAATACAAAGTTTTACTGTTACAGCTTTTAAAATGACGAATTTCCATATGACCATTTATCCCCTATTTTTACCCATTCTCCGCTATTTTTTTGCAATAAATAATTTCATCAAAATCGGTTCACTGGTTTAGGCGTGAAAGCGTAATTACAGACAGACAGAGTTACTTTCGCATTTATAATATTAGTAGGGATTCTGTGCTCCAAGTCTCCAACGCACACTTATTCAATAGCATTTGTTTTTTAGTATCCAATAGCATTTATCCAACAATGAACTTTATCCAATAGCAATAAAGCTCAAATTAACTCTACGTATTAGTTAAAAAACGTTTG
Organism: Spodoptera frugiperda; assembly: GCF_023101765.2. NCBI lineage: Eukaryota > Metazoa > Arthropoda > Insecta > Lepidoptera > Noctuidae > Spodoptera > Spodoptera frugiperda. The sequence goes on from NC_064221.1 coordinate 9,540,535, forward strand.
TATGGGATAAAGAAAAGGGCAGTGTTTAGGGTTTTCCCGTCAATTATTTGATATTTTCTCGCCGTAAAAACCATCCTTGAACTTCGACGAAAATTATAAAAAAAAAATTGGCCAAATTGGTCCAGGCGTTCTCGAGTTATGCGCTTACCAACACTTTTAGCGATTCATTTTTATATATAAGATAAATCTGGATACAAAACTAAGTTTGTATCTTTATTCTTACTGATATGAACTAATAAATCAAACATATATTATTAGCTGAAGTGCTTGTTCAAAAATAGCCAAAGTCCCATACAAATTGGTCAATCCCCTTTATGCCAAAAGACGATTCTGACAGTGAACATTCTGCAATATGATGGTTCTACCTTTCAATTATTATGCGTATCAATTTATGCCTAAAGATTATTCTGACTTATAAAATTATGCGTATTTAATGTATTGCAAGTGATGGTATACCAAATGATTTTCTGCGAAATGAAGATTCTGCCATGCGTTGTTATGCAAAATAAAATTATGACCAAAAAAATTCTACTAATAAAGGTAGACCCGTTTGGCGCTCTGTACCCTTAGTACGAGTTTGTTTTACGTTTAAAGTAATCGAAACGAGAGTGCGTTCGGCGTTCTGATTGGTTGGTTCATTCGCGCCGGCCAATCAGAGCGCCGAACGCGCTCTCGTTTCATTTTCATTCAACGTAAAGCAAACTCGTACTAAAGGTACAGATCCCAACCAATCAGATATGCAACAGGCCGAAATTGGTCAAGCTGCCTTTTCCGATATACAATTTAAATTATATACAGGACTGTATAATTTATAACCAAGGAATATATTTGTATTGTATTTCGTACTTAATCTAGAAAACTGAACAAATACTCTATTGGTACTTTATAAGTACTTTTAGAACAAAAATATATTGTTAAGATACCACAATTCAATGTTAAAAAATGAAATTAAATTGTTTATTTAATAACATTTGTTATTTCATTTCACCCAGTCCAATATCAACCTCTTTAAATAAAAATAACTTCAATGATAGCCGAACGAATGCTTCTTCACGTGATTCTACTTCAAATAGTTTTAAAACAAAATAAAACTTGTCCTTCAGATGGTGACTTATCTACAGTGTCATTTGTTAGTTAATGTATTTAATGTACCTATGTAATAGTTATATTTGATTAATAAAAAAATCTTATGCAAATATGATAAAATTGTTGTAGGACTAAATAAAAAGTCATAAAAGATTATTTTTAAATGATATACATACCTGTGGCATAATGTTGTTACCAACTGGGCAATACATATGAGTGTGTAAATGAAAATGTATTAAATACTAAACGGATTTATAACTAACAAATGAAATCTCATTTGTGTGTGTGTAAAACTAAATTAATTTTAAAACAGTATTTAATGATATCAAGCAATTATTATTTTAATGTATATTGTATTATTTTGATCACATACTTTAATACAATGCATGCAATAATTGCCGAAAAGTTCTGAATATATTCCTAAAAAAATTAAATATCCAAAAAAAGGTAATAATTTTGAAAAATAAAAATCTACTTATAAATGTAGTCAATGTCCACGCTGAGAAAAAAAAACAATTTCACCAGTAAGCACAAACAAAAAAAAAGAATCATGAACTTGACACTCGTTACCAGGAAATCAGACGATAAAAGAGCATTTTTTAAACAAAACACATAAAGCTTAGGTTTTATTGCGACGTTGCGTACATTGTACTGCGTAATGTCGACGATATCCACCTTTATTATGTTTGCCTAGTACAACGATCTCGTGACGTGTGTGTGACTGGAGACGTTTGGTTAGCGTTTTACTCGTATTTGCGCGACTCTTAAGAGATTATGCAAGGATTTTGTAACTTTTATTGCAAGGTAATAAAGTTTATTTTGGGTAAAAACTAACTATTTAATTGGTTTAGTTTAATTACTGTTTTATTTTGTGAAATTATTTATTTAAGTTATTAAAACATTGCTTGTCGTTCTACGTGGAGGACTAAGGGAGGCTTTTGTTCAGCAGTGGATGTTTTTGGCTGACGATGATGATGATTAAAACATTTTATAACCTGTGGCCTAAAATATACCAGTAATGTAATGCGCAAATAGTTTAAAATGTTGGGAATGCTTCTTCTACATAGATTTTTTTTTTATGGTATAAGTCGGTAAACGAGAAGCAATTGCCGCCGCACATGGACACCCAAAACTAGAGGTGTTACAAGTGCGTTAATTGCCGGCCTTTTGGGGGTTAGGAATTTAAGGGTTGTTGAGGAATCGGAGATTGGGAAAGGGGATAAGATTTATCAGTAATCCACTAATCTATCAAAATATTTCATTACATTTTCAACTGTAACGTTTTGTAATAAAATTTAAAATGTATTGAAGAAATGACGGATTGACGTAGGTAAGACAGACTTTCTTTGACAAGAAGCATCACATTATAGCTTAATGCTTTTGCTAGTTAATACGTTTTGTTTACTGCAAGTTTAAATGGATCTTTCTCTCTCATTAGTATTTTAGTGTTTACAATACTTAGCGAAATATGAAAGCTTTATCTATACTAATTAAATATTATACTTCCAGACGGACATATGTATATCAACCAGACTGGCGATATATTAAAGAAGGGCCAAATTAAAACTACCCTTAACCGACGAGCATGCATGAAAAGACTGATGACTGTTGACGGGAGAGGTATGTAAGAATCGTAGCAATTGGCATTCCATTGTCTTTGCTTACCCCTTTGGGAGACAGGCGTGAGGTTATGTATGTACCTATGTATGTACTAGCGGTCGTCCCAGCTTCATATGCTAAATATCCCGTCTTAAGTTCTAATGATAGTATCAGGCACAATTTTCAGAGAAAGGTGCTATAAACGTACTAGGGTTACAGGAATTACTAACAAGTTACCTTTCACTACACATAGCACAACAGAATTGCATATAAAGGCGTTAAGTTTAAATTAAATGAAACTTATTTACAATATGTAAAGCGTGGGAGAGCCATACTTCGGTACGAATGGGTCGGCTTGACCGGGGTAATACCACGGCTTCACAGAAAACCGACGTGAAACAATGCTTTCGTTGTATTTCGTCGTCTGAGTGAGGTTACCGAAGGCATGACGACACACCCCCTCCCAACAAACCAAACCCTTAAATTCCGGTCCCCAAAAGGTCGGCAATGCACTGTAACGCCTCTGGTGTCCAAGGGTGGCGCTAATTGCTTACCATCAGATGATGCGTCAGCTTGTTTACTGGGTTATACCATAAAAATGCACCTACATAAAATCGATTCAGTAGTTTCTGCGATGTACATACACTGGCGAACAATGAAAAAGATTGATTGTGAATTTTGCACTTTTATTGAATAGATATGTGTATGTTAGAAAGATAAAGAAATATAAATTGATAATCAAATAAACCATCACAATATTGAAAACAGCAATTTCATCTCTTAAAGTCAAATATAACTTGGCCCCTTTCGAATCTACAACGAGAACCATGCACTATGGTGCAGTCGTTCCATTTACCTGGTCATAAAGATTTACAATGGAACAAACAATGTTAGCCATGGTTGCAAGCCACTGGCCCACTGCCCCGGTTTCGTATAATTTCACCTTTATTGAAAGGTTTTGCATCTTTGTACTACATATGTGTTATGAGCGCCTGGTACTTCAGTCGGATTTGTTGGTTTTTTGTGGTTTACCAATCTGCGTCATTGATCAAAATGAATCGATTGTTGAAAACTAGGTTGTAAAAATTATTATTTGATTTGGTTTGGATTCAAGCAAAATTCGAGTGTATTTCGATTCGTTTTAATGCATAGTATAGAGTTTGAATTTGTTAGTGTACCGTATCAAAATTATTGGAATATACCTTTTTAAGGGGGGGGGGGAATATCATCCAGTGACTTCTCCCACGTAGAACAGACTGACAGACTATTATTTATTTCTGTCTTTGTTGACGTTTCTAAAGTACCCAAGTATTTATATATTATGGTTTAATTGGAATAAATGATTTGACTTTGACTATATAAAATCTGAATTTGTGTAGTCTATGAGTCAAAACGGCATTGAGATGAGCCTTTTTGTTGAGGGGAGCAAATCATCCAATGACTTGTCCCACGTAGGGTGAAATGCGAGTCTGATAGGTGATCAGACTTTCTGTGATTCGAACCTAAAGTGAAAGTAACGAAGCAAATTTTTTTAAATGCTATATCAATCGGTATTCTGATACGATATACTTTTATATAAGGTCGTTTCTACATTACTTATAGATACAGAAGATTCCGTTTATTATGACTCTGCCTATATTGACTCAACCGGTTATTATAACGTAATTGCATGACGAAGTTTGGTTTTCATATAAAATTCTTTATAAAAAAGTCGGATATAATGACTTCCCTTACAGTGACATGCCGCTTTATATGACCCATTTTTGAATAAATTAGTGTCCGGTTATAATGACCGGCACGATTCTTTACCTTCAACAATGTTCGTTAATTCCCGACGACGTTCGGCACGTGCCTAGTTTTTGTTTTGAATCTCAGTGAGTAATTGACAGTTGAAGGTTACGCATTAAAAGCTGCAGAATTATTATCACGATTTGTCCACAGCAATATTGAAAATGATAATTTGACCATAGCTATGTCTTCTATACACAATAGTGTGAGAGTCTGTTTTTACAATAAAATGAAGAAACAAAAGCAGACAAAAATTACAGATTACTTACAATAAAAAATACACTTGTATGTGTTATTATAATAATCTGCTGATTACGTGCAATTTTGATTTTGATTTAATATGGTCTTACACATATGCAAATATACTATGTTTCTGTATTAAAATACTTAATACATACATATTTACATAAAAAAGATTTTCATTTATACATAACGCTTTGTATGACGTCCGCTTATTATGACGTTTTTGTCAATTCCTTTCGATGTCATTATAAACGGACTCTACTGTACATAACTTGACTGGTGTGTCATTCTACACTACTTATAGGAATATAATTTAACTGGTATATCATTAAGAGCTGCGATAGCGCCTGATAATATCAAGCAGCAAACACATTTTCGAAGATCTATTGCACTAACGATGTTGGTGATACAGTGATACTGCCAGTATTCGAGGTGCTGTTTTAACTATTTTAAAGTAGTTTTTAGTATTTTGGTGTTATTGTTTACTTCACTTACTTACGTTAAGCATAAAACTATACTACAGTGGGTGTTAACGTAATTTCTCTGGGAAACTGAAATTGAGTTTTTCCATGAAAAAATATTTTTGTCAACTCGCCTACTACTTCCACGTTATTTCGCTCAATCTGCACGGCTCCTATTAATCGTAGCGTGTTGTTTTATAGCCTTGAAGATGTTTTATCTTCCTCGATAAATGGGCTATCCAACACAAAAAGATTTGTTTTAAATGAGACCAGTAGTCCCGGAGATTAGTGCGTTCAAACAAATAAACCTCTTCAGCTTTATGTATTGTATAGGTATATAGCGTACTAGTCATAAGATTGTCAAGTACTTAAAGTAGTAATGCTTATAAACACTAAACTAAAAATAAAACAACAAAAACTAACATAATTAAAGCTAAACAATAATTTATTAAAACTAATACTAAACAACAGCTAGTACAATTTCGGCGCTTTTCTTTTGGACGTAAATTTAGTCTGGATCTCTTCGACAGTCAATCCTTTGGTTTCAGGTAGAAAGAAAACACAGAAAGAAGAACTTAGAAAGCAGATGACGGCGAAGATGTAGAAGACGGGACCCCAGCCGAGGGCCTTGAGGAGAGGGTTGAAGATGAAGAGGATCACGAAGTTGCACATCCATACGTACTCCACTAAGACCATCGAGAAGAAACTCTTTACCTGAAAGAAGAATTGGTTTTTGTTGTAGAAGGAGAAAGTGTTTGGTGTTTGCGATTATTTTTCTATGTGTCATTTAAGTTATTTTACTCATTAACTGTGTTGTTGTCCGAGGCACCGGGAAAGAGGTCTCGGATTATATTCCCAGGTCGGACAAAATATTGCTAGACTTTTTTCGGTTTTTTGAAAATTCTCAGTAGTAGCACGGAGTCTGGAATTGTGCCCAGTATATGGCAATAGGCTCACCCCCTATGACATGGGACTTATAACACAAATGGTGAGTATACATTGTATAGCGTCATAACGTGACGTAATGTGCACCTCTGCCTACCCCTTCGGGGATAAAAGGTGTGACGTTGCATATATAATATATATATAAAAAAGAACTTACTTCAGGCAAGAATGTTTCGGCCATTAGTACAAACGGCACAGTACCGGCTCCGCATGTGTACATGACTGCGAAGGCGTATATGAAGGCAGCAGTCAACCAGCTCGGTCCCCAGTGGAACTGCATCAGAGTGCCTAGGACCACACAGCTTATTCCACTGCCTAGGGACGCGTAGATCATTAGGGGCTGAAACAAAAATGTTTTATGTAAATTTTTGAGGTTTGAGTACTCCTAATATAAATGGGACTTGTCAATCTATATACAAGCTATACGTATTAATAAACTGAGAGTGTCTATTTGTGATATTGAAATAACCACTTTTTACTACATACGATACATACACCGAAATATTTTTTTTGCAATTTTCATCTGTCTGTTTGTTCTGGCTAATCTTTGAAATGGAAGGACTGATTTGGTCAGGACTTTTATTGTAAGGTAGCTGAAGTACTTAGGTGTAACTAAAGCTACTTTTATGAATAAAAAACCAAAACCCGAATTCTATCAAAAGTCATTAATCTCCGCAGATGGACTTACAAGTTACAGGTAAGTTATTAAGTTTGCTTTGGTGATTTTCCAAGCATGCGGGCAACAGCAGTAATAAATAGGAAGGGACTGACTCCGTGTATCGGGATGAAAGATGATAAAGTTACTCCATTTTGTACGAGACTTAGTTATTAGATTTATATTCCTTGACCTTCAATTTTCATCTTAATAGATTATCAGCAATTCAACGTTTAAAGTACCAGGACAACATAAAACAAAAGAACCTCACCCGTCTTCCAAGTGAATCGGTAGCGTATGCAGCGACCATACCAGCCAACACAGTTGTCACTGCTAACATCACACTGCAAAGTGTAGGAGAGGCTGTTGGCACCGCTTCAGTGAATATGGGCTCCGCGTAGATCTGGACAACCACCAGACCTTGGAAGATGGCTGCAGTCATCACCACCATGTTCACCAGAAAAGAACGTTGTGTAGATTTTGATTTTTCTGTGGAATTAAAGAGACAGACATTGAATTTTTTTACTTCTAATATTTTTAAGTGTGGGAGAGCCATGCTTCGTCCCGAATGAGCGACGCGAGTGTGTTTCGTTGTGTGAGTGAGGTTGCCGGAGGCCCAATTACCCCCTTCCCAATCTTCCCAATCCCCAATTCCCCAACAACCCTTAAATTCCTAACCCCCAAAAGGCTGGCAACGCACTTGTAACGCCTCTGGTGTTTCAAGTGTCCATGGGCGGCGGCAATTGCTTACCATCAGGTGATCCGTCTGCTCGTTTACCGGCTTATACCATAAAAAAATGTCTCGTTGCTGTGGTCGATTTTAAAAATACTTACTGATGAACTTCCATAGTGACAATTTTTCTGGAGCGGCAGGTTTAATATCTTGCTGCAATTTTTCTTCTTCTGGTGTCTCATCTGTAAATGAAATACATATATTGATATTATTATTGTAACTAGTAACAAAGTTTCTTGCTCGTTCTTCTCCATACGTATTTACATCTTGGAATGACCAAAGCATTTTTTTATATTATAATATTTGCTTTGACGTAAACTTTTAGTTATGGTAAAAGTAACTAAAGCAATTACCTCCGAGATCCGGATTAAGTGCACGCTTCATGTTGTTCATTTCATCTTGAAGTTCTTTCGAGTTCAATTTCCACATTCTGTAAAACGCTAAAGATTTTGCTGCTTCCTGGAAACAAGAGAAAACTGACTTAGCACTCTTCTACAAGATTTTCTCCTTCTTTTTGGTTAAAATTCTTTAGAACGTTAATAGCGAGATTCATTGGTGTAGTTTGACTAAGGGTCAGTTCATATCTGACTTAAAATACGTCGAGCATACATTGGTAGTACTGACGTATCATCGGTTGAGTGAAGACTGCCAATTGTTTTTCTATACATTTGTCTGTTCTGGCGTTACGCTACCGATAATACGCGACACATGTTCCGTCAGATATGAACCGACCCCAAAGCTTTTGATAAATTAAAATGAAACAAAAGTATAAAAATATTTGTTCTACTCTAGAAGCAGTCTCAAATTTTTTGATCAAAGGAGAATGCTCAAAAAAAAACCCAGGCCCGGCGCAAACTATACGTATCTCAGTTTATCAGTATAAATGAGTAATGAAATGCTGTATAGGTACCATCATCGAAAACGATGGCTAAATGTTGAAAATTGATATTTGTTTTTTGTCAGGGACTATATTTAAATCGATCAGTAGTGGACGTCTTTCGGCTAGTATGATGATGATATTTAAAGGATATTACGAGTAGAAAGTGAGCATCAATCACAGATCACCTCCTCATCAATACAGCGTGATATAAGACGTTTTATATAATATGGTAGCGGGAGAAATGCAATTGGCGAATATTATTTTTCATGCATACATGGGAAAAGGACGCTCGGTTGTTGTGCCCATGTGATGTCCATCATATTATACTGCCTTGGGTGGGCAAGGAACTAAGATGGTTTTGCAAATCCCGCACTTTCACCACAAAATGTAATATTAGAAAATGATTGAACTTTGAATAATCTAATACATGATGTTTTGATAATGTATACATTTGTTTTAATACTTTCTACTCGTAATATCCTTTAAATATCATCATCATACCAGCCGAAAGACGTCCACTACTGATCGATTTAAATATAGTTCCTGACAAAAAACAAATAGCAATTTCCTACATTTAGCCATCGTTTTCGACGATGGTAACTATACGGGATTTTATTACACATTTATACTGATAAACTGAGATACAAATCGTTTGCGCCGGGCCTGGGTATTTTCCCCATACTTCGTGAGCATTCTCCTTTTTCTATATCTTCATTATTTTTGCTATTATCATCATTTACCAAACAAATGCCTGCATAATCTATACACAATGAAATATACCAAAACCCTCACCTTTTCCTTCCCCTTATTCAACAGATACATAGGAGTCTCCCTCAAGATGAACAAGCAGCAAGTACCAGCAATGGACATGGACAGTCCAACATACAGCATGACGTCATAAGAGAGGAACCCTCCAAGCAAATAGGAGAGGAGCATTCCCAACCCATAGGAGACCATATTGCAAGCAGTCATGCCTCCTCTAATAGACTCTTGGCAGATCTCACTGATGTAGACGGTACCAACGAGGAAGACTGAACTGGCGATTCCAGATAGGAATACTGATACCAGCACTGCTACTACGTTTCTTGTGCAGACTAATATTACCCAGACGAGCTGAAAATAGAAGTGGGGTTGGTTTTATTAAGTCGGTTCGCTGATGAATTTGGTTAGATAAATGTGGGAATTTAAAATTGTTATTTAAGTCTTGAGTTTTATTATTGTGCCTTTTTTGAGGGGGGACATCATCCAGTGACTTCTCCCTCCTTAAGTGAAGACAGACCCTAACTGGCTATAAATAATTCCGTTTCTACTTCTGCTCTTCGATTCGGAGCCCCGGTAACCAGCTAGGCACTCCGAAGCTCCGGATCTAAATATTATAGTACCCCTAGTATTTGCTTGCACTTCGTAAAAGCATTGTATTTTTTTTATGGAATAGGAGGCAAACAACTTTGTCAATAGGTGTGCGATATTATCCGCAATTTGTTTGTTTTGGGTTTACGGTCAAGTGAAAAATAATAATCCAAACTAATGGTGAAAAAAAAAACTTACAACTAATCCCAAACAATTGACAACAGAACAGTTTCTTCTGCCCAACAGTTCCAGCATGTAACCAGCAGATGGCGTTGAAATGAGAGCTCCAATAGACGACAGACTGCCAAACAATGATATTTCAGTGTCTGTCATTGGTCTGTCCAGTGTTGTGTTTGGCGTTTGGAAGAGAGTGATGGTAAATGCTGGCCAGGCGAAGATTACACCCATGTTTATGCCCATTGTGCTGACTGTGGACAAAATTGTTTTAAGTTAGATATATTTTAGAACTACGTTGTACTTAGGACCAGATAAATATAGGTAATTATTGTTTGAATTGATATGTGATACGTTGCTTAGTTTGTCAACCGGTTGCCTTGCTAAACGTAGAACGTAGACAATATTTAAAGTAAAGGAATAATAACTTGTAAATAAAGTTCGTACTATTTTTTGAGGATATGAGAGCTTAAACGCTAATTAAATAATAAATGCGATTATATTTGTTTATTTATCTTTCTATCACGTCAAAATGAAGTGTCTTTATGCTACAATTTTTATATCGGTACCATCAGTACGAGTTTGCTTTGTGTTTAAAGTAATCGAAACGAGAGCGCGTTCGGCGTTCTGATTGGCCGGCTCGAATAAACTAACCAATTAGAGCACCGAACGAGCTCTCGTTTCAACTACTTTAACTCCCTTTTCGGTTACTTTAGTAGAAGTGGATATATACGTAGCAGTAAATAAATAAAAAGGTTTATCTTTCAATTAAAATCACATACTAACTCCTAAGCCTTTAAACAACATGAGACTTTAAAAACAAGATTATAAAGTTTACAATACTTATTACGTTCTAAGTTATATGAATACAATAAATTTTATTTCGTCTGCATTGTCATTATCTGAACACATATACCTTATCTAGAGACGAGACTCTTTTTTATCTAAGTATAAAGATTTGTGATTTTATGTCTGTATTAGTTGATGGGGTTTCCCTTATGTATGGAGAGGAGGAAAAACCTGTACTCAAATTAAGAATATAGCCGAAAAGGTAAGCGTCCACAGGCCCACAGGCCCACAGGCATTGTACACATTGTACGCATTCAGTATGACGTCATGAAAAAAAATTCGCACCCCGGACCAGTTCATTCAATTTGAGAACATAAAGAAGTTAAATAAGCTTGACTCTACGATTGAAACGTACAATTGATAGCAATCGAAGAATTGTTTCAATAAGTTATCAATCTATGTAATGAGAATAAGATGATTTTAGTATACATATAGATAGACCAGATGGTTCACCTCGAAATTAAAAAAATATATAAGTATCTTCAAATAGTTTTTTCAAATAAGCTTACCCTAAGAATTATTATAAAGAAATACCGAATTAATCCATTAATTGGTAGATTTTATGTCAATACCAAAATATACGGTAACTTGAAAAATAGAAGCCGCTTTTATAATCACTATTCCAACGCGATGTTAAACAAAGCATTAGCATAAAATTCTTTAAGCTTATCAACATGATAATAACTTTAACAATTAAATATGTATAAAAGGTGTTCAAAAATTATCTGCCACGGCTTTAATGCGAGGTAGTATTGTGTGTGAAGATTACAATAGTAAATATAAATTATTCATTATGAGTATTTTTTTATACAAAAAAACCTATGTATAATTTTGTCATCTCTTTCACTGTCTCTGTCATCTCTGTCATCGTGCATTATTGTGAACCACTTTATGCAGAGTACAGTCAATGTTTATTTAACTTCTTTACGTTCTCAAATTTAATTAACTGCTTGGGGCTACGAAATTTCTTCACTATTGTAATCTTCGAACACGACACTATCTTATATTAAAGCCGTGGCAAATAATTTTAAAATACATTATATAATTATAATATTTATTTAATGTTAAAGAAACGTAATTATTTAAATATAGTAAAAGAATAACAATGGTTTAATATTATGCACGTGTCTTGTAGTATGTGACTGATAGAGTATCATACAATTATGTTCATAGAGGCTATGTTTGTGTATTTAATATCAAACCTACAGATTACCAAATTATTTAGTATACAGTTAAAAAGAAGATTGATTTAGTGTAGAAACAGTAGCTCCACAGTAGAATAAATGAAGTAGGTTATAATTTAAGCTTGATATTGATATATTATTGTGCAATTTTCATACTATTGTACAATTTGTAAATTACACAAACCAATTGGTAATAAATATAATTTAATTATGGTAATAATGCAGGCAAAGTGGTGTATAATTTTTTTTATTTACATCAGTCATGTATGATTATTTCGGATATTTTTAGGATCAAATAATTGGGTAGTTTCTTCAATATAAATTAAATTATTTCGACTTTTAACTAAAATTAATTGAAAATTACAGATTTGATGATCTACTTAATTTTCGAACTTTTCTTGGAAATTATCTAGAAATAAGTCGTCTATTTGACACAAAAATCTGATGACGTAATAACGCACTGTTTCATATAAAATTCGTAGAAAATAATAGCGTTTTCGACGTTTCGAAAAAAGCTTATAGGGTATTTTTTAACAGAATTAGATTTAGATAACGTTTAACATCCTACTGTAGGGCAAAGGCCTCAAAACAACGTCAGAGAAATAAATAGCACTTGTACGTAGAGTGGTTTTATAAAAAAAAAGTAATAAGAGAAAGATACTCACTGATCAGCGTCCCAAGAAATTGATACAACAAACCCATTTTGAAAGCAAAATAACTAAACACAATTAAAAAAAAATATAAGTAGTCAAAAAATTCAGATCTTTTTTCAGACCCAGACCTTTCCTACTCTGGTCTGAGTTTCTAACTGGCTAGTAAATAAAATTCTTTTTGAATATATCATCTGTTATCAGGAGCAATAATGATATTATTGTACTAGGCAAACATAAATACAATGAGAGTGGATTAAGTCTTTATATGAGCACGCATCTTTCTGATTTGTATCTAGATTTGTTCTTAGTTCTTATGAATTATGGCCTCCTGGTAGATTAGCATTTGTGAAATATGATGTAATTAATTGTAATTAGTTTTGGAAATTACGTTTTTATTTTTACAAAAGTTATATGCAAATAAGAAGAAAAATATTGTTACTCTGTTTATATGTGGTTTATATCGACTTCAAAAAGGTAGGAGGTATGCTATGTTCGGAAGATTCTTTTTATGTTGTCTAAAATGTTGTAAATTTATTCTGCACAAAATTAATTGAATCATTAGTAACAAAGAACGCTTTTCAATACAATTTCTAAAATTATAAAAGGATGTTTACACATAATATTTTTTGCTAGGCGAAGTACATGAAGCTACCAAACACAGGTTGCTTCCAATTAAGTACAGAAACTTGCTGCAAGGATGTTGCTTCGTACCAGCCGATAATGGAAGTCAGTTGAGACCTATGCTCAGCAGTTGACGTTTTATGGCTATTAAGATCTCGCCGCTCGCCCAAAATCAGACCCGTGCGTAAGGCGCATCGCGTTCCGCCCATGCCTCAAAGAGCCATCAAATACCAAGATGGGGCCCAGCAAGGCTGATGATGACCCGAAGCTGCTAGTTGGTTACCAGGGCGAGGGACGAAATGCCGGAGTAGGGACGTGGTGGTTTTTCGTCAGTAAGAGTCTGACACTCCCTATCACCAACACAGCCATACGCCCAAGGTGGAAGAAGTCATTGGATGATTTCCTTCCTCAAAAACAGAAAAAAAATTATTGTTACTTACAATGAACATAATTTAATTCCTCAACACCTTTTGGAAGAAACCATGCTTTTTCTAAATAGACAAATACAGACTTTTACTCCACATAGTATTGGTACACTTAGATAAAATATTCCTTTGATCTGATTAAATAATTTAGAATTGCTGATCCGAAGATAAATATCTTGGAGAGTTAATTCTGTTAGTTATGCCACGACTCTGTTCTATATCCCGGACACGTTAGTACTAGGATCGCTTGTCCGGCTCACTTAAACAATGTTACGGATTCTTTCGGTGTGGTTTACACATTTGATAAATATTAAATTTAACCTTAATTTCTTGCCATTCAACCACCAGTTTCTTGGATACCCTACCATGCGACAGTGTGGACACAATCTAGTTTGAGTTTTTAGTTTTAGGTAAATTGTTATATTAGATTTTTGAATGCTAGTAGTTAACATAAATTAATTAGTTAAAACTATGAAATCCTCTGGTGTTGCAGGTGTCCATGGGCGGCGCTGATCGCTTACCATCAGGTGACTCGTTTGCTCGTTTGTCACCTATTCCATAAAAAAGCTTGCTACTCTTTTGTGATTTTTCCAAAAGTTTTCTCCTTCCAGTTTCAATCAGCCCAAAAAGTTAGAAAAGGTTTCGTCAAGCCTTCTCTAGGCTTCAAACGATCATTTGCTCATTTGCCAAAAAACCGAATTAGTACAGGAATTTCTGAGTCTTGTGCTACGATTAATATTAGTACTTAGATTAGTACGTAAAGATAGTACTAACAAAGAAATGCGTCGTCAGTAAAAATGTGGATAAACAATAGCACATGCGTCTCACGATAAACTTGTATGACGATACCAACAGACTAACAGTCGGTTGTAAAATACAAAATTTCAAGTCATTCATAATATATAATGTGTACATAAATGATACCTATAAATAAAGTTTCCACTTTTTAACCGACTTCAATAAAAAGGAGGTTCTCAGTTTGACTTGTATGTATGTATGTTTGTGCGCGATTATCTTGCGTTTGGTTGAACCGATTTTAATGTGGTTTTCCGCATAGTATTTTACAGACTTAGGAAAACGTTTTAAGAATATTACCCGGTTTAAAAAATGAAAATTGAAGGCGGTTTTCTTTTTTATAAATTTAGTGATTGGAGGATCGGCGCAGCGGCTGGATGTGCGACGTGTTTGATTGCTGCACGGAACTTAATCACAAAACCTATGAAATTATCTTCTCTATAATATAAAAATGAATTGCTTAATATGTTGGTAAACGCAAATCTCGAGAACAGTCGAATCGATTTCGTTTATTCTTGTGTTATGATGTTATTGTTAGAAGAAGGTTATTATGTAAGAAAAAATAAAAATAAGGAATTACTCAAGGTACATGTGGAGATTTGATATACATTTTTACATAATTAAGTTAGTGTTAATTGCACATATTGCAGAGTTTTCTATTCTCCTGGTCAATTGAATCATCACAGTTTTGGAAATAAAAATTGCCAGCATAAAAATACAAATAAAATAGACAAAGCCATAGTTCTCGACTAGTTTCTTTGAGAAATAAACAGTTTTAATTGAAGAGATTAACAAAAAAACTGAAGACAGACAAAGGAAAACCTAGTTTTTAAAGACTTTCATTAAAAGCAAGTCATCATGATTCTCAACTTTTACTGATATTTAAATTTTTATCTAATGGATTTGAATATCATGAAGGTGTGAACTAGAATGCTTAACTAATAATATCTCACTTGGTGTGTTAAAAGGCATAGGCAGAAATTTAATTTAGCATATAACAATTTCTCTACAATTTAAAAAGTACTTGTATATTACAAGTAAATAATTATGTTGAAAAAGTTTCAGGTCTTGTAAGACTATGGGCATTAATGAGATAGTCATTTTTTTTGAGTGAACAATCTTCTAGTTTCTTCTCCCGCTTTGGGTGAAGCGAGAGAGAGTGTCAGACACTTAATGACTAAAAACCACCCCGTTCCTCCTCAACAATTAAACACCTAAGGAATGTGGTAAGTTGCAGTGTGTATTTTCTACATAGAGGTATGACAGAACAAAGTAGGTGTATCTCTTTGTGTCGTTTTTCAGTAGTCGCTGCATCCGAAAATGGGAATTGAACAAAAAAAGCCAATTCCTCAGACCCATATTCAAAAACAGACAGACAGACAGACCGTTCATAATTATCTATACAACATAAACACACAACTAGCAATAATAAAGACACAGATAGCGCGATAAAATGTGATATAACGTAGAATCACGTAATATAGTGGTTCTATAACTTTGACTATAAAAAACCCAAACATTTATTGCTGTCATCTGGTAAAGCCAATATAGTTAAAATAGTATATTCCTGGTTATTAAATTGGGTATTTCTGAGATATACACGTGTAGCTATTATTCTGTAGATATGAAGTTAAAAGCAGTTGTCTTTTAAACGTCAAAGAGTTAGGTTGATTAGCACCAGTCATAGTAAGTGTGGGAGAGCCATGCTTCGGCACGAATGGGCCGGCTCGACCGGAGTGATACCACGGCCTTACAGAAAACTGACGTGAAATAACGCTTGCGTTGTGTTTCGTTGTGTGAGAGAGGTTATCGGAGGCCTAATTACCCCCTTCACCATCTTCCCAATCCCCGATTCCCCAACAACCTTTAAATTCCTAGCCCCAAAAGGCCGGCAACGCACTTGTAACACCTTTGGTGTTTCAGGTGTCCATGGGCGGCGGCGATTGCTTACCATCAGGTGATCCGTCTGCTCGTATACCGGCTTACACATATATAGTGAAAATAGTGTTTTGTGATATCCGCAAAACAAAAAGAGGTATAAGTATGTTCGGTTGTCAGTCTTTGAGTGAAATTAGGGTTCCAGTAACTTCGTCCCTACGAACGGCTAAAAACAATGCAAGCATTGTTTCACGCCAATTTTCTGTGAGGCCGTGGTATCACTCCGGTCGAGCCGGCCCATTCGTGCCGAAGCATAGTTCTCCCGTGTATCTGATTGTATAACTGCGTATGATGGTTCTAGGTTAAGAGCACCGGTGTCATTACAACGATAACACTAATACGTGCCTACGTCAAACGGATTTATAGCATGGCGTTAGTATTTATTGTTTAATTACTTTTACTACGTAGTATACTGTCTTAAAGCATAAAAGGTATTTACTACTTCGCAAAAGATACGCAAAGTGTCCTAAGGTCCTATACTTATCCTACTAATATTGCTGCGGACTGTCTAGCGGGTTACCGGGGCTTCGATTTGAAAAGCAGGAGTAGGAACGGGGTGGTTTTTAGTCAGTAAGAGTCTGACACTCCCTCTAGCTTTGCCCACGGCAGGCATCGACACTGGATGATATTTCTCCTCAAAAAAAAAAAACCCTACTAATACGAGTATAAACGCGAAAGTTGTGTGTATGTGTGTTACTCAATCACGTCAAAACGGCTGAAGGGATCGGGATGAAATTTAGAACAGGGGCAGATTATGTTTTGGAATAACACATGGGCTCTTTTTTATCCCACATAAACGCGGGTGAAGGTGCTAGCAGAAGCTAGTATATTAAAAAGAGCCAAAAGTAGGCTCGACTTTCTACACATAGAATAAAAAATAAATGTAATGAAAAAGCACTCTTTATGCAGCGTATTTGGTTCTTTTTTTTCTCTATTTATCCAAACGCAAGCATGATGTTTACCTTAGTTCTTTTAAAAAAATAAACGATGTGACCGATGAACGTATATGGCTGCAAATGTATATTATTATACGTAATTTCTACAATTTCCTCGGTGTATTAATAATTACCTTATTAAATATACAACATAATTATTATTGTAGTACATCGCTAACATAAAGAAACACAATTTCATAATAAACTATGTACCAGGAGACACAAAGATTGAACGCCTTTGTTCAACCAAGTACCAGGATAACAGAAATTAAACGGAGTCACGGAGCGTCTCCACAACAAACGTAAGGAAGGATAGAACTTCGAAAAGGTTATTAACGATCCTTCAAGCCTCTGCATGCCTGGTACCCGATATGTAATGTTTGGTTAACTTTAATTGGTTTAGTTAAACTAGCGTAATAGTTTACAAACCCTTGGCTGTTAGAAGTTATTCTGTTAATTGTTTGATAGTTAACTGTTTACTTGAGATAAATTTAATCAAGTTTTGTTTTTGAGTAGATATATAACAGCGTGAGATTATTGTTTTCTCTTCAGTTTGTGAAGATGATATGTCGAGGTAGGATGTGTTATGTATTTTTATTACAACAAAAATGTCACGCCTTAGGTATATCCCCGAAGGAGTAGGCAGAGGTGCACCACACATTACGGCAATTTTATTTTTATTAGTTGTTATTATTTGGTCACATTGTTTAATTGTCATGTTGGTCGCGAGTGCGATTCCCAGATCGGGTACAGTATTTATTGGGGCATTTTTTTATACTGTATATACTTATAAATCGTTGATCTGGAATTCTATTCCATGGTTGGGTAAAGAATAAATGGGTCACTCTTTAATTGACTTCAAAAAGAAGGAGGTTCTTTGTTTGACCTGTATGTATGTAGGCGATTATCTCGCGTTTGTTTGAACCGATTTTGATGCAGTTTCCATCAGCTTCGTATTGGCTTCGTTTCAAGTTCAACTTTTGTGTTTCGTGACGATTTCTGCTACAAGCGTGTGAAAATATGAATGTACCATTTAAAAAACCTGAGCTGCGGACTACCTAGCGCTTTTGCCAGAGCTCCGGCTCGAAATGCAGGAGTAGGAACGTAGTAGTTTTTAGTCAGTAAGAGTCAGACACATCCTCTCGCCTCGCCCAAAGTGGGAGAAGACATTCGATGATTTTCCACCATCAAAAAATATTTATAAGAAAAAAACCATTCTAACAAAACAAAAAGACTATTTACGCATTTAACCAGTCCCCGTTTATTACTTTAAAAACTTTATTTCTTAAACTAGTTCAATTTCTTTAAACATTTGTCAACGTTTACGAGGATTTCTCTTAAACTTGATAGGCTTTTGAGGGAAACACTAAGAAACAAGCTTTTTTAATAAGTACTTGTTTTACTTTCAAAAAGACAATTTTTTTTCTTCAATTTTACCAAAAAAACATCGAAAGACCACAAGCGATGTACCAGGAGCGCATAGCAACAAAGAAGTTCGAAAATCACTCGGCACCCGACGCGTATTCGAAAACGTAGAAAACGGGCGAGCGCGGGCTCCGTCAGGCTCCTCATTAACCCAGAAAGTGGTGGCCGTCGACTCGAAGCTAAACCAGTGAAAGACGATGAAAACTAGTATACGAGATATATTAGCTAGTGGTGAGCCGATCCCGAGCTCAGTCGCAAAGCGTCCGCGGACGGTGCCGCATGTGTTTCACGCCTCTCCAAGTTCCGATCGCGTTGACCGTTCCAAATTCAAAAAATTTCGCTGCAACTTAGCTGTGTTTGTGTGTGAACGCGTGCTTTGGGAATTATATTGAGTAAGTTGTTTTTTTTTTAAGTAAAAATTACTTTTATTGCAGGCGGTATCGTTAAAAATAATTATCCTATTAGCTGCGAGAGAAAAGTTATAGTTAAGAAAGTCGTAAAGCTTAATGATTAAGTTTTTGTGCGATAAATCATTTTTTACTATAGTTGGGTTTTAAATCATCAGAGGAAAAAGGCTATTAACAAAACTACGAACACGTTTTTTTTAATCATTTTACACTACACTAACAACGAAATTAAACAAAAAAGTTCTCTTTACAATAACGATATAATTAATCAATTATGACACTTAAATCCTAACCCTTAAGTTCTATTTTTGGACTTCAAATAAAACAAACTAAACATTTACTTTATACGCAGATAAAAATCCTCTGGAAACGCATTCAATAAATTGAAGAACGAAATGCGAGAATTTATTTAAAGCTTGGCCTTTAAAGGCGTATTTCGCGAACAAGTTTTCTAGTACTCATTACCCACATCTGTATTCATGGAAAGTCATGTATAATCTACGATGGCCAATGGACACTGCTGCTAAATATAAACTAATTTAAACTTTTTTTCTTTACTATGACATTAAGTTTTTTAATGATATTACTATATTGTATTAGGTACACTTAGAATGAAAGTGACCGAATCCAAAAACTGCAAGTTGTGGGAAATGAGCCAGAAAATTGTAGTATTAATACATTTTAGTATCTCTATCGTATTCCATGATATACGATTGATTTTTACTAGATTACATAGATACATTCTAAAGGTGCGGTATGAAGTCAATGTGAAGTCAAAGTCAAAGCATTAATTCCAATTAAATCATATACTTAGGTACTTTTAAAATGTCAATAAATGACAAAAGTGTTATGTCTAATTACAAAGGATTTCATTAAAAACTGGCGAAAAAAGAGTAAAAATAGATGTGTAACCTCTTTGCCAAAAGCTACAAGAAAAAAAAATACTCTTGTTCTTAAAAATATCAGTTTCGAATTCCAAGTTTAAATATTCAAATTACCTGTAATTGCTTGAACAGTTGAACAAATGAATAAAGTAGATCAATCGTATACAAAGATTTTGTATTTGGAACGCACACTGGCCATTTGTAATCTTGTTTGTGATCGCAATTCTCATTCTGAGTTAAAACTTTTTGGTGTAAAATTCCAATGGTCAACAGTTGTTAAAGGAAGCCATGTTTCTTTTTAAAAATGTCATGTTTTTATAAGTTATCGAAAACGTATATTTATATGAAAGCGTCTATGTGTCTCTATATACGTCTTCTATAAATAGTGAACACGTGGTTTAAAAATATCTGAGATGCAATTGGTAATGCAGCACTTTCATAAATGTATAAATGCACGCACGAGAATATTGAAGCGATTCTTTTTTTATGAGGGAAATAATTCATCAAAGACGTTTGCTGTCGGAAACGTATAATAGTTGCAACTGCACGATGTGACCATTGAAGAAGTAGAAAGATAGAAGAGATAAGATAGTTTAGTTTAGCATGGTTGATTTATTAACCAAATTTACCAAATTTTTACGTCTACCGGCTTATTCCATAAAAAAAATAGGATCTTATAAATGAATAGGTACAGAATAACAGAACCTGGTCTTAGAAGAAGGATTATTTTGAATGAGCTTCTATCTGTGACTTTACCTGAGTTACCGAAACAAAAAGTAGTCTGCGTAAAATTCCAGCATCAATCTATCTCTATGCCAAATTTTATTCGGATCCGTTAAGTAGTTTATGCGAAAATGAGTAGAAAATTAATAAATACATATTTTCTTATTTGAGGGTAAAATCTTCCAATGACTTCTCCCGCTTCGGGTGAGGCGAGAGGGAGAGTCAGACTCTTACTGACTAAAAACCAACCCGTTCCTTCTCCTGCTTTGAGTCGGAGCTCCGGTAACCAGGTACGTTGTCCGCAGCTCCGGAAAATAAATAAATACTATAGTAAGATTAGTATTTTTCCAGTAATTCAGAAATTCCGTTAGCCTATAATGTTGAGGCATGAGTGCAATTTTTCAAAGAGATGCAATTTACCCGCCACACTTAAGATTTGTAATCACTGAGACCGTTGCCTATTCCATGGATCGTAAAGACACAACTGTTAGACACGAAAAGGAAAATATATTTGCAATGGGTGACTTTAGCTAGTTTTGTCACATTGTAGAGAAAGAGTCTACTGTCATATAAATACTTGATTCTATGATTTTGTGAATGTCACAATAACAGGTTGGCTAGTAAAGAATGCCACTCGGCACTAAGCCCGGCTTTGTTCGATACATAAAGTTTTAAATAAATAAATAAAAAGCCCTCTTGACAATGACGAAGATAATATCGGATACGGTCACAGGTACAACTTTCAAGCACAAGATTATAAATTATGGTATTCAGCTTGCTAAAACATCTAACTATTTTCTGGAGTTAGGCAGAAACTAGGGAATCACCGCACCATCTTCAATACTTCTTTAATATAATTGACTTTGTAGCCACACATGAAAGAAGTCGCACATAGACCATCGTTGAACAAATCAACAGATAACGTCATAAATCGTACATCGCGCATATGAAGTTCACATGCATTAATAATCATGGATAGAAAATCAAAGTTGGGTAGAATCCGCCAGACACAATCATCTCGCCTAGTCGAAGGATCGTCCTTTTCTTAGAGAACTTTACTCGCTGTTCCCTAAAACTTCTTAACTTATTTCTTCTATTCGCACCTTAAGATCCATTACCTTTCCAAGTTCTATAGTAATCTCATAATTGGATAACACCGTATCATTAACAGCACCTACCTCACAGACTCAAAGTACGGTATTGACCGCCTGTGCGGCCTGTGCGGTCCAGACACGGCAATTTAAGCATTAGAAACAATCAAACAGACGTGCGGTAACATCGCTTGTTGACGGTTACACTTGGCTGTGGTATTTTATATAAAGATTTGAAATAGCTTGGATATTTGTCATATTGTAGTTTGAGATAGAAGGAGGAAGATTGTGTGCAGTCGGATGAAGTCCTAGTGACAAATTCAATATTATGCAGATAATTTTCCAATAATCCGATTGTTTATGTTTACGAATGCTCATCTTATGTTTCATAAGTAGCAGAAAGACAGATTAACACACATAATACACACAAATACTTAATATGATCTACATGTATAAAAATTAATTGCTGTTCGTTTGTCTTCCTAAAACTTTGAGAACGGCTGGACCTATTTGACAAATTGTTCGTGGAAGTCCAGGAAAGGTTTAAAAGACGAAAATTTTGAGGCATTACGAAGTTTGTTGGGCCTTATGGTTAATGATAAAAATCGTGATTTTTTAAATGGGATACAAACCTGGTAGTATTTTCCTTGCTATAGCAGAGGTAAAGCTAAAAATCACATGTTTAAATATACATAGAAAAGTGTAATGAATGTCAATATTATATTAATTGCTCATTACTCACTGGGAGAAGAAAAATCCGGTTTGCACGAGGTAATATTACGGATAGATGATCCCTTTATTCAGTAAGGAAGTTGTAAAAAAAGTAATCTATGAGCCGTTCTAACTGGAAATGTCAGTTTTAACGCGATCCAGTCTAGACTTCGTAATAGGAAGTTATGGGAAGGAGATGAAGTAATCACTGTATAAGATCTGGTTAATTGATCTGTGGAAGCTGAACTTTATATGGGTAGAATTTATTTATGTAATGTTTTTTTGATGTTAGACAGTATTTTTTTGAAAACGTTGTTTTAAAAAATAATCCTGTCCCCTGATTAGGATTTTCTCCCGTACTGTGGGTGCGTTTACAAACATACAAGTTCACAAACATATCACATTCCGACCCGAAACAACAATTTGTGGATCACACAAAGAGTTGCTCCGTGCGTGAATCGAAACCGCCATACGTTGCGCGGCAGCCGGTTGCCCAGCCACTGAGTCAACCGTGCAGTAATATTTCTTTGATTTCTTTAACTTTGGATTATTTCCTATTGATCTAGTCCATCATTGCTAGCACAATTGCTGCGTACAAATCTCGGATCATGTTCTGGGTCAAACCAAAAATTTTCAATCACAGCCTAGAATCTAGACACAAATCTATAATCTTCCATTCACATCAGCCTATTGAGGAAAAATCTTCAATTATCGGCACAAAAAATGAAGTATTCGACTTTCTCACTGAAGCTGGCGATACGGATCACAATGAAGATGAATATTCAGAACACGTTAACCATAATAAAACATCAACAGTTCATAATAATAAACATAAGTATCGACTGTCGATCAAAACAGAAAGAAATGCAGCAAAAAATATCCGTTACATCAATTAATAAGGATCAATAGTATTCAGACTACCTCAAGCATCAATTTTGGAAGCAAAAAATCAACAGTATTGTTCAGAAGATTTAGGCTAGATTCTGACACAGTTTTCAAATCATTTTTATATATTGGGCGTTCGACTTGCCCGTTGCGATGTTAACGGTGTACAAGTATAGCACAATTGACTTATTGTTGAACTCCTTTGAAGTCAATAAGATCCTTTTCTTCGATAGTGAAAGGTCAAATGATTCATGAGTTCAAATTAAAGGCATTTGGGGTGACTTGGCTTGTATTATTAATATTGTTGCTGTCCGTTTGTTTTGTTACGTCGTTGAGTGTTGATTGATGTATTATGTTATGAGCTTCGGAAACTACAATATTTTTATTGTTGTTTGCATTGAGTTCTTGTTCTATGATTATTTCATCGTCATTTTATTTGTCAGCTATTATTGATGCAATAAATTTCAGTCTATTTTCTGCAATTAGTTCTTTAGCAAAACGAATTTCACTTGTTTCTTTAATATTTTCTAAATTTTTGAACATGGCTTTATTTCATCTTTATCAGTTAGTCCAATAGTATAATCTATAGCATCATTATTTACATTGTTGTCATTATAAATTAGACTTTAATCAAATGATTTAAAGTCCACATCACTAAAATTAGCGATTATTCTAATCATAGCTTCATTTCTTATGAGAAATGTAACCAACTACATTGATTACATAGTAATAATAAACGAGGAAGTCTACTAACAACCTTGATTGAACTATATGTATAAACACAACTCTCATATAATCTGAAGACATATAAACCTTTTTAAATGCATCTCTACCATTAGTCGTTAGTACAGATTCAAAGCTTTTTATCCCTAAAGGTATTTAGATGCATAAATCGTTCCTATAATTAAAGTTTACTATCTATATAATATTAACTGCGGGACCAGAAATTAAAATGCCAATTTCAACTAGTAAACATGCTCTCGCCTCTTTCACAGCCGTCAGTGTTAAATTTTCTCCTATTAAGTTATGTTATCTACGAAATAAATAATCTTGTACGGTAAAGTGTGTAATTTATCGGCGAACGGTGATTCCATTTTTATGTTTTTCGCTAGAACGTGTTGTATGTTCGACTTTTAGCTTACGACTAGTCGTAATTTGTCCATTTTTATTACTTTCAATGTTAGTGCAACCAATTTCATCGCTTTAGAGAGGTATTTTTAAGGGAGTCTTGATTATACTTACCTGTGAACTAATTATAATCTTACTCCTCTATTGGTCGTAACACCACAGGCTTTAGAAAAACATAGTTCAGTTTATCGTTTATTCTCGTAAAATTAGTTTTGTGTATAGGAGAATAGACTGGTTCTATAAAACACCTTAGCCTAACAGATTGGATAAATAATTGTATAATACAATGTTCGTAGTCTTGCTTATGCTTATGACTTTATACGTGAATAGAATGCTTTCTTCGTCCATCGTCGTAGGAATTTTATATAATACTAGCGACCCACCCCAGCTTCACATATAAACATTCCTCTTAAATCACTCTATTTATAAAAAAAAAAACGCATCAAAATCCGTTGCGTGATTTTAAAGATTTAAGCATACAAAGGGACATAGGGACAGAGAAAGCGACTTTGTTTTATACTATGTAGTGATTCTCGTTACACTTCTAAAGCAACTTCTGTTGTTTCAATTGTGCCTCATCATACACTCAGTTACGGAAGAATTTTACACATATTGACTTCAATTTTCTCTGTGTATACCAACAGAAGTCCAAGACCAAATAGAAAGCAAGTCTCAGTGATATGATGCGGTGGACCAATACAGACTTGTATGAACACAATGTATGGCCTTAATCGCGTCATTGAGGCTGTCGGGTCACTCCCAAGTAATTTCTCGATGCTCGTTAAGAATTAATTCAACTACTTATTGATATCAATTGAATGAATGTGGAGCAAGAAATTCAGTTGGCGGACCTTTTTTATTATTGATCAAATTGATCTAATTTAATTCTCTTGTTTAGATTTGATGGATTTTGGGTTTTTATTGAATCTTTTGTGTGTTTTGATTTGTATTAGAGTACGTGGATCTTATTTTGTTTGGATTTAGTTCCGGGATTGTCTGAGTTGTTATCCGCAATGTAATTTATAGTGAGTGGATTCAAAGAACTGAAGATTTAAATGGCGAGCTATCCGAGAGACTAGAAATAAGTATTTGACGAGGAAATCGACTAGTTTCAAGCTATGCTAGAGGCTCATATTTCGCGCGTTGTGTGTCGCGAAATGCTGCTCATAAATATGAGCCTCTAGCATGGCTTGAAACTAGTCGAGGTCCTCGTCAAATAATTACGTGTGTACGCCGAAAAACATAATATTCATTTAAGTTATAATATACACCTATAATAGTGTGGTGGGTTCGATTCCCGCACAGAACAACTCTCTGCGCGTGGTTTTGAGTCTGGGCGCCATGTGTATGTAAAGTTGTATGTTTTAAACGCACACACAAGACTGGAGAAAATCCACGTTTAAAAAAAATAAGGTGACGGTTTTGTTTTTAGTTATTGCCAGTATCATTCACTACAATTTTACAAAACATGATACATCGCAGATCTCTTTTGTACCACTTTAGATAGTTTCAAAGATAACACGAATATAAAATAAATTTTCACTCCATCGTCAAATTAATTGATCGTTCAAAATCGGATCGCTTGTAATTAATCACTTGGCGAATTATGTGTAAATTGGAACGTCGGTACCTTGTCTACGATAATCTTTACTTTCATCCACTGCTTCTGAACGTATTAAAATCGTATCAATATACTTTCGAGCATAATGACTTACTTCGGCTTCGTTGGGTGGAATAATCATAGGTGTAGCTTTAATGATGTCTTGTTATACTTGGAAGCCTGTGCTGGTTGAGTGGTCAGTAGCAACTGTCAAGCTAGGAGGCTTACATTTCTAAATAATTGGAAATATTTTTTGATTCCTCATCTTCATCATATCAGCTACATGATGTATATGATGATCCCTTAATAAATCATCTTGTGGGTGGACGTTTAAGCTATTTTAATATAATGATAGTATTTTTTTTGTGGGGCGAAAATCATTCAATGACTTCTCCCGCTTTGGGCAAGGCGAGAGGGAGTGTCAGACTCTTACTGACTAAAAACCACTACGTTCCTATTTCTGCTTTTCGACTCAGAGTTCCGGTAATCGGCTAGTCAGTCGGCAGCTCTGGGTCGGCATCATACCTTCTGGGCCCCAAACATAATAATATTATGGAGGCTATAATTGTGCCAGTAGGACAATAAGTTTGTCCTTTAAACATGAGTATCTTAACATTTATGATAAAATTGTGGCATTACGCATCTCTTCATCGGTTTTGGTGAATAACAGGTAACACTGTTATTTTTAAACTACAATTTATAACAAGAAGATTAGGATCTGATGTGAAGATAACTCTTGGAAAAAAATGAGGTTAAGATCGAAATTTTAATTGGACTGATGCAAAGGAATTCAAATTGGCTTAACTGATGGTAAAATTTAAATTAACACAATTAAGGATTCCAAGCAATAAAACTTTTATTTTATTACACTTACTACCAAAAAAAGTTGATGAAAACGTTAGAATTAAATTAGACACACTAGACCTTCCTCAATACATTGATATCTTTTTACAAAAAAACACACAACAATAATCATTTTGTGATTATTATTTTTCATCTATGTAATCAACATAGACGTCATATTAGTAGTTATCATTTATTATTAGTAGTTAATATATTCTGAGTAAAAACCATGTCTAAATAGATGTAGTTTAGTACTAGCCTTCCAAATAGGTGGAGTGTCGAATGACCATGGTTAATAATGTGATTAGCAGAGGTTGGATGCGAAGAGCTAAGACTGAGCTTAGTGGTATGCTATTGGAGGTTACAGAACTCTAGTTCAGTCTAGACATAGGTCTAGCAGTAAACACATGGGCTGATAGTAATGACGATGATGATGATGGTAACGGGATTCCCTAAAACACGTATGATATTATAAACTTAGAATATTAATTTGTAGTAAAATGTGGCTTTCCTTTTCCGCAATTTCTAACGTCACAAGCGAATAGGCATGGATAGTATTAAGTTATTAGAGCGTACATATAAAATAGATGATTACATAGATTAGTGTACCAACATAAATATTACATAGCAAAAGAATTTGCGCTTATGTTCCTATCATTTTATTCATCTTTATCACGTGAAGGCGGTATTAAAATTTTATGATGAACACTAGTTACTTGAGAAGAAAAAACTAAGATGACATAGACCTAGTATAATTTCTCTAGATACGAAATTCCAACCCGCATTGAGCAAGCGTGGTGATTAATGCTCAATCCTTCTCCGTGTGAGAAGAGGTTTTAGTCAGCAGTGGTCATTTATAGGCTGTTGATATGATATGAATTTCTAAAATTGGTAAAATTATTGGTCCTCACTAAACAACAAATGAGACAGATCAACGATGTCCAAATTAGTTAACACCGAAGAATATGCTAAAATTTTCGAAACCAAAAATACAGCTCCGAACGTCATCGGAAACAGTAAAAAATAAATACCAATAAACATTCAACTCAAAACGCAGACCTCACAGTTAACTTACGCAATGAATGTAACTGTAAAATGCAGCATATAAATCTAAATATAAGAGCAACAGGAAACTACAAAGCGTTAAGCAACGAACTCATTATTCATGAAATTATGCCATTTTTTCAAACAGATATCGGACTAGAAGATAAGTTTTTAGCCATTGACAAAAACTCTTAAGGAAGATATAAAACTTCCGTGTATGAGGGAAATGGTTTATGCCGTAATAAACATTATAAGTATGGTTAATATGGAAAAAGTGAGAGAAATATAACGGTGCCAAATGAACAGAATGCTGGTAATGCGTGGTTATGTGGAGAAATCGAGTTTAAAGCATGTAAAATTGGGTGGTTAAAGACTTAGTACTTGGTATTTTTTGGAGAGATTTGACATAAACATAGTACAGTCATATTGAGAACCTCCTCCTTTTCAGCAAAGTCGGTTAATTTCATAAATAAGAGTGACATCCCTATAGATTAAAGATTGGTAAAGAGGCCAAAAAATAATTATTTAAAACGCTAGAAACAAATGGTTTCATTTGTACAAAAAAGTCGAATAACAGCAATGCATCTGTAAATCTAGCGGTACATGTTAGGTCAATTTTATCAATCACTATTAACTGCGTTTACCCGTTCGATTAGTCTATGTCGACAATGCAAAGATGTCTGTTTTGATCCATAATCTCTTTGCCTACGTCATAGTCATTGATGTTTGAAATTCATCACTTTGTTGCGTGACAATTCGGAAGCTTATGGCAATTCCAAACAGTACGATTAGCGATTAACTGGTCCAGACAAGTTTTTTGATATTCATGCTCATTTTACTAATATAAGTAACCCAAAAAGTCTTAAAAACTGTTCATCACTTTTTCATCATTGACTACCTCTTATAAAATCCCAGTTAATTGTATTTTTTTTTTGTATCTTTTAATCCAATAACGTGGACAGTGAAATTTTTTGCAACCTAAATTAGAGACACAATTTTCTGGTCGATTAGAAAACTGATTAGCTATGGCAACTCATCAGAGTTTGAAGCAAGATAGATCGACGACCTCTTCACTAACTACATCGCGTCTTTAGTGAGTAAGCGCCTGAGGGCTAAGACGATTTCGGAGGTGCTCATTTTCGTGTAATTAAATTAACTTTCGTTATTTCTTCTTTGCTTCTGTATTGCTCAATTAATGCTGTTGTATAGTTGTCCCTTGACAAGTTGGCGTGCTTTTGTTAAGGAGTGACATCTTTTATTTCTTTAGAAAATAAGTGTTATATTCAACTGTCCAATATATTGTTTCTATAAGTGTATTGATATTGACTTAAGCTGTAGATCAATTAAATAATTAAGGTTTATCCATTAATAGACATTAGGCTGCGCGACGTCGCTGCGTCTGCGTAAGCTGCTCACGATATAAAGTCTTTCTGTGAGTCGAAACTAGTAGCTTTTCTCCATTATACGTGAGTAAACCGTGATTTTTTAGTTAATTTAGTTGTCTCACGATAGTTATTATAAAAATATATGCTGTAGATTCTTATTCAAGATCTTGATTCACATAAAAGTATGTATTCTATTATAAAATTCATCAAAACTAATTCGACGGTCTAGCATAAAGCTTTCTTTCATTTAAACCAAACTCACTTTCCCATTTCTAGCACATCAGTCAAGATTTTCTTTAACCATTTATCATATTAAACGTATACACACAATAGCCCGTAAAATAATGAGAAACTTACATTGGAGAGCTGTGGCCACTAGTGCATCATAATACTGACGATCATGCAAAATCTGTAGAACCGTCATAAGCACTAATTATAAACAACGATTTATATGCAAGATTAGATGAAAATGATAAATGTGAATATTGTAGTCGTATAGTTAACAGTGATGCTGGAAGCAATGATAAAATAGCCGATTAGGATGTGCTTGTTAATAGAAATAATTGGTTGTCAGTAGTCATTGCAATGAAAAATATTTAAGACTTTGAATAAGTAGATATAAAGACCAAAGTGGCTTAATTAAAATTAGATCTTTTAGATAGAACTAAAAAATAGGTGTATGAATAAATTAATTAGGAAGATGAACATTAGTTACCATTTGTAAAAAGTTTAAGTTTAAAAAACATTGCTATTGTAAACGAACAAATTCCTATGAAACTTGTTAACTAGTTTGTAAAACAAAATAGAAAAATTCAATCGAACAGGCAACAATTGTTGTTCTATCCTTCCGCATCGCCACACAAAATGCCTTTTACGAGAGCTGAATTTTAATTCATAGCGGGTTCCAATTCAATTGAGTTAAAAAAAAATAACATGGTGACCGATTTTCAAAGCTATGTCGTTTTGTATGCAAAAAAACTACTTAGTTGATAAAGTTGTGAACATGACTACCGGGTAAAAGATTTTGGATTAAATCCAGGTTTTGGGTAATGAATATTTGGGTTTGATGAGTGCAGAAATCCTTATACTGCCGTACTCAGATTCATTTAATGTTTACTTAACCCAGTCTTTAGCAATTGTTTTCGGACCAAATAGATACGGTACTAAAGAATACTTTAAGTATTCATTAAATGTGTCTAAGTACGGCAGTACGACCCAAATCTGGAAACTATAGCCTGTGATTATCTTTAAGATTATCCTCTAACTTAGATTTAGTCTTCTTGTGAAGACAAAGTAATGGAAGCATTAGGGAAGTTAGTGACAATATAACACCACTTTTGATATTACTCTTGGCACAATGACTTTTGCGGCGAAATGTCCGTATCCGATTCTCGCACAGAATATGTCTTGTGTTAACATGTGATTTATACGTTTGTAAATACATATAAAAACTAGAACAAATACAATTTCAGCATACCTCTTTCACTCAATCTTTTTCAACCTGGGACATTCACATTGATAGTAGAATGACAAAACAACATTACTACATTTGCTACCTCTTTTACTTCTCCAGGGAATAAAAGCTCTACTGTTGTTTAGTTACATCATTTCGCATTGTGCGATAGTTTGCGCTGCTCTGAACAACGACAATTGTCACAAGAGACGTGAATTCAAACTAGTAACTGTATGCAACCAACCAGATCCAGTTGTGGAATAAATTACTATTTCGTGCATTTGTTTTTATGGGAGTCTCTGAGGATTTTGTTTGTCTGTTTGATATATTGTTTGTTTTGAAATATTGATTGGGATGAGAGGCATGTTTGACTTCAGTTTTGGCTTATTCAATTCAATAATTTTCGATTTTCGGTATAGGTCCTTGTTTGTATATGTGAGTATCTCATTTAATATGTGAAGGTGTGTCCAGTGCTTTGGTGTGACCCCTAAACCAGCATGATTTTATAGCTACTATGGTATTATTTTGGCTGGTTTAGATATGTCTATCTGGAAGTCATTGGCGAAGTATATGGCTATTTCATATAATTATATATTATGTTGTATTTGGCATTGCAATCCACAAAATCAGATTAGAACACTCCATCACCAAAATCAGTCACCATTACATGTTTATGTAAATCAATCGCTTTAATCGCTGCATTATTTTGTTACTTATAAACTGAACATTGAACAGTTTTGTTCAATACCAGCGGCTAGCGCTTTACGGTACTGATTTAGCGGTTCGATAGTTTTGTTTAGAATTCAATTATGCTGGAGAGCAGTGACCTGCTGTATGCAATGCAATGCTCATTGCCGCAGTAACGTTGCGAGTATTTAATCGGAATATGTTCGGAATATCACGGTTTGTTTGTTTTACAATTAGATTCTGTAATGATGAGGATTGGAAATGTCATTTAGTTTGGCTTTGTGCAGAAATTGTGGATTTAATAGCTGGAAAATTTAGCAATGCTGTAATGATTCTGTGATTGGAATTGTAACATGTCAATTATTAACATTGTATTATTTTTAAGAGGGAAAAATCATCCAATGTCTTCTCCCGCTATAGGTGCGGCGGAGGGAGTGTTAAACTCTTACTGAATAAAAACCACCCTGTTCCTACGGATGCCTTTCGGTAAATCCACTAGTTAGTTCGCAGCTCCGAAGAACAGAGCTGTTCTTAATATTAATTTATCATCAGTTAAATATGATGACCTATTGCTATATACTTTTTTTCTTCTTCTCACTTGCTCCAAGTTCCGAAGCTTTACAACTATTCAACCAAGACATATTATGGTCTTTTGAAAAATCCGTATTGTCAGAATCATTCCATCAGATAATTGTACGAGCACAGCTTTCCGTAATCCGTAAACATTGAACAAGCAGCTTATTAATTTTGTGAAAGTAGGTTTACTTGCCAACGAGCCGAGCAAACGTTCATTAAGATAAAAATAATCGTTTTATTATAAATTGTTATAGTTATTTTAATTATTTTGTTGCCTTTTCTTAGTGAAGTGTCAGAAAAATAAGAAAGTAAATAAGAACGTGGTTTCTTTTGCCTGGATCTTACCCAAGTGGGTCGAGGTCAATGCTGAGTGCTAACTAGATGAGCTTAGTTTTAGTAGCTACGGTGTCAGCTGATTGGCTGTGACTTGAAGAAAGCCTTTATGTTTCTATCATCGTGTTTAAATTAGCTGTCGTGATCAGTAATTTTATAGAAAAGATTGTATATACTGTTGTTATTTTATACATAACTGGTTAATCTCAAACTCGGTAATCATCCAATGGTTTGGCTCGTTGAAAATGCCTACGGCATTAAGCCTACCTTGTACACATTAATGTACATGAAGAGCTAAATAAATAAATAACATGAATTTCATTAAAAATACTTTATAAAAATCTTTTCGAGACAGCAAACAAATCAGTCAACGACGTACTTTAAAATTAAAAGCAATACCGTTATTTTCTAATTAAATTCAATTACTTTCGTAAATAACACTAGGTTTCATGACCTCTGAATCAATTTGCCGTTAACTTATACCTAAGTGCGAATATCAAACATAAAAACGAGATAATTAGCAAATGATCACTGTAAACAAACCATGTGGTCTGCATAAATTTGTTTGGCCCAACATAGCTCCTTGCGGCACACCGCCCCAGTGCTCATCAAATACGAGTGCTGAATAACAAACACCACCTCGTTATGGTCTCCTAGTACGTTCAGAACAAAATCGCTGCATAACACGTTTTTGACCTTCCCGACATGGCGAATAAAATGTTAAAAAACCCACAATGAAGTGTCGAAAGCATTCTAATGTACCACGCAACGACTGGTGGACTTTAAAAAGGATCGACGTGTTATACTTTCCACGTATATTAATGCATTTTATTTCTAGAATTTCACTGGATTCCTAAAAACAGTGTGTTGGGTTGGATTTTAAGTGTTAGCATTGAAAATCTAGTCATGTTTCCGAAGACAGATGGGTGCAGATTTACAACCGAATTGTTCTCAAGAAGGAAAATGGATGCACTACGGTGGTATGACTCAGGTAAAAAGAATTCGAACTGTTTAAAGCTATTTTATAAAGAGAAAGCATGTACAATACATCTATTTAAAAAAGATCGCCATTAAAACGTGCTTTTAACTAATTTTAACTTCAATGTCTACATAATTTCTGTTGTGTATAAAAATTACATAAGTTATTCATTAGCTCAAGTCCTTTGTTGATCATGTAGTTGCAAAGTTGCTCCGCAGTAATACAAGAGCAATTTTTGAATTAGAAAAATTGAAGTATCAGTTTTATACATTAAAAAAATGTATTGTTACAAGCAGCTTGGAATTTACAGATCATAAAACAATAACAAAGAAAGCAAATAAAACAAAAGTAAAAGAAATAAGTGTAACTGTCGTACGTAGAGACATTTAATGATTACTTAAACTATTCCTTTGTAACGATTTTGTTCCAAAAACTAGGGGTAAGTAAGAATTACTATAATTAAATTACTCTGAGTACGGTAGTAACACTTTAAAATAACATCAATTCTTTATTTTATTCGCGTCTTAATTGCAATATAGCTGTTCAGAATATCACAAACTAGTTTTTTCTGTTACTCTTATGAATGAACCGATTAGCGTCTAGATTTTATTTAGACTGCCAATTTATCTAAAATTTATAGTCTATTAAAAATTTATTCTATACTAGCTTTTGCCCGCGACTTCGTTCGCGTGGAATAGTGACTTCCGGCAAATTTTTGGTTTTAACCACATAGTTCCCGATCTCGCGGGATCTCTTCAAAAATGAGATGTGGAAGATATTCCAGGGAACTCTTCAAAAATCAACATAATGAGCTCTGCGTTTGAATTTAATAGATGTATACTCACTTAGGGCATTGAAAAAATAGTTTAAAAACGGACTTAAACTAACTTAAAACTAAAGAAAGCTACGAATTACGAATTTATAACAATTAAAAAAGAAACTATATTACAACCTATCCTCTATGCTATAATAACCAAGCTTAAACTAAATAATTTAAAAGAAACGACTTAAATCTAATCTAATTAATTT
Source organism: Spodoptera frugiperda (assembly GCF_023101765.2). Taxonomy (NCBI): domain Eukaryota; kingdom Metazoa; phylum Arthropoda; class Insecta; order Lepidoptera; family Noctuidae; genus Spodoptera; species Spodoptera frugiperda. The sequence continues at coordinate 9,575,032 of NC_064221.1, forward strand.
ATAAATTAGACTTACAATTTTATTAAAAAAACTAACTACAGTAACTACTACTAATCGATATCAAACTAAACCTACGTTAAATAGTTTAACCAAAAAACCAGGAAAACCCAACAAATAAACTTATTAATTGACTGAAACCAATTTAGAATATACGAAACAGCAGGACCACTACAGACAAATAATCATACGACTGATATACACTTTTTCTACGATAGTACCGAAGCGCTCGGCCGATACCCAACCAAATGAATGTAACGAAACCATAGCGCGATCTATTTCGATCCCAACGCCATCTTTCGAGGATAAAGACAACTTGGATTATTTATTTATACTCCGTTCGGGCATTTTCTTTGTACTAAAAGTTTAATTATATTGATATTATTTTTTTCATACCTTTTTACTATTTATTTACTTTTTTCGATGAATTAAAACAATAACATGAACCGAAGTCGTGCGACATAGAATTATTTATAAATAATTTATTTCTTATTTTTATTTTTTGATTTTTGAAATAAAAATATATCTATGTCCTTTCTAAGGTTCTAAACTATATCTGTACCAAATTTCAACCAAATCCGTCAAATAGTTGCGGAGATTAATGGTATAAGCATAGAATGTTCGACGTGATTCTTTAATTTGACATAACTTTTTTATTTATGAACCGATTGACATGAAACAAACACTAAATGTAAATTTAAGCATCCCACAATATATTCGTGAAAACCGCATCCAACTCGGATCACCCGTTTCTGAGATTAGCGCGCACAGACGAACAGACAAACAGACAAACAGACAAACAGACAAACAGACAAACAGACAAACAGACAAAAAAAAAGTTAATTACATTTTTGGGTTCGACATCGACATAACAATAACCCCTGCTATTTTTTTATTTTTATTTTCAATGTACAGACAGCACTTTTCTACGATTTTATTATATGTATAGATTCAGACCTCTTAATCCTGTTAGCATTTTTGACACTTCATTTAATTATATTTAATTTTTATCTCTCAACTTATTGGTTTTGCTTAATCGATGCAATTTGTCATATTTGGTTGTTTCTTTTTAAAATCAACTGATTGAATTATCTTCGGTCTGCTAGATACAAACAAGACTGATGGTAATTAGCTTATTGGATATCTATTTTCTTTTCTTACTGTTTTAGCTTTCTCAGTCTTGAAGATTAGCTGTCATCTTCTTTCTTATACACTTCTTTGTCATTGATCTGGTAAAAAAGTTGTTTGATGCTGATTTGCCTTTGGTATTTTGTGATCATATTGTTTGTTTTCTTTGCCCAATAGTTTCAAAGTCAATGCATTTATTTCAATGAATCCTAAATTAGGCATTTTTGAAACTCTATTACCCGCCGAGATACGAATATTATAATATGGAACTTGACCGCTATTTTATTTAACTACTATTAATTATTATATGACATTGTAAAAAAATTACAATCATCTACATTATTTATACGTATAACTAGTTTTTGCCCACAGCATCTTTTGCGTTAAGAAGTATTAGTATTAATGGAATTTATCAATTTTTTTATTTGAGGATGCCTACGTAATAGAATAGCTTTATGCATGTAAAGTCTGAGCCCGATCGGTTTAGAATTGATAAAGTTTTATACTAACTTTCATTCCTTATTTTTATCCTCATATGAGTGAAATTGATCAAAATCCTTTCCTTTCTAAGCAGATGCCTACGTCATAACATCTACCTGCATGACAAAGTTCAGCCCAATCCTTCCAGTGATTTGGGATGTGTGTTGATAGACAGTCAGTCAGACAGTCACTTTTTAATATTATCGATGGTTGCGAGGCTAATTGATCTGACCGACATTTTTTTGCGATATTTATTTATATACATAATCACCTTTTTTTCTCCTTCGAATGATGTTGTATATAACTCAATATCACAAAAAATGTCTATTAGATCAATTAGCCTCTCAACCGTCAATATATATTTAGATGTTATCCAAAGCTTGCAAGAGCAAGTCCATTACGTACTGTTCCGATTCCAGCTACATTCATATCATCTAAACGCAAGCCTCGATACATTTATAACCGCGATTCATATCGAACACTTTAGCATTAGTATTGAATTGTGAATGCATTATTATCATTTTATCCGCTCACTTCGTGTTCCAAAGCGACTATTGTGCCAATAATGGCTCGATCTGGTGTACTACTTTGTGGACTTTTAGTCTAGTGGTTACTAGTGAAATTGTTTAGCAAACAGCTTAGGTTTTGTATGAAGTGTAGTGTTATTTGATTTTGCAGAATATTTAGCTTCTGCCAACGGCTTTGTTCGCGGTTCTGTGGGGTAAAAAGTGTCCTATGTGTTATTCCAGACCACAATCTACCGCTGTTTTAAATTTAATCCTGATCCCTTCAGCTATTTTGACGTGATTGAGGAACAAATACACAAACATTCGCATTTATAATATTATGAGCTCTAGTAGTATGTCGCCGCGTCTGTGCACGCTGCTCATGATGAAGAGTCCCTCTGTGACTCGAAACTAATTTACCTCGAAACTAGTAGAATCTGTTGGCGAAGTCCATTCATTTGCGTGAGTAAACCATGATTTTTAGTTAATTTAGTATGTCTCACGATAGTTATTAAAAAAAAATGTATGTTGTTCTAGATTGAACTAAGCTCCATATAAGTACCAGGGCACCATAGAATGAAAGAGTATTTTGTATACACAACTTTGTAGCTTTAGTGTCAACTATCACAATACCCATTACGATGGTAATGTTGCTATAAAACTTTATACAATCTCATGCACTGACTCAAGATGGAGTATGAGCTGGTTTTTGATCCTTTTTTTGCTGTTTGCAATAAATTTTGTGTTGACTCTGATATAAATAGGATAGTATCTTTATTATGAGTGGTTTATATCAGAAATGGCTGCAAGGTCTCTGTGTATAACTTATACTTATGTATGTGGAAATAAGTATGTTTTAGCTAACCAGTGTGGGATTTGGTTAGTTATTTTTGTGATGAATGTTTATAGACATAAAGGTCTTTAAATATAAAAATAAATTGTTATTTAGATAGAAGAATCGAATGCAGAATTCGCACTTAGATTTAGATTTCAGCCATGATCGTCCCACTGCAGGGAGTGGAATTCGCAGTTAACATAAATTATTTTTAAGACTAATAATGAAAACGGAATGAAAGTGTTTATCATTCCTCAATATTTTTTAATGCGAATAAAAATAAATATGAGATTTGTAGTTAATAGGATCTAGTCTAACATCGACTGTAATAAAAATAATTGGACTAAATTAATTGCAAATATTTTTATGTTTTAATACTAGATGTTTATTATCCAACAGAACAATCAAAGTAGAAATAAAATGAAATTGCAATAGTTACCAATCTAGTTTCGATATCATAAATCTAAATCTAATTAGCCGGGTCCACACCAAACGATCCATCGATCCCGCGATCCGCGATCCAGGATCGCAGAGCGTGGATCGTGGATCGTGTTAGGCCGATCCACTTTTGGAAACTTGCGATCCCAAATATGCGCTCCAAGCGATCCTAAGGCGATCCGTGATTCAGCCAGTCTAACTCTTGTACGATATGGAGTCACACGTACAACGGCGGCGTCTTGCCGTTGCAGCAGTAACTTTTATTTTGCTTAAATGCTTGCGCAAAAAATCACAAAAAAGAAAACGACGGTTTTGGGTGAAACAAATTTACAAAAATCGCTTGGAATCTGGGACTCAGCTGTACGCAGAGTTAGTGTCAGATAAAGTTGAACACAATTTTGCAAGAATGAATGCTAATCAATTTGAGATATTGTGTTAATTATTGAATAACAAGCTAAGAAAGAATGATACAAATTATAGAGATGCCATTACTGTGAAGGAAAGATTATTACTAACATTGAGATTTTTAGCAACTGGAGATTCGTATGTCAGTTTGCAGTATCTGTTCCGCATTTCCAAACAGTCTATATCGATAATTATTCCTGAAGTTTGTGAAGCCATCATTGACCTGTTAAATGATTATGTAAAGGTAAGTAAAACCATACTTTATTACTCAATAAAAAAGTATTGTATTACAATCATAATTTAAAGAAGTGGATCGCGCGAACCAACACAACCGTCCACACCGCGCGCATCACGCAACTGAGGCACCTTTGATGCTGGCACAAAAACCGACCGCACACGGATCGCGCGAGGCAGGAGCGCGCGCTCCAATACGTGCGCATGGATCGCGCGCGGCTCGTCCACACCGCCTGCATCTTTGGATCGCGCTGCTGCCGCGCGCGATCGGAGCGCGATGGATCGTCCGGTGTGGACCCGGCTATTAAAGAATTCACAACATCTATAACAAAAGCTGTAATCAAAGACAACAATAAAAACGCTGAACGCCATTTTTTGTTCTAACCATAAAGTTTTAACTAAAACCTAACCGGCCAGTAATCTACGCTGGCCGCAAATAAAAATATTAAAAAGTTTAATGACAGCGCGGGGTGGCGGGAGTGGATAAAAAAATAAAAAAAGCATCATGGCGGACAATGGGATGGAGGTAAGGACAATGATAGTTGTACCAGACCGTGAATGTACGCTTTTGGAGCGATTATTCTGGCGTATTTTTATTTCAAAATAAATAACAAGAATTATAAAGGATTCCGCGAAAAAAGGTATGCTCATTAAAATGCTCGTTTACGTAGGTACCTACGTTGCGAAAAATGAATGGAGAAAATTGATATTCTGCATAATTTGTTACGTGTTTGTAATGCATTTTTTCGACGTAATTATTGTGTAAAGGTGGTAATTGCTTTCAAATTTTTACAATGCCTCTAAGGGTTTCTAATAAGCACTTAACTGAATATTTTTGGAACGACTGACTTCTTTTTACAGGCCTTGTGTTGTTTTCTTTTATTATTTTGTAATGCCTTTTTTAAAGTCCCTAAGTAAACCCACGCTGTGTCGTTAGTTGGATAGGTTTATCAATGATATTACATCTCGTATTGGAAAACTTTATTTATTGCAATGCACTAGGACTGTTTTTGCGGTAAAACTTTAAATAATACCAACTTTGTTTTAAAGCTTCTAAATGAAATAAAGGCTCTTTTGATGAAAGTAAAACATGACCAGTTAGAAGATGTTGTCTAATTCTTAATTTTTTAAACATATAAAATTTTAATGAAAGGTATAAATCTGACCAAATACGATTCTGCCGCAACCGTTATACTCAATAACTCATCCGTTTATTAAAAACTAAAAATAAATATTTAATATTTATTATAAATTATACAAGATAGCCGAGTAAATTATACACACTTACTACCTTCTGCCAGCTGCTTCGCCCGCGTTGCCATCGTATAAAAAGTAGTATATGCGTTATTCCAAATCATAATCTAACCCTGTTCCAAATTCCATCTCGATACCTTCAGCTGTTTCGACGTCACGAAGTAACAAAGAAACAAACACACAAAGTTTCGCATTTATAATATTAGTAGAATTCATATTGAATAAAGAATAATAACGTCCCATCTAGAACGCAGACTCAATGCAGCCAAACAAGAATGCCACAGCAATTCAATACTTATGGCATCTTCCAACCATTTATAAACACTGCCCAGGAAAGAAGACCCCTCAATTTCTTCCCCATCTACTGACAGAACAGAAGTGACAGAGGTCTAGAAACCTGGTCATCACTATCTCTTACTAAGCACTATTGTTGGTGGAACTTATTGGTGATATCGGAAGATAAGTCTCTAGGGTTTGTGTAGTGATTAAAATGCTTTTTTTATTTGTCGTTGGGAAGTTGAAGGATGAATGCACGGACTATTAATTGGTTGGAGACTACTGGGAGTTTATGAACGCCTGGTACTTTTTCTGTAAAGGAGTATACTTTTAAAAGACTTCAATGTGATTATTAGTTGATAGTTTATTTTGTGTTATCAGTCAGTACCTTTGGTACGAGTTTGCTTTACGTTTAAAGTAGTCGAAACGAGAGGGTTTGGGCGCTCTGAATGGTTGGTTTATTCAAGCCGGCTAATCAGAGCCTTCTTGTTTCGATTACTTTAGCAAACTTATATTAAGGGTACTGATGGTCATTTCATCATCATCATCAGCCGAGAGACGTCCACTGCTGAACAAAGGCCTCCACCTCCCCCTTGATGGTCATTTAAATAAGTAAAATGATTTCTACAATACTACATTTCCAATATCAATCCAAAATCCCACCTTAAAAGAAAAGTAATACCTATAATAAACAAACAAATAAAAAAGCACCAACACGAATCAATTTCAAAAATGGACTTTAAATTGAACGGACATTTAAATCGATTCCACATTGGAAACATCAAACTCTTATTGACTGTAAATCTATTATTAACGAATACAATACATCGAGAAGGAAAAAGCTACTCGATTGTGTCGCAATCGACTAGATATTTCACATATCGTAGAAGCTAGTAACATGAAAACGAAAGTTAAAATAACAGTAACAAAATTTGTTAATAACGCTTTCACTTGTCCCAGTACAAAAGCTGTCAAAACAATTGAAGATGTACTTAGTTTGTTTGAGCTAATAACACCTTTTGACAGTTATAATACTTGGTAAGTACTATAATCAAGTTTTGATGGAATTGGTGAAGTGTTGAAGATTAACAATGGGTCGAGAAACCCCATTCTGTCAGTTGATTTGATCAATAAGGTGGTTAAGGATGCATAAATGATAATAGAAGGAAATGTCGGCACTTCTGCGGTTGAAACTTTTTGCTTAAACGAAAATTGTATTTAGGTTAATGGTGATAAAATTGGTATTTGAATGTACAAACAAAAAGTTGATTTGTGTGTATAGCCTAGATGGGATTTAAGAGTTAGACAATAGCGTCGTTGATTTGAAGTATGGCAAAAAATTGTTGGCCTAACATACGTTGAAATCAAGTGAGATTTTGACCTTGGTTTATGGGTTTAGATGTGTTACGAATCTGTTTTTTACGCTGAAACTAATGAACGGATTTTGATGAAATTTGGTATACAGATAAGGTATGAGCTGATTTAGGTGATAAGGAAGAAATTGTAAAAATATTTTTAAAGAGTAACGAATAGGGTTTCTTGCTCGTTCTTCTTTATTTGAAGCTACACTTTGGAACAAGCACCTAGCTTCACTAACAAATAGACTGACAGACTATTGTTTATTTCTTTTTTTGTTGACAAAAGTACCTAAGTATAAGGTTTAATAGGAATAAATACGACTCTGACGTTGGCAAAGCCGCTAGCAGAAGCTAATCTATTTTAATTTTGCTATTCTCTGTTAGCCACACAAACTCCTCAAATGTACCTAAAACGTGCAAAAACGACTATAGAATCATCATTTTTCTCCCTTACAACCCTTTTACTGCTGAGAAAGACCCATCTATTAATCTAAGATAATTTATTACTCTTAAATATTACAACAACGTACTAAACATGTGTGATGGATGACTGGAGTGTACTTACATTGAATTACACTGACCGGCTCCATTGACCTCGTGTTAAGCAGTTCATACTGAGAAAGTGATCTATGTATTAGGAGTATGAGAAGTTTTACGAAAAACAATGCTTTGGTCTTGACATAAGGTGGAAAGTTAAAATGGTGGGTGATTTATAAGTGTTTGAATTAATCCTATAAGATGATTTAGGTAAATTAAAACTTCTAAAAATGAAACTAAATTCGGCCGATCTTTGGATGTCTGTTGTTAAAATAGTTTTTTGGATACTGCCAATAAAACAAAGTTGACTGTATAAAAAGTATGAGTTTGCTTTACGTTTAAAGTAATCGAACACAACGACACGACAATGCATTCGGCGCTTTGATTGGTGGGCTCGAATAAACCAACCAATCGATCCTATCGATTACTTTAAACATAAAGCAATATCGTACTAAGTGTCGTCTAAACTGTACTAACTCTCATCAAATAAAAAGTTCATCTTTATCAAAAACTTTAAGTTCCCGCAGATAAAATTGCGTGTAAAAATTAATTAAAATCAATGTATATGAACAGCTAATAAACTCGTTACACTGTTAAAGGTCTTTGCCCTTTCCAAAATCATTTTTTTCATATTACGCCCATCACATAATTATTGATGAGAGCCCATCGTCAAAATTATTAAAGGCTTAAATCAGAAACCAGTTTTTGATAAAAGAACCGGTAGTGGGATATTTCAATCTCTCAAAAGTGTAATGCAAAAGTAATTTTTATCATGATTAATGTTTACGTTGATTGTGAGAAGCTGATGGTATGTCGTGGTGGCCTGGTGGTTTAAGACGCCCGCTTCTCATGCCTGAGAGTGCGCGTTCGAAACCTACCAACAGCAAGTACGAATGTGACTTTTTCCGAGTTATATTATACTTTCTAAGATTATTTAGACACCATTGACAAATGGTGAAGGAAAACGTTGTGAGAAAACCTGGGTTTATAATTTCTAAAATATTTATATTACTGGCTTCTGCCCGCGACGTTGACTGCTAGTCCATGGCATATAAGTCACCTATATCAAAATCAAAATCTACCTCTGTTTAAATTTCATCCAAATCCCTTTATCCGTTTTGACGAAATTAACTAACAAACATACCTACAACACATAATCTTTCGCATTTATAATAATATCTAGTAGTAAGATTAGATTGACACGACTGAAACTATGAAGACGACTGAACACAGACGTTTAAATATTCTAAAGACTGAGGCAGTGGAACTTACAGTACCTATACCTATGGTTACTTTGGTACAGTTACAGTACCACATTTGTAGTTCAGTGTGCCAAGACTGATCGTGTCGTAAAATTAACCGCCTTGCAAGTAAGTAAATTCAATGAATAAATTAAAATAATTAATTAATTAGCTGCACGTAAATTAGTAATTGGAATATAAAGTTAAGTATTTCACTTGAATTGCTTCGAGCAAAGATGTTTAATTTAATTTAATGAGGTTTTGCGGTAGTACCGTTTGTAATCTACACACCATACATTGATATACAAAGTGAGTGTAGTTGAAATGGACTGAAAAGAGAGTAGGCAGTGAGACGACCACCTCTAAAAAAATTTGAACAAGCACGAGCAGTGCAGTTTTAAATTTGAAAATGTCATTTAATTTTTAAGTCACGATCATCATCGATAGCTGAAACAAAATCGACTGCAGGACAAAGGACTCTTTAGTCTTTCACGCCGAATAACAACCTACCACTGTAAACCAAAGTGCACTGCTGATTTTTTATGGTAACGTCCATGGACACTCGTAACACCAAAGGGGTTACAAGTGCGTTGCCGGCCTTTTGGGGGTTAGAAATGTAAGGTTTGTTGGGGAATAGGGAATTGGGACGATTGGGCAGGGATGCAATTGGGCCGCCGATAATCTTACTCACACAACAAAACACAACGCAACTAACTACATCTACTTTATTTCATTTATAAAGTAAATAAAAATACATTTTTATTCTCAAAAGTGCAAGTAGCAGTCGTAATTATTCATCGCTCAGTAAGACAGGCGCCCCACGACCATGTATCATCGGGTACTCATCGACAAACGAGTACCTGTCAATTCACATGTCAAAATGCTAGTTTATTTAATACTTTCTTTTTTAAAAGCACTCATAATTCGCTTTCAAATCAGCTGTATTCTTGTTTTAAGCGGGTTACACACTGATGGTTTTGCATTGGCTTTGGTCCTTGTAGACGGATAAAGTTTTGCAGTTTTGGTCCTTTATCATTATGAGTTTAATATTTTTATAATAACTATCGTGAGACAATAAACTAAAAATCCACGGCTTACTCACATAAATTAATGGAGAAAAGCCTACTGACGTCGCCGCGTATGCGCACGCTATTCATGATGAAGAGTCCCTCTGTGACTCGAAACTAGTAGAGCTTTTCTCCAGATGGAACTTATTAAATGACTTTTAGCAATCATTTGATTGAAATAGAAATCAAATTCGGCAATGAATTCTTAAAGAGACACCTAATTCCCATCATTGACACCTTTACATCATTTACCGGACGATAAAACCATTCAACTAACAGAACTTTAACAAAATCGAGAATCGTATCAATATTTTTTTCCATCGATACAAAAAACTCGTTTTTAATTTAATCGATCTTGTGCAGTCGTCTTTATTTGAGATCTGCGTAGTCATTGGACAAAAACTATCTCTTTGTGTGCGTTTCCATTCAAGTTCGTGTGATGGCAAAAAGGCACTTGACACTTTTTAGTGGTCGAAGTCTTCAGTAAGAAATTGGACTTATCGGTCAGTTAGCTAGTGAAGAGACGGCTTGATTGATTGATAATACCTTGATTTTGCACACAATGCTTTTATAAAGTGGTGATTTGCAAAACGTTGAAGCATGCAAATTTGGTTAGAATGAAAGTTTTCATTTTGCTAGATATTTTTTTATTTATTCTCGTCTGAAGTTCCCGTTAAAAGTGACGTCATTGCAGATTTGCGGTTCGATATTGATTGTGATGAATTGTTTGAGAATATTTTTGTTTGTTGTAATACCAGTTTTTATGTATAGCAAGTTTTAGCATATGCATATAGCACTGTATTTTAAAACTGGTTAAATAGCAATTTTGGAAGTCTAGAATTCGACATTGTTCTCACATAGTTGAAGCATTCTAAACACTGTAACCAAGAATTGCATAGTGAATCTGAATGAAAAAGAGTAACATGTAGTTTCTTGCTCATTATTCTCCATATGAATCTACACTTTGGAACGAGTAAATAGATTCACTAGAGGACTGACCGACAGACGTTATTAAAACGACATCCTTTACAGATTAACGTTAGCCATATCCAAGCTAAAAGAATCATAACACTCATTTGAGTCTTATATTTCTTTTGGCCCATCCAGTAGTCGCAATCAATTCCAAACCCAACAATTAAAAACTTAAAATCTTGAACACAAATGACTCAAACCAAACTGTCAATTAAATACCCATTTTCTCTGCAAGAGAGAGCACCAACAATTAGCAAAGCGCAATTTGTAACATACGATAATAATTAGTAAGTAATATACTAAAGAAGAACAATTAACATAATGATCGAGGTACGTAACAACAGTTTTTAAACCTAAGGTTAGTTTAACGGTCAAAATTCAGTTAACCGTGCCGTTGCTTCGGTTAACCGTTAACTATTATTAACAAGATAGTTTAGAAGATTGAGGTATAAGTGTAATTAATTCAAGTATTGTGGCTTGTGGTGTATCTCTCTGTTACTTATGGCGCCTTGGTACAATTAGTACTACGTGGTTACGCTCGTGTACGTCCATGGGATTCTTTCTTGTTTTAATTTTGCAAATTGGTGTCTATTCTTTGAAGGGATCTGTGGAATTATTTTATGGTGGATTATCGTAATTTACGTGGTCCAAAAACTGTAAACAGTTTACAACTACATGATGTTGTTTTTGAGAATCTCAAATTTCTAGATTTTTGTGAGCGTATTCTTTAATAAATAGGTGGTGGTTCCACCTCTGGTGTTTCGAGTATCCATGGGAGGTGCAAATCGCTTACCATCTGGTGATCCGTCTGCTCGTTTAACTTTTATTCTATGAAAAAAATATAAGCCCACTCGTCACAACACGTTTTCTATTCCATAAAAAAAATATAAGCCCACTTGTCAAAACACTTTCGACTGTTCGACAAATAATAAAATAATCTCAAAACTACATCGATTTATTTTTATTTATATAAAAGTTATCAGTTTTGAAATTCTCTTTCGTATTAACTTCGTCATCGTCAACCAGGATAATCATATTTATATAGTCCTTTGCCTCAGAAATCCAGATTAAACTCTCATTGCCATTATCAACCCGTCTATTCGTAAATATAATAATCTTACTCAAACAAAAAAAATATCCGCGCTAACACACCAAGCACCAAGCCTGAATCTCTCACCTGGTCAGTAAACCACAACAGGAATTACTTCCATATTACCCGCGCCATCGGTCCCACGACCACACAAGCTCATCATTATGTCGTAATACCATTTTAATGGGTGCCATCTTGTGAACTAGGTCGCCATGTTGTATGGCAATTTAAAAATCTTTTACTCGTTAAGTTTTAAGGTGTCCTAAGAATAGCGGTCATCGATCATTTACAGGTTTATCTCCGTTATTAGGTAATTGGTAGCAAATTGTGTTGTTTTCTTCTTGTTGGGTATTGTTGTCGTTACTATGGTCTGTATGATTTTTTGTGTGTCCAATTAAATTTTTGTTTTTTACAATAAGGTTTTCTATATCTCGCTACTAGTTAATTCCACTATGCTTTAGATAACTCAACTGTAATATGCTTCTGAATAGACTTTACAGTTTATGAATCTTTTATCTACCTGGTGTACATTTTTCGACGTCCCTCTAAATTAGATAATTTAATTTGATGCAAAGTAGAGATAAATAGACTTCACAGGACTTCAAATTCATCGAACACAATATTTTCTTCTTGTTTGAAATCTCTGCTCCGAAAAATGCTAAAAACTTTTTTTAAAAAAGTGGCTTTTATTTTCTCCCGTGTCGTGAGTGCGTTAACAAACAAACAATTTCACACGCATAAGACACCCAGACCTGAAACAACAAATTGTAGATCTCACAAAGATTTGTTTCCCGAATCCCGAACCACTACACGTTGTACGGCAGCTAGTTGCCCAGCCATCATGCACACTATCCAAAAAGTGAGAACCTTATTTTCGTTTTAACTCAGTCAAAAGGTCTCTAGATTTATTTCTTACTCTGAATGTCTGCAGTCGCAAACAGGCCGTACAAATAACATTTAAGCCATAACGGCGGTTTTTAATACCAATAATGCGGTAATTCCGCCCGTCTGGGTCATGCTCAAACAGTTCTGTTTTTCTGCATATTATTGCAATTTTAATGGTTATGTCTTCATTTTCTTTGTCTGTAATTTTACTGATTTTGATTATACGAGTAATGCCAGTGTCTGCTAAATTGCATTTATTTATATCATGGTATTTTGGGACTGTACTGATATTTTTTATAATAACTATGGTGAGTCACAGTGGGACTCTTCAGTGGCTGTGTGACTTCACCGGGTCTACACTGCTCATGATGAAGCGTTCCTCTGTGACTCTAAATTAGTAGGAGCTTTTATTTTCTCCATTAATTTATACCGTGATTTTCAGTCAATGTATCGATATTGTTGTAAGTGGAATAAATATGAATACTAACTTCAAATATTTGCAAAGTCCACTCATAATGTTACACGGGTGATTGCGTATTCTTGTTGGATGAATCACCCATCGCAAGATTGGACGTCTTAAGCTTAAACATTGAGATTTAACAAACCGTTATCTGGCTTTATGCATTCGTCAAAATCTTTGACGTTTATTTATGTTTTGCCTCCTTTAATCCCAAGTTTTGTTAGGTGCGGTGTTTGACGATCGGCTGCCGCGCAAAGTGTAGCGGGTGCGATTCTCGCACGGAGCAACTCTTTGTGTCAACCACAAATTGTTGTTTCGGGTCTGAGTGTCATGTGTATGTAAAAATGTATGTTTATAAACGCACCCACGACACAGGACAAAATCCTAGAGTGCGGCAAAGTCTTTTTTTCTTAAAAGACATTACTCTCATAAACTAAACAAGACGCCTTTAGCATTTTCTAGTCTTTCGTATATTTTCGTATTTCGTATATTTTTGATACTACCGATTCTACGATCCTTCTATAATGTTTCAAACACCACACCATGTGTTAATTGAGTCTTGTATAATACAATTCGTTTTGTTGCCCCCTCATCCCGTACCCGCATTTTGGCATAGAGTATTTGAGCGACAAATGCAACTTAATATCGTTGAATGTACCAGCATAATTTGCAGGGTCTAAAGTGCAATTTGCAACGTGCCGAGTTTGTTGTGTGCCAGGGCTTTGTGTTGGACATAACACTGTAGGTACTTGTTTGTGAAGTGTAAATCGTTTTGACAGAGTAATTTATTAATTCAATTGAATCTATTATATTAATTCAACTTTTTTTTAATGGAATAGAGGACAAACGAGCAGACGGGTTACCTGATGGTAAAAAATGACAACACAGTGTCACAAAACTTGAAAATTGAATAAAGAAAAATAAACGTCTAGCGTACATAGAAGAAAAGTAGCCATTTGATTACATTCACACACAAATGTACAATGTATATCTCAAAATAGGTGTTATAGGGTCAGTAATAATTAGGGTCAAACTGCCATTAAATAAATTCACCGTATCCAATTGCAGTCAAGCAATTATGGAGCTTGCAAAATTGTAAAACTGCTCAATATTATGTCCAATGTACTAGGCTAGCATATGCTGCGTGAAAGTATTTCAAGGTATTGTATGAGAACTACTTTCGTTGCACTCTTCCGGGTCAAAGGCTATGCGGACTCAAGGTTGATCGGTGTGTGCAGTGACCTCTTTGATTTCATGATTGCCTGGTACCGTGCACAATGTGCGGTTGAAACCGTTGACACTGATTCGTGGGGCATTATCTTCTTGCTTTGTCCTTGATATTGGAAAACGGGTTTGTATAAAAGCTTTGTTTACGTTTATTTGTTTTAAAGTCCTGTAACGGTATTTTGCGATGAAATTACCGGTCTGTTTTATGGGACTCGTGCCTCGTTGCCGTACTACCGTACTTTAGTTTGATTGCCCTTGCAAATGAAGTTCGTGGTGGCCCGTTCTAAAAATAGGTGAAAGCGGAAAAATATTTTCTATTCCATCATTTTCAATGTTAGCTGTTTATTGTGTGTCATTTAATAATTACTTAACCTAATCCTTAACAATTGTTTTCGGAACAAAATCGTTACTAAGGCACAGTTTAAGCAATCATTAAACGTCTCTAAGTACGGCAGTCATCAATTACAAAAATAATACTTATAAAATAGCATAAATAAAAATATGAGGTGCATTAAACAAACACACAAAAATAATTTAAGACGCAACCACCAAAAATCTTCACTTAAAAAAAAAACCGTACTAACCTATTTGATCGACTTACACGATTTAACCGCAAATCCGAATAACAACAGCGATTGACCGAAACAGGAATTAGGTGAACCAACTCACGTGTGGTTTTTTATTCGTACAAAAGTAAGGCCAAGGTTTTAATTCCGTTATTGTAGATGTTACGTCAGAACTGCTGACCTCGCCGTTCAGGCTATTGACTTTATAATTTGCTAAGTTTCTGCTTTGTGGGTTCGCTCGCGTGTTTTGCTAGTAAGTGATTCATAACATGCTATCTTGGTATGTAAGTGTTTTTTTGGGCTTAAGAGTAGTGGAGATTTATGGCCATTTTTTTTTTTAGTTTTGTTTGATTTTTGTTTTGGTGCTTATTTTAGAATATTTTGGCGGATCTGTTTCTATATGGTTTGTGTAACTCTTTGTACTGTAGAATCATAAGGTGTAACTGCTGTGAGAATATCTTAATGAAAGGGTTTTTGACTAGTTTTGATGTTTTGAAGATTCTCTTTATGTCTCATATTTTGATTATCGAAAGAAAGTCTTTCGTAAAGTGTTTAAGACATAGGATGTTTTCAATTTAGCTGTCGAGATATGTTTTCCTTATATCCTTCTGCAGTAAGGGTTTTCCCTGATTTCTTTGTTTACCGGTCTCATTATCATACATAATAATTATTTACATAACATCTTTGAAAATCTTAGAGTCTTTTTCCACCAGAGATATTATACAATGCCTATTGAATTCCTAAATGATTTTTTTTTTTGCTACCAGGAGCACAGTACATCTGTTACGGTTATGTTAATTATTAATCCTTTTCTAGTAAAAAGAGGATGACCTTATTGTTTAAAAATACCAGGTCAAGAAAATTTCTCCATAAAAATAAATAGCTACATATATTACAAAACTTTATACCTGAATGTCTTCCATTATTAAATTGAGTACCAATACCTGGAAAATGAATTAATCTCTTCATACAAATGACCTCCTGGTAAACGATTCCGTTAATGCCATACTCGTATAACAATCTGTTAATCAGAGATGAAAGCTTAAACGCTTTACGTTTCTGCGTTCCTGGTACAATAAACGGCTTGACTCCGATGTGGGTCAGTGAAAAGACAATTATCATAGAACAATAGTTTTGTGTTAACTATTGTGGCGCTGCAATTATCTTTAATAAGATGTGGAAGGAAAGTTGCTGAATTATTGAAGTTGAACGTTTTTTCGAATAGTTAAAAGATATCTTTAGGTAAATTGATAGCTTGATTTTTGTTTTGTTCTGTCGTAAAATTGAATAAAATCAATTTATTTTCACAAAATAAAAATGTGATTTCCATTTCTGGTTAAATATTCAATTTTTTACATTTATTTTTTAGTCTACGTTAAGTTTTTCCTTATGCCCGATGTTTGATAATAGTGGCATGTCCAGTCTGTTGTATTGAAGATAAATAAATGGTTTCCATTGAAGTACTGATACTTTAAATAAAATAATTTAAAGAAAAATAAGCTCATAGAAATGTAATCACAATTAATCAGAAGGCTTATTACGAATTTGTTTTATGTTTAACAAGATCGACACGAGAGTGCGTTTGACGCTCTAATTGGTTAGTTCATTCGCGCTGGCCAATCAGTGCTGGCAGCGCTCTCGTTTCGTATTTGTTCAACGTAAAGCAAACTTGTACTAAGGTTACAGATCCCAAAGAAACTGTTATTAAAACCTTTATCGTCTGAGATAATTTTGCATGTAATTTTATAAAAGCCATCAATCTGAATAATAAATGTTGAACGTCGGCGATTTACAAAGGAATGCCAGAGAACGGTTTAAGATCGGATTAAATGCATTCTCGACCGAGTGACATACTCGTGAATTGCAGGGTTGTCGAAATATTTTCGAGGATTATGCAAAGAAAAATGGATTTAAAATGTACTCTTTTTAGGTTTAATTTAATCAAGCCTTCAATTAGATGGCTTATTATTATTTTTTGTGTGTATTTAGGTATATTATTTAGAAACAAATATACATAACATCAAAAATATATACAGATTCGGATGACAGTTGGTATTTTGGAAAATCTTATCTCTATTAGTATATCACCTCTTATAAGGCTGAACTCAATAAGTTCTGGTGTCCTCGAATTAGTTATAATTATGTATTAGTAACTATTGAAATTATCTAACATTTTTTAAACGTTGCCGTACACTAGAATTTTCTCCTGTGTCGTGGGTGCGTTTACAAACATACAAGTTCACATACACATCACACCCAATCTCGAAACAACAATTTACGGATCACACAAGAGTTGCTCTGTGCGGAAATCAAAACGTACGTTGCGCGGCATCCGTCACACCGCGCCAACTGACCAGGCAATCAAAAAAATCAAGAGTTTTTTTTATGTTAAATGGGCCGACGTTTGGCCGCTATCTCGCCTGATGGTAAGTGATGATGCGGTCTACGATGAAGCACGTCTGCCCATAAGCAACCTATTCACTTGAGCTTTGAAGACATCCAGGTTATACCCATCAGGAAACAAAGATTCCGGCAAGAAGTTCCACTCCCTAGCAGTTTTCTTCCACCAATAAAGTTGTTCACAACCAGGAAGAATAAGATGAATGTAACTAGACCTTCCTCCAGCCCTAAGAGTACCGTTGACATCGGGATTAATACTAACATTCCGATCGATTGCGGTCTGTACTGTGGTGGTACATATAGCTATACAAAACCAATTTATCATGGTCTCGCCTTGTATGATCTTTCCACATATTCAAGGGTCTACTTACACTGGTTTTCTGTACTGTGGTGGTACATATAGCTATACAAAACCAATTTATCATGGTCTCGCCTTGTATGATCTTTCCACACATTCAAGGGTCAGCTTACACTGGTTTTGTTTAGTTTGATGTATGAATGTATGGGTACTAACCAACAATATGCATTGTGGTACCGAGTTACATATTATTGAGTAAAATATTAGGTATATACGATATAAATAATAATCACTATATATAAAAATCAATTGCTGTTCGTTAGTCTCGCTAAAACTCGAGAAATAAATGGACCCATTTCGCTAATTTCGGTTTTAAATTATTTTTGGAAGTCCAGAACAGGTCTAAAAGGTGAGAAAAATAAATGTTTGACGCGGTACGAAGTTTGCCGGGTCATCTAGTTATTTATAAATGTCTTTGAGTACGACTATTAGACATTAATCCCTTATTGCACAAAATATAACTGATGAAAAGTAAATACATTCATATACATGAGCCTTGTCTGCTAGCATGATATGAGCCTCTAGCATGGCTTGAAACTAGTCGAGTTCCTCGTCAAATAATTACGTGAGTAAGCCGAAAAACGTAATGATTAATTTAGTTTGACTCACGAAACCTATAACACAATCAAGATGACCACTTCTACTAATATTATTTCATTTTCTTTATTTAATTACTATGTTATTTGCTTACTCACGTTATTGTTTGACGAGGAACTCGACTTGTTTCAAGCCATGCTAGAGGCTCATATTCATGAGCAGCAATTCCGCGAAATTTTCTTTATTCAAATTAAATACAACAAGCAAACTTTTTTATATCAATCTTAATCAAAACAGCTAATGGCAGAAAACTATGCAAGAAATAAACACAATTTAAATATAAACACAAACTCAATCTTAGAACAAAATAGGGAAAGTGGCAAAGTGCAGAAATGTATGGAGATGAAAAGTAAGACATGAAACACAGCTTTATACATATACATGGCTTTTAATACAAGGTCAGTCGTGAGTTGTAAGGGAAGGGCATTCAAGTAGGTACTAGAAAGTTTGACACGATCGCACATCAACGTAGCCTAAAATTATACAAAGAAATCTCGACATTATTTGCAAAGTGATAAAGTAGAAAATCTAATAAAGATATTTGAAAGAAAGTGGTAGGTTCATCTGCTGGCCGCTGTTACACATCATAGTCAAATTAGTTTAAAGGAATTTCGTCATTATTCGCAAAAAGATAAGGTTGTTAATGTTTTTAGGATAACTTGATGTGCCGTTGTTTGTATTTGTTTGTAATTGTTTTGCGTTTGTTTAGATATAATGCTAATGTGAACTTAAGGTTGCTTTTCCATCAGAGATGTGCTATGTGCTATGTATACTGCGAGGATGTAATAGCTAAGCCATAATAAATTATAATAAGCAGTCTATTTGTTGGTGAAATTCGGATTAATATTAGTACAATGTGACCGTTTCCACTGATACTAAGCTGTGTAGTGGTGCAAATAAGATTTGCTATGAAGATGAGTCGCTGCAAAGTAGCTGCACGAGGAAGATGCAAAGCTCAAGTATGCGATGTATTGATAGTTAGGGAAACATCTATAGCACATATATGCATAGCTCGTATTCATAGCACGCATATTTCCATAATAAAGAACATAACTTAGCTGAGTCCGTTTCCACCAGTACTAAGCTATGTGTACCAATGAATATGATTGGTGGAAACCAAACGCATCTACAGCAACGTAACATAGCACATCTCTGGTGGAAAAGCACTGTAATGCTAATGTAAACTTAAAAGTTGGGGTCAAATGGCTTTGTTGTAGCTTCTAGGCTTAATGGTTATAGTGATTGTATTGGAAATTGTAAAATTTATTTATATACGAGTAATGATTGTATTGGAAATATTTATCGACTTGACCCTACATTCTACAGTTCTGTATATTCAAATACTGCTTTATGAATATAATTTAAACGTTTAGCATTACTCTATTAGTATTTACTTTAACAAATTAGACTCTATTAGTAGGTATTCAGTCTATTTGTTGGTGAAATTCGGATGAAAATTTGTTTGACAGTTTTTGAGTAGATATTTAGTTTAGTTTTATTTAGAGACGCAATGGTACCCGTTGATTCATAAAAGTTTTTTTGAAATCTGATAAAATGTTATTGAGTTTTTGACGTTTAGGATTTTAAATATAGGGGTGTGTGTTTTATATTTATTTATTGTATATTTATTTATTTTATTTATATTTACTTTGTAAAACTAACAAATCACACTTATAAAATGTTATTAATATTGTTTACGTTTACGTGCTGAGTGTTGCTTCACACAAGTTGCCACGGCATGGCTATGGATAGTTTCAACTAAATATTCTAGTTTAAATCAAACATCCCGTCAGTTAATTGTACTTTTAATTTAGCCCTTCTTTGATATATTGCTAATATGGTCTCTGATTATGTCCGTTTAAGGCGCCGTGTAACGATTTTATTATTATTTATCCGATAGACCGACTATGTGTATTAATTGTATACTATATTATTCTTTATCCTAACATTTCGTTCTCTTGTTGTTCCAGAATCCCAACACGATGGACGGCAGCCAGTAATTGAGTGTTAGTGAATGTTTTAGTTATTGTAAAGACTGACTAGTGTTACCCAGTGTTCAAGTGTACGGTATACAGAATGGAGGCTAAAACGCACATACTCGCGACTGCTGCGCTCCTTATAATCGGTGAGTTTTAGATTTTAATGTTTTATTGTAACTCTTCTGGTGTTAATTCTTGCAGGTGATAAGAATAGGGTAGATGACTAATTTTTATCGTCTTGTAGATTATTCTAAAATATTCGACACGATTTTTTTTAATTTTCTTACGGTAACAAATATTTTCGAAGATATTATTATGTTAATTTGAAAGATCGTATGACGTCACTTCTTGGTAGGTTCTATGCGTAGAAATGACGTATTTGCCCCCACTCCTAAAGTTTGATTCGTTTTATCTAAGCTACTATTTTTTTACATACCATAATAAAAATGTTTTCTATACATAATTTGTATATTTTGATCTATATTACAAAGTCGAAGTGCAAAGCTTGTATACAATAAATTGTCAAGTCATGCAGTTTAAGTAATAGAAGCTAAAGTCTGATTTAATATTATTATAACAATCGATGACTTATAACGATCTATAAATAAACGTGCAATATTTATTTCTTGCGCTGTGAGTATTTATGTATTGTTGTTTGTTGTATAACTGTTAGTGTGACTGCTAACACTAAGTGATCACCACTTAGTGTTAGCAGTCACACTAACAGGTCTTTGGGGAATTCCTTTTTAAAATCCTTTTTAAAAGCCGGTAGCGCGCCTGTGCCTTCTCTGGTGTTGCGGGTATCGCAATCGGTATAGGCGGTGCTGATCGCTTATTCCATAGAAAAAGTATGAGGCTTTTGATGATGATGTAAGTTTGTGATGTGATAAATTCCTTAACTGTCATTTTAAAAATTTTATTGACTCTCGAAAAGTAGTCTAAAAGGCAAGTTAATCCATGCCTAACCCTAAAGAAGAAACCAATAATCTATACTGAAAGTTCATAAACCGAAAAAAGTTACACAGAACCATTTTTCCATCTTCACCGCTCGCTATTTGAAACCACAATACCTGAAAAGCATCGAATAAATTGATTACAAACAGCCACTTCAGAATCTAGAACACTTTTTGCAAGCTGTTCCACAAATTTGATTACTGGGTGCTAAATATAACTAAACGATCTGTGTGACTCATGATAAAAGTGTGAAGAATTTTTTAATGTATTTTTGATTATTATGATGGACGCTTCAGACAGGTTTGATAGACGTCTTTATGATGTTGGATAGGTAAGAAATCTTTATTTAACTAGGATAATGTTGAAGGCTATCTGAGGGTTAACATCTAGCTTACTTTAATGAATATGTTTACCGAATTTCTTCAGTATGATTTTTTGTCTATTTTAAATCTATTGGGTCGACGTTTGTCCGCTATTTCGCCTGGTAAGCGATGATGCGGCCTATGATGGAGCACGTCTGCCCATAAGCAACCTATTCACTCGGGCCTTAAAGACACTCAGATTATACTCATCAGGAAACACACTCCGGCAAAGAATTCTACTCCTTAGCAGTTTGTACAAGAAAACTTGAACCGGAGCGCTTCGTGCGAGTAGGTGGGATCTACCATGAAGCAGTGACTCTTCGCTTATTGTCTTTGTGATTTTATGATGGTAAGGACAAAATCAAGTTTTGCAATTGCACACTCAACGAAAAGTATCCGGTAAAAAACCGATAGGCTTTCAATTTTGTCTTGTATTGAATTACTATCCTCACCTCCAGCCCGTTTTTAATCTAGACCACCTACGGCCCGATTTAAAATTAGACTTAAAAAAAGTCTAAACATAAAATCAAGTATCAAACATGGCAATTACCTCATAAAATACAAGTAATACCGCCACGACACTACTTAATGTATAACAGTACATAATTAAGCAATAATTAGTTCTTTGAAACCGTATCTTGTGGTCCCATCGAGTTTTATCGTTTATGCTCCAAGGTATTTTTATTGGCATGTCAAGTTATTTAAATTGAATATTAAAGAAAGGTTTCGGACATGTTCTTTTAATAATGTGTATTGGGCATCGACCGTGAAAAAGGCAATTTTTTTTTGAAAGAGATAAATTATTTCGGTAAGAATAAAATGTTAAGCAGGATCTTTTTGATTCGATATACTCTTACAGGAGTTTTGGTAGGGCTAAAGTCTTCTATTGGATTTAGGCGTCGTAGTTGGATAGACTCTGAAAATTATTCTAGGTTTTTTAAACGTTGCCCCACACTAGGATTTTTTCACCTAACATACAATTTCACATACACATGACAGCTCACACATAGGACCCACTTAGTTTTAAATCAAATTTCCGTGGTGCTTGGCGAGCGGGCTTTTCCCAGCTGTACAGATTCTTTTGTGCCACCAAAGACACGTAAAATAAGAAAGTAGAACTTTACTTCAGAATATTTATTATGAAAAGTCAAGACCAAACTGATAAGATTGACAGACAAATTCTGTGAACCAGATTTCTTTAAGTCAGATAAGTGTGAAGATAATATTCATTCACTCCATATTTTCAAGAGAAAGTTTAAGACCTTAAAATGTCCAAAAATATTTCACGTTCCTAAAGATCTACGTCCCAGTTTTTTTGGAACTGCTTCTTTGGTAGAGTCTTAATAGATCCGATTGTAAGATTTGTTGTGATTCCCAAAATAGGCTAAAGATTCTAATAGATCTCACCTTTGGTGGTGTAGGAAGATGTCAATGTTATTATATTTAAGTATAAAACTCAACTAAGAAATTACAAAATTGAGCTTTTTTCTCCCAATTCTTTATCAAACCAAATGTGACGAGCAAAATGTGTCCAAGTAAAAAACAAGATCATTTAACTTAATTTCAAATAACCTAACTAAACCTAACAGTGGCTGAGCAACTAGTTGCCGTGGAAGGTGTGGCGAGTTCGATTCCCGCACGGAGCAACTCTTTGTGTGAACCACAAATTATTGTTTCGGACCTGGGTGTCAAATTGTATGTCAACTTGTGTGTTTGTAAACGCACCACACCACACAAGAGAAAAGACTAAAGCGGGGCAACATTTAAAAAAAAACTCAACCTTTCCGTAAATCGTGTTCGATCATTTACATCTACATCAAAATATAGGTAGGTTCCTAGCCAAAAGTGGGTGCTGCATGGTATACGCATATCTGTTCACTCCTTCGCAGAATAAATACTATGTTATGTCCTTGTTTTTAAGCCTAGATTCCTATCAATCATCACAATCTCATGACTGACTTGGCCCAAAAACATCAAGATTAGTGTATTTGTACCTCCTACTCTGACAAGGCGGTAAAAAATTAAAGTGCAATAAAACATAATTTAATTTGTTCCGCTCTTAATCAGAGTGTTCATACAACTTGCAATCTTTGACAGTTACAAGAAGGTGCAGAAGTTCCACTTTCTTTTATTTTAACAGGTTGATCGACGTCAGCGAAGGATTGGCCTTTGCGTGTTTTTTTACCAGAGACATGCTTATGTAGATGTTGCTACGAAGATATAATAGCTAAGCTGTGGAACTATGTGACTATTTTCACTGATACTCAGCTATGTATGTAGCTGTACGAGGAAGAGTATGCGATGTATTGATAGTAAGGAAGCACACATCCATAGCACGCATTCATATCACGCATCCAAAGCACACATCCACAGCACACATCCATAAGACGAATCTTTCCATATAAAAACATAGCTTAGCTAAATCTTATGAACGGTTTACCTACAGAGTATCACTTACTTTTTAATAGTTAAGTCTTGTATAATAAAAGTTACGAAGACGAGCTTATTGTCGTACATCAAACATATTTATAAACTACGTGTTATTGTTATTACGATTTTTTTAGAGAAACATTTCAATAATACTTTGCACGACCCGAAAAGCTTTGCTCGGCTGTCTCATTTACGACTAACAAGCATAAGTGAAACTTCTGCACCGTTTTTTTATACAGATAATAATGGCGCTAATGTTATTCGACGTTAGATCAATGATCTATAGATCGTGATCGATGACGCGTGCGCAGCTGTCAATAACCGTTAATACGACACTTGTTTTGATTTATTATTCTCTTCTTTTTTTGTTATTAATGATCTTGAAACATTTTTGTGGTGTTACAGATACGTTAGTATATGGTACTTTTGGAAATTCTGTTTTTGTTAAAGTTTATTATATGATGTGAGTTTGTTTTCTCTGATTGCGCAAGTGAAGATGATTTGAATTGGAATTCTCATTAAACACACTTAAGCCAGTTTTGTCTTATGAGAATTTTGCTTTTATTACTACGAATACTAACAGAGCTGCGGACTGTCTAGCGGATTACCAGGGCTCTGACTCGAAAAACAATACTAAAAACGGGGTGGTTTTTAGTCAGTAAGAGTCTGACACTCTCTCTCGTCTCACCCAAGTCGGGAGAAGTCATTGGATGATTTTCTCTCATAAAAAATCATTACTAATTGTCTGGTTGTGATTATTATTAACCAAAATACCCTGTAGAACAACAAATTTTGATACTAAACTAAAAATAGAAATTCTCACAAGAGAATATAAATAATTCTCATAATAAAAGCTCATGTGATAGATCGTTATGCTAAATGGAACCTTAATTTTTTAATACTGTAAGATTACTTTACAATGACTTTTTGACTGCACGGTTGGTGCGGTGGCTGGGCAACTGGCTGCCGCGCAACGGGTAGCGGGTTCGATTCCCGCACGGAGCAACTCTTTGTGTGATCCACAAATTGTTGTTTCGGGTCTGGGTGTCATGTGTATGTGAACTTGTATGTTTGTAAACGCACCCACGACACAGGAGAAAATCCTAGTGTGGGGCAATGTTTTTTCAAATAAAAAAAAAAAAATGCAAAGAGCTTGCCTTTAAAAGCGTTTAAATATTAAAACTTTAAAGCATTTAAACCCGAAAAGTGCAGTTAGAAAGCAGGTTTTGGAACTGAAATTCTAGATTTTATTTCAAAAAACTACAATTTAATTTCTTCATTTCACGGAAATTTGTCGAAATACTACATAGATTTTATTTCTTATATTTCGCCTGAGTTCCGTGTTGAAACGATTATCTTGTGGTTTGATTCTCATACTATTTTGAGATGGTGTTCTTTCAAATGTGATAATATTATGACTCATTTGGGTTCTTATTATTAGACATGTCAATATATTGACTTAAAATCCAATATCCCTCTTTTTCTTGAGATGGGAAAATCATCCTTTGACTTCTCCCGCCTTGGGCAAGGCGGGAGGGCGTGTCAGACTCTTACTGACTAAAAACCACCCCGTTCCTTTTCCTGTTTTGAGCCGGAGCCCCGGTAACCTGTTACGTTGTTCGCAGCTCCGGATAGGACATCGGCCCTACTGGGCCCCATCTGTGGTTTATTTAGATACCTAAAGTTAGCATGTCAAGACTCAAAGTCCTATGTCCCTAGATGGGGCAAAGAGCGTCCACAGAGGACCTTCATCTCGATCGGTCACGGCCATGCTTCCTTTTCCCTTTGGGATTCCTGTCTGAGTCCTGCCTGGGAATAAGGTCGAGACTCCTTTGGAACGCCAGCGGCCTTGTCTGCATTTCCATGGTATAAAAAGTAGCCTATGTGTTCATTCGAGACCATAACCTATCTCGGTTCCAAACTCCAAGTTGTTTCGAGCAGGTGTTAATCCTATTACCCGTTTCTCGGTAGTCGGTTACACAATCATTGCGTCTGCCATGCAGTCAGATATTTATATTAGTGTATTCTCTGGGCCTGTTTATGGCTAGGTAAACTCTGAGCTTGGGGCTTCCGGAGCAGATTAATTAGAGGACCCGGTGCCCCTTACAGGTGTTGAGGGTGGCCACCGGGGTGGTTTTAGTTAGGTAAATATCCCACACTCCCTAGTCTTTTATCCCCAGAAAGCCTTCTGAAGGTTTCCCCCCCGTAATTAAATAAAAATGTAAACTCTGAGCCTGGATTCTCATATTTTAATAATTTTACAACGAAGCATAATTTCCACCACATTTAAGAGAGGAACCACAAAAAATGCGGGCAACACATCAAAATTAAAATACACGGCTATCTTGTTAAAAATGTCTGGCTAGTGCCAAAATGCTGTTTTGTTAAAAAATGCTCTTTAGTGCAAAAATGCAGGTTTTTTCCGCCGGTAAAAGCGTTGGCATGCTCACACGTAGGACTGTGTTACACTGCGCCTGTTTTTTTCGCAAAGCGAATAAAAGTTAGCGGTAAAGCAATTGTACAGGCTGTTCGGTTTTTGTTTTTCGTTTATTTATTTTTAGTTTTGTAAGTTATAGGTTTTGTGGTCGACTGCGATGAAACAAAATAAGGTCCTTTATGGGGAATTGAGGTCATTAGTTTAATTTTTGAGGTCAGATTTTTTTAGGTTACTGTCTATTTGCATAGCCATTATTGATAATTGATGCGTGAGAAAAATTAAACAAAATAATGTGTGTGTGTGATTGTATGATTAACAGAGCATGATTAAATGAGTAACTAGGTCTCTTTTGCGGGGGCAAAATCATCCAATGGATTCTCCCGCATTGGAAGAGGTGAAAGGGAGTCAGACTCACGTTGACTAAAAATCACACCGTTACTAATCCTGTTTTTTGATCCGGAGACCCGGTAAACCCGCTAGGTAGTCCGCAGCTTCGGAAGGTTACTTCCTTTTATTTGCTCTAGATTATTAATTCTTATACAGAGCAAATACATTATAAATTATTTCTAACAAATATGAAATCACACCATTGAAATACTGACTTATTATAAACAGACGAATGCTCCGTTGTTGTCATTTATTTTGAACATTAAGGACGCGTTCTCAAATCTGACGTAAATAAGCTATTTTTCAGTACATATTACGACCAAAAGAAACTTAACTGAACATAACTAACAATTACAATAGATAGATCACTTCTTTATCTCCAAAATATTGATTTGTAATGTGAAAAAAGTTATATTTTATTATTGCAAACACGATTTTTCTTTACCTCTTCACACAAAATTGACAAAAAAGGGTTGAGTTTAGGAACATTTTACTGCTACTACACGCATAATTCTGAATCTCAAAAAAATATCCCGGGGAAGCAGACATAATCAAAAATTATACTATGGGAAAAAATTACGAAAATATTTCAAATTGTCTCGGAAATAAATAAAAGTTCCCGTTTAATTTTTTCTCCTATTTTGCTGTCAGACATCAACTTTAAAGCGTAGCAATAAGGGTTATTTTATTTGTTTACTATTTAGATTTATTGGATAGAAAATGTCAAATGAAATTTCAGTCTGCGCCGCGAAGTCACAAAAAATGGCCTTGAAAAAGATCGCTGTACGAGTACAAAATATTTGATATTATACTTCACAAACCAATCTTGATATTTTTACCGACTTCACAAAAAGGAGGAGGTACTATGTTCGGCTGTTTGTATGTTTTTTTTACACATTCTGTACGAGCAACACTTTACTGAATATAGAATGTTTCGTTATATTATTTTGAACATGAGGTTAAATCAAAATCCAAGATGGCGCCGACAAGATTTGCCAACTTTCCACCATGGGTGTCATTTTCATGGTTTTTGGGGTCGCTTATAGCGAATATGGAGTCAAAATCAAAATCCAAGATGGCGCCGACAAGATTTGCCAACTTTCCATCATGGGTGTCATTTTCATGGTTTTTGGGGTCGCTTATAGCGAATATGGAGTCAAAATCAAAATCCAAGATGGCGCCGACAAGATTTGCCAACTTTCCACCATGGGTGTCATTTTCATGGTTTTTGGGGTCGCTTATAGCGAATATGGAGTCAAAATCAAAATCCAAGATGGCGCCGACAAGATTTGCCAACTTTCCAACATGGGTGTCATTTTCATGGTTTTTGGGGTCGCTTATAGCGAATATGGAGTCAAAATCAAAATCCAAGATGGCGCCGACAAGATTTGCCAACTTTCCAACATGGGTGTCATTTTCATGGTTTTTGGGGTCGCTTATAGCGAATATGGAGTCAAAATCAAAATCCAAGATGGCGCCGACTAGATTTGCCAACTTTCCATCATGGGTGTCATTTTCGTGGTTTTTGGGGTCGCTTATAGCGAATATGGAGTCAAAATCAAAATCCAAGATGGCGCCGACAAGATTTGCCAACTTTCCAACATGGGTGTCATTTTCATGGTTTTTGGGGTCGTTTATAGCGAATATGGAGTCAAAATCAAAATCCAAGATGGCGCCGACTAGATTTGCCAACTTTCCATCATGGGTGTCATTTTCGTGGTTTTTGGGGTCGCTTATAGCGAATATGGAGTCAAAATCAAAATCCAAGATGGCGCCGACAAGATTTGCCAACTTTCCATCATGGGTGTCATTTTCATGGTTTTTGGGGTCGCTTATAACGAATATAAAGTGAAAATCTAAGTTCAAGATGGCGCCGACATAAATATATAAATGACCATGCCAGATCCTGCCCCACTTAATTTCATCAATGTACAAAAATTGTAAATTAATCAAAATTATGCAATGAAAATAAGACCCTTGGTTACTTAATTATTATTCTGATAAACTTGCGGATAAAAATTATGAAATAAAAATAATTTTAAAAACCCAAGGCCTATTTCCTGTATTTATCGCGACCCTCTGCGTTTCTTAGTACGCTTGCACAAGGAACAAAACGAGTAATTCAATAAAAAAAAGATTTATTAATGTAATGTGTACGAATTTTAATATGAATTTGGTTTTAATACATACTGCTGGTTATTTATTTTTTTATAATATATATTATAATGAATGCATATTATAATTATGATTTCGTGTTTGAACGTTAGTGATTAGATGTAACGAAACCTCATTGGCGTGCGTGTGTCATTATGTCCAAAAAGTCATTATTTGACATTCGCTCTGTCTGTTCTGTTTACATTGTTGTTTCGTTATGATTATGAATTAAAGTAGGATTACTAAAGGTGATATTGGTGATGAGTGATGACATTCCTTCCTTTCATAGCTAAACACCCTATGATAGCATTGTAATTTAGCATTGTATTTCTACCATTATAACTGCAATTAACCTAACCTAAATGTAATATTTTGTACTTAGATTCATATAGAAACCGCAAGATCTAAAGGCTTTTAATCATGTTTTTAGTTATCACTAATAGAGCAGCAATAGAATGCTACATTTGGCATGTCTGTACACTATATTTTTTTGGTGGGACAAAGCTCTATAGAGATTCTGGCATTGTCATTTTTCGACATGAGTGTCATTGTTGTGGTTTTTGGGGTCGCTAATATCGAATACGGAGTGAATCATTCGATTTTATAAAAATTGTCTTCTTCCGGAATTAATTGACCCAAGACAGGCAAGAAATATGAATTTACGGGCTCATTCCTCGCATATTCAAACAAATATCGTGAAAATAAAGAATTGATGTTTAATTTATTTTATGTATTTTCTTTGTTTGTTCCACCCAGGTCTTGTCACGTTCGTTACCATAATTGTTTTTTTTTATCTTGGCGACCCCGAAAACCATTGATATAAAACCATAATAAAATATACAATGTGATAGGGGTGAGACTTCTAACCCGTTAAGGCTGAGTTCTACATCTAATTTTATCGACAAAAGTCGGGGGTCGAAGGGGTCGAATCCCCTCCCCTTAAAATTATGGCAATTTTAATATTTTTTTTACTTTTTTTGATATCAAAGGTTGTATGCGTCGTAGAAACAAAAAAAAAACGACAAACGGTAGCTAATAACCTTGGCTAACTAATTCATTACTTTTTTCAAATGTTTGATAATGTTTTGGTGAGAAAAAAATCATTTGTGAATTATTTTTACCGAAAAAATCACAATTTTTCAATATTTTCAATTAGGGGTTCAACCCCCATATTATTTTTTTTGTCGATAAAATTAGATGTAGTACTCAGCCTTAACGGGTTAGAAGTCCCACCCCTATCACATTGTAGATTAAAAAAACTTAAAAACATGTTTTTGTGATGAACCGAACAAAATAATTTTAATATTAATACTAACAGTAGGCGGAAAATTTAGTATTGTTATGAGAATAATTAGTATAAAAGATATGGCGAAAAAGTGCTCATCGCGCTAAATATCTTTTCTTGAAAGTACAGTAGAATCCGGTTATAACGACTGCCAAGGGACCGGGACCATCACGTCGTACTAACCGGAAGTCGTATTAAACGAACAGAAAAAAGTTTGTTTTTATATAACAGATATTACAGTTAAATGCCCGTTTAGGTGATGAGCAGATAAAAAAAAACTCATTTTAATCAAAATAGTTATTTATTAATTATTCAAATTATGTAAGGATGTGTAATGTACGTACATAATGTACCGCTTTCTTATATGGAAGTGTAAATCTATTCTAACAACTTTACATTTAATGCAAAAAGTCTGTAATTTTTGTTTGTTTTCTGGTTTTATTCGCGTTTTATCGCGTCACTTGGAATTACCTACAAATTCGTACTGCCATAAAATAAACAGTCAATTTCCAATCAGAGGCGTCACCGGGGCGATAGCTGAGATAGCTATTCATTTATTTCATTCTTTTCTATGAATTATTTGTAAACACG
Organism: Spodoptera frugiperda; assembly: GCF_023101765.2. Taxonomy (NCBI): domain Eukaryota; kingdom Metazoa; phylum Arthropoda; class Insecta; order Lepidoptera; family Noctuidae; genus Spodoptera; species Spodoptera frugiperda. The sequence continues at coordinate 9,605,922 of NC_064221.1, forward strand.
GCCACTCTCGTCGTTGTGTCGTTGTAACCGGACAATTATGTGCGAAAATCGGTCGTTAAAAGCGGATGGTCGTTGTAAGCGGAGTCGTAATAAACGAATGTCTATTAATGCAAGTTTATACTAAAACCAAACAAATGCCTAAACTTTCGTCGCTAAAAACGGTTGGTTGCTATATGCGAAGTCGTACTAAACGGACTACACTGTATATTTAAATCTCTTCAGGTTCGGCTGGGCTGGAGTCCATGTCAGGGATTCTACATCCTCGATTTTCGTATGGCGCTAAAATGTGCTCATCACGCTGAACAACTTTTCTTAAAATAGTATATTCATATAAAATGCTCATCACGCTAAATATCTTTTGTTGAAAGTATATTCAAATCTCTTCAGGTTCGGCTGGGCTGGAGTTCATGTCAGGGATTCTACATCCTCGATTTTCGTATGGCGCTAAAATGTGCTCATCACGCTGAACAACTTTTCTTAAGATAGTATATTCATATCTCTTCAGGTTCATCTGGGCTGTTAAGTGTCCACGTCAGGGATTCCTGACCCTTGATTAATTTCTACGAGGTATTAATTTGCCACCGGTCCTTGATAAGTCTACAAAGTTTGAACGAAATCGGTCCGTTTAAAATGGGTAAAAATCGAGTTGGAAGAGGTCGGTTATATAGAAACATACAAACAAACACACATACATACATCCTTTACATATGAAACTAAATAAAAGCATGTAAAAAGTTAGTTTTGCGTTGGCACCATTTGATTTTTGATTTCGAACGCTTATTTTCCGAAAACTATGAAAATGACACCAATCGAATAATCCGAGCCCAAATTCGGCACTGAACGGAATTGAACAACAGATAACACAAAACATTTGAGTCTACGCACGCACTAAACAAAATAAAAATATTAAAAAAGAAAGTAAGAAAATATTCAAACTTTCAAAGTATCAAGTTCATTTTGTCATAATTTCCGCAGCTATCCGTGCGTATGTGTGTATTGTCGAGAGTCGTGTCAATGTAGTGATGCGATTCGATACCTGTCAATTATGAGAACGCGTCCTTAAAGCTTACGGTCTCAAATGACATTAGCCTAATGTTAGCCATTTGTATTTACTTGTAACTGTACATTATAATGTGTCCGATTTATTTTTACCAAAATAAGAATAACTGTACAGGCTGAATGGATGTGTTATCGAAACTACTGACATAACATCCGATTTGCTATTTACCTAGTTGCATACTTTTTGCCTGTTATATTTATATTATTAGTGTTATTGGTTCAGTTATATGTCGGTTATATTTGTTTCAGAATTCTTATGATTTTTGGTTTCTTGTCTGTCTTATGATTCATTTACTCAGTACCTATGCAATACGAAAATACTGAACACGAGATGTATCATTATTCCATATTATTTGCGGTATTTTTTTTTTGGCAAGAGCGCACAATCTGGAATCAACTCCATGGCATGTGCATGTCAATAAACTCTAATTGAAATAAGAACTTAAATAATAAGTTATAAATAAATATACCTATACAATATTATTATATGTATTTATTTTATAAAATCTTTTTATAAAAATTGTGCAAAGTGGGTGTACACAGTACCTCTGCCTACTCCTTCGGGGATTAAAGGCGTGACGATATGTACGTGTGTATTTTATTTCTAATGTTGAAATCGCCAACCTGCTTAATTCTCAAAACTTCTCCGCGCAGAACGACGCCTTTGGTCAGTAGTAGCCACTTATAGGCTGTTGATGTGATGATGTTTCTACCTCTATAGGGACTTAAAGGCATATTATTATGTTATGGTTTATGACACATAGTTGTACTGAATCTCTCTCACACAATAAATCTATTGACTAATTAATATAATCTCACTTTCTAAAACTAATGTTTATGCATATAGAGCGAAGATATTGAAACCGGTTGTTTTAATAACACGCACCAATCACCGGACGTTTGTCATTGAAACCTTGTAAATAATAATAATAAATGGCGTGAAATGGACCTGTTAATAATATTTTATTTTTAATAATTATTACCGTTATTTACTTTTCTTTTTTAATTAGTTGTTTTCACCTTCTGTGTGAATGGTTTACGTTTTTAATGTGACATTATTTTTTGTTAATAACATGCATACAAAGAAAGGAAGTATAGTACTAATCCATCTACAGGACGGGTTAACATTGAGCGTGGTAACTAAATTAAAAATTATATGATTTTCTGAACCAATTAAAAATATTTAATCGAGTAGTTTTTTAGGGGGGGGGGAGATCATTCAATGTCTTCTCCCGTCATGGGCGAAGCGAGAGGGAGTGTCAGACTCTTACTAACTATAAACCACACTGTTCCTACTCTTGCTTTTCGAGTCGGAGCCCCGGTAAACCCGCTAGGCAGTCCGCAGCTCCGGAAGACGGAATATTTACAATTTTTATTTATGTCTATGAGTTTCCAATATTTCGGTACTAATCCGTGTTAGTGACCATATCAGTTTAAAAACTTATACAATCTGGAATCTCAGTTTATACATTGTTATAGGCTTTCATCCCAATACCTAGGACTCATAACATACAAGCACTTTTATATCCAATATCCTTTTCATACAGGATTATAAGACCTGATGACGTAATGAAGTTAGTCACCCACTAAACCGGTATCATTAAACCGTCTATTTCTTACTTCGATCCCGGTTTAAGCTTCCTTCGTTAAAGTTGAACCAATTTCCATTATGTAACAGTTAACTCTCCGTTAAGTTACAGTATCTTGTCATCTGAAGTTAATTAGAAATTGTATAAAAACCGTCTGATTGGATAGTTAACTTTTTTTATGGAATAAGCCGGTATACGAGCAGACGGATCACCTGATGGTAAGCAATCGCCGCCGCCCATGGACACATGAAACACCAGAAGCGTTACAAATGCGTTGCCGGCTTTTTGTGTTGGGGGTTAGGAATTTAAGGGTTGTTTAATTGGGCCTCCGGTAACCTCACTCACACAACGCAACTGTTGTTTCACGTCGGTTTTCTGTGAGGCCGTGGTATCACTCCGGTCGAGCCGGCCTATTCGTGCTGAAGCATGGCTCTCCCACATTTAAAACTTAACACTTATTGAGTATAATTTTTTAAGCTGCTGTTTAGAGTAGGTGACAGCGGTTCAGGTGATTTATTTTTAAAAAACATATTTCTAACTATAACTGTGTTAACACAAAAATTAAACCTTCAATAATACTCATTAAACAAATAAATTATTGCAACATCACGCCTTTTATCCCCGATTTTCTTTCCTACAAAATGTTCTCAAAAATTAAAACACGCTGTACATGTATCACGAACGCGCTTTACATCAGTAAGCGCCAACCCACTAACATGTGTTTAAGCCAAATCTATAGCCTTAAACAGATGCTAGTACATCAACCTAAAAAATCAACTCTACACTTCAGTAATAAAGTCGACATTCGAAAATTTACAAATGTGACTACATTAACGAGCTGTTGTCCACATCGAACATGTATGATCAATCTGCAACATCAACTCTATACTTTTGAAAATAAAGTCGGAAATCGAAAATTGATTGATGAGGTATCTTGATAAGCTGTTGGTTATTTTGAACATGTGAAAGTAATCCGCTAATTACATTGACGGCTTGACTAGCTTAATGAAGTCTATTGTAGGCGTGGTGTGAAAGGGAATTTGGAAAAAAAATGTATGGTTCGGTTTTTTTTGTGTGTGCAATAATAGTTGGTTTTGTAGGTTAAATTCTGTTTTGAATGAGGATGGGAGGCCTATTTTCGAGTTGAGCACAGTTAGGTTTGTAATGATGGTAACGACAAACGAATTACTTATTGACGAATTCCGTCCATAGAAGGTAACAATTATTTAGCCGGTAAACGAGCAGACGGATCACCTGATGGTAAGCAATCACTGCCGCCCATGGACACCCGAAACACCAAAGGCGCTACAAGTGCGTTGTCGGCCTTTTGGGGGTTAGGAATTTAAGGGTTGTTGGGGAATCGGGGATTGGGAAGATTGGGGGTAATTGGGCCTCCGGTAACCTCACTCACATAATGCAAGAATTATTTCACGTTGGTTTTCTGTGAGGCCGTGGTATCACTCCGGTTGAGCCGACCTATTCGTGCCGAAGCATGGCTCTCCTATATTTATTAAAGTAAATAACATGATCATAACATACATGCCTGGAAATCGTGTATCTAATACTTTACATGACCATAGACTGAAAGTTAAACACCTTATAACCTTGTCAGGCATAATATTTTTCAATCTCCACTCAGCCAAAACGAACATACTATTCTAAGAAACTTAAAACTCATTTCAATTTTTAAATGCATTCTTTGCTTTAAGACATAACATTCCCCAACTTCCCCGACCGAGCTCATACTCAGAACGACTAACATAATAGTTCGTATCAACCGCAAAAACCACGATAAATTACCACCGACCTTTGAATAAAAAAGGTGAGAAGTAGGTTATATAAGTTGATAAGTTAATTTAAGCAGTCACCACTCACGTACAGTTACCGCGATCTTTAACCCGACACGTATCAACGGCTTTTACTGATGCCGCACTTAGTTAAAAAAGGATTTTGTATTTTATGTTTAAAAACATAACACATAGTGTGACGTCAAATCACGGCACGGTTACTGAAGTCTGCTATCCACGTTGCGTTTGCATTTGACGAATGCATGCATCCGACAAAAATGATAGGCGAATTTAATTTTGCCACTCTGTGGACAGGTTTCATTGTTTCTAAGCAAGATGAAAGCATTTGTCATTTGTAGGTTGCCTATAGTTTGTGAAGGTTGCATACATTTGTCAATTGACGGAAGGTGGACATTAACTCTTAGAGTTTAGAAAGAGACTATTCTGTTTCTAACTTCTACTATCTCTTTCTAAACTTCTGAACAAATGGCAAAAAAAAAAAATGTTTTTCACAAACGTATAAATTATTTTCATAAGGTCTGTAGCAACTCTCTATAATAAGGCGGTTAAAAACTTAAAAATTTAATAGATGGGAGCATCTCTATTACTAAACACCTGGTCTTTGGAACAAAAATTTTGGAATACAAAAACTCAATAATACAGTAGAGCCTCGATAATCCGAACTACCAAAAAATTACCCCTGTTCGGACTCACGGAGCGTTCGGATTATAATATGGACTATAGAAATAAATAATACAGTATAGAAAAAAATTTAGTTATATTTTGATATAAATATATTTATTGAGGTTTAGTAAAATACACATTTAAACCACATTTTACACAAGTTACTTATTAATAAGTGAAAAGTGCTTCTTCGAGAACGGGATTTTCTGGCAATTTAAGCGTTTTTCTCAAACCTGGGCCTTTCTCGGTTTGAGCTACAAACGACCGTATCTTCTGTTCTTTTTTCTTTAAATCAGTAATTGTCGATTTTCCAACACCATACTTAAGGGAAAGAGAAGTTCCAGACACTCCATCTTTCAAACTATCCAGTATGGCACACTTTTCAGTTATAGTTAAAGACAGCGGCAGTTCGGATTACAGCGGCGTTCGGATTAGCTTGAGTACGGATTATCGAGGCTCTACTGTATTTTACTCAGATTGATAATTGCTTGAAATATTTTACTCGTAAGTGGCGCTACTGCACCAGAAATTTCTCTATTCCAATGATGTGGTAACGTAATAAACATATTGAAAATATCGATTGTAATATCATATAGACAAAAAGTATTGGCTTATATTTTATGGCACGCCAATACACGCCCCACATAACATGGAATTGGGATTAATAACGCAAATAGCACTGAAAATTCACATCAAGCCTCCTTTGGGGAATGAAAACCACGATGAACTAACGTTTCCAATTCAATATTCGACGTAAATTCACGACAAAATTCCCAGGGGCGTCGTGTCGCATGCAAAGTTCGGCATCATACTAACCAGGCTCAGACGATACAATACCGTTACAAACGCACGACTTTTTGCACCGATCTTGTCTGCTATGCGACTTTTTGTCGCTACGTGCATGCCAGATTATCATGAACATGATGTAGATACGGTGGCGTATGGCATTTGTTTAGTTTTTGTGTTTAGGTAACTGTTTGGTTGATCTTATTGAACTTCTGTCTTGTAATAGTGCCTTGTTAGTTATGGGAGCCTGGTACCTTAAGAATGCACGAATGCATGTAATAAGGGATAGATATGGAAGACACCTGATTAATATCGCAGGGAGCCGCTGGATGCAGGTTACTTCCAACCGGCCTATCTGGAGGTCATTTGGGGAGGCCTATGTTAAGCGATGGACGTCTTATGGCTGATATGACATAGAAACTTGTGTAGTCTTCTTGATTCATTTTAGTAACTCTATATTCTGTTACTAATAAAATAAAACAGCAGTTTTCTCAGATAAACACGAACGATTGACTTTATTATAGACGATCGATCAAAGGACAGTGAAAAATATAGTTCCAACATTTTTAAAAATATTAACAGTAACTTCGTCCAAACGCTGAATAGGGGTTTGCTACCAATTACCCGATTTAGAAGTAATTGTAGGAGGGAGAATTTAGAAATATTTTCTGCCATGGACGTCTAGTGGTTGTTGTGATAATAATGTTTCAACTGGTACCAAGCGCTTCACACTTTCAAATAGTTCCAGTTTTGTAGCATTTGCTGAACTTACAATAGTGTTCAAAAATCGAAAGAATCAACCTCTAGCCGTATTAATGTAACTTAGCGGGCTCCAGCTCAAAAAGCAGGAGTAGGAACGGGGTGGTTTTAAGTCAGTAAGAGTCTGACACTCCCTCTCGCTTCGCCCAAGGCGGAAGAAGTCATTGGATGATTGTCCGCCCTCAAAAAAAAAACCGTATTAATGTGGATTAGGTCGAATAACTTTACTATCCAAAATTCCCACGGAAATATTAAAATACTAGAGAACAACTTGTTTTTTAATTACTCATTCAGCCGATTCGAATAAACCTATTCATTCATCGACCAATCAGCGTGCAGCAAGTAAACCTACTCCAATCTGTCATATTTTTCATTGCATTTTAGACTTTATTTTCAAAATTATAAAGTTGAAAAGCTAAAAGGTTTAGGTTGATATGCCTGTACAGTATTTTTTTATAGTATAATCCGATAAATAAATAGATGGATCAACCTGATGGTAAGCGCCGCCCATGGACATCCGAAACATCAGAGGCGTTACAAGTGCGTTGCCGGCCTTTTGAGGGTTAGGAATTTAAGGGTTGTTGGGAAATCGGGAATTGGAAAGATTGGGAAGGGGGTTTATAATTAGGCCTCCGATACCCTCACTCATACAACGAAACACAACGCAAGCGTTGTTTCACGTCGGTTTTCTGTGAGGCCGTGGTATCACGCCGGTCGAGCCGGCCCATTCGTGAAGAAACATAACTCTCCCACACTTAGTAATAAATTAAACCAAAATACTTTCAAACATTTTTTTATGTTAAAATGTTAATTGGTTTGAAATTAATAATTAACGATGATAATCATATTGATTAATTATTTGAATACATTATATTGATAACTGTTTTTTGATTGGAAGATAAAAGTCTTAACAGCTAATAAACAACACGTTTTTTATAAGCTTTAATTCCAAGTGATTGGGCAGAGATTGTAGATTTTTTTTTGCTGTCAATCAACGAAAACAAAACGAGAGCACGTTCGGTGCTCTGATTGGCGGGCGCGAATGAACTAACCAATCAGAGCACGGGCTCTCGTTTCGATCTCATTAACCGTAGAGCAAACTTGTACTAAGGTCTCTGATATTACTAGTGGCAGGTGATCTATTGGGGCAAGGCTCCCTATCCCAAAAAGAAATCAATCTCATAGAAGCGCTAGTTAAGGTAAGCGTCCACAGGCCCGCATCGTACGCATTCCGAATGACGTCATCAGTACGCATCGCATGTAGGCATTGCTGATGATGCGGTGCGTACGATGCGGATCTGTGGACGCAGTTGTATGAGTTTCTATACAAGACAAACTAAAATCCGTTGCGTGCGGTGCGTACGATGCGGGCCTGTAGACGCGTACCTTAAAATAGAAGAATGAATGAAGAGCAACCTACTAGATCATAAATAGGCGTGAAGTTTAATTATATATTCAAGTGAAATTTTTGCATACAAAATTAGGTATAATTAAGACACGAATGAGAAAGAAGCACACAGAAGCCGCTGTTATAAATTAATTTATTTTAAAGAATCTCTCACGTCTTAATAGCTAGCTGACATCTTTGATTTATGTGTTCTTATCTATGGAAGTTGTATTTTTTAAGAAAGTGGACCGTGTTAACCTTGTATGTGATAAATGCGAAAGTTTAGATGTATGTATGATAGACAAAAACGCGAAAACTGATGAAGGGATTTGGATGAAATTTCCATAGTTTAAAAAAGCACATAATCCTAATGATTATATTTATCATGTATATTTCGCAAAGACCATAGTTTAAAGTAGGACATAATCCTAATTATTATATTTATCATGAATATTAGATATATGCCATGGCTTCGTTAATCATGTGGTTGGAAGTTGGAAACACTGGGTTGCTTCCCGAGTCGGGCAAAGGGAGTTTTATAGGTATCGAAAATTATCAGTACTAATTAGAACAGAGAGATAATGAAATATCGAATAGTAGCAATAATAAGCTTACCTTTAATGCCACTTATTTTTTAAATAACACATAACAAAATGTAAAAAATAAAACATTTACATAGTTACTCTCTTTTTGAGTAAGTTTTTTGCCAATCGCAAAAAACTAGCACAAAGTTACATGAGTTCAAAAAATGTACCAGGCTACCATAAAACAAAGGAGATTTCAAAAAAAGAAAACCGCTTGCAATTTTCCCAACCCAACTTTCAAAGCATTTAGCATGAGGATGCATCATTTAAATGTATCACAGGCAACAATCGATTAAGGTAAACATGAGGAGATACGAAGCCAATAATGAATTCTGATCATGTGCAAGCAATTGCTGTTACAGTGTATCGGAATTACCGATAAATATAAGTTTTCTCTATTTTCTGAGGGCCTGGTACTTAATGTCTCGTCTTTCGAGTCCTTTAACCAATGTGTCTTTCTGAATAACTGTGACTGACTCGTCTGTCGAGTGGTTGCAAATGCGACGGCCGAACGAGGGGTCTCGGGTTCAATTCTCGGGTCGGGCAAAGTATTGCTGGGATTTTTTCGGTTTTTCGGATATTTCGCAGTAGTAGCACGGCGACTGGAGTTGTGTTTAGTATATGGCTATATGTTTACACCCTATGTAACATGTTGTCATAATCATCATTAAGACACTATTTCCTGTAGAACTAGTAGATAAGGTGGGGAATCCTCATGGACCCTACTAGTCAAAGGAGGACGAAAAGGACATTCAAACTTTTACTGATTTAAAACCCTGGTCTCCCATCTCACACGTGGGTATGAGGGTGCGAGAAACGAAACTACTCTTCCGCAGAACTAAACTAAATAACTTACGTCAAATAATCATTCTGTTGGCAGACTGATTGAAACTGAATTTACTACGTTTTTAAACATTATTAATGGTAAGCATACCAAATCTCCTGATGTCGCTTTTCAATGTGATAGTGATTTAAAACTCTATACTGCTATTTATTACCCTAATAAAATACTAGTAGCAATAAAACAGTAACTTAATTTAAATAAATTCTCTACCACATTTATAATATTCAGTTTAAAATGCATTCAGCAATATTAATATACCAATCACAGAGGTACCAGGGCAACATAAATCGCAGGCGCTCTTTAATTAATACTCGTCTAACAACAACTACGATAAATCATTTAAAACGACCATCGATCAAGTGCAGGTAATCGCGGATCATTCATATGGCTCTCTGTTTGTATTATTTATGTCACTTTATGGATGAATTGCGGTATGTTCTGAATGCTTATGCTATCCTGGTATTTCTTTACAATTTGTTACGTGTCAATAAGAAACGAATAGTTTCTTAAAATCGACAGGTAGGGTTACATTAGTTACCCGGAGCTGCAGACTGCCTAGCGGGTTACCGGGGCTCCGGTTCGAAAAACAGGGTGGTTTTTAGTCAGTAAGAGTCTGACACTCCATCTCGCTTTGCCCGAAGCGGGAGAAGTCATAGGATGTTTCCCTTCTCAAAAAAAGGTTATATTAGTTCGGTAAAATTTACACAATAGTAATCAGTTCCAGAGAAGAAAGCCCTATTCCTATACCCTACTACTCCTACTCTTATACAAATAGGCAAACTCTTCTTTCTTGAGGGCCATAGTCCAGTAGTAGACTGTCAAAAATTAATGTTGTCTTTAGCAAAAATTATAAAGCGCCACCTACCATCCTTCTGTATTTCTTCAACGTCCATTACACTCAAGAACCTGGTCATACAACCTCACCGGTTAAGGTTAAAGCTCTACGATTCCTTATTAAAATTCAACGCAAGTCCTCAAATTCAAGAGATTAAAATAAATAAATTCCTTTAAATATTACGTTGTAGGCGCAGCGCCAACATTAATGGTCGTACCTACAAGATCCTTGTCACATTAGGCTGCAAGCCAGGTTTTGTAAAAGATTCGTATAAGTAAGTATAAGTACTTAAAAAGGTCAAAATATTTACTGACAGTCTCAATAACCGATCTTAATGCAAAATCTTTGGATCGATCTTTTGACAGAAAGTCATTGGTCAAGAACATTGGTTCTATAACAATTACTTAATGTTCGGCGCTCTCATTGGCCGGCTCGAATGAACCAACCAATAAAAGGGCCGAACGCGCTCTCGTTTCGATGTCGTTAAACGCAAAATAAACTCGTACTAAGCCCTCAGTTAATGATGACTCAGATGGTATTTTACCAAATGTGCACACAAGGACGATAATTCATTACGTGTGTCACTCACTTTCCTGATAAACTTACAAATGAATTGGTTTATGTATTCACTGCACAAGGTAATGAAAGCTTATGCAAAAACATGACTTAATGCCATTTATTCCCCGAGAATAAAAGTAAAATGTACCTCAATTGTATATGTGTTAAGCTTTATGTTGTATGTGTGTACATAAATGGTTAATAAATAAATAAACATAAGGTGGATTTCATACAAAGAAAACCAGATGTAAGCTATTGTATAATTCCGGACAACAAGCTGTTTTTGTCCAGAAATCAAACTCACATCTCAATCGACAGATGCAATTACTAACCATTCGACGAAACAAGATATCAGCTGATGAAACCGAATACATTCCCAGTTTGATGCCAAACAAGGATAGCATCATATATGAAAGAGAGGAACAGACTGGATGTACCGTACGCTCCAGATTCACAAAACGTTTTCTCAGTAAAGTCAATTTTGTATAAATAAGTACCAGGAACGCATAAGCTCGCAGGTAGTAAGATTTGAGGCTGGGATAAAGTTCCAAGAGTATTGAAGTTACGCACATATTGTATGGTGAGCTAGCTTCCTAAAACTGCTAAAGCGTTATGTGTTCCTAGTAAGAATAGAAGTTTGTTATAATATAAATATTATTCAATTTTCGACTTTATATGCTTACCTAATATTATAGGGATATATTATAATATTATAATATATATAATATTCTAACTCCTTTGGTGTCGCGGGTATCCATGGGTTGCGCTGATTGCTTACCATCAGGTGATTTAAAGGCTCGTTTACTATAAAAAACCAATAAATACAATCCTCCCACATACATATTTTAAGTGACAAACACACGTAATATTGATGTAGGTCAATTTTGTATAAATAAGTACCAGGAACGCATAAGCTCGTAGGTAGTAAGATTTGAGGCTGGAATAAAGTTCCAAGAGAAGAGAATAGTTAAACTTTAAAAAAGAAAAGTGAAAGGTTTGATTTACGCGGACCTACCCACGCAGTACTTGAAAACTCAGTACAAACATATGTTCGAGTACATTATTCATGGTGCTATGCAATGGTAATAGACTTTCGATCTTCTCGTCTCTGTCGTGTGTCGCATTCGAAAACTATCAATGGGTTTACGCTTTTATTTTTCTTAATGATTAGAAGAGTAAATTAGGTCATATTTACTCATTAGATGGATAATGAGTAAAAGGGTCGAATTCTGAAATAGCTTGAATTGAAATTACATATGCCGATTTTTAAAGGTACAAGAACATATCTATTTTTTAATGGAAGAAGCCTGCCTGCAACTACACTGTAACTTAGTAGCCAGGATCTATAGAATAAGTAAAAGACTTCGAAAAAATATTGCCATAAGTAATTATTATACTCAGTACAATTTCGATTAACAGAGAATTTCGTTATAGAAAACTCGAATTTATTATTTTGTTTAAGCATGAATATAACCTGGAATCTCGCGCAAATATTAAACTATAAGACATAGTAAAGTTCTCTAGTATAATTTTCATGTAAACTTCATCAATATGCTAAGTAAATACAGAACAAACTTGCATACATGCATATAATCGAATTTATCTTCGAAATTCAATATCAAGGCATTTATGTGAGAACGTATTAATATTCTGTTCGTTTCAGAATTTCGGCTCAAAGGACCAGTGTACTAATTTTATTATGGTCAAGTTGGTCCTTTGGTCCTATCCACCATGATCCCCTAAATTAAATAGAATAATAATTTGGTTTATGAACGTTGTTCTAAACGTATCGGTTTGAGTAACCCATAAAGTTGGCGAACTTATTTTTAATGGGGGAAAATCATTCAATGACTTCTCTAGGCGAAGCGAGAGGGAGTGTCAGACTCTTACTGACTAAAAACCACCCCGTTCCTACTCCTGCTTTTCAAGTCGGAGCCCCGGTAAACCCGCTAGGTAGTCCGCAGCTCCGGAAAATGGCGAGCTTATATGCAATAAGTAAAATCAGCTAACCAAACTATTTTAACTTAGTTTAAAAACTTCTGGTACTTAACTAAACTTATACTTATAGTTACAAGTGGTTTGCCAACAAACTAAAACAAAAAAGCCACAAGCGAGTAAAACCGTCTATCTACCAGACATAGTACACACACCTTCACTTTTAACATCATAAGTGTTGTTAAAACACTTGAACTCCTATTTCTATACATCGCACCATCCGACAATATAAATACGAAAATAGTTTCATCAAATATTTTTCCATGTGCGAAGAAAGTGCATCCAAGTACCGGCACAACCTTCTTGTAAATCAAATGGATTTTTAACCTTATTTCTTCTGTATTATGGGCGAAAATCTTTTGAAGGGAAACAGATTGGAGTACTTTTATAATGCCGGTGTCTGCTTTTCTACTTAAAAATATGGACTCATAAACAAAGGTGCGGCCAGTAGTGTTTTGTTTTAGCACGTGGATGCAAATGAAGGAGAATTTTCTTTAGTTCTTTTATTTTATGTGTGCATTCAATATTTGGCGGAGAAGAAAGTTTTCAAATTCTATTAGTATGTTAATCGTGAAATTCTTTAGAGGAAATGGATCAAAATATGCTGGTTTTGGCTGAAAATTGTAGTGTGTATAGAAATTAATAGGACTTCGTGTAACATAATATTATGGAATACATCGACATTGCATAATATTAATAAAGAGATGCACATCATAGTAATAAAACCCATTGAAATCACAAAAGTTATTGCATTGACTGACCTATAAATTAAACCTATGGACCATGCCTTAAGCTTTGCTATTAATGTCACAATGGCACCCAGTAATGCAATAAACAGCTTACCCACTAAACTTAGCTATGCGTAATATCAGAAACAGTCCCGTTGTAGGTACCAGGGCAGCATACTTGTTAAGATATTCTCAACTTTACGATTATTGTCCCACACAATGTCTCGAACAGTCAACCAGTGCTCAGTAATGGTAAACACCGTTTGCTTTACAAGTAACAAATGTGCGACAAGCGATAAAGTGATAGGACGCGCCGTTTACTCGGTGTTTCCATTTGTAAATATGGTATTTGTTGGAATTTCATTGTTTTTTGTGTTTAGAAAGGCTTGTACATTGTAATGATTAAATCAATCTCATATCTTAATACTTCTGATAAATCTATACATGTCTCTTCAGATCTTTGATTATTACAATTCATAGATGAAGTAGATAAGGATCAATATGGGATATCAGGAAAATCTCTAAGATAAGGTAAACTGAACAAACTGCGCTGAGGTGTCTTAGGAACATAAACCAATTAGTCAAATCTGAAGATATAATCGTCGGAGAACTGAAAATGCTAACTTATACCTTAATAGGCATTTAAAAATTACTTTAAAATGATCTGTCTCTTAGGCCAAACAAAACCTGAATAGATAACGGATTGCATTATCATGCTTAAGAATGGAACATAAACCAACGCATAGAAGTACAATGGCCGCATACACTCCAGAGTAGGAACTTATGAATAAGCAATACGTCTTCACATCTCCTGAGCGCCTAGTACAATTGACTCCCAGTAAATTTTAGTAGCAGTTATTAAGACAAGGATCTCATAAATAAGCAGGCTATTATGTCACAACTGACTAAGTCCCGTTGTACCAGGATCGCATAGTACTCAAGATATTACTGAATAGAGTAAATTACCATTTTCGCGGACAATAAGAGGTCTTTCACCTAACGCGTGCATCACATTTAAAGCGCGCTCAGATTTGAATTTAAGCGAAGGTTGCGGCGCATGTAGTCGCCCACGGCTCGCGCGTTGCATGACGATAGTGTAGGGTTGGCAATCATTGTGATTTCGGCAATTATTTTCTATTTTCTCGTAAACGATCTTGTTGGAACTTAAGCTGAATTCCAGAAACAAATTTAGAAGTAGTGTTCGTAAAATATCAGTTTGTCATAAAATAATCAAATTCATAATTAGTGTATCCAATTTCGTTGTCCTGCGTGGATAATTCTTTAACTCTCCTAACAAGAGTATGGTAAACTCCCTGCTGCATAGGAGACCCATAGTCAAGCAATGGACGATGATAATGTCAATTAGAACACTACGTCAATTTTTACTCAAAAAATTTCCTCACGAAACTCTTAACTCATCACCGATTGCTAAACTACCTAAGTATACTTATAACAAAACAATAAAGGAAAATAATGAATATATTTTACTCGTACTAAATAAAAATGAACCATCTAAATCAATTTCACTAAACCTACTAGAAATCCCAATAGATTCAAACACAGCCCTGCACCAAAGCATTCTAAGCGACACACTCATTATTCAGTACATTTATCCTGTATCTACTAGTGATATAGTTTAAACGGGTTGTCCGCACCAACAGTGATAGCAACCTGTCTGGGAACACCACATTTTGCACTCACAGCTCAACTTACACCAGCCAAACGTGTACTTAGTACAAAAATCTATTATACATTGAACCCCCGACTCAAAGGACCAGATTTGGTCCTAAAGTTCTAGTTATACTGGTAACAGTTTTAACTGTACTATAACTTTTATGTTTTGGTCCGTGTTCGAAACAATAAAAGTGGTTTTGTTTGTAAGGTGTCTGTTTTAAGGATTAGTTTGATAGTGTTGCTTTTTTGTGTTGATTAATGACTTAGGATAGGTTTTAGAAAGAGTGTTGTTGATATCATTATTATGAGAGTAAATTAAGCTTTAATATCATTGTTTCCATGTAATTTTTACCTCGAAACTGTTTATATGATGTCATATTTTATAAGACGTATGACTATTTTATAAGTAATCTTTCCCATTGGGTGGATAATCCACACATTCCACACAAAAATGACATAGAATTTGTGGTTCAAAACTTCACGTGTATCTTTGAATAAAAATGTCTAGTAAATACGTTAAAGTTTGTTAATGATAATTTCAATACTACTTAACACATAGTTATTTGATGTCCATTGCAGAACATAGGTCTCCCCTAATGACCTCCAGATAGGCCGGTTGGAAGTGACTTGCATCCAGCGGCTATCAGATACACGCATCGCTTTCGATTAATTTAAATGAAATACTCAATTTGTTAAAAGCGAAAACGATAGTCTTAATAATATTTTTTTAAACTCTTTTTTTCTCCTCCTGCCTTGAGTGATCCGAGAGGGAGTGAGACTCTTACTGACTAAAAACCCCGTTCCTACTCCTGCTTTTCGAGCCAGAGCTTCGGTAAACCCGCTAGGTAGTCCGCAGCTCCGGATCAGTCTTAATTATGCTATGCTACTTGAGTTGAAACAGATTACCATGCAGAACCATAACAAGACCTACTTATCTCAAAAGGCCTATAGCATAAAGAAATCTTAAAGGACACTAGTTCCCACAGTTAGAGGTCTAAGAAAAATTTGTATTCAACCTCCAACACTCACTTTCCAACGCGGGAGAGTGTTAGAAATCGTGTAGTATGTCAACGCACTTAACTTGTGACATGAGTGCAAAACCAGTATAAACTGACCGTTGAATGTACGCAGTAACCATACAAAGCGAGATCATGATAAATTGGTTTTGTATAACTTGTGTGATGTGTAGCACATCAAGCTATGCAAATCCAGTGTAACCTGACCGTTGAACGTACGGAATGATCATATAAAGCGAGACCTTTATATACTGGTTTTGTATAACTTGTGTTGTGTGATACGATGATTGCAAAAAAGTTTGTTTGATAGTTTTATTTAGCTGGATTTGATTTTAAGTATTTGTTTTGACTTTCCTTCTTTCGATAGTTGAGTGTTCACAGGTGCAAATGCTGAGTAAGTGGTTTCTGGTAATATTTTTGAGATATACTGACTATTATTGGGGTTTTTGGTTCGATATATGAGAATACAAACATTATTATCTATCACATGAGATTACTTAATACTCAATTCTTTATTGCTTTCCACATGTAAGGCTTAGGTGGTAAACTTAACTATGGCACAATGTGAACCCTGTCTGTGATTAATAACATAACTGGTGAAAAATAGGTGTTACAAAAACACTGCTGTAAATATTAAAGTAATAATCTGTTATGAAATATAAATAACTTAATCAACATAAAGTCGATATGACCAATGAACCATGTTACCGTATACATAATAAATATATCCTGACCATTTTTCTAAAACCACTTATGATTCAACATCGCCTAGCAAGAAATGACTATAAAAACTAGAACTAAAAATAGTATTACACTGATGAATCTTCCTGCTTAGGACTAGATTTTATTAAACAGGTTAGTTATACCAAGTTAGCCACTGGATCAGTAAATCCTGTTTTATTGCCATCTGATAGTTAGTTATACATATACTAGCGACCCGCCCCAGCTTCGCATGGGTGCAATGGTGATATATTATCCATGTATTATAACATATAAACGTTCCTCTTGAGTCACTCTATTAAAAAACCTCATCAAAATCCGTTGTCTAGTTTTAAAGATAATACAAAGGGAAATAGGGACATAAAATGCGACTTTGGTTTATACTATGTAGTGATAAAGCGTAAATTAGATATGTTGTAATGGATTTATCAATTCAATTCTACGGAAGATTGCAGTTTATTAAAAATAATTATTGCATACTTTCTTCACAGAAAGTTGTGTTTCCTTAAATTGTAGTAGGTGAAAATTAAAAAAAAACGCATTTTAAAACTTAATAATGATTATTTATTAAAATATTTATTTATCTCTTATTTACTTCTATCCAGCTGCTTCTGACATGTCTATTTCGTTAACAAAAATAAAGAGCCTGTGGCTTTTATTGCCGCAAAGTTGCGTACAAACAAATGATGTCAGTATTGTTTTATTAAGCACGTCAGTAACACTACCTTTCGTATCAAAGGACCAATTAATATTTGAGACTACAAAACACGTTTCAATTTTTTTTAAATGGTTTTTCGAAACTGTTCGAGCCAATTACTTTGCATGAAAAAGTAGTTGAACAAAATAAAGCCTTACAACTGTCTCTAATAGCCAATGAATATTCGAATCAAATCAGGCAGAAGACAGAATCAAATCGATCGAGCTGACAATTACAGAAATTCCTTCCAACTGGAAAAGGAGATCTGATTTATCAACGATTCTGATTAAATCAGACCAATTTATCAAGCATTTCGATTAAATCTGTGCGATTTATTGACTTATGGCTTTGACAGATTCGGGGATAAGTGCCTTGTTCTTTATAGATCCAATATGGAAGTGGAGTGAAGTGGTCATATTTTATCTGGAATCACCGGAATGACCCAATTCGTGTCTGTTTGTTTGACAGCGTTTATTTTGGTTGTGATTGAATGATTTTTGGTGTGTTTTGTGTATCTTGTTATCAGTACGAATGTGATGCCACAGTTTAGCGTTTTTTAGTGTTACTATAACCGCTTACTATTAGGCGCATTTTAAGCTATTTCTAATAATATCAATGTAAAAAAATCTGCAAAATATTTATTCCTACCGATTATAAGGTCGGTCAAATCAAATCGATACTTTTATCATCAATATCAAAAACATGAAACAGTCTACTACTCGACTAATGGTCCTTTTGTACATGAAAGGACTAGTTACAATATTCACTCTTAGTTCTTAGTTAGAGGTTGCAGTGTAAACTGGTCCTTCGGTTCTAAAATTCTCAGTTTTAACGAACGATGGAAATAATGCCTAGTGTTTCACAATAGATCTCCTATTATAATGGGACTTAAAACATGGTTGAAGTGTGGGTGTGTAAATGCACCTTTGTCCGGTCTTTAAGGGTAATATTTTGTAATTAGTGTCAATTCGTTGGGTGGAGATTTATCGCCATACAAAGCTATAAAGCTGAAATCGTTAGAGGTAGTTGTTATTCGGGTTTTTTAGGGATGTGGCTTAACAGGCGTTGCTTGATGGGTATTATAGAGTTGGTCAGTTTATAGGATTAGTTGCTTGTAGGAGCTGCTGGTCCTTATAATAGTCAGCGGGTTAGTTTTAAGAAATCATTCATAATGATTGATCTTGATATCTGACAGAAACTCCATACATTTATTGTTTAAAATTGACATTCATTCAAAGATTTTGGTTTAAAATTGACTAGTAGTTTTGGCTTGGTAGAATGAATCCCTTAATTTTATCTTTAGAAGGTTACTCTTACCATAAAAAAGGAGTTGTTAATAGAATATGAAAACATAGTTTTATCCAATAGGTAATCCTTTGTTGTTAAGAACATCCATTCAATCAATGATGCAGTTTTAAATTACTTGTAGTTATTATAAATACACGAAACCGTCAGCCTGGAGAGATATTTTCGTACGAAACATTTAAATGAAATGTAAATGAACGAATGTTTGAGCTATACATAACCAGTTTATCATGGTCCCGCTATTTACGATTTTTTCGCACATTCGAAGGTCAAGTTATACTGGTTTTGTATAGCTTGAAGTGTAACCGTGTGTGCAATGACCGCTATAAAAACTCGAACCACCCATAAGATCAATGCAATTATGCATTTTTATTCCTGCAAATTACACGTGTTGGCTTCAAGCCATAATAATAGTTATTGCAAATTGTATTTTATAAGTAAAACGTATAGTAAGAGACGCCGCCGTTAAAGGTGAAAAAAGGAAAAATTAGTTTTTTACAACATTTGCAGATTTGCGATGCAATTAGTGTAGTCATCGACGGAATACATTCGGATTTTATTGTCATGTAATTGCACTTTCGAAGTGCACAATGCGAAGTTTGAAAACTTATTGGTACTTAACACTTCAATAGGTTTGTAAAATATTAATTAACGTCTCGTCTGTCGGTATATGAGACACAATAGAAAACACATTGTGTCTCACGTAGATTTGCGCTTCAATTCCGCAACAACCCTTAAATTCCTAACCCCCAAAAGGCTAGCAACGCACTTGTAACGCCTCTGGTGTTTCGGGTGTCCATGGGCGACGACGGTGATTTTCGCCCATGGACAGCTGCAACATTAAAGTAATGCGGCTGTCAATGGTCGGTGGCCATTGCTTACCATCAGGTGATCTGGTCATTTAGCGGCTTATAACATACAAAACATTCTTTTCTATCCAAATTAAAAGGATTGACGTTGTAGTACATTTTTATGAGAATAGTTCCACGAATAATTTTAAGTCCAACTTACAACTAAACCAATACTTGATATAAATCATGATCTAATACAACTAGTACATGTTTCTAGAACACGCTAGTTCAATAGTAAGAACTTGACCCAGATTGTACCCTTCGGATTGCAGCTGCACACGTTGCACGCTTGTCAATAGGGATGTGGCCCAATTCGTGTCCTCAAGGACGGGCCTCATACCTCGTGCTAATAGGTAGGGAATGTGTCTTGTGATTTAAAGTGGGAGAGGTTAGAATTTTAGGATGAAAATGTGTATTGTGATATATTTTAGTTTAGTAGCTTCTGTCAGTGATTTCGTTCGTGTTCTAGTGGGAAAAAAATCCTAACACTTAAGTCAGCTCATACCCTGTTTGTATACTAAATTTCATTAAAATCTGTACAGTACGTTTAACGTTATTGACGGACAAACACAAAGACATTACTAGTGTGACGTGAACTACTTATAACAATAAGTGGAAGATCGAGGAGGTCTTTTGTTGAGTAAGGGACTTCTTTCTTTCTTATGGCAAATATAATGAATGAATAACAACACATAAAAACCTTAATAAACCCACTTTTCACTAAATCGTTAAATCTTGATCAAAATCACTTTGAAAATCCGTAAGAAATCACCGATCAATAAAATCTAGTTTGAATTTTATTACTCACGTCATAAAGCTGTAATTTGATGTAGAAATTTCCACAGTAATATCATATTCCGTCAAGACATGCTCTTAATATAATACGTCTTAGTTTAATCTAAGTTGAATACTGCCATTTCATCTTACAAATTGAATTAGTTTTACTATTTTCCTATTTATATATAGATTTTCTACTAAAGAAAATTACCATGTCTGTCAATTACTTCTAATCATCCATATTTAAGCATTATTTATTATTGCATATTATATTTTATGAAACGACTGATGACTGTTGATGAAGCGAAAGACGTATGTAAGAATTATAGTTAATGACGATCTTTGCTTGCGGGAGTAGGAACGGAATGGTTTTTAGTCGTCGTAGTAGCCCAAGGTGGGAGAAGCCATTGGAAGATTTTCCAGCCTTAAAAAAAAGCCCTTGCTTACCCCCATAGGAGACAAGCGTGAGGGTATGTAGGTATGTATATTTCATTCTTAGTCTCTATATAAACTTTGTTTAAAACTATTTCTGTCCAATAAATATCGTACAACGTACAAAATTAAAATTTTCACAAGTGGTCAACGAGTTTTAAGCTATGACAAGAGCTCATAACCCTTTAGGTACAGAAGGAAGTCTGGCTTACTGACAGAATTCACATCTGGTAAAAAGTTATTATGTATGTACATATTTATAACATGGCATTTTCAAATATGTCTCCAAAACTAAAGAAAATAAATACACACAAAGGAAATCACTCACAAATACAGAAAATCAGTTTAAAAAATTCAACCCGTACTTTTTTATGCAACAAGGTTTATCTAGTAAGATAAGTACGGGGTGTCGGTCCGTGGTTTGTGCTAATGGACTTCCCTGGTAACGGGCGAGCCCGCGGCGTTTCTCTAGCTATGTGTATGGACAGTAAGCGAGCGGGTTCGGAAAATAATGGGAACAGTCTCACATGTTTCGGCTTGTGTGAAGTATTGTGTGACCTAGTTTAGAAGGATATGTGAAGATAGATGTGTGTGTCGAATGCGGTTTTTAAATGTATGGCTTTTTGTTTTTGCTTTTAAGTAATTTTGTTGTTTTCCAATGGAATGCGTTTGGGGGTGATGGTTTTGCATAAAACATAGTCAAAGTAGGTACTTTCAGTTTGCGATGAAAGCGTAGTCAAACTATCTTAGTATGTATATATTATTTAGTATGTATATAACTGAAACTCAGTTTTAGTATGAGTAGGATAATTAACAAAAATGACTGATACTGAAAAACATTTTATGGTACCAATACTAATGTTATTAGTACCTATTTTCGATAAAACATTCTCCAGTTTGTGCTTAATAAAATTAGTTCTTATGTAACTCAATTAAAAGATGATTTAGGGGTGGTCGGTCGGCTCTGCGGACGGCGGGCAAAGGTGCCGCTCGACCAGAACCAGACCTGTACGTCCAAGAGCCATCAGACCACCACAGATGAGACCCAGCAGGGCTGATGCTGACCTGGAGCTGCGGACTGCCTAGCTACTCCTGCTGCTACCGGGGCTCCCGGGAAAAGCAGGAGTAAGAACGGGGTTGTTTTTAATCAGTAAGAGTGATACTCCCTGTCGTCTCGTCCAAGGCGGGAGAAGTAATTGGATGATTTTCCTTAATAAAGAATGAAGCTGCATATTGCATGCAACGCAACATCATACCTTATTTATCCCCGAAGTAGGCAAAGGTGCACATTATGGCACGTAATGCCACTATACAATGTACACCCACTTTTCACCATTTGTGTATTTAAGCTGGATATTGCACCTTATGCAATATTTCTCTTACTTTTTCTGGCTCCACACGAAATCGCGTATTTTATATTCCCGACGCCTTATCTGAGTGTTGTATTGTTGAGATTCAGTTTAGTCCTCACTATCTAGGGAATTTCATCGGGGCTTTATTTTATTTTGTTTTCAAATGCAACGCTGTGAGGAATTGAATCCTGGGTTTTGTCTTTGAATTTTAGAATTGTTTGCTATTTGGAATTTTCGTTCGTTTCATTTGCTAGGTTGAGGTATTTTTGGTTTATGAAGTTTAATGTTCTCTAGACTAAACCTTTGTTCGTATCGTATACTACTAATTTTGGAAGCTTTTTTGGTAAAAAATCTAGATTGATTGCGTTGTAAATAATAAACGATATTAGTAATTCAGTAAGGTCCTAAGTAAGACTATTTTGTTAGATTCATTATAATTGATTAATACTCTCCCTCTCTCTTTCTCTATCTTTCACTCTTTCTCAAACATATATAGCCAACGTCCGAATATTGAAATGCTTCTCAATTTTAAATTGCACTTACATCATTCATTTATTTCTTTTACTTGTTTGTTACATTTTTAAATATTAAATTAAAAAGAAAAAAATAATAATAATAAAACATTTAAAAATATAAAAAGCAGTAGCCCACCAGTAACGGGATAAATCCAAGCTACCGGTGGTCAGGGCTCAAGAGAGAGGAATTTCCGGACAATACGCGCCGTGTCCAGAAGTACTGCCTTCTGCATCAGGCTCTTGATCCAACCATCTAACGTTAGCCTACTCAGGTGTTGGTCGAGGCTTTTGGCTATAAGGCCATTGGCAGATACGACTATCGGCACAATGATTGCTGAATCTACATCCCACATGTCGACAACCTCATGAGCTAAATCAAGATATTTACTGGCTTTATCTTTTTCAGCTTTCACAAGATTCTCGTCATGTGGGATTGTTATATCAATTATCATTGTGCGACGGCTTGGTCGATCTATCACCACAATGTCAGGTTTGTTAGCAACAATTGTCCTGTCTGTGATGATAGTTCGATCCCAATACAGTGTGACATCTCCATTTTCAAGAACTGGGTCAGGCAGATACTTATAATACGGCACTTCAGATTCAACAAGTTTGTATTTTAAAGCAAGTTGTTGATGAATAATCCTGGCTACAAGATTGTGTCTATGCACTTACATAATTATTATCGTGCTATCTCTCTCGTTTTATAAAGAACTGGTACCGACTGAACTATAGTCTTGAGAGCGTCTTAAAATTGCGTAGCTTTTGAGTATTAATATCTAATTAATATTGTAATTATTTGCATTTATTTTATTTTATTTGAAAATTACATGCAAATTAAATAATATATAGTCCAAAACAGTTTCCACATGAAAATATACATTAACGCTAAATCACTTTGTACTTACTTTTCATAATTACTGATCGTCATTTCTTCGTTACAGCCGCCTCATGGTGCGAGGGAGCCCGCGACGCAACCTGCCCCCGAATCTGCGGTCCGTCGCTGCAGAGTGAACCAGTCTGCGCCACTGACGGATACATCTACCCTTCTCTTTGTGAGATGAGGAAGAAGACTTGTGGAAAAGGTAAAATGTCTGACAGCTTGGCCAAATTACCGCTGGACACATAGCACTTAATGGTCACTTAACTTTCAAAATTGTTTTCGATACAAATTTGTTAGTAAGGAATAGTTTAAGTAATCATTAAATATCTTTGAATACGGCAGTTAGAGAACTAATGACCAATACAAGTGCGTACCAATAGGTTTATTTTTTTATCTTGTTATTAATAAACTTGACGTGTTCATGAAAAAAATAAATAGAATCTTTACTTAGATTAAATAAATAAATATCCCTTTTGAGGCCACCAGGACCCTTAGTACGAGTTTACTTTACGTCGAACGAAAACGAAAACGGAGGTGCTCTGATTGGCCAACGCGAATTAATCAACCAATGAGAGAGCCGAACGCGCTCTCGTTTCGTTTTCGTTCGACGTAAAGCAAACTCATACTAAGGGTACAGGTTACTTAACTTTCATATAAGTAACTAAATTCTAAAAATGCTTCTAAATATTTACAGGAGTACGGCTAGCCCAAGACCAGACTTCTTGCTCCCGAGCTCAAGGATCTAAGTGTGAACATCGGTGTACGTCTGAGAGGGACCCTGTGTGCGGAACCAATGGCAGGACTTACCTCAATAGGTGTATGCTGCAAGTCGAGATCTGCAGGTAAGGCTCAAAGAAAAAAAGGTATCAAAGCTTAAAAGGGAAGTTAAGAGTAACGAATGGAGTTTCTTACTCGTTCTTCTCCATTCGAAGCTACACTTTGGAACGAGCACCTAGCTTCACTAACGGGCAGACTGACAGACTATAATTTATTTATTTGTTTGTTGACATTTCAAACGTACCTATTAATTGGAATAAATGATTTGACCTTGACTTTTTTACTCGAGACCTAATCCTTCTCATTACCAAATCCCCCAACCTTCAAATTACTTACCACTAAAAGGCCAGTAAGACAATAGCATCTCCTCTGTTGTTGAATATAATACAATATTTAGTAACTTAGTTAATGTAGCAGTATGTGATTCTTACCTATTATAAAAATAAAGAAAAAACAAATTACTCAATAACTAGAAGTACGTTACAAGTTTATTTCCAAGGATCACATTGACAATTGACGTCATCATCTTCGTCGTCGTCACATTCCTTTGCCCTTATCTGGTTGATTCTATTTTGTATTGCTTTTAGAAGAGCTGTTAACTTTCCCTCTCTCTTCTCTCTTTGCTCTATTGCAGGCACTACAGGAATTTCATGCATAATTGTGCTTACACTTTTTAATTCTGTTTCTATTTCTTTTACAGAGTCGGCATTGGGCTCTCCCACTTGGGTGCTTGTAATAACATCAGCGCTCACAGAGAAAATTGTCCCGTCGATTGTTCCCAGGCTCCCCTCGACGGGCCAATTTGCGGTTCTGATGGCAATGTGTACAAAAGTACTTGTCAAATGAAGTTGTTGACTTGTGGGTAAGTAGGAGATTTTCTACTAACTACTTAAACACGGGATGATGAAGTTGTAAGTGTTTTAAAGAAATTTGACAGAATGGACCAGTTTAGCTGCCTGTCCATTGGTACGGAGCGGAGAAACGGAGAAATATTAACCAATAGGATTGAACAAAATCTGTCTACTAAAGGGAAGTGGAAGATTTTGTGTAATCAAGGTGGACAGGCAGCCTAATATTCTGATCGATCTAGTACTAAATCAAATATATTTTTTTTTGTGTTTGCATACCTACGAATTTTTTTTGTGAAGTTGAAACTAATTCGTTGTTTTTCCAAAACCATATTTCCTAAAGAAAGGTTCTTTGAAAACATCTAAATGAGAATTTTTTATATCATAATACTCATAACTAATGAATTTACATAAAATTTCCAGGCAAGGTGTGGTTCGAACAAACAAAAAACATTGCCAGACCACTCGGCACTGCCGGGAGTCTTGCTGGCGCGTCGCCAGACCAACTTGTGGTTCTGATGGCAAGCTGTACGCCAACGCTTGTAGAATGAAGGCTAGCAACTGCGGGTATGTATTGAGTATTGACTACTTTTATGAATAAAATTGATTTGGAATCAGATATTGTTTCGTTGGAGTTGTGGATAGATGAAGTGATGGCGCAAAATGGTTTTATTAATGCAGATTATCTTAAAATGAGGGCAAAATTAAAGTCCCTCTAGTTTTATTTTCCGAGCAAACCAGAATTGCTGATGACGATTGATATAACAATGAAGATTATTTTTAGTAATAAGTACACTGTCACTGCCTAATATTCTGTTTAAGACAAGACATTGACTTTTTTTTCTACTCTTAGTAGTAGTTTTACCGCCGCACTCAGAGTCATTTAATGGTTACTTAACCCAGTCCTTAGCGATTGTTTTCAGAAAAAAATTGATACTAAGGAATAGTTTAAGTAACCATCAAAGATCCCTAAAATTTATGGCAATTTTTAAAAATCGTCTTCTATTAATTTTTGTTACTTTCTATTTCCAGAAAACATGTCTTCGAAGTGCCAATGGCGTTCTGCGTGTCTCAGGAAAGGACATCGGGAGGGGAATCCTGCCCCAAGGACTGCTTGGGACAGAAGGAGAAACTGGTCTGTGGGTCTGATGAAATGGTGTACAGGAATGAATGTGAAATGAAGATGTTGAACTGCGGGTAAGTGCTGAACACTCTAATATAGAAGAAGATTAGTTATGGATCGTCATAGACTGTTAATGTGATATAAAGGATTAATTCTAACAAGGGTAGGATATAGTTGTATAGGTACTACTACTATAAGTCTATAATGTTGTTGAATTATGAATAAATGAAATAAAATAAAATGAAATGAAATAGTTAGTTCTTTATGTGTTTGAATACACAATTTTCTGGGGAAGCTAAAAATTTAGAATGAATACACGCTTTGTACTGGAAAACTTGAAGTTATTAATCTAAAAGACCAAAAGTATATGATATGTCACGGTGTAGCATATATACATTTTTCGTGGTGTCTATCTGTATCATTCGGAAATGTCTGAATTTTGGTAAAAGCTGGAAAGTATACTCACTGATAGTAATCCCAATATGGTGGTATTGTGCAACAGGGAAACACTGGGAATCTAGAAATGAAAAGAAACCAAGTTTAATATAAAATTGTAATTTTAATACTTCTTAGTAATAATCCAAAAAGCTTTAAACAGAGAGGAGTGGAAGGAAGGTAGGGAGACCTTTGCCCTGCAGTGGGACGATCATGGCTGAAATCTAAATCTAGTAAAAATCATATTGCCATTCAATAAGTGAACTAATTAACAAACAATACTTTATATTTTTGGAATAAACCAACTACTGCAGCTCTCGTAACACAATATAAATTAAATTAAATGAACGCAGAAAAATTGGACGAATCGCTAGTCAGAACATTCTTTATACAATGTGCAATATTGCCTTGCCTTTACATTTCTAGACAAAAGGTATGATGCGAATAATTCATTCGCCTTGAAAAACATAGTAACCTACGCATGTAATGCAGTACAGTATATAAGTGGCTACTGGGTACTGCTGACCAAAGGCCTTTCCTTGCACGGATGTTTGAGCATTAATCACCACGCTCAATGCGGGTTGGCGATTCTACATTTATAATTAGAACTTATAAGCCCAGGTTTCCTCACGATGTTTTCCTTCACCCTCAGTAGTGTCTAGATAATAATCATAGAAAGTACATATAACTAACTCGGAAAAAGTCACACTGGTATTTGCCGTTGATAGGTTTCGAAACTACGTCCTCATGCTTGAGGAGTTTTTTATCTTAGGGTCACCACGACATACGTGAGTAGATCTTATGTGCAATAAACTGTGACTGCCCAGTAGGGCTGATGTCTGATCTAAAGCTACGGACTATTCAGCGGGAATACCGGGGCTCCGGCTCGAAAAACAGGAATAGGAACGGGTGATTTTTATTCAGTACGACGTCTGACACTCCCTTTCACCTCCCCCAAAGCTAAAGAAGACATTGGATGATTTTCTCCCCTTAAAAAAAACTGTGACTGATCTAATTATTAATAGTTAATTTTCTCTTATCTTTACCAGCAGTGTGAGTAACAGGAAGATAGTGAAGAAGGTGGACATGGAGAAGTGTCGTGGCAAGATGAACCGGTGCATGAAGGTCAAGTGCCCTGCCGACATAGACCCGGTCTGTGGTACCGACCAGAAGGTCTACACCAACCCCTGCTTCTTGAAGGTCGCTACTTGCCTGTGAGTACTGATTTTTGTGGTTTTGGTTTAGGGATTCAGTTGATATTCGTTTTTGTTCGGTCTGTGTTATGATGTAGTGGAATTAATGAAGTAAGATTGATTGATAGTACAAATTGCCAAATGAGGTGATTTTTTTAAAGAGAAAAAACTTTTTTTTTTGTATAAGCCGGTAAATGAGCAGATGAATCACCTGATGGTAAGCAATCGCCACCGCTAATGGACACTCGAAACACCAGAAGCGTTACAATTGCGTTGTCGACTTTAAGGGGTTAGGGATTTAAAGGTTGATTGAATTGGCGATGATATTTTTGAGTCTATTTTGAGATCAAACAATTGAAGCATTATAAACATTCAATCCTCGAGCATTACCATATTACAAATGCTAATCATTGGTGACCACTGTTAATAAGTGATTTACCTTTATTGAAATTTTATCAGTAGTCAAAGATCTAAAGAGAATTTTAAAACTATGCTTCTTTAAAATCTCAAAAATACTTCTAACAATTACAGGAAAGGAGTACAACTGGCTCACTTTGGAAACTGCACCTTACTGCCTCGGTTTAAGGAAGATTGTCCTGACACCTGCGAGAATGTGGTCGAGCAACCAGTCTGCGGTTCCGATGGAAACGTTTACAAGTGAGTATTAGATGTTCAGAGTAATAGAAGACTTTCTGGGTGAAAGAGGATTGGGGACATAGAGAATCTTGTAGGTAAAAGAGTAGTCGTACTTAGAGAATTTGAATTAGCACTTAAGGGTCTCCGGAGCTGCAGACGTAACAGCAGGTTACCGAGGCTCCGGGTAAAGCAGGATAAGGAACGGGTTGGTTTGAAGTCAGTAAGAGTAGTTGTAGTAATTGGGTAAAGTGATTGGAAATAAGGTTCTTCTCTCAAAAACCTTAAGTAACTGTTTATAATTCGTCTATGTAGTTGATGAGGAAATAAAAGGAACGAAAGATGAACAGTATGATGATATGAACATTGATAATCCGTGATAAAATGAGCTGATAAGGATTATAATGTCCTGTTGATCAGGTAAACATAAATCTACGTAAACCATCAGAATAAGAACAGGAGTCCGTGAACATGTATGCTTGTAAACCCACCCATAACATAGTAGAAAATCCTAATGTGGCGCAATTAAAAAGAAACTAGTTACTTTGGTGTGCTGTAGTTTCAATATTTCTATCATAAGACCACGACTGCAGAACGCAGGTGGCGGCTTGTCGTTTTACGCGGAGGACTAAGGGGGAAGCCTTAGTTCCACAGTGGATGACTTCTGGCTAATGATAATGATGTTGATAAAAACCACACGACTTAGTGCATATTTTTATAATCATCCCTAAACGTCTATTGCCATTTCTCCCACCAGGTCTGAATGCGAGCTCCGTCTAGCTACGTGTGGACAACACGTGGTACCTGTAGCTGCCTCCCACTGCCGTACTACTGCTCTCTGTCATGAGGAGTGCCCTGATACTCCTGCCTTCATCTGTGGCTCTGACAACCGATTCTACAAGAACGAGTGTTTGATGAAGAAGGAAAACTGCGGGTGAGTTAGAGATGATAAAAATAATTAATTTTATTGTAATTTGTCTGCAGAGTAAAGTCATGATCTTACTGGTCTTGATAATTAATCATGTTACTATAATTGACGCGGTAATTTGACTAGTTTCAAGCCACAACAAGGACTCACAGTCATGAATAGTATTGCACGAAAAATAAAGCGACAGGTGTCGCCGAAATAATAATAAAAAAAAATCGCATTATTTATCATCATTTGACTGCATGATTGACGCGGTGGCTGGACAACTGGCTACCGTGCAACCGGGTAGCGGGTTCGATTCCCGCACGGAGCAACTCTTGGTATGATCCACAAATGGTTGTTTCGGGTCTGGGTGTGATGTGTACGTGAACTTCAATGTTTGTAAACGTACCCATGACACAGGAGAAAATCTTAATGTGAGGCAAATTAAAAAAAAAACAGTATTATTCCAAAATTAAAAGTACCAGGCACCCATAACTAACAAAGAGTTAACATTCCAGCAAGCACGTGTTCGTGGTACCATTGAAGCGGTGCCTGGCTCGCTTCCAGTACTCGGGCTGCGCGCGCGTATGTCCGCCTGAATACGACCCCGTCTGTGGTACTGACGACAAGACTTACTCCAACAAATGCTTCCTCGAGATGGAGAACTGCCGGTCTAGGTGAGTTGCTTGAATTTATGCTAGCCTAGTACTTTTGTTGTAGTCTGTGTTTTTTTTTGCAGGGGTTGTGATGCGACTATGTAATTATTATGAGTAAAAAAATCAAATGAATGGTTGTAAGAATGGCATATAGAGACATGTAGTGACGCAAGAGTTGAGCTAAGTAAGAGATTACACACTTAATAGTGACCGTGGGCAGCAGTATTCTCTGATAAACTCAAACCTTTCAAATTTTCGACCTCTAAGCTGCTGCCAAAAGTGGAGATTATAGCAAATCTTGGGCAGATTTCCACAAAAAAATTAATTGCGGATCGTTCTATACAAACCTCCACCCCCATTTTAAGAAAGTGAAGATAACTCTCCACTTTCACAACTGAAAGAGACAAAAAGATAAATTGATTATGTCACTCTCCAGCCCCCAGCAACTAACTTCACACGAGAAATCATGTCATAAACTCGTTCCATAGCGACATGAAAAAAGGACAAACAAACAAACCAACAAACTTTTCCATTTAAAATAATTATATAGCACGGATTATCACGGGCCGTTGATGTCAGTCAAATAAGTTGAGTTGAAAGATAAGTTGTACAAAAACTATTTTGGGATATTTCCCCGTATCAACAGATAATTTACAGCCACTGCTACATGTTCAAATAGAAAAATAAACATTTTCATTGTTATACAAATATTAGAACACTCGTAGTTTTTATTACCAAGTGGGTATAAGACATTTGAATAAACAAAATCTATTTTTGGACATCTCACGCGCTCTTACGTTATAAAAAAACCCATTCATAATACTTTTGTTATG
Organism: Spodoptera frugiperda; assembly: GCF_023101765.2. Lineage (NCBI taxonomy): Eukaryota > Metazoa > Arthropoda > Insecta > Lepidoptera > Noctuidae > Spodoptera > Spodoptera frugiperda. Next base: position 9,637,147 of record NC_064221.1, read on the forward strand.
TGGGCGTGTGTATGTGTATACATACTAATATTATAAAATATTGTTAAAACAGATATAGGGCAAACGACAAACTGTCGTGATTTTTAAGCAAAGATGATTTGAAAGGGTGGAGAGTTGTATAGGATACTTCTTGCCTTTCCAACAGCTTACTTTCCTAAAATGAGAAGTGAAAATTTGTATAAAGCTCTGCCTTCTCCCGTGTGGTTTCTCCTGCACTGCTCGGTTTCTATTATTATAGCCTTCTTTAATAAAAGGTCTATCCAATACAACAATATTGTTTCATATAGATCCAGTAATTCCTGAGATTAACGCGTTTAAAGAAACATTATCATCAGTTTAATATTACAAAATATTAGGTACTGTAGATTTTGCAATTATCAAGGTTGAATTTTTAATCTTAAATTTTTGCTGACTACTTATGACTAACAAATAAAAATAGTACACAATTTATTTTTCTGTAAATCTACTCTCAACTCCTCTAAAGAAGGCGAGTAAAACCGCGCACAGAAACTAGTACTTAATTAAATAAATCCGTGTAAATTATTCCAACTGTTTATTGTATGATAATACTCAACAGACGTAACGTGTGAAACATTGTAAATGTTTACCTTTCATACTTTGATAACCGGAGTAAAATGGCAATGTTTACAGTAGCTTCGGAAACTAATTCTTGTGTTAATTTTTCTAATCATTCAGTTGTAGCCTCGACCTCTATTTTATGGGATGACATAACTTTACGCTATTTTTATAACAGCTTTATATACATAGGTTTTAATGATGGAATGATCCTATTGCAAATATGTATGTAACCATTATTGATATGTATCATTTTTGTTATAAAATATTGGTTATTTGATTTCAATACAATACAACGCAACTTGACTGCACGGTTGGTGTGGTGGCTGAGTAACTGGCTGCCATGCAACGTGTAGCGGGTTCGATTCCCGCACGGAGCAACTGTTTGTGTGATCTACAAATTGTTGTTTCGGGATCTGGGTGTCATGTGTATTTTTACTTTGTACTGAATGATAGTCTAGGTTTGGAAAAAAGACTGTTGGATTGACGACATTGTTAGAATTATGTGGAAAGTACAATACTGAGAAGTGATACATGATAAATAAAGGGATACATGAAGCCATGCATGATGATTATGATGGTATGATAAACAAAAGACATACATATTAGGGTGCTTTTCCGTCAGAGATGTGCTATGCTACGTTGCTGTGTATGCGTTTGGTACACATAGTATAGCACTGGTGGAAATGGTTTCTGCTAAGCTATTTTTTTTTTTATATGGAAAGATGCGTGTTATATTTTGTAGTTCTATAAAAATGGCAATATGTTATACAAACAGGGTATGAGTTGACTTTTTGTCCCACGGGAACGCGGGCGACGCTGACAGAAGCTAGTTTAAGAGAATTTAATCTTTATGTTAGGTGATTTTGTAATTGTAATATTCATTATTATTAACTGAAGACATATTTCTTTCGTTTCAGGAGTCTGGTACAACTGAAGCACCTGGGCACATGCACGGAACCCATCGCGGAAGAACCGAAAAACTATCTATATCGATAAACGAATCGATTAACAGTCATATCGATTAATCGCTTTTCTTTCCATAATCGTATTCTCGGGATCGGAATCCCACTTATTAGTGCCAACTTTTTATAAGTAAAAATATACTGTAAAATAATGTAAGCGACCAATCTGCGTCTTCCAATATATAAAATTTAAGTTTCATAATTAATGTTCATAGTTTAATCGATTAAAAATCGGTAAGGGTTCCACACTAATCAATCGCAACACTTCTTCACATTGGGTTTTTTGATAGTACATAACGGTATTTGGCTTTCTGCTTTACGTAATTAAGTGTGGAAATTCTTAATCGGCTCATAATCGAGATAGAATCGATTAAACTATGCGATTCGAGCATTTCTTTGTTAAATGGATCAGTACAAAAAATTCGAACAGACGAAAATAATGGCAGACACCTTATTCTTTTAGGTTATATATTTAAGTGATTTTAGATTTAATTTTCGACTGTCTATTTATTCTATTATTTATTTCTTTGCGTAGTAATACTAAGATAATATTTTGTTTTGTAAATAATTAGTGAATTTCTCGACGTATTTATTGTTTTTTCTAAGAATCGATGCATTTAGAAGAAGACTTATTATTTAAATGTTAATGACAATAAGATTTTTTGTAATAAAAAAAGAAATTGGTGACAGTTTTGTGCATTTGCCGCCTAATTTTTAAAGCATTCTATTTTAAAATAACTGTGTCATGACATATTGCAATCATATTTGTATGGATTGCTCAAATATTAGGGAACATACATCATACATAACGGAATACATTAATCTTTTAAAGAAATAAGCAAATGTAACGTAGACATACGATTTTCATTTACATAAGCAAAACAAATGAACCAGTTATTTTAAGACCATTCACAATTATTCATTCATTTTTCATTTAAGATCATTATGCAAATAAAAATAGATTTACGTATTTATTATTTAATTTTTAGAATAAAATAATAATAATTTAATTGATCAAAAATATCTGTAATTTTTAGTCAATTTAAATAAAAGTACGTGAATTTTTCAACATTTTTATCTACAAATATTTAATAATGTAATTACATTTTCAATAACATTTTTTATACTCTATAATCGTAATCTACCGTGTATTGCCAATTGTAATAAATAATAATAACAAACCAATAAAAAGATTTACATTATTTCTTATTTCATTTATTCTCAAAATCTTATATTTGAAATGTTACATTTAATTGTGTTGCACTCTGAGAACAGTAAAATATTATATTGATGTCCTTTACTATTGTATTAAGTAAGAAAGAGATACTTTTATTTATATACGGATTTTTCTAAAATCTTAATGATTTTAATTTTATCCGTAGCACATTAATTGAAAATCTTGCCTTATTCGACTTCTTTCTTCTCAATTAATTATTAAATTATGCGTATAGACCGATTCCTTCGCTCGCGTTCATCAACCCTAAAAACAAAAGAATAACCTAGTCAGTTTCTAAATATAATAAGCACAGGTACAAAATATGTCAGTGCATGCACGAACAATAGCATCAAAATTATTTGCCTGCACGAGCAATTGCAGAAACAATCAAATGCAAGCACCTAATAATCAGGCGATGTATATTTATTTAAACCTACTAATCCACCACCACTAATATATGCTTATTGCCCATCCTTCTACTTGTACAAATATCATGACATTTTAAACAAAATCGAATACTTTTAGCATCGGCAACAGGCAATATATACAATATATTTTACGTTTCTTTTTAAAACAATAATTTATTTAATTCATGATATATAAGGAGCTTTAAAAGTATCAAAAGATGTGGCAGATAATTTTAGAATACCTCATATATCCCGACTACCAGAATAAGTAATTGAATAAAAAATCATCGTGAAGGATGGGCGATAACGGTATATACTAACCAAAAAAATAACAAAAAGGAATGCACACAATACTCACGATAAACAAGTTAAAAATCCATGATAAAAAATACATAAATAATCACTTTATGTAGAAAAATATTTTAACTGTTAATTGCCATAGCCAATGCTAAAAGTTAAGCGTTAACTTTTAAAAATCTTGGACACAGTAAATAAATAATAAGATAAGGATTATTTAATTCATTGAACGATAATTAATTGTAAAAGGATAAGCGAAAACACATAAAAGAGGTTACATATAATATTAATAACCCCAAAGAACAGAATTCGCATAGTTATCTCACTGATGCACTCAGAGACATTTAAAGATTACTTAAACTATTCCTTAGTAACGATTTTGTACCAAAAACAGTTGCTAAGAACTAAGTTACGTAATCATCAAATGAGTCTGAGTATGGCGGTTAGATGTTTATCAGTTTTTAATATACCTACAACGTCGATCAGATTAGTTAGCTCTAACTAAATATAAGGTGTTCTAAAATTATCTGCCACGCCTTTAATGGGAGGTAGTGTTGTGTTTGAAGATTACAATAGTAAATATAAATTATTGACTATGAGTTTTTTTTCATACAAAAAGTCAACGTATGAGTTTCTTATGAAAAGCTTTTATCTTTCAGTGTTTCTGTCGCGTTGTCAATGAAAACAATTGCTATCAATTGTTGAAGCGACGCATAGTGCGTATATGTGAACCACTTTATACAGAGTAGAGTCAATATTATTTAACTTTTTTAGGTTCTCAAATTGGATTAACTAGTCCGAGGTACGAAATTCGCTATTGTAATCTTCAAACACAACACTACCTCCCGTTAAAGCCGTCGCAGATAATTTTAGAACACCTTACATCAGAAAATATAATAAATATCAAAGTACCAATCGTAAACTAAGCACACCAAAGTATACCAGGCATCGATGAGCACAGAGACGATCCTAAAGACAAAGATTAAGTCATTCATGTGTCTACAATTATAGCCGCAGACTCTTCTAATATTAGGTTAATACGGCTTAAAATCCTTTGCATACATTTATAGGAAAAGATGAAAATGCGACTCAAAATACGATAAATTGGTTCATTATCATATTCAAGATTATTAAGCTAATGAATGACCATACTAAAGTAAGTCTTACTGAATTTAATGATGTATTTGCGATGGTGATAACGATGGTTTAAATTGGTGCTTAAAAGTTCTGTTAGAGTCAAATCTGCAATATACTATAATTACATTATATGAAAACCAATTGTTATCTAAAAGCGTAAATTCGTATGGAAAAAAATGCGTAAGAAAATCTACAATGAGAAAAGAAATATTGTAAAGCAATACGATAGTAGAAACCGTAGAAAAAAAGGTTTTTCTATCGGTAACTCCACGATACAGTCGATTACCATGATGTTATGTCTGCAATTTGCCCATACACAACCTCGCGACCAACTCGATGGGGAAGCCGACCGGTTGAATGTACATTGATAACTCGTCGACCAGAATCTTGAATTTCGTCGAAAAATCATTTAAAGCTTCCACCCTGAAGTCGTCGTTCCATGCTACTATGGCTGCTGTGAAAAAAGTAAAAGGTTGCTTATAGGCACACGTGCTCCATCGTAGGCCGCATCATCACTTACCATCAGGCGAGATAGCGGCCAAACGTCGCAACGTCAAATGTAAAAAAGTTACTAATTTTGAGACTATCTCATTTGAGAATATCTCAAAGTTAGTAAAAATAATCTATAAGTCTCCTATACATCTATACCTATATAACGATATGTAATTCAGTACAAAAATCTATCGGTAGTAAGAAATAAGGCTCAACAACTACTATTGGTGGGCTACGGTGCTATTTGGTGTAGCTGGACGCCTCACGGTTGCTTCAGGGTTACTGCTTCGGGCACCTGAGAGCTGTCTCATCAGTCGTATGCATACCTAAAGACGCTAAGGTTTATTTAGGCTAACGTCGAATACTCAGACTAATCGGCTCAAAAGGAGATGGCGGGACGAACTTAACACGTACGACAAGGATTGGCCGCAGAAAGCTCTGAACAGAGAGGAGTGGAAGGAAGGTAGGGAGGCCTTTGCCCTGTAGTGGGACGAACACGGCTAAAAATAAATAATGTCGCATTCAGCTCTATCTTTGATCTCGTTCTTTTTAATATATTGAAACTACACATTATAAGACAGACGTTTTAAGACATAGAATTTATAATAAACTTACATGCTATTGCGAAGTATGATAGTGCCCACAGCCAAAATGGCATCGTGGGTACTCCCGATTACCAATACTCTGTAGAGAAAGAAAATAAAATAAATAATTAAATCAAACCCACTAGTCTGACCGCTTTTTTTGAGGGTAGAAAATCATCCAATGACTTCTCCCGCCTTGGGTGAGGCGGAAGGGAGTGTCAGACTTTTACTGACTAAAAACTACCCCGTTCAATTAAAAACGTTATCAACGTAAAATCATCCAATGACCTCACCCTTGTGTTCACCCAGGGTGGGAGAAGTCATTGGATGATTTCCCCCCTCAAAAAGCGATTTCTAACTTACCGGGCTAAGATTCCTACGAAGATTACGATGGCTCATTTTGCATTTCTTACTATTTCTTTTTGCATAAAAGGGTATAATAGTATTTTTGGTTCCTCATTATTTTCACATTTTTGACACTAAATGACAAATCGTATGTCAGATTAATAAATTATCAAATTATGGTTTATGGAACAAATCTATGGAGGTCTTTCGTTTGAGGTTTCATTGTATATGTAATTATTATTTTATAGTTTTGTAGCACTGTCTATAATGCTTTTGGGGGGAAAGTGATATTAGATAGAAAACTAGTATTATTTTCAAAAATAATTTGGACTGTGTTAATAAGGATTTTTTTGCTAAATCACATTGAACACCAAAAATAATAGGAAACATTGGAAAAACTGAAGTAAAAAAACCACGAATTTTAACACCCAATTAAATATTTTCTTCAATAAAAAATGAATCACTGATCCCGAAAATTCTAATCAGAATACGTGGAGCAATCACCTGTCCTAATCTGGGCGAAGAAAAATAAACAAATAAAAGAACAATGTACATATTTACTTATACCTAAGTAAATAAGGCTGTGTAATATTTCACTCGGTTTCATCAGCTACATAGTTTTTTTTATTTACCTTTCTTTAGTTCAAACATTAGATAGGAGATTTCATTTTATTCCATGATGTATTGATTTGTTAAACAAACAGTTTCTTTGGTTTAATTCAGAATGAGCTTCCTCGGACTATTTAGTTCGTGAACCAACTTTGTCGGTCACAGTCGAATGCGTAACGTCAGACGCGAAAATTTAATTCAAATTATTGCTCGTAAAATGAATCGATAACTTTTTTTTTGTATAAAAAACCAATAGATTTTTTTGGTTTTTTGTGTGTATATTATTTATTATATTTTGTAAAAATTGTGATGTAGATTAATTTTAATACTTAAGCGAGTTTTAATTACTTTGTAAGATTGTGGCGTTTTAAATTATTGTAATTTTTACGTGATAATTTATTTTGTATTTCGGTTATTTAAATTTATTAAAAATGAAGAAATATTTCTACTTTTTCGAAGAGGGAAGCAAAATCAACCAGATTATATGTGCTGTACTGGGTAAGTTATTTATTTCATATTTTTTTAATATTTTAAAGTTCCTCAACTTGATTGCCTCGTTGGCTAAGTGGTTGCAAATGTAACTGCCAGGCTCGGAGGTCTCGGGTTCGATTCCTGGGTCGGTCAAAGAATTGCTGGGCTTTTTTCGGTTTTTCGAAAATTTCTCAGTAGTGGCATATATTCTGAAAATGGTATATGGCAATAGGCTCACCATCTATTTCATGGGACTTGCATCATAATTTGCATTTTTTCCTGAATTTTCTTTGCTATAAACCTCTCGGGGCCGAGACCTTCCCAACGAATACATAACCGTGGAAATCGGTTCGTGCGTTTTGGTTTTTAAAAAACGTTGCCCCACACTAGGATTTTCTCCTGTATCGTGGATACGTTTACAAACATACAAGTTCACATACATATGACACCCAGACCCGAAACAACAATTTGTGCATCACACAAAGAGTTGCTCCGTGTGGGAATCGAACCCGCTACCACCGCACCAACCGTGCAGTCAAGTTATAGCGACAGGAAGGAAAACCTGACTTATTTTTATATAATAGATGACTACAGGTATTAGACTGTACCTGTGTAGATCTGTAATGTCTTTCTACCCTTTTTGGAGTAAAAAGTTGTGACTTGTAGTAACTAACTTTATCCTTTTTATTGTAGTAAACTTGCCAGTCTTCGCGTATGGAGCTAGCATAGGATGGATGTCTCCGATGTCATTGCTACTTCAGTCCAAAGACTCACCCAGGGAAATACCATTGACTGATTATGAGGTAAGTAATACGAGTATTGCTATATCGTCAGGGTATGAGGTGTTATATTTACTGTGGAGTATCGATATTCGCAAGGTGGCTGGTAGTGGTTGGATGCGTAGAGCTGAAGATCGAGCTCAGTGGCGTGCCATTGGAGAGGCCTATGTCCAGCAGTGGACAAAAACAGGCTGATGATGATGATGATGATGATGATATTATTAATATGGTGTTGAGACCGTAGTTCTAAGGACACTTCTTCAGAATTTTTCATTACTATAGTGTTACTATGTTAAAGATGCTTTTCTTTTTATGGAATTGTGTGGAAGAAAAGTGTGGAAGAGCCATGCTTGAGTGAGGTTACTGGAGGCAATTGGGCCTTCTAACAGATTAAAAAGGGGGTAATTGTACACCTCTTCACAATCTTCCCGATCTCTGATTCCCCAACAACCCTTAAATTTCTAACCCCCAAAAAGCGGGCAACGCATTTGTAACGCGTCAGGTGTTTCGAGTGTGTATGACCGGCGGCGAATGCTTACCATCGGGTGGGCCGTCCGCTCGTTTACCGGCTTATCCCTTAAGTTAGAGATTCTGGACTGGATTAAGAAGTTCTGGACCAACTTATTAATTAATATTAATACTTACTTAATTTACAGGTATCCTGGATGGCATCAGTGCCATATCTAGTTTGTATACAGGCTGATTACTTAATGGCTATACTTAGTGACAAGTTAGGGAGAAAATTCACGCTGTTCTTCACTTCTGCTACGGCTTTTGTAAGTACTCCATTATATTATTATCATGCCCCTTATTCCTGAAAGTGTAGGCCTGGGTATATCCATAGTGTACCTTTGGTTTTACAATTATATTCAGTTGCTAGTTACAAACGGCCTTAATCGTGCGAAACTGTAAGGGTGCTTTTCCACAAGAGATGTGTTATGTAGCTATGCTACGAAGATGTAATAGCTAAGCTGTGAAACTATGTGCCCGTTTCCACTGATACTAAGCTATGTAACTGTGCGAGGCAGATGCGCAGCTGCTTAAGCAAGAGTTAAAATACTTATGATAGTTCGCACGTTTGTAATGGCCCAAACCATAATATGTTGATCTATTCTATTGTTTAGTTACCATCAATTAAAATGTATCATTGTTATTTTAGGAATGAAAAAAAGGTTTTTTTAACTAATAATTAAAAAAATAACGGAATTTAATGTTGTATACCTAAATTTTCAGCTGGCCTGGACAATAAAACTGTCATCCATGGAAGTATGGGCGTTCATCTTAGCGAGAGCATTATTTGGTATCACCATGGCTGGAGCCTACGTTACTTGCCCGTTGTATACTAAGGAGATCAGCTCAGCAAATGTCAGAGGGACTCTCGGTACTTTGGTATGTATATCTTTATTAAGATACTTTTGAGAAAAGTTTACCTTTTCATGTTAGTTTTTTTCTGATTATGGTTAAACTAATGTCTATAATACGGCGATGGGCAGCCTACACACAAAAAATGCTTGCAACTTGCTTAGAAGTAATGAAAACTATCCACGAAGCGGTAACGACGCGTCTTGGTCGGTAGGCCTTAGTGATCGTGAATACCTTTGGTTCGGTGGTAGGGGAGCAAGAACAGAAGCAAAGTAGAATATACTAGTAGAATACATAGTAGCAGAATACACCAACCCAACTATTTCCATGGGTGTGTAAGAGTCAGTAAATTTAAAGACTCACATTAGGCGCAGATGGAAGGCCTGCTAGCTTGGAAAGTTTGGAAATTAGAAGAGTGCTATAGTCCAGCATTATAATGCCACTGGCTTTTGATGATTTTAAGGCTCTTGTCTTCTTTTCCAGGTAATATTGTTCCATACGACGGGCAATCTCTTCTCCTACATTATAGGAGACATACTGAGCTATAGGACTATCCTATGGATCTGTCTGATGCTTCCAACCCTTCACTTGATCCTCTTCATGATGATGCCTGAATCGCCTTCGTACTTAATCAAGAAAGGAAAGACTGATGTAAGTTGAACTTTATTGTGTTAAAGATAAATATCAAAATCGTTTGTGATATATTGGACAATCAGATTCGAAATAATTTTAATATCGCTTTACAGGAAGCTATCAGAGCGATGGCGTGGCTCAGATGTAGACAAGAGGACGACCCAAAGGTGATAAGTGAAGTGAATCAAATCAAGAAGGAACAAATGAAAGATGAAGACAACAATGGATTCATTTTAAAAGCTATAAGTAAGTTATTTTTATTTATATTGTTTTGTTACCATTCCTACTCTCCCCACGGGTGGAGTGTCTTCTTAGGAAACACACGTTTGATAAAGAGCGGCCGGTAGCATTTTCGTCGATCTTTGGTAGATTGGACCTACCACCTGCCAAGCGTTAGTGTAGGCAAACACTATTAGGCAAAGGAAGCCCATTTGTCCAGAAGTAAACCATCATGAGCTGTTAATGTTTTGATGATGAAAATACATTGCCAACAATGAGATTATGTGTTCGGACCTTAAGTAGTTCTAATGAAACTTATTAGTCATGGGCGATGTCTACAAATTTAATATCGCATTTTTTTTGTTTTGATGACGCAAAGAAACCTTTAAAAGGCACCAAGCTTTCTGGGGATAAAGTACTAAAAAGTGGGGGATTCTTACTTATACTAAAACCACCCCAGTGGCAACATCATGGCATATATTACATCTATCTAAAATAAAACCTATAGCGGACGTTGGGTGTTATAATAATCATTTCATAAAACTACTTTCTTTTTATTTTCAGTGGAAGACAAAATACTCCTAAGGGCGTTCATAATAGCTGTAGTACTATCTTTGGCTAGAGAAGTATGTGGTTCGATACCAGTGCTGAACTTCGCTGGAGAGATCTTCTCCATGTCTTCTGATGGATCTGGCTTAATACTGACTCCTAACCAACAAGCCATGGCTCTTGGAGTGGTGCAAGTCCTTGGAGCAATGTTGGCTTCATACCCAGTTGAAAAGGCTGGGAGAAAGGTAAAGTATTTTTATTTATACTGGAAGATAATTAATTCAATGGTTTAACTTGTAGATTAAAAATACTATCAGTTACAGTTACCTCAATTAGCATTTCTACATTGTGCATCTTTATTTATTTATTAAAAGTATACCAACTTCAAACAACAGCTTCTCTATAAAGGGTATATAATTACAATAAATACATATTGATCAGTTTTGGGATTATACAGTCGCCAAATACAGGTTACCCAACAATTTTGAACAATCATCTTCACGATTCTTATTTTGTCCACAGCCACTCTTCATAGCAACAGCTCTAGTATCTGGCTTGAGTATGTGTGCCCTTGCCTCCTGGTTTGTGGCTCGAGAGTACCAGGTCTTCGCTCCAGCCTGGATACCAGTCGTCACTCTCTGTTTGTGCATCTTCTGTGACGCCCTTGGCTTGCAACCAGTGTCCGTTATTGTTACTGGGGAGATATTCTCTTTCAAAGTAAGTATCTAGACTAAATAATTCTTGGTTTTTGTTTTTCAAATATACAAGTTCACGTACACATGACACTCAGACCTAAAACCATAATTTGTGGATCACAAAGAGTGTCTTCTATAAATGTATATACTACATTTTTGTTACAAAAGACTATTTAAGTCGTTTCGAATGTCCAATTCACCTCAATAATCTCAAACTTGATTTAAAATCTCTTGTCTTGTCTAACAACAATAGCTTACTCATACACCATTTCATTTTTCTAGTACCGAGGCTCAGTAATGGCAATCACAATGTCAGCAGCATCAGTAGCCGGCTTCCTACAAACACTATTCTTCAAGCCACTAGTCAATATCGTAGGTGGACCGCACGTAGCATTCTACTTCTTCGGAGCAGTTTGCCTGGTAACAACTATCTACGTAGTCATCTGGGTACCAGAAACTAAGCAAAGATATTTGGAAGAGATTTATGAAGACTTAAAGACGAAGAAAGAGAAGGAAATGGATAGAAAGGAGGCAATGGCCATTGAAGAAGGAAAAATGGGAGCTTAAGAAACTATTAATACTAAGACAAGAGTTATTTGCAATAAACTTTTATAATATAATTTATCTTTTGGTTTGATTTCAACTAATAGGGTTAATTCTTCTCCTCTAACAACATCTTATGATTTGTTTCGTTGCAGGATCCAAGACAGTCATTCATTTCTCTAGGACGCGCCGGACTTCAGTGTTCCGGTGTTTTCATGTTTGTATCTACTGTAGATCCTGGCTTACAGGAGTTGCAGCGGTAGGGGAGGTTGTGGCGAGCTTGTCCCAAAAAAACACTAATAGGGTTATTTCTTCTATACTATTATGATTCTTGCCGTAATGTGTCTCTCTGCCTACCTCTTCGGGGATAAAATTCCTTCCCTACCCTTCGTTTAACTTCTCACACAATTATTTTCAACTGCATTTTTCTCATCTTTATTATTCCTTTCAATTTCAAGACCATAGCTTTGAGATCAGCTGCCTGAACATGAGCTGCCTCGTTGGTCGAGTTGTCGTAGGCGCAACTGCCGAACAAGGGCTCTCGGGTTCGATTCCCGGGTCGAGTAAAGAATTGCTGAGCTTTTTTCTCCTTTTCGTAAATTTCTCAGTAGTAGCACGGAGCCTGGAATTGTGTGAAACAATCACAAATGGTGAAAAGTGGGTGTACATTGTATAGCGGCATGACGTGCCGTAATGTGCACCTCTGCCTACCCCTTCGGGGATAAAAGGCGTGACGTTGTGTGTGTGTGAGCTTTGAAATCACGCTCGTTAATGTGTCCCAAACGCTCATGCCACATGTCAATTGGCTTTTTCACCATTTGTACATTATTGGAATATTACTAACCCAATTTGACATGGTATAAGTTCCCGACACGGTCTGCCCTTATATGAACCTTTTTGTTCTTATCAGTCACGACGGTATCTTGCTTTGTAAAATGAACTTCAAATCCATGATCAGTCATTTTCGATACTGATAAAAGACTAGTACGTAAATCTGGCGCATAAAACACTTTTTGAATGTCTACTAGGCGTGTTTTACAACCGTTATCAACCGAAATACTGACTTGTCCCATACCGGTTATTTATTTGTGTACTCTCATGGTTTGCTAAGTTTAGTTCATTGTCCAGACGCGTAAATCCTTTTATCATGTGCTTGTCGTTGCACATATTATGTCCAGTGCATCCACTATCGACACACCAAACAGAATTACTTTGTTCACTAATGTGAGCCTCTTCCGTCATGCTAAACATCGTCGTATATCCTTGCCGCTCAGAACTACTGCGTTCTGCTTGCAGCCATAATGGTGTATTAAAGTTGACACAATTAATAATTCATTGATTGTTTATAGTCTTCTGGGTCCATAACCTATATTAATAGGTTTAGGTGACACAATATTATTTATTTAGATAATTGTACACAACAGTTTATATGCGGCTAACGTCGCCGGTTGTAACTTTGCAACACTCACACACATACACCGACTTAACACCCATACAATACATCTGTATGCGCAGACACAAGCTCACAGATCTTCGTACACCTTAATAAAGGTCAAATAAACCCTGTTTGCAATATTTCAAGAAACAGCGATAAAGCTAAGGTTCTTCGTGATTGCAGCCTTATTATATGGGATGAGTGCACAATGGCAAACAAAAAAGCAGTTGAAGCAGTAGACAGAACGTTGCGTGATATCAAACAAAATAACCAACCTATGGGTGGCATTACTGTACTTTTTTGTGGCGATTTTCGTCAGACTCTCCCTGTAATACCACGCGGAACAAGGGCTGATGAAGTTAGAGCCTGTCTAAAGAGTTCTCATCTGTGACATTACATTATCCCTTTGCATTTGACTTTAAATATGCGAGCGCAAATCGGAGGCAATCAAAATGCTCAAGAGTTTTCAGAGTTATTACTGGAGATCGGTAACGGTGTGTATCCGCAAGAACAAGGAAAATTTGTTCTCAATGAAAACTTATGCAGCAAAGTTTTATCAGTACGAGACCTCATTTTTCAAAGATGTATGGAAACCCAACGCAAATACTAATCTGCGAAAATTCCTGGCTTTGCGAAAGAGCAATTTTGACTCCACGAAACGACCAAGCAGCAGCAATAAACGCTGAAATTTTGAGTTTAGTTTCGGGGGATAATGTAGAGTATATCTCTATTAACAGAGTTATAGAAGAAGGAGAATCTACCAGCTACCCGGTAGAATTTTTAGAATCTCTTAGTGCTCCTGGACTACCAGCTCACAAAATAAAATTAAAAATCGGCGTACCCATATGCTCCTTAGAAATTTAAGCCCACCAAAACTTTGCAACGGTACTAAATTAAAAGTAACAAATTTACAACGAAATCTGATAGAAGCAGAAATTTTAACAGGGTGCGGAAACGGTGATAGTGTTTTTATTCCTCGGATTCCTCTTATTCCAAACAATTTTCCGTTTAGTTTTAAACGAATTCAGTTTCCAGTGAGCCTATGTTTCGCCATGACAATTAATAAAGCTCAAGGTCAGACTCTAAAAGTTGTGGGTGTAGATCTAAGTATCAGCTGTTTTTCGCACGGTCAATTGTATGTGGCTCTGTCCCGTGTTAGCAATCCTAGCAGCCTGTATGCTTTCACCCCCGATGGCCATACGTCTAATATTGTATATAGAGAAGCATTACAGTAAAGTAGGTTTTTAGCTACCCAAAATGACTGTGATTATGATCCAAAATAAAAATAAGTATACATATATTAAAAAAATACGCTGCTCATAGTCACTATTCCACGCGAACGAAGTCGCGGGCACAGCTAGTATATTATTATATGCGATAGTAACGCCACCTGTTAAGTTTTGGTTGAACTTTTTTGTCAAGCTGTCAGACGGCGCCACTTCAATCTTCCTACACTCTCATTACAGGATTTTCCGAATTCAACAGTGAGGCTTAATCTAGTGTACAAAATAAACTTAAAGAACTAAAAGAAATTATACACAAAAAAGGAGAAAAAGAAACGCAAAACACAATCATAATAAAGAAACTTTTCCCCAACATATGTATGAATTACCTTACATAAAAACATATACAATAACAACAAGAATATCTTAATTCAGATCATGAGGTAGTCGACATGTGGGATGTCTTGTCGTATGTATCTGCCAATGGCCTCATAGCCAAAAGCCTCCACCAACAACTGAGTAGGCTAACGTTAGACGGATGGATCAAGGGCCTGATGCAGAAGGCACTCCTCGAAACGGCACGTATTGTGAAGAGGTTTCTGGCTTTGGAGCCCTAACCACCGGAAGCTTGGTGGCTCCATGCTCCCGCTACTATACGTCGGCTCCTATTTTTATATTTTTAAATATTATTTTATTTTGTATTTTGTAAGTAGTATTTAAAAATGTAATTTTAGAAGATTTTAAATAAATATATCAACAACAATAACATACTACAACTAACTTAAAATAACATAAAATAAACTAAGTAGGTACATACCTATGGAAGTATTCACCATCGTAACTTAAAATAAACAAATACTTTTGTGAATTCACTCGAAGGAGCTGTAAATATATACGACTGTAAATGATCCCGAAATTTCTAATTAGAATACGTGGACCAATCACCTATATCTACTAATCTGGGCAAAGAAAAGTAAGTACACAAATAAAAGAACAATGTAAATATTTACTTACATTATACCTAAGTAAATAAGGCCATAATATTTCACTCGGTTTCATCAGCTATACACGGTGTAACAAAAAGGGGGCAATACATATCAAGTGCACGGTTTCTAGATAACATAACAAACGATACGGGAAGGGTTTTTTAAACTCACGTTTTCATGGAACGAAGTTTTGAATTTTTCCAATATTTTTATTTTTTTTATTTTTCATGCGAATTAAAATTAGGTAGATAGGCGATCAGATTTACAGAAAAAATGTTTCGTAATTAGCGAGTGACCCCTGTAGTGTGGTGACACGTCTGTTAATTTATAAAATCAAGAACCATGAGACACCAAGTATTTGGTACCAATTTTTTTAAACGTATTTTAAGTTGAAACTTAGTGTAGAGATTCTATTCAACCTGTAATCTTCAGTGCTTCTTGATGTACATGGGTATTTTGTTACACGCTGTATATTTTTTTATTTATCTTACTTTCGTTCAAACATTTGATACAAGATTTCATTTAATTCCATGATGTATTGATTTGCTAAGCAAACAGTTCCTTGTTTTAACTCTCAATGAGCTTCCTCGGACTATTTAGTTCGCGAACCTGTCTTGTCGATAACAGACGAATGCGTAACGTCGGACGCGAAAATTCAATTCACATAATTATATTTCTGTTTCGAAAATGAGTCGAAAATAGTTTTCTTTTTGTTTAAAAAAAAAACCAAAAGTGTTGGTATTTTTTTGTATATTATATTTTATTTAATTTTTTTAATAAATTGAGAGTTTAAATGAATTTGTAAAAGTGTTGCATTTATAATTAAAATTTGTACGTGATAGTTTTATTTTTTATATTTCTGTTATTAAAATTTAGAAAAAATGAAGAAGTATTTCTACTTTTTCGACGAGGGAAGCAAAATCAACCAGATTATATGTGCTGTACTGGGTGAGTTATTTGTTTCATATTTTTAAGTATTTTTAATTCCTATTTTTTATCTGATGTTTAGAGAGATTTATAAAAGTTTTGAGTATAAAATTTGAGACGATTATTGTAAAACTATTACTTTCTATTATTAAGTATACATTTGTAAATAGTACATTATTTTTATTTTTTGGTATTATTTATTTATTTTTTCTAGTTTAGTTGTTAATATTATTATGTCGTAGTATATTGAACGTTCTTATAATAAAAGACTTTCTTTTATTATAAGAACGTTCAATATACTACGGCATTTAAAAATAAACAATCAAATATCTTAGTATATTGAATTATTTTTTCTATACTAATTGAAAAACAAACTACGTTTTAATATCTTTATAAAGTTGGTGACAATTTTATTCTATGTAAAAACACATATATTTCTTTGTACGTTTTACAACACATTTTTTTTTCTTCTCGTATAATAATATATTTTAATTTATTTCGTTACGGGATCTAAGACAGTCATTCATATCCCCAGGACGTGCGTCCTAGGGATATGAATGACTGTCTTAGATTAGGGTTTTCATGGTTGTATCTATTGTAAATCCTGGCTTACAGGAGTTACAGCAGTTAAGGGATTATGACCGGCTTGTCCCATTTAAAAGAAAACACTAATTTAACTTAATATTTCGTACCACATAATTTTCAGACAACGCTTACAAACCTATATTTATATTCCAATCTGGCCAAGTTCACTATCTTTAGGGTCAGACTAAATCAATGAAAACCTATAATCACAATCTGTAGCCTCATTCAAAAACCTACTCTATTAATATTTACTTACAGTTAATTATTCAATGATACACTGTTCTGTATAGTCTTGCATTGATATTGAACTCAATCAATGGTGTACTTTCTACATTGCATTAAAGATTCACAATGAGCATCTTGTTTAGCGAGTCACATCGAGAGTTCAATTACCTTGGGTCTTAACAGTCTTATCAGATTTTTCTCTCCTTTAGATAGACTATAGTAGACTAAATGGGACTTATAATATAGGTAACTGATGAATGTCTGGTGAATCTGCAAGGGTATCCCGGATCGTAGTCACACCGTGGTGGTTTTAACTAGTAAGAATCCCACACGCGCCCGTCTCCATGATGTGGGAAGTCCATGAGGATTTACATAGCGTTACAAAAAAAGACTAGTAGAAAATGCCAACGGCATTAAGCCCACCTTATGAACACATTTATGTGCATAAAAAGTTCAGTAAATAAAAAAAGAAAAAGATATTCATCTTTTTTCCTTTTTTATACACGGTGTTACGCTGTAGTTGTGTAGAATTGCAGTGTCTTTCTACCCTTTAAAAGTAATAGGTTGTGATTTCTTGTAGCTCAATGAAACACCTACATTCAGTTCATTACCCTTTACTTTTTGAAGTAAACTTGCCAGTCTTCGCGTACGGAGCCAGCATAGGATGGATGTCTCCGATGTCATTGCTACTTCAGTCCAAAGACTCACCCAGGGATGTACCATTGACTGATTATGAGGTAAGTAATTGCTTGCAATTACAATGTATATAGTTTTTTTGTGTAATGGTGAGGTAGGAAAAGTGTGAAGGAGCCCTGCTTCGGTAAGAATGGGCCAGTTCCACCGGAGTGATACCACAGAAAACCGATATGAAACAACGCTTGCGTTGTGTAAGTGTGGTTACCGGAGGCAATTGCTGTTTCGAGTGTCCATGGGCGGCGGCGATTGCTTACCATTGGGTGATCCGTTCGCTCGTTTACCAACATATCCATTAAAAAAGTTATACCGTAGAAGATTCTGGACCTACCTATGAATTATTATTAATACTTAATTACTTTACAGGTATCCTGGATGGCATCAGTGCCATATCTAGTTTGTATACAGGCTGATTACTTAATGGCTATACTTAGTGACAAGTTAGGGAGAAAATTCACGCTGTTCTTCACATCTGCTACGTCTTTTGTGAGTACTCCATTATATTATCACATCAGAAAGCTCAAGACAGAGAAAAGGTTGTCTAGCCAGGAGGAGCCTTTACCCGTACAGGGGTAAATACAATGCAACCATATGATAATATAATGAAACCTAATGACGAATGAGAGATCTGATAAAAATAAGTTATGACAGTTCGCACGTTTGTAATGGCCCAACTATATATTGATCTATTCTATTGTTTAATTATGACAATTTTAAAAAAAATATAAAAAATAACTGGTTTTAATTATGTATCCATTTTCAGCTGGCCTGGACGATAAAATTGTCATCCATGGAAGTTTGGGCGTTCATCTTAGCGAGAGCATTATTTGGTATCACCATGGCTGGAGCCTACGTTACTTGCCCATTGTATACTAAGGAGATCAGTTCAGCAAATGTCAGAGGGACTCTCGGTACTTTGGTAAGAACATCTTTATTAAAAAGATTTTGAGAAAAGTCTACGATTGCTTTTTCATGTTTGTTTTCATTTGGGAAAGCTATACTTCAGCACGAAAGGATCGGCTTGACCCTAGAGTAATACCTATGACCTCACAGAAAATCGTAACGTCAGATAACGCTCTGTGTGTTCGTTGTGTCCCTGGGTGGCAGCGATTGCTTACCTTATGAGGTGATAAGTCTGCTCATTTACCGTCTCCCCAAAAGGGCCATAGTCCAGGGGCCTTAGTCAGCATTATAATGTCACTGACTTAATCCTGTTGTATTTCGGGTTTCCAGGTAATATTGTTTCATACGACGGGCAATCTCTTCTCCTACATTATAGGAGACATACTGAGCTACAGGACCATCCTATGGATCTGTCTGATGCTTCCAACCCTTCACTTGATCCTCTTCATAATGATGCCTGAATCGCCTTCGTACTTAATCAAGAAAGGAAAGACTGATGTAAGTTGAACTTTATTATATTAGAAAGAAATATCAAAATTCTTTGTAAAGTAAGGTGAAGTTGGAAAAATCTCATCTATATTAATGATGAGCCTAATCGCCATATACTAGGCACAATTACAAACACCGCCAGGTCGCACAAGTTAGAATTTATATTGTATTAAAAATTTTTATCAAAATCGTTTGTAATGTTATTAAAAATAGATAAAACTCGTATACTGAACTGGTATGTCAGAATTGGCATCATCAATTAGGACAGGTTTGATAAAATTTACATAATACAATATACCATTAAATCATTTATGATAAAACGTAATATTAAGACACAATCTAGAACTTTGTGACCTTGAACTATTAGTTCGTTGTAATATATTTTTTTTTTTCTCAAATGATTATTCTCGTCCTGCAAGATCGTAGTTGTTTGTAAGATCACGTATAGCCGTCAGTATATGACAACTTTTGTTTGTAATTCATGCCTTCGCTTTTATAGCGTATTCTATGCCCAAATAAGTGCGGGAGAACCATGCTTCAGCACAAACGAACCAGCTCGTTTGGAGTGATACCACGGCCTCATAGACAACCGACTTCAACAACGCTTGCGTTGTATTTCGTTGTGTGAGTGAGGCCATTAGATGCCCAATTAATCCCCCGATGTTCCTAATTCCCGATTCCTTCATCATCATCATCATCAGCCTATAGCAGTCCACTGCTGGACATAGGCCTCCCCAATTGTTCGCCACTTTGCTCTATCACTAGCGATAAATATAATAATAAATAAATATAAATATCCGATTCCTTAACAACCCTTATTCCTAACCCCCAAAAAGCCAGCAATGCAACTATAACGCATCTGGTGTTTCCAGTGTCCTTACCATCACGGCGGCGATGCTTTACCATCAGGTGATTCGTTTGCTCGTTTACCGGCTCATACCAAAAAATGGATAGGGGAAGGTGACTTTGTTTCATACTCGTCATTACTTCCACGTGAACATATGTATACAAACAAACGTCAATTTATTAGTCCCCTTGCTTAACAATACTGCAGCATATTGACAGAATATAAACGTGTAGTATTTGACATAGATAACATTGCTACTATCTCCCAAATATTATCATTTGCTGTGGAGTTGTGTTTAAACATGAAAATCTTGTTTAATGAGAGATAGCAGACGTGTAATAATTATTGTTCTAGTATCGTTACGTGTGGTTAATCTCTGAAGAGGTTGACAATATTCTACTGTCAAATATCTGAGAAACAGTCCAAGACCTATGTATGTTCACACAGTAAGTGTGGGAGAGCCATGCTTCGGCACAAATGGACCGACTTGACCGGAGTGGCCTCTCAGTAAACCGACGTGAAACAATGGTTGCGCTTTGTTTCGTTGTGTGAGTGAGGTTGTCGGTAACCTTGAGTCTTTAATCTTGGCAAGATTGCCCAATTCGCCCTTAAATTCCCCAACAACCCCTAAATTTCTAAACCTCAAAAGGCCGGCAACGCGTTTGTAAAGCCTCTAGTGTTTTCGGTGACACATCAGTTAACCCTTATAGGCTGTTAATTTGATGTGCTACGTAGTTTTCACTGGCTGGAGATTGAAGGGAAATTATAATAATACTGTACAGGCAGATTGAAAATAATTTTAGTATCACTTTGCAGGAAGCTATCAGAGCAATGGCGTGGCTCAGATGTAGACAAGAGGATGACCCACAGGTGATAAGTGAAGTGAATCAAATCAAGAAGGAACAAATGAAAGATGAAGAAAACAATGGATTCATTTTAAAAGCTATACGTAAGTTATTTTTAAATTATATTGTTTTGTTACCAGTCCTGCTCTTCCCATGGATCTTGTGTCACTTTGGGAATAAAATAACATGTGCTAATGAAGATGTCTTCAAAATTATGCTATTAATCATGGCCAATGTCTTCAAAAATATAATATCGCATAAACTTTTCTTTTTATTAGGGGGGGGGGGATCTCAGAAAGCGTCTAGTTTTCTGGGAAAAATAGACTGGGGAGTGTGGGATTTTTACCTCTAAAACCAGTGGCCACACAGACCTGCCCCGGAGCAATATCACAATAATTGTTGATAGTGATGTAGAGTTGTAACATTATGATATTTTATGTTACATCTTCTACTGCAAGGAAGAAAAAATACTCAATACTCAATTCTTTATTGCATTCCACAATGTAGGCTTAGGTGGTAAACATTTGGTAGGTAACAATAGTGGACCCTGTCGGGCACAGCAAAAGATAATAAAATATATAAAAATAATATCTATTCTATATTTTGTTTTGGTACGCTCAAGTCTTATTATAACTACGGAAGATTTTACTATGAGACTAAAAATATATCTACGCATAATGAGAAACAATTGAAGCGCACGGTCGTGGGCACTCAATGAGCTTGATTGGAGTCTTTAATAGCGGGAATTACCAAAATAATATCATTGGATGAATCCTAGTAGGACTGATCACTGATGTATGATTGGATGACATTGAAACGAATATTGGTGGCACGCAATGCGTTCAATCATCGGAATGGAGATGGAATTTGAGAAGTTATTAAGATATAAAACTCTTAATTTTAGCTTTACTTTGTATGATTAAAACTTAAACTGCACTTGTGTCATGGTAGCCCAAAAGCGTAAGACACTCGCTTGTGTCAGTGTCAGACTCTTACTGACTAAACTAAAAACCACCCTGTTCCTTCTCCTGCTTTTCGAACCGGAGCCCCGGTAAACCCGCTAGGTAGTCCGCAGCTCCGGATTAGGCATCAGCCCTACTCGGCCCCATCTGTGGTGGTCTGATGGCTCTTTGAGGCGCGCGCTGAACGCGACGCGCCCCACGCTGTCCTTATTACGTGGGTTGTGTATTCTACCTTTTTGACGAACAAAAGAAGTGATGATAATAATTGAGTGTTTTGTTTACAATGCACACGTGGAACATATTTTATTAAGCCTTCTAGTGTAAACGTTGTGTCAAATTGTTTAATTTTTAAACAATACGTGTGTTTGCCGCACCGTGCGAATTTTATTTGCGAATGTTATTTGATAACAGTTTAAAAGATTTTAAAACAATAAATATGCCAAGTTTAGAGTAATAAATTGTTATAGGAATTATGATGTTTTGAAGTAAAATAAAAGATCAGTTTAG
The DNA here is from genome assembly GCF_023101765.2 of Spodoptera frugiperda. Lineage (NCBI taxonomy): Eukaryota > Metazoa > Arthropoda > Insecta > Lepidoptera > Noctuidae > Spodoptera > Spodoptera frugiperda. The sequence continues at coordinate 9,659,653 of NC_064221.1, forward strand.
ACGCCTCAGCTATCGCGGGAGACACTCCAGGCGGGTTGGGGTTCGCGAATTTGCGACACTATAGGGGCAGCTCGCCTCACGCCTCACCCGAGGCGGCAGAAGTAATCAGATGATATTCCCCCGTTAAAAAAAAGACTGATGTATAGACATCATATAGATTATAGATATAACTTAAAACATTGAGGTGCCTCTATGAAACCACAAGGTCGCTAGTATTACGACTCAATGAAGTCCATATTTTAGTTCTATCTTAAATAAAACCTATAGCGGATGTCTTTTAATAATACTACTTTTTTATTTTCAGTGCAAGACAAAATACTCCTAAGGGCGTTCATAATAGCTATGGTACTATCTTTGGCTAGAGAAGTATGTGGCTCGATACCAGTGCTGAACTTCGCTGGGGAGATCTTCTACATGGCTTCTGAAGGATCTGGCATAGTACTGACTCCTAATCAGCAAGCCATGGCTCTTGGAGCCGTTCAAGTCCTTGGAGCAATGTTGGCTTCATACCCAGTTGAAAAGGCTGGAAGAAAGGTAAAGTACTTTTATTTATACTGGAAGATGACTCAACTACACTCGAAAGATACTTAAAATTCTGTCGAGTATTGTGAATCAGAAAATAATACCTATCGTCTTTTTAAAATAATTATCAATCTATCATTTTGGTTGTTTACTACTAGAGAAGGAGATATTTTAATACAATACGTAGGGACATTGTCTAATCTGACAGATAAGTAGAATGAAAGCAAAATAACAGCATCTAATAGAGATCCAATAGAAAATTTTATTTCTTGCATCGATCATATTTACACTGCATTACTTAAAGGCTAAAATTCTGATTCCCATTTACTTTAGCATCAGCATTTCTACATTGTTCACCTTTATTTATATTAAAGTTACACCAACAGCTTTTATGCCTGTATATAAGTCAAGTTTGGGCTTATACAGTTGCCAATTACAGGTTACCCAACAATCGTCTTCACGATTCTTATTTTGTCCACAGGCACTCTTCATAGCTACAGCTCTAGTATCTGGCCTGAGTATGTGTGCCCTGGCCTCCTGGTTTGTGGCTCGAGAGTACCAGGTCTTCACTCCAGCCTGGATACCCCTTGTCACTCTCTGTTTGTGCATCTTCTGCGACGCCCTTGGCTTGCAGCCAGTGTCTGTTATCGTTACTGGAGAGATATTCTCTTTCAAAGTAAGTATCTAAACTAAATTATTCTTTGTTTTTGCGTAGAGATTTTTTAAACATTGCCCTATACTAGATTTTTTTTCTGTGTCGTGGGTGCGTTTACAAACATACAAGTTTATTTACACATGACACCTAGACCCGAAACAACAATTTGTGGATCACACAAAGTTGTGACATGCGGCAATCCAACCCGCTAAGTTGCACGGCAGCAAGCTGCTTAGCTACTGTACTAACCGTGCAGTCATTTCGCTTGATTAATTGATTCGCTTCATTAAAAAACTAGTCTAGATAAGATGAATATATAGAATAAAACTTCCCTAAATTTTGACCATGACGAAAAAAATGTGGCTCATTCTCGTTTTCTTCTACAAAAGGCAACATAAGTGGTTTTGAACGTCCAATTCACCTCGATAATCTCACTCTTAATTTTTAAACCTTTTGTCTACTGCAATATAGACAAAAACTCACTCATTTACCATTTCATTTTTCCAGTACCGAGGCTCAGTAATGGCAATCACAATGTCAGCAGCATCAGTAGCTGCCTTCCTACAAACACTATTCTTCAAGCCACTAGTCAACGCAGTGGGTGGACCTCAGGTAGCATTCTACTTCTTTGGAGCAGTTTGTCTGGTAACAACTATCTACGTAGGCATCTGGGTACCAGAAACTAAGCAAAGAATCTTAGAAGAAATTTATGAAGACTTGAAGACGAAGAAAGAGAAGAAAATGGAAAGAGAGAAGGCACTAGCCATTGAAGAAGGAAAGACGGTTGCTTAAGAAACTATTAATACTAAGACAAGAGTTATTTCCAATAAAATTTTATAATATAATTTATCTTTTGGTTTGATTTCGACTAAAAGGGTTAATTCCTTATACTATTATGATTCTTGCCGTAATGTGTACCTTTGCCTACCTCTTCTGGGATGAAAATTTCGTGACGTTACGTATTTATGAATATATAATAATGAATCTTCTTTACCTGCCCTTCGTTTAGCTTCTCACACAATTTTATTGACAGCATTTCTCTTATCTCTATTATTCCTTTCATTTACTTAAGAGCCTTATCATTAATTTCTCTGTCATATAAACCAATTAAAAATATTGCACAACAACTCAGTATTAATTCTAGTTAATTAATGTATGACAGTTTAAATTATTACACACAAGCTTCTGCGAGCAGCGTCACTGTGGAATAAAAAGTATTCTATCACCCAACTTAGCTCATACCCTATCTGTATACAAAATTACATCAAAATCCGTTTACTAGTTTCAGCGTGATTGACGGATAAACATCCAAACAAAGAAAATTTCACATTAACAATATTAGTGTGCACACTTCACACTAATATTATAAATGTTGGTATAATTAAGGACAAATCATAATTAAATTCCTCAAACAAGTACAATATTAATTAAGTACGGTATAAAAAGTAATTGATTAAAAAATATTCCTTACTTATTCATAAACATACCGCTTGTTATACAAAGTTGATTAGAAAGCTAGAAGCTTTCAAGTTTATTACCTCGTCAATATTTACATTTGCGTCGCCTAGCCCAAAAGTACCATCGTCTTTTACCTTAATAAGGTCTTTGTTTACCATTCCATGAGTACTAAAACGGCCATCAATATCAACATGCAAAATAGAAGACAAAATTACATTAGCAAAGAGTTTTTGAGCATCTTCTCTCCCTTCTACTTTATCAACAGCATTCTATGTATGAGAAAATACAACATCAGTGGTAACAATGTGCAAATTGTCACAATTAAGAACATTGTCGGAACAATATTTGTTACTTGTGCTATGATTGGCTACTACTACGCCACCATGAAGTTTACCATCTTTAAATCTATTGAGTACATTAGTATCTACAATGTTATTTACTTCGAATACTTGTTCAATTTTGTTTCTGTTTGCATCTTTAACTTGTGTTACAGTACTAAAAACGTTCGTTTAGTCTTTATTCTTTACGATATCAACAGGAGTCTATACAAGAGTTCTGATACAAAAAAGTTTAAGAAAGTATCGTGTATCTCAACTGCTTTCCTTTTCTTTTCCTGTTTTGCTTTGACTGTTTTCAAACTATTTTATGATCCCTACTGGACTTTAATGAGAGCATTGTATGTTTCATCTTCAATACTATTAGATTTAGAACTAGTTCATATAAGTATTGTTATTTATATGTTGACTTCTAAAATGAAACTTTGGAACAAAAATACCAAGTCTATTGATTTAGGACATAATAATGATGAAATAGAAATTGATAAGGTGTCGGTGTTAGAAGAGTTGGAGAGAGCAATCATTTCAATGAACGATGCTTGGAATATAATTATGAAGACTTCGGGGTTTAATGTAATTGTTTATTTATTTTTACATTTGTCTCAAGAGATTTGTCCTTTTTACAAGGCCGGCAACGCACCTGTGACTCCTCTGGTGTTGTGGGTTTCCATAGGCGGCTCTGATCGCTTACCATGAGGTGACGCGTCTGCTCGTTTGCCACGTATTCCTTAAAAAAAGATAACTTGCAGTAAGATAAACGTGGTGAAATTGGAAGTCAATTTCAAAACAAGAGAAATTCACACTAGTGTTTTTACGATTAATAAAGAAAACAATCATATGAATTACTTAGAATCAAGTTAGGGATTTTCTATATAAATCTTGCTGTTTCAGATTTTAATTCACTTCATAACCACATTTATCCAAGTTTTGGTATACGTTGGAGTTCTAATAATATGGTCACATGCTGAATTTGTGAGTATAACGATTAACGAATCACATTGAAAATTCATCCTTGTCGCTGTTAAAATAAAACTCACAGTAACTAATATGCTTTTCAATGATTTTCAGAAGGATTTTGATGTTGCTATCAGTCATGTATTTGGTGTACTTCTGTGGGTGACAAAAGTGTTTGCCGTGGAACTGGGATTATGTCTTGCTTGTGAAGCGTTTTATAAAGAACTCTTGAGAGCGCAGGTCATTGTGGTGTTTAAATTGTCTCAGGATTGTAAGTTTTGACATTTACTGAATTTTTATATGATTTACATAATTGCTTGATTGAGATGATTACGAGAGAAAAGTGAAGGTACATTAGTCAATCACTATATAAACTAATATTATCAATGTTAAAGTTTGTTTGTTTAGATATTTGGATGTTTGTCCGTCAATCACGCTGAAATAACTGAACGAATTTCGACTGACTGACTTGGGTGATAGGACTTTTTATCCCTCGAGAACGCGGGCGAAACTACTGATCGAAGCTAGTATTAATATACATATAATTCCAGAATTGGAATTATTAGTGTCCTAATGAAATTGTTGATTAGGTACTTTGTGTTGGTAATAAGAATTTCAAAGGAAAATTGCATCAAGGTCTTTTTTACCACGTTAAAAACTAGACAGACACCAAAGTAAAACATAAAACACAACGAGACGTTAAGAGGGAGCGAGCGATATAGATTGAAGATATACATCTCATAAATGCTATGGTAAATGAATACTACCTACTTACTTTTTCATTACAGTTACTCTAAAAAAGGTATGGAAGAACATACTTCGAATATTGAACCAAGAATTTGATCCCTTGACCGCCTGTGGAATGTTCACTATAGAAACTGCAACTTTGCTGAATTTCTGCAAACTTGTTGCTACGTACACTATTGTCATATTACAATTTGCTTTCCTTTAAAATTTGTATTTTGTTTGCAACAAATACAATACTTACCTTTTATTACTACTTTGTTTTAATTAATGACTGCCTCGTTGGTCGAGTGGTCGCAAGTGCGATTGCCGGAAAAGGGGTCTCGGGATCGATTCCCGGGTTGGGCAAAGTCTTACTAAGCTTTTTCTCAGTGGTAGCACAAGCTCTGAAATTGTTTCCAGTATATGGCAACAGCCTCACCCCCTTTTAATGAAGAAAAAATACTCAGTCTTTGTTTCTAATCTAGGTCATACCCATTACAAATGAATTAATAGAAAACAAGCCATTTGTTGACATCGTTATTTGACGTGACATGTGTAAACTTGGTTACTACGAAATTGTGTCAGTCAAGGTTAAATTAATAGATTAAATGTTATGTTGTATGCTTTAATGTTATCTACTCATGATTATATTATTTATATCCAATGCCTATCTACACCTATGCCCCTTATCCAAGTACCTATCTACCTACTATCTGCCTATATACCTTTTAAAAAAATTTCAATCAGTACCTTTAAATAGTTAGCCTCATAGAAAACTGACGTGAAATAAAGCTTGCGTTATGTTTTGTCGTGTGAGTGAGGTTACTAGAGGTCCAATTACTCCTCTTCCCAATCCCCGATTCCCTTACAACTTTTAAATTCCTAACCTCCTAAAGGTCGGCAACGGGCTTGTAACGCCTCCGGTGCTGACTTATTGACTGTCCTGGGAGCCGGCGATTGCTTACCACCGGATGGTCGGTTTGCTCGTTTACCGGCTTATATTATAAAAAATGGTTAAATATCAAATCAAAGGTACACCTTTAAGAAGAAATAAGTGTTGCATCAACTCGCAATGACATGGTGTAAGAGCGAGAAGAAGAACAAGAGGTAAGAAATAAAATAGTAAACAAAGCATTTGTTGATCGAATCCAAATAGTAAGGTATCATAACAACTATATTATATTTACATTTAATCGAACCATCTACCAAACACGACCTTAATAAAGATTTCCTAATTAAATTCCAATTGTTTTGACAATGATAGGCCGAGACTAATAATTTTAATGGAAATTTACATACATTTGAACAGCTACAGGCTTTTGAAACAAAAGTTTCATTTGAGCCACAGTTCTGTTTGTAAAATGAAGTCTATCAGAGTGAAAAGACGTGTGAATAGACGAGAAATGTATAAGTACTCCGATTGTCTTGACAATTCCGTCGATAAAGATATTCAGCGAATGTTGTTTCCTTTAAACCTCGTCCACAATATTTTTCTTTGCCCCAAGTATCGTATTAAAGACAACTTTATCTTCCCTAACAGTATTAAAATGACTTTCGTCTCATTCCTAGGCACCATTGCTTATATCTCCTTATTCATGTACCGTGCCTACGAACTGCACATCGACAAAGTCATCAGAAAGCATATCAATTTGACATACATTAACGCTGTTTTTGATTTCTTCTTGTACTGTATTGGTTACTCTATTAATTACACCGTCAATGTACTTCACACTAAAAGGAACATCGCTTTTGTCATGAAGATTCAAGATGTTCACAGGTTTTTGTATAAGAAAATTCAGTTCAGGCGTTTTATCTATTGGAATTATATTAGTGTTATTTTGGTCTACAGTTTGAACATTTATGTTGTCACTTATTTTTACATTAGGCTTAAGCTTAATAACTACTATATCATCTGCGGTTTTGCTACCATGTGTTTTGACATCAATATCATTTATGCGATCAGACTCATTAAGTTGCTGAGTGATAAAGTCAAAATTTGGAATATTAAGGCTCAACGCTTGCAAGAGATTGACAAAACTGATATTCATATTTACTGCAAAAGAATGTTTGAAGCTTACGAAAATATCTTGGAGTGTTATGACATCTTCAGAAGTACATACCAACATATTGTAAGTGGCATTATCATCATCATCATCATCATCAGCCTATAGCAGTCCACTGCTGGACATAGGCCTCCCCAATTGTTCGCCACTTTGCTCTATCACTAGCGACTCGCATCCAGCTCCTGCCAGCCATCCTGCGCAGATCGTCACTCCACCTCGCCTGGGGGCGTCCTACACTACGTTTACCGAGACGCGGTCTCCACTCCAGGACTCGCTTACCCCAACGGTTGTCGGTCCTGCGGCTAATATGGCCGGCCCACTGCCACTTCAGCTTGCTGATCCGGTGGGCTATGTCGATCACCTTGGTTCTCTGCCGAATCACTTCGTTTCGAATGCGATTTCGGAGAGAGACACCGAGCATAGCCCTTTCCATAGCCCGCTGAGCGACTTTGAGTTTGTGGACCAGTCTAGCCGTAAGTGTCCACGTTTCGGCACCGTATGTCATTACGGGTAGGACGCACTGGTTAAAGACTTTCGTCTTTAGGCACTGTGGGATTGACGATGAGAAGACTCGACGGAGTTTTCCGAAAGCTGCCCAACCCAACTGAATTCTCCTATTCACCTCATCCTCAAAGTTGTTTCTACCTAACTGCAACGTTTGCCCGAGGTAGACATATTTCTGAACAACTTCGAGGACGGCTCCGTGGATCGCAATCGGTTCCGGTAGAACATGTTCATTGAACATGACCTTGGTTTTGTCCAAGTTCATCCGTAGGCCGATGCGTGCAGAGGAGTCAGCCAGGTCGTTCAGCATCCCTTGTAGGTCCTGCAGCGTTTCTGCCATTATGACGATATCATCTGCGAATCGCAAGTGAGAGATGTGTTCGCCATTGATATTGATGCCACGTCCTTTCCAGTGCAGCGTCTTGAACATATCCTCCATTGCATTAGTGAACAGTTTCGGGGATATGACGTCCCCTTGTCTCACTCCTCGATGCAATGGTATGAGACGTGTTTGCTGATTCTGTACTTGGACGGACATAGTGGCGGCTTCGTAAAGACATCTCATCACTTGGATGTATCGCCAATCAACCTGGCATCGCTGCAAGGACTCCAGGACAGACCAGATTTCTATCGAGTCAAAGGCCTTCTCATAGTCCACAAATGCTAGGCACAGGGGCTGATTATACTCTTCGGTTTTCTGTATAATCTGCCGCACTGTGTGGATGTGGTCTATGGTGCCGTATCCGCTCCGAAATCCAGCCTGTTCGGGTGGTTGGAATTCGTCGAGTCTTCGCGCAAGACGGTTCGTGATCACTCTTGAGAACAGCTTATAGACGTGGCTTAGAAGCGAAATGGGTCGATAGTTCTTCAGAAGGCTTTTGTCCCCTTTCTTGAAGAACAAGACGACCACACTTCTGCTCCACGCCTCTGGAGTTCTCCCTTCAAATAGGACAGCGTTAAAAAGCTTTTGGAGCTCCCTCAGTACGGGTTTGCCTCCAGCCTTTAGCAACTCTGTGGTAACGCCGTCCTCTCCAGGGGCTTTTCCATTTTTAAGCTGCCCAAGAGCAATCTCGACTTCGCCAATGCTGACTTCTGGCAGGTCTTCAGTGAAATGGCGCGTTAATGTAGCTCTAGAGTCCTCATTTTCGGGATCAGGGCGAGATGCATGCGAAGCGTATAACCGGCTATAGAAGTCCTCTATTTCCGAAAGAACCGCCGGCTTAGAGGCAACAACTTCTCCAGTTGCTGTGGTCAGTTTCGTCAGGTGGCTTCTGCCGAGAGATTGTACGAACACCTTAGACCCCCGATTCTGCTCGATGGCTTTTTCAATAGAAGCGGTATTAGAGCACCGGAGGTCGTGCCGCACGCGTTTGTTGATCTCCCGGTTCAGTGCTCGTTTTCCTGACGAAGTGACGGGTGGGTTTTCACGTCGTTTCCTCATCAGCCCCAGGGTCTCCTCGGAAAGTTTAGACTTCCTGCCCTTACGTCGCATGTTACAGAATCTCGTACCTTCGTCCCTGAGGACTCGAACTACATTTTCTAGGTTCTGGTTAACGTCCGTTGTGGTTTCCAAGGCAGCAAATCGGTTTTCCAGATTAAGCTGGAACGTTTCAGATCCAGTGATGGTTTGGAGCATAGTAGGTCGGAGCCTGGACTTCATCAAACGGACACGTTCGGCTTTAAAGTCGATATTCAGAGTGCCTCGGACAAGTCTGTGATCACTGCCGGTGTTAAACCTGTTGATCACGGAGACATCTCTGAATATGTATCGCCTGTCCGCTATGATGAAGTCGATCTCATTTTTTGTCATAGTGTCGGGGCTCCGCCAGGTCCACTTCCTTTGGGGCTGCTTTTTGAAAAACGAGTTCATCAAGAACAGCCCCTCTCGTTCGAGGAAGTTGACCAGCATCCGCCCCCTATGGTTTCTGACTCCAAAACCATGGGATCCTACTACCGATTCACTGCAATTCTGTACTCCCACTTTAGCGTTAAAGTCTCCCATGACAACATTGTAGTGGGTCTTAGTAGTGAAGTGGAGGGCCCTCGATATGTCATCGAACATTTCCTCCACCTCATCATCTGAATGTGCCGAGGTCGGTGCGTACACTTGCACCACCTTAAGGCTGTACCTCTCGGTGAGCTTGATAATGAGGTACGCTACCCTGCTCGACACACTAGATATTTCCACAACGTTATCAGAGAGAGACTTATTGACCAGAAACCCAACGCCACCTTGGGATTGTTGGTCTCCCTCTCGGAAGTACATTAGGTGGCCGGACTCTAGGGTTACGGTGTCCTCCCCTCTCTTCGGACTTCGCTTAACCCCAGAACGTGCCACCTAATCTTCCCAAGCTCCACCTCCAGTTGCGCCAGATGCGAGTCAAGCCGTAGTGTGCGTCCGTTGTACGTCGCCAGGGTCAATTTGTTTTGGTGGCCTCCCATAACCCGGGGATTCTTCGCACCCCCTGCCCCGCCGCTACCATGACCGCCACCGTGGCCAGGCCTAGCGGGGCCGCCGGGAACTAGGGGCCGCGGCCTAGTTCTTTTAAACATTGGAGGAGTTGCCCGTAATCGCCACGCTGGGCAGGCGGGTTGGCGATCGCAGGGCGTAAACTTCTCGCACCAGTGATGCTGCTGCCCGTCACTGGCCTGTAATTTAGTTTACGCCTTAATAGTGATGGTTATCCCGCCATCAGTCGGTCGCCAGAGCCTCGTTCGCTAATCGGCAGGATGCACCACGGGCAGGTGAGGTTGGCATTTGGGCAAAATGGTGGTAGTTCACCCCTTACACCCCCATTATCATTCTTAATTTATTAACTTAAGGTGTATTTTAGTACTAGTGCTATTATTCAATTCGATTGTTTCAGATAGTATTCCACTCAACTGAACTTTTCTTCATCGCTTTGATTAAATTGCAAATTACAATTAAAGTATTCAAGATAGCCAAGTTTGGAGGAGATTATGTTAATGTGAGTATTTTATTCCCATCTTTTAATATGTTTTCTAATAAAAAAGTAGCTCAAATTACTCTTTTGTACATCAGCTACCTGCCAGTAAAAGTCTCGTTAAAATCGGTGCAGCCGTTTTAGAGATTAGCCGCAACAAACACACAGATAAGTTGTAAACAATGTTACTTTGGCGTATGCATCGTATGACGTATGCATATGTATGTAGTAGAAAGCGGTTATTTCTATATTACAAATAGACACTACAATTTTATTTATTAGTTTAGATAACGTTAGAACTTATTTTTCTGTCAGTTCAGTCAAATTTGACTTTTATTCCTACGTTGGCAAAGCAACGAATTATGGCTGCAGTAAATATTAGGTTTTATAACGGATTTTTCGCTTTTAACATCATCCTTATGCCTGTGTAATATAATTTAAATTAGTGTGTTAATTTTCCAGCTTGCAGCCTGGATCTCTGTAATATTTCTCTACGTCTGGATTATAAAGAGCGTCATATCTGAAATTATGTTGAGTTCGTACTGCGAGAAGTTCTACATCGCGATGGATAATGTTAAAGATTCGTGTGCGGCCATTTTGAAATCTGAATGTTCAGGTATTTATTACTTGTACATTATAATTTGTAGGAAAATATCAACTCTATGTAAATAATCGATTGAATGTTGATCGTATAAGTATTTTAATCTTTTACAAGCTACCTACTGCCTCGCAGTTTCACCCGCGCGCAGTTTCGGCCTATAGCATTCCTCGATAAATGCTCTATCTAATACAAAAAGATTTTTTCAAATTCGACCAGAAGGTCCGAATTCAAACAATGAAATAATCTCTTCAACTTTATATACTAGCATCCATTTCAATGAACTGAAGCGCTATTCTCTATATAACCAAATGAAAAGTGTAGGAGAGCCATGCTTTGGCACGAATGGACCGGTTCGACAGAAAACCGCGAAAATGATACAACGGCCTCACAGAAAACCGACGTGAATCAATGCATGCGTTGTTCTTCATTGTATAAATGAATTCACCATAAGCCCAAATACCCTTCTTCCCAATCTTCCCCAACAACCCTTAAATTTCTAAAACCCCCAAGAGACTAGCAACACACTTGAAACGCCTTTTGTGTTTCAGGTGTTCCGTCAGCTGGTTTACCGGCTTATACCATAAAAAAATATTCTGTATTCCCATAGTTTCTTTGCATTGACCATTTATTTTATTATCACAGAGGCTGAGAAGCAGTTATCCAGAAACATCGCTCGTCTACATCGGGCATCGTTCCACAAGCTGAACGTCTGCGGCATGTTCTACGTCGACGCTACTTATCCTCTCAAAATGACTGCTCTACTTACCAACTACACTGTTGTTCTGCTGCAATTTGCATTCTTGTAATCAAATGTAAACCTTATTTTAATTTTGTGACGGATTATTTTACTTTAACACACGATTATTATGTTAACCGCCACGCAGGATCTTTGTCAATTTTCTTTCGGTAGTTAATGCGTTAAGTTTTTGTATATCCTTTGTCGTATGAGTTACTGGTATTAATAAAGTGTATACCTGTTGTTTTTTCATTATTTCAATTATCAGTTATATCTCAGGTCATATGCTTAACCTTCTCCTAAGTCTGAAGAATACTACGCTGAAAACCGCATCAAAATAAGTCCAATTAAACGCGAGATAATCACGCGCAATATACACATATAGGTACATACATACAGATTAAATGGAGAACCTCCTTTTTTTGAAGTCAGTTAATGTGAATAAATAGTGTTTCCGTATAATGAGTAGTAATTTATAATGAAAATTGTTCATTATTAATTTATTTAATGAGACTATGAACTAGTTCTCCGTCCGTAGCTTTGCCTGCGTAAAATTTAGAACATTTGTCTCGACACTTTTTTTGAGCCTGGAAAATCATCCAATGACTTCTCTCATCTTGAGCGAGGCGAGAGGGAGTGTCAGACTCTTACTGACTAAAAACCAATCCGTTTCTACTCCTGCTTTTCGAACCGGAGCCCCGGCAATCCGCTAGGTAGTCCGCAACTCAGGAATATAAGAACAAACCATACCCTATGTTACTAATTGAAAAATAGGTAGGTTAGCGTTCCAATCTAATCTAGACTAATAAATAAAATTGAAGTGGCTGTTTGTAATATTGAAGTAACAGCTTTTAATAATATACATACATCGAAATCATTTGTTTCGGCTTATCTTTGAAGTAGCTAGATCGATTTTGACAACCAACATGGCAACATGGCAATGCTGCCAGTCTTCTAGGAACGTTTTCCAGTAACACAAATGCGGATGAGTATTTTGACGAGAGATTGAGAGTATTTTTTAGTTCCTTTTCGTCCCTTATTTATTCATTGTTATAGTTTTTGTATATTTTAAAGTGTAGGTAAATATATTTATTCCTTTTGAATTCAATGCGAACAAACAAACCATCAAACCGTGTTAATTTAAAATAGTACCTAATTAGATTAATTGCATAGATAAATTCTTTTGTGTCTTCATAATCTAGTTTGAGATTTATCGTTACGAAACGTGAACATAATGAAGAACAAAATGCTTGAAAAAGACTTGCAATCAATGCTTTTCCCATTGAATTTAACACAAAATATCTTCCTTTACCCCAAGTATAATATCAAAAATGATAGGATCCACCCTAATAGTTTTAAAATGAATTTAGTTTCCATCTTTGGGACCGTGTTTTATATCTTTTTGTTTTGCTATCGTATCTACACTTTGCAAAGTAATTCTTTCATTAGTCAGCACGCATTCTTTATGATCCTTACCGCATATATCGACTGTGTTCTGTTTAGCGTCGGTTTCATTGTCAATTACATCTTCAATGTCTTTCAAACCCGAAATAACATTATTTTCGTTATTAAACTTCAACAAATTAACAGTTTTCTTAAAAACGATATCTGGTTGAAAAGTTTTATCATTTGGAATTGGATCAGCATTATTTTGATTTCGGTTTTTGCTGTCTGTAATTTTACTTTCTTGTATATCAAATTGGATGTTACTTTTGTTTATTATTGCTGTGGATTGTCCACGTTGTGTTTTGATATAAATATGGTTTATGCTGCCCGACTTATTAAGTTTTTGAGCAACAAATTGTGTATTTGGAATATGAAAATTCATGAATGTCGTAGAATTGATAATGATTTGTATTGTAAAACTTTATTTGAAGTTTATATCAATATTATGGATTGCTACAATTTACATAATCGCTCTTTTGAGTACATGGTGAGTATGTGTAAAAGCTGGTAAAAGCTTATAACAGAAGAAAAAATAGACTGAAACTCAAGCCATTTTTCATTTGCAGATAATGAATCATACAGTGCAGTTTATTTATTACGTATTTTTCAAATTAAAAATGTTGATCGACGTAATTGAGAAGATTGGATTGCAATATGTAAGTAAACTGTTTCAAGTATGCATATTTTCCAAAATGTATATGTACCTAGCAGTCATTTGGCGAGGACATTTTATCCAAGAAATTATACCTATCTTGGTCATCAGAAGCTGAAATACGTTACCAGAAGAACGCTTCCAACCATAATTTTGTTTTTTATAAAAAAAAGTTGCCCCCAACTAGAATTTTCTCCTGTGTCGTAGGTGTGTTTATAAACATACAAGTTCACATTATATTTATCTTCTATATTAATCAGTGGGATTGGGGTGTCCTATGTGTAACTTCAGACCCTAATTTACTCCTGTTCCAAATTTCATCTCGGACTCTTCAACTGTTTTGACGTGATTGAGTAACAAACATACACACAAGCTCACATTAGATTACACATTTTTGTTTAGAAATATATTTTTTGTTGTTACAGCTGCAAATGTGGATAGCAATAGTAATGATGTACGTTTGGATCGTTAAATCTTTGATATTAGAAATTATTTTAAGCATTTACTACGAACAATTTTATACGGCAATGGATGAAATTCGAAATTCATGCGTTGTCATCTTAAAATCTAATTGTTCAGGTAAGTTTTTAAAGCTTTATTTTAACTTCTACGTTTTTTAACGTGGTATATGTGTTCTAAATGTAATCACGAAACAAGTGCGGTGTCCTGCGTGAGCGATCGAGACGCGAAGGCAATGAATATTGACGTACCGTCACGTTTTTGTTTATAATATCGGAAACAAAAACAAAACTAAACGATTCACATTCACGTAGGATATAACACCGTTGCGCCGCGTCACACCGCATCGCGTCGAATTCGCGTGTTACATTTTTTTTATTTTTAGTACTTTTGCAGAATCGGTTATCGTGTTGTGTGGTTTAAAATTAAATTCCCTAATTTCAAGGCTTTAACAAAGGTTACTAGCTTTTACGGCTTTGTCTGCGATGAAAACATAAGAAATGATTTTATAATAATTACAGATGCTGAGAAGAAATTATGTAAAAACGTTATGCGTCTACACGAATCAAGTTTCAAAAAGATGGAAGTCTGCGCCATTTTCTGCATTGATGCCTCATTTCCTTTAAAAATGATGATTTTGTTAACCCATTATACAGTCATAATTTTGCAGTTTTCATTTTTATAAACGATTGCTTTGAAAATTACTTATTAAATAAATTGTTTATTAATGCTTATATTTTTTTCTTCTCCCATCTTACTTAAAAAGTTTACCTGGCTTTCAACATAAAATAAAATTAAAAAAAAGATTTCAATATAAGAGCAAAATTAAAAATAGCCATCCCATTTCATTAATAACTGATCCAGAGCTAGTACTACTACTACTATCTAGCGGGTTTACCGGTGCTCCGGCTCGAAAAGCAGGAGTAGGCACGAAGTGGTTTTTAGTTAGTAAAAATCTGACACTCTTTCTCGCCTCACCCAACGCAGGAGAAGACAAGGGATGATGATCCCCCTTAAAAAATGTTAATCGTCAATAAGAATATTCAAATGTTAGTCTGTCATATCATTGTTATATTTTTTTAGACTCAATAGAATTGCGTTTATTACATTAAAGTCATAGCAACAAAATTAAATGAAAATAATAACACAACTAATCTAAATAGATCAACAACTTTTAATATTACTAAATACAATCGAAACTGACCCTTAACAACACATTTTGATCACTAAAGTATAGCAACAGGACTAGCAAACACATCTAAATGTAATAAAAATGAAGACGATAAAAGCGAAATACGACAAGCAACGAAAAGCTTGCAATGTACGCTTTCCATTGAACTATTTGATTGATAAAGATGTGCAGTCCATGTTGTTACCGTTAAATGTAATGCAAAATATTGCCTTAAGCCCAAAGTATCGCATCCAGAATGACGTCATACTCCCAAATGGTTTCAAAAGGAATATATTCTTGTTTAGTTTCGGTGTCTTCGTCAGTGCAATGTTCCTATACCAAGCTTATATTTTCAATTTGGACCCAACAAAACGCCACAATCTCTTTATAATTTTCCTCGCTTCTTATATTGACATCTTGTTCTTCATTTTTGCTTTCTTCATTAATTTCTTTACAAATTTCTTTCAAGTTGACAATAACATTTCTTTCGTGTTAAGGTACCAAGACGTTCATAGATTCCTTAATAGCCAATACCAATTCAAGCACTTCATTGTTAGCAATTGGTTCAGTGTTGTTTTATTCTGTAGTTGTTATTTTACTACTAACATCTATTGTTGGTTTTATATCAATCTTCCTATTTACCAGTTTTGTCTTAATATTCTTGCAATTTTTACTGACACGCATCTTGTTTATACTATAAGACTTTATGAATCTTTGAACCATAAAGTTGTATTATGGAATTATGAAGTTAGTAGCATTTTGAAGAGGAATCAAAGTGATGATGATGATATGTTTTGCATACGAATGTTTGAAACTCTTCATAATATTTTAAGATGCTTCACATGTTTAAAGAATTCTTCTCAGGTTATGGTACGTTTGCTTAGTTTTTTGTTCACTTTATGGCTTAATCAGTTCTAAATAGTTCCACAACCAATAAAGACCTCAGAGGATAGAGGTGTTTCGAGGATTGTCGTACATCTAGTGACGCGTGCATCAAACTAGACACTACCTTCAGTAATGAAGAGAACGACTGAGAAAAAGGCATAATCCTTAAGTCTTTGACTGCCAATAGAAAACTGTTGAAGGCAAATCCTCCGCTAACGTCGGTCACCGGTGACCACCACGGCGTTCAACGTGTTAAGAAGAAAATATTATTATTTTAATCCTTAACCATTAAACGTTACTAAAGATTATTTTTTTAATATGCAAAGTCTAATTTTCTTATTTTTCACTTTTAATATGTGAATGTGTTATTAAATTCCAGATTGTATTCCACACTATTGGTTCCTTTTGGCAAGTTTTATTAAAATTACAAACAACTATTGATTTTCTGAAATTACCGCATCAAAGAGGCACACTGGTAAGTTTTCTTGGAAACATAATATTTTATTATGCTTTTTTTAAGGGGGGAAAAATATTCAATGACTTTTTCGATTATCAAAGCGATGACTACTAACGCCATGAAGCCAACAGCATCTTATTATAGTTTCTTAGAAATAAGCAACAAATAGTTACAATGACGTCGTTGCTTTTAAAGGTTTCATTTGGTCCAAAATGTATTGCGTTAAACGTTCTGCGAAGCAGTCATGATAGCTAAGGAGGAGGCGGAGCACGTGAGGGAACGATCCTCCTCAGTTACTGTATCAAGGACTGCTACAGCTGCTGATACAGTTACTGGCGCAGTATTAAGTTTTTTTGTTTCAGTTCGCAATGAACTTTGCAATCCTCTATGTTGATCTGTTCGTCATCAAGAGTTTGATAATGGGAATAGTTCTGACCATTTACTGCGAAAAGTTTTACAAACAAATTGATGTTTTGCGTGATTCGTGCGTGCTTGTATTGAAATCTAAATGTTCAGGTTCGTGTCACCTTTTATTCAAAATGCTCTGGCATATTCCATGCCAATTACTGAGAATTTAGCTTAACTACCATTACTTGACTTTACTATGGCAATACCATAAAAATAGGTAATCAATAGATCAAACTTAAAATCTTTATATTAGTTGATTTTAATGGAAAGTCCAGCTGAAGAAGGAATAGATCGTTAATACAGTTGTGACTTTGTGAGCTTTCTGGTGGTGCAAATGATGCAAGCCAATGGAATAGCACCTGTTCTGATCTCTTAAAAAATGTCGAGTCTATCTATAATATGAAAATGAAATCAGTAAATGTGTTGCTAAGCGCAAATCTCGAGTACAGCTGAACCAATTTCGCCTATTATTTTTTGTTGGTTTTCTTATTGTCGGGAGAACATTTTTTTACATATTTGTAGAAATATTTACAAGGCGAAACAAAGTTCGCGGGTTCCGCCAGTCGAGGAATAAAATAAATGTCTTACATATTTTTCTAGATGCTGAGAAGAGGTTATGTAAGAACTCCATGCGCCTACTACAATCAGAATACGACAAGTTGCGTCTCTGTAGAATGTTCTATGTCGACGCTCGGTTCCCGTTGAAGATGTTTTCTTTACTCGCAAACTATACCATTGTACTCTTCCAGTTTGCATTTTTATAAGTCTCCTGATAGACTATTGGTAGAGCAAGATTGTGTGGCTATTGGCTAAATTGATCTTGATTGATGATTTATCTCAGTACCTAATAGCAAGGATTCTGGAAATGTGCCCGGTGTATGGCAATAGCAAGGATTCGGAGTCCCAATTACCCTCTCTCCAATCCTCGAATAATCAACAACCCTCAAATTCCCCGAAAAGTCTGGCAACGCCCTTGTAACACCTTTGGTGTATCGGGTGTCCATGGGCAGCGATTGTTTACCATCAGGTGATACGTCAGCGGTGTGTTCTATAAAAAGTAGGTAGTGGTAGTTTAAGGAATTAAGTGTCTAGTGTAATAAAGATATTATAAATAAAAGCATTTTTCAAATTGGTGTGCATTTTAATTTAAATTAAAAAAAAAAGTGTAATAGTAGAAGTAAATACATTTGTTTCTACGTCTCCCAAATATTCGAAAACTCATTAATTTCCATAATGGATTGCATATTAACTAAATTAATGTATTGGGTTGGTACATTCGTAGCAATTGTTTGCTTTTAAACGAAAACAACTTACTTACTGTTTAGTTCATTATTCTATTCCTCCAGAATATTCTGTGGTTAAGGAACTATAAAAGGGATCGTGACTTTCAGTAATTATATTTAAGACGAGAAGATAAAGTTTTTCTGGCAAAAACATTTTCATTTCATTAAGTGCAAACTATGTAAAATTCAAGTAAAATTGAAGAGCAGGCTGTTAGATCACCAGAGCTGCGGTCTACCTAGCGGTTTACCGGGTTAAGAAAGGAATGGTTTTTAGTCCGTAAGAGTCTGACACTCCCTCTCGCCTTACCCAAGGCGGGAGAAGTAATTAAATGATTTTTACCAGTAAAAAGGCTGCTAGATCAAACATAGAAGAAATCTACAAAAGGAAAAGAAATATCATTTGAAACGGAAGAAAGAAATAAAGAAACAAAAGAATAACAATATTGTGTCATCTTAGAAAACTGGCATGACAGAGATTTCTAACTTGCATATCATTTTAACATAACTAAAGACAATAATGCTAGACAAAGAAATAAAATCAATGCTTTCACCACTAAACTTAATGCACAACATGCTAATGTTTCCAAAATATCGTATCAAGAACAACAGTATCTACCCAAACTGTCTCAAAAATTTTAAAATAAACTTACCTCCAATATGTGCAACGTTAATACTGATTTATTTATTTAGCATTCGCATCCATAGCATACATTGCTCTATAAATAGTTCTTTAACATCATATTTGTCGGTCGCTTACGAATTCTCAGCATTCACCTTCAGTTTGGTCCTTAATTTCATCATCAATGTTCTTTACTCTAGAAGTAACATCTATCTTGTCTTCAAATTGCAAGAAGTCCATAGAATCCTTTCCGATGACTGTTTCAACTACTTCGTCATTTGGAATTGGATCAGTGCCGTACTAGTCATCACTGTCTATATTTGTATTACAATTTTCAATTCCCTTATAGTACAGTGGCCCATAAAAGATTTGCTGTACGGCTTTGCTTTCTTATGTTTTGATATTAATTATGTTTATGCTATCAGGCTTATTCGGTTCTTGAGTAGGAAGGTCGATATTTGGAATTTTAGAGTTCAAAATTTGGAAAATGTTGATAATAATGAGATGCAGTGTAAGGCTATGTTTCAGTGTTATTTGAATATTTTGGAATGTTACAATTTGGTGAAGAAGTCTTACCAGCAGTTGGTGAGTTTCACATCAATGTTTTATGTGATTTGTGGTATTGTCCAAAGCTTAATAAAAATCTATGTGATATGTTTATATACAAGTACAGTAATAATTTGAGTATTAACCACACTAATATTATGAATGTGAAAATTAGATTTTCATTTATTCTTACATTTGATGGGTCGACATTTTTGGCCGCTATATCGCCTCATGGTACGGCTTACGATGGAGCACGTCTGTCCATAAGCAACCTATTTACTCGGGCTTTGAAAATACCCATTAAGAAACACAGACTCTGGCAAAAAATTCCACTTCCTAGCAGTTATTATCCCTATTGAAATAAATGCTTTGACTTTAACTGTATTTAACTAAAATATTGATTTCAGATTCTATTCCATACGGTGGAGTTCTACTGTCTTGTACTATTTAAATATCAAATATCATTGGAAATTTTCGAATCAGTGGCTATTCACGACAATAAGGATTATGTACGTATATTAATCAGATTTTTTAACTTTCTTTAATGTTAACGAAACAATATAACCAAGAATTGTATTGTGAACCTGATTAGAAAAGTAACCTATGGAGTTTCTTGCTCATTCTTCTCCATAGGAATCTACACTTTGGAACAAGCAAATAGCTTCACTAGAAAACTGACCTACCGACTGTATTTGCTTTGACTTTTAAAAGTACCTTCCCGGTCTATTTGAAATAAATAATTTTGACTTTGATTTCGATTTTATCTTGCAGTTCTTCCCAATAACAACTATAACATCTTTATATTTATGGACCACAAGGAGTTTAGTTTACCAAATCCTCTTGAGTCTGTTTTTTGAGAAATTCTACATACAAATGAATAACGTGCAACACAATTGTGCTTTACTGTTACAATCTAATCGTACGAGTAAGTAAATTGATTTTTCAATACAATATTTTTAAAACATTTCATAACATTATTATAGTATAAGCCAGTAGACGAGCAGACAGATCACCTGTGGGTAAGCAATCGCCGCCGCTCATGGACACCCGAAACAAAAGAAGCGTGCCAGTTTCAAGTCACAGAACTATGAGTCCCTGTGCGACAATTGAAATTACTAGAGCTTCTAGTTGATATGAGTAACTAGAATCGTATTTTTCAATTCATTAAATATAATAGATCTGATTAAGCAGGGAGCTGCTGAATGCAGGTTGCTTCCAACCGGCCTATCTGGAAGTCTTTGGGGAGGCCTATGTTCAGCAATGGACGTCTTATGGTTGATATGATCAGAAATACATGCAAAGATCTTTGTGTCTATTTGTGAATAATTATTATTTACAGATGCAGAAAAGAAGTTATACAAGAATATACAACGTTTACATCGAGCGATGTTTAACAAGTTGTCTGCCTGTGGGATGTTCTACATTGATGCCACGTTCCCGTTGAAAATTATGTCTTCACTAAATAGTCACATGATTGTATTAATACAGTTTGCTGTTTTAGATTAATAATAAATGAAATTAAAATTATAATAACTTGAAACTAAAGAGTTTTTCTTATTATTTCACGTGAGTCAACTGGTTTTTTCAATTATTATATGTCATTTCGATAATGCGTTGTCTTTACGTCTTTGTTAGTGTACTGTGTTAAAATTAAATGTTCTTTTTATAATGTATGTAATTCTTTTCACAAAAATATTCCTTCAATCACTAAATGGTCAACTTGACCTCAAAACGAAACATTTCATCACAATTTTATTCACATTCTATTTCAAGAAAGAAGTAATATTTAACATTACTAACGCATTAAATGTATCATTTAATATACTTACACCACTTAAATATAAGTAAGTGACCTTTTAACATACGCGTGTAAGTGATAATGACCTTATCGTCTCCATGAGAACCAATATCTTCAAATAACTCATAAGAACTGTGATCAAATGAAGTGTATAAAACAAATCATGAGTAAAATTAACAAAAAGGCACCCGATGTTAGATATGTGGTACCAACAAAATACGCTATCGATGAAGACATTCAATCGATGCTCTACCCATTAAACTTGTTGCACAAAATTTTCTTCTGCCCAAAATATCAGATCAGAAACAACATAATCTTGCCAAATGGTTACATATCAAAGATAGTGTGTTTAATTGTTACTGTAATGTATATCTTGTTGTTTCTCTATCGCGTATATTATGTACAACCGCTGAAGACAAAACAGTTAATATTTGTCTTAATCGGTTCTTACTACGACTTCATAGCCGTGTTAATTGGCTTACTGCTGAACTATTTCGTTAATCTATTGGATTCAAGAAGAAATATCACTATAGTGTTAAAAATTCAAGAATTACATCGATTTCTCAATGAGAAAGTCAATTTCGATCGGTTCGTTGTCCTAAATTGGATCAGTATCATCATAGCTTCGTTTCTTTACTTTATAATCATAATTGTTGGAAAGATTACTCTCAATCAGCCAAATTTTGAATTCATTTGTGGTTTTGCCTTCTTGCGTTTCGATGTCAATATCATCTACATTACTAGGTTTATCAAACTTTTGAGTATCAAAATGGATTTGTGGATCAATCAAGCGTGGGATATAAGACAAATGGATCGGGATCTTATAGACAGTTATTGCAAAAGAATGTTCCAAGCTTATGCGAATATTTTAAACATTTACGATCTTCTTAAGGCTTCTTATCAGCAGTTGGTAAGTTAATTTATTTATTACTTTTTAATAATTTATTGAAATGTTTTTTGTGGATAAGCCGGTAAACGACCCGACGTATCACCTGATGGTAAACAATCGGCGCCGTCCATGGTCACTCGTAACACCAGAGGCATTACAAGTGCATAGCCGGCCGTTTGGGGAATTTAAAAATAGTAAAGATTGGGAACCTGGGGGTAATTGGGCCTACCTGTAACCTCACTCACACAACGAAGACACCCAACCCATCAGGCATACCATACCATGTATGTATACCATAAATATCCGGCAATAATGAAAATACTTATTAAAATCTAAGCGGTGATGATGTCTTTGGTTCTTTTCAGATCGTGTACCACACAATAGAGTTCATCTGCCACATGCTATTTGAATTCAAAGTCTCACTTGATCGTTTCAAGTTAGAATTGGTACGGCGACGTCAACCCTGTGAGTTTTTATCAAGAAACGACTTACGAGCTACTCTTGCGCAGTTTCGGTTTCGGCTATTTCGGCCAATTTTGGCCGAAACCTATTGTCGCCGAAACTTGATTTTTGGCCGAAACTAGAAACCGAAACCGAACTTTCGGTCGGACACTACTTTTTAATAGGTTATGATGTTTTTTTGGCATAAGCCGGTAAACGATACGTATCACCTGATGGTAGGCAATCGTCGCCGTCCAGTCACTCGTAATACCAGACATTACAAGTGCATTGCCGGCCGTTTGGGGAATTTAAAAATAGTAAAGATTGGGAAGGGACTAATTGGGCCTTCTGTAACCTCACTCACACAACGCAAGAGCATACCATACCATGTATGTATACCATCAAAAATATCCGCTTAATGAAAATATTTATTAAAATCTAATAATTATGTTTTCCCTTTTTCAGATCGTATACCACACAATAGAGTTCATCTGCCACATGCTATTTGAATTCAAAGTCTCACTTGATCGTTTCAAGTTAGAATTGGTAGAGGGAGTCAACCCTGTGAGTTTGTATCTTACACTTACTTGCTACTCCTGCGCTATTTCACTGGCTACTCGGCTCCTATTGATATTAGCGAAATGTTTTATAGCTTATAGCTTTACCACAACATATTTTTTTCCTGAGAAATACGACCCAGATCTTTTCAAGGTCAGATTGAATAGGTACTTTCTAAGTCAGTGTGCTCTATCTTCGGCCACATCTTGGCTTCGCCGTTCAGGCAGAAAGCGGGTATAGGGACAAACGCAGACTTAACACTAAAAAAAGAATTATCCAATTCGAACCAGTAGTTTTGGAGATTATCGCCTTCAAACAAAAAACTATTCAGCTGTATGTAGTAGTGTGTAGATAAAAAAATATAGGTACATTATATATTAGTCAAGCTTTTTTAGTTATCAAGATGCTAAATTAATTTTGGTTAAATTTGAGATTTTTTGTCATATTCCTCTTTCAGAATACACCAAAGTATTTGATGCTATGTGTCTATATGTGGGCTATAAAGAGTTTGACTTACGAACTCGTGTTGGGAATATACTACGAGAAATTTTACATAAAAATGAATGATATGTTGCAATCATGTACTCTTATATTGAAATCGGACTGTACAGGTAAACTTGTTGTTTTTTTCTAACAGACAGAGTATTATGAAACAATCATTGGACTGCAGGGTTTTCATCCGATGATTTCTCCCGCCTTGGGCGAGGCGAGAACGAATGACAGACTCTTACGGACTAAAAGCCACCCCGTTCCTACACCTGATTTTCAAGCTGGAGGCCTGGTAGCCCGCTAAGCAGTCCGCATTTCCAGGTGGACTGCATGGTTGGTGCGGGGGTTAGGTAACTAGCTGCCGAGCAATGTGTCGCGGAACGACCCTTGGTGTGATCCACAAATTGTTGTTTCTGGTGTGGGTGTCATGTGTATGTGACCATGTTTGTAAAAGCACCCACGATACTTGAGACATTTTTAATGTGCTGCTACGTTTAAAAAAACCAAAAGCCGTATTTATTATACGTAAAGTCACTATACGTGTTAAGCTGACTGCTGCTAAACCCCAAATATAATCTAGACTGTGATACAAGTAGAAGTTACCCCCAAAAACACCCATTAAAATCTTTATCTGATCTGATTTAAGGTCCAGTGCCATTTAAACCATATTTACTTAAAGACAACGCTCAAATTTCTTTGTCTGAAAGAAAATTTTAAAGGTTCGTATCACACATTTATTTGACCAAATTTTTTTTTATTGATATTACAGATGCCGAGAAAAAGATGTGCAAGAATGTACTACGGTTACATCGAGCACAATTCAATCGCATGAAAGTCTGCCGCATGTTCTACATTGACGCCAACTTTCCTTTAAAAATGTTAGCGTTCGTCAATAACTACGCTATTGTGTTATTGCAGTTTGCTATTTTCTCTTAATAATAAAATATGGATAATTGATTTGTTGTAATTCTTTATACTATACATATTATAGTCTCACTGACTATAATATGAGAGACATCAAGGGACTTGCAATTTGGTATTACTTATAGAGGTATTTTACTAACCCAGTGTCTCAGATAACTAGGTAGTAATAAAAATCCCAGATAAAGAGGATTGTTTTCCCGCACTAATAGTAGTAATTCAGTACCAATGCGTTGGGATGCTCAGTATGAGTTCCAGTTGTGAAGGTTTCTGGTTTATGGATGGGGGCTGATCAGAGTTTTCAAAACATGCGCGAGTTTCCTAGCGTCTGGAGCTCATTACGTTTGATTAATATAAATACTTGTGTATTTTGGACAAGAGATTTGGAGAGAGACTCAGAGAGAGAGAGAGAGAGAGATCAATAAAATTATAGAGTAAATCTATAAATTCATTCCTCGATTTCTTGTTATCCTGTGCAGATATGAAGGCTAGACTTTAAAAGAGTGGAAGTATTATATAATGTATATCATTAGAACTTAAAACAGGATATTTACCATGTGCATTTGTGTTTTCGATATTTGGCACTGCTTGAAGCATGGTGCTTGCAACTTAGTTAAAGTTTAAAAACTTATTTATATAATGGATTTGTTATTTATGATAGACCTTTGGCAGGACAGGAAAGAACAAAATATTAAGTTACGATGTTGCTACCGGGAATTTAATTAGTGGTAACCAAAATAGCTTGTTGCTAACTCGAAATATGTATATCAAAACTTAAGTAATTGAATAACCATAATAAAATATGAATTCAGTTTCAAAATAAATTACCCTAATGACGTTTTATGATTGATGTACACCCAAATTAGGTAATAGTTACAACTGATCAATATACTCACTTAGAAATAATAATTATATCAACAAAAGTACAGCGTTGAAGAAATATTTGTATCCACACACATCATCAGCCTATAAGTGGTCACCGCTGACCTAAGCCTCTCCTCACATGGAGTATATTTGAGCATTAATCACCGCACTTGCTCAGTGTGGGTTGACGAAAAGAAAGGGAAAGGATCTTAGCAAATTAAAAATAAAAGTTGTAATAGTGCAAAGTTGTAAGAGGCGTTGATCGTATGAATAACTTTAATTGACTCTCTTATACTAACTTACTTTACTTATAAAGGGTGAGGTGTCACACACAATACAATAGAATATAAATAAATTGCTGTCATTGCTGTGTATGACATTTTTAGTAGGTTACATCTAAAATGTCATCCAAATACCATCAAGATGTGACGGTCTCTTCACACAATTTTGTAGACAAAGACTTTCAATCAATGCTTTATCCTATCGACTTCATGCAAACCGTATATTTTTGCCCAAAGTATCGAATTAAAGACGACCGTATACTGCCAACCAATGTGACACTACATCTGTTTGCTTTATGTGGTTTAACGATGTTCGTTTGTCTATACATGTACCGTACCTATGCAATGCATTACGTGATAGACCAGCAGACTACTTTGTACCTATTTTCCTACTACGACATATTTTCCTTTAGTTTAGGACTAGTATTAAACTACATCATTCATGTAGTTCAAACGAGGCGGAATATTTTATTCATCTTGAATCTTCAAGAGGTTCATCGCAATGTGAATGATGAAAAGTCTTTCAAGCGTTTCACTGTCGAGAATTGGGCTGCCTTTGTCTGTTATATTAGTCTCTATATCAGCATCAACATCTTCGTTACAATTTACCTCCAGATCCCTGTAATGGAGTTCATTTGTGGTTTCATTATCATGTGTTTTGATATGAATATGATTCTCGCTAGCAGATTTATTAAGTTATTGTGTGATAAAATTGTGCTTTGGAACGGTCAGCTAAAGAATTTGAAATGGAGTGAAAATGATTCTGAGAACAGATGTGATGTGATATTTCAAGACTATGTCAATATTTTGGATTGTTATGACATGTTCAAGTCCACTTATCATTTATTGGTGAGTATGAGTTCTTTTCTCATATATGCATAATAATATTATTTTTTCCTCAATTATGTTCCCAAAAGATCATTGACGCTCTTACAACTCTCATGAGTGAGCCTAATTACTTACCAACAGGTGATCCGCCTGATCATTTGCCTATCCTATCCCATTAAAGAGGGGGTTACAAAGGAACCCCGTTCCTTTATGATTCCGCCGCCATCTTGTTTATGACGCTCACAGTCACACGACTTTGACAATTTCTTTGACAAATAAAAAAGGGCTGTATAGGTTAAAGATCGGCCTTCAAAGAACGGGGTCCTTTAAGTCGAGTTGACTTAATTCATAAGTATAATCATGCCAAGAAGAAGATCAAATAAAATATAATTTGCAGGTTTTATACCATGTGTCAGATTTCGTCTGCAGAGTCCTTATGAGATATCAAGTGTCATTGGAAGTTCTAAAGAATGGATTGAAGACGAATGATTTTGTAAGTTTTTTTTTTATGCTATGTAAAGTTTTATCCTGTTCTAGCCGTCGCAATATATTAAACAACAGCCAAATTAAAAGTACCTTTACCCGACGAGCATGCATGAAAAGACTGATGATTGTTAATGAAGCGAAAGAGGTGTGTAAATTCGTAGCAATTGGCGTTCCATTATCTCTGCCTACATCCATGGGAGACAGGCGTGAGGTTATGTATGTATGTCTAGCCGTAGGTATCGTAAGAGCCGACTAAAGAACTACATACTCGTATTACGCACAGAACAGCTAGCAGTGCTCTCTTTTAAACTTTTCATTTCGTAAGTGCTATCTCCAGCCCGCCTGCCAAGCGTAAATACTAGATTTTTTTTTAATATGAAGCAGCTCAACAATGTGATTGTAAGGATTGAATTATGTATATAAACTTAATCTTACATTTACAGTGGATACCAGTATTTTTATTGCTCTTCATATACTTTTGGATGTCGAAGAGTTTATTTTTGGAAATATATTTGAACGTGTGCTGTGAACATTTTTATTCTCTAATGGATGAGGTCCAAGATTCATGTGTTTTCATTATGTCATCAGAATGTACAGGTAATATATAAAAAAGTTATCTTTATTATAAACACAATTACACAACCTTTTATCATATTTTTTTATTTCTGTTAATTAATTTTAATACAGTGCGAATAGAGTTTGATCTAGTTTGATAAGTCATTAAGTGATCACTTAAATGACTTATCAAACTAGAATATGCAATGTATCGATAGCCATCCATAGCACACATCCATAGCACGCATCTATAGCACTCATCTTTCCATATAAAAAACATAGCTTAACTGAGTCCGTTTCCACTAGTACTAAGCTATGTGTACCAATGAACATGGTTGGTGGAAACCAAACACATCTACAGCAACGAAGCATAGCACATCTCTCTCTCATATTACAAATAAATATATTTTATTCTATTCTAGTATAAAAGCAGACGTATTATCCTTATTCTACTTCAATTAAAATTACAGATGCTGATAAAAGGGTTTGCAAGAACATTCAACGTTTACATCAATCGTCTTTCTACAAGATGTCTGCCTGCGGGATGTTCTCTGTTGATGCCACTTTCCCATTGAAAATCATATCTTTAATTTCTACCTACAACATAGTTCTATTACAATTTGCGTTTCTTAATTGATTTTATTAAGTGTGTCAAATAACTTTTCAACCTAATTGGACCTCGTTAAGGTTAGTGTTGGTTGGTTAGTTAGAAACAAGGGTACCATAAGAAGAAGAATCATAATTAAATGTAGGTGTTGTGCTGACCGTTTACCGGCAGATCAGGTGATCCGTCTGCTTGTTTGTCTCCTATTCCATGAAAATATATGTATTGTATGCTATACACATAGACATCAGGGAAAGTGATGTATTTGACAAAATAATGTACAATAATTTTAGTTCCTTAAAACTAATTCATCATCCTTCCATTTCGTTGCGAACAAATTGCACTCTGGTGCGGACATTGATTAACGTTAATGATGATGATGATGTAGGTAAATTATAAATCGCATATTGTTTTAGATTTTGAAATCCGAAGTTTACGTTTAAAATAAAAGCATAAATTTTAGTAATTAATTTCTTTACTTGACTGTACATTGAAAGTGAATTTTAGCAGCAACACTCTAATTTTAATTACGTTTAATATAAAATTAGGTCAACTGTCAGAGAAATGAAAACATTAACACAATTATAATAGTGTGCAAATTCGAACGTCAATAAAGAAGATCACTAATCTAACTAATGGACTTTTATTTCATCGTACATAGATGTTATTTTCCTGTAAACTTTTAGCTGCAAGTGAGTGCAAATCCAAACAAAATGAAGTCTTTGAAAGAAAAGCATTTTAAGAAGAAGAAGAAAGAATGCCGGGTCACTGTTCTCATAAACAATTTGATGGATAAAGAAGTACAACGGTTGCTCTGGCCTTTGAATTTAATGCATCACATCTTGCTCTGTCCAAAATACAGAATCAAGAACAACTTCATCGACCCTAACGGTCTTGTAATAAAGTTCATATCACTTTGTTTCATCATTTCGATTCTCTCCTGCTTCTTGTACCGTCTCTACGATATGAGCTTCAACGCGTTTGCAAAAGGCCGCACTAACGCAATGTATATTTGCGCTTTCGTTGATTTCTTCCTATTTGCTGCTGGCTCCTTCATCAACTACACTGTCAATGTCTTGAAGAGCGAGAGAAATGTGTCCTTTGTGTTAAAATTTCAAAATGTACATAGAGTTGTTAATGACAAGAAGAAATTTCATAAACTTGTTCTTCGCGGTTGGGTTGGCATGCTCATCGCCTGTAGTTTCAGTGTCTATATCAATGTTTGTTCCTGGTTCAGGCTTAAGCTTCCTGTGCATGATTTCTTGTGTGGAATAGCTTGTTTGGTCTTTGACTTCAATCTTGTTTACGCTATGAGATTAATTTCTCTGTTACGCAACAAAGTCTTGCTTTGGGATTGTAAAGTTAAAGAACTTTTGAAGAAGGCGGATCATACTAATGATGACAGTTTTTGCGAGAAGATGTTTGACACTTATGTGAATATAATGGATTGCTATGATATTTATATCGTGACTTACCAGCATCTAGTAAGTATTTTTGCTATTGTGCCATACATTATTACTTTAATTTTACTTTCAGCCACTGCCGGGTAAAGGCCTTCCTACCCTCCTTCCTTTTCGGAGCCGCGGCTTCACTAGCGGGTTTACCGAGACTCCAGCTCAAATGGCAGGAGTAGAATTGGGGTGATATTTATTTACTAAGAGTCTGACACTCTCTCTCGCCTCGTCCAAGGCGGGAAAAGTCATTGGATGATTTTCCCCACTTAAAAAAACCCTTCTTCCTCTCTGTGCAAACTTCTGGGCCTGCCGCAAAATCTGTTAATGTTGAGTGGGCTCCACTAGATTTTATACAATGGAAAATTGTATACAATACTAAAATACTGTTCGTTTAATTTCAGATAGTATTTCACACTGTGGAGTTCTTCTTTCACTTTTTGCTGAAGTTGAAAGTTGTGACTGAGATTTTTAAACGAGTACATGTTATTGATGACTTGGTGAGTATTTATTAACCCTTCCAGTGCCAAAACGTGGATTCACACGAGACCCAGAAACTTATTTTCTATAGAAGATCTGGCTACGAACTATTATAAGCTGTTAATGTCGTACTCAAAGTCATTTGATGGATACTTAACCCAATTCTTAGCAATTGTTTTCGGAATAAAATCGTTACTATGGAATAGTTTAAGTAATCATTAAATGTCTCTGAATTTAATTTCTCAAAAAAAAGAGTTTATTATCGATTTGCTTCTAAAAACATTTGTTAAAAAGAGTAACGATGGAGTTTCTTGCTCGTTCTTCTTTCGAAGCTACGCTTTGGAACGAGCGCCTAGCTTTGACAGACAGACTGACGGACAATTCGATTTAACGTTTCAAAAGTGCCTTATTTATTAGGATTAATTAAACAAATGCTTTGATTTTCACTGTTTCTTTTTGCAGGCAATTGCTTGGCTTACGGCTTCGACTTTGTATACGTGGGTGGTAAAGAGTTTGATATTTGAAGTTATATTAAGTTCGTACTGTGAACGTTTCTACATGGCAATGATTGATGTCCAGAGTACATGTGCGCATATTTTGACTTCGAATCTTACGGGTGAGAAAAGTATTTTTTAGTCTACGGATGACTTAAAAAGGTTTAATGTCTGATCAATTATAATTTTTCATACAACTCAGAACCCTATATTATACAGAAGTTGATTAATAAGTGATTATGATGACATACTGGCATGTGTAGTGTTTCTAATAATTAGCGGTGTTTTACCAATTTAAATAACATTTGTAATGTTATTTGTTGTTGGCATAAAAACTGACATAGTGATCATCTGGCACCATGGTTCGCTACACGTAAGGGTGTTTTTTAACCTCAGATGTGCTATGCTACGTTGCTGTGGATGCTTTTGACTTCTACCAATTATACTCATTAGTTCACATAGCATAGCACTGGTGAAATAGTACCGTAAGGCAGTTGTCCCACCAACGGCGAGTGAACGACTAACTATCGGCTATTTTCTCGCTCAAGAAACGTACAATAGATATACTTTCCGTGTAAACAAAAGAGATGCATATACAAATAGTTGATCGCTGACTGTTCACACTGCCGGCGAGTGCTCGCTTCACTAGTTTGTCGCTGAGCGACAAGAGCTATGAAAGATAACACTCGCCAAGCGATTAAAACTCACGCCGAGCGAGCAACCAGTGGTCATTTCTCTACAGTGCGTATCGTAGTGCGAGTAATCGCCCGCCTCACTCGCACACTCGCTTATAGCCGAGCTACACAAATATCAGAACTACACACTCGCTCGCCACGTCTCGCTTAACTCGTTTCTAGTTCTAGCTCTACTCGTTACTCGTTCATCGTTGCCGGGACAACTGCCTAAACGTCCTAAACTGCGACCTCCACCTGATAAGCGTGGCCAATTATCTTACGTAGAGGAGGCACTTAGTCTAGCAAAAGATTGTCAAAGGCTAATAAGGTTGCTATCTATAGTAATATGATTTTCTGTACATTACAGATGCTGAGAAAAGGCTATGCAAAAATGTTAGACGCCTACATCGAGTGAAGTTCACCAAGATGAACGCTTGTGGAATGTTCTACGTTGATTCCACCTTCCCTCCAACGATGCTGGAACTAATTACTAATTACACTGTTGTATTGCTACAATTTGCTTTCTATAGTAATATTTTTGCTGATTAAAGTATAGTCTTGTCTTATGCCGTTGTGAACAAGGAGTTTTTTTTAACGGGGGAACATCGTTCAATGAAGTAATCGAAACAATGTAACCAAAAATTGTATTGTAAATCTGATTGAAAAAGAGTAACCTATGGAGTTTCTTGCTGTTCTTTTCCATAGGAATCCACGTTTGGAACTAGCAAATAGCTTCACTAGAGGACTGACCGACAGACAGACGTTATTAATATTATTACATTTGCTTTGACGTTCAAAAGTGCCTTCCTGGTCTATTTGAAATAAATGATTTTGATTTTGATTTGATTTGATTTCAATGACTTCTCTTGCCTTGAGCGAGGCGAGAGGGAGCACTCTGAAACTCGCTAGGTAGTCCGCAGCTCCGGGTACTAGGGGTCTTGGATTCTGACTGAATGTTTATGAAATTTTGCCAAATGTGTGTATGAGTTAGTGTGAGTGTGCTGCAAAGTACGTTAGTACTTGTACATTTGCTATGCCCCATACTAGAGTTTTCTCCTGTATCGTTTGTGGATTTACAAACATACAAGTTTACATACACATGACACCCAAACCCGAAACAAGGGTTTGGGTATCACGTAAAGAGTTGCTCCATACGAGAATCGGTGCGCGGCAGTCATTTGCCCAGCTACCGCAACAAACATGCATATTTATGTTTAGTATACCCATACCTCAATAAAACAAATAAAAACAAGAGAAAACATTTCTTTATATCGTCATCTAATTAAGATCAACTATCGCTATTAATACATAAGGAAGTTATTTCTCAATGACAACATAAAACAAACATGTCCACTTTATAATACTTGCATTAACAAATTAAAATTGCTACACCACTTATCTTATTAAAAGAACATTTCAAGTTCAGAGTCATAACAGCATATTTTAATTTATTAATGTGTTTACACAAATTCTGTAAACACTGAATGTTTGTGGTATGATTCTAACAGCTTTAGCCACAAGGACAATCAAACGAACTCGCTTAAAACTTGACAGTGACCTTAAATTGAATAATGGCTAGAAAGAAAATAGTTCTTTAAAATTTTGTCAGCTTTATGCAATAGACATGGAAGCAACATCAACAGTTATAATCGTAAAAGAAAATAAAAAGCGTGATAACATTTTAAAAGATTACCAAGCCCTGTTTAGACCGTTCACAATAGTGCAAGATGTGTTCATGTTATCTAAATATAAGCTAAAAAACAATATAGTACTACCTAATAGTACTTTCTACAATGTTTTATCTGTCGTCTATTCCTTGGCATTACTCATTTGCCACCATTTTTCCACTTTTAGACCATTTTATGCAAGTAAATGCAAAGGTAGTCTTCTTGAGAGATATGTGTGTGTAATGCAAGAGTCTCCTGTTTTATGGCTTGGCATTTTTATTAATGTCTGCACAAATATCGTACAGAGACAAAACAACGTGTTATTTGTTTTGAAAATCCAAAATGTTTGTACATTTCTCAGAAATAGTGGTAGCAACATCGATAGGTTTACTCTCTTCAATTGGTGTAATGTGATCTTCGATATTGGCTTTCAAATCTCATGGATCTTAATCTTCAATTACGCTTTTACGTCTACAATGCACACTTATGAGTTATTAGGAAATGTGATTTACGTCATTTTCGATACTAATATCATTTATACGATTACTCTTATGAGATTTCTGTTGATGGCGTTCCGATCGTGGATTGATGAATCGAAGAAATGGCATTTGGAAACTAATCTCAACAACAGAGTTTATTGGAACAAAATGTTTGGAGATTACGTCGATATTTATGAAGCTTATGAAATTGTGGCTAAAGTATTCAATCCTCTGGTAAGAGTGTTCAAATGTTAGACCTATTTTCTGATATTTATGTTTAGAGATCTACACAGTATGGGTGTTTTCCAACAGAGATGTGTTATGTAGCTATGCTGCAAAGTAACTGTTGTAGGTACTCTGCTCTACACATAGATACACCACTCGCGACGCGCGATAGCACACATCCATAGCACGCATCCGTAACATCTCATATAAAAACATTATTATCTTAGTTGTACTTGTTTTCACCAGTGCTAAGCTATGTGTACCAATTAATATGATTGGTGGAAGCCAAGCACATACACAGAAACGCGGCATAGCACATCTCTGCTGGAAAAAATACCCTAAGGATGCTTTTTGTATTTTATTTATATGGTAGATTACTGTTTCAGATTCTGTTTTGTTACATCAAAACATACATTCATACACTGTTCGGTATACTGTTCCGTATACAGGCTGGCAAAGTCTACGACGAAGGAATGCTTAAGGTACGTAAACCACCTAAATATACTTAAATTAGTATATTTTAATAATGAAGTGCCCGCATAAACGGTGTCTCTAGTACAAAGTCGATCATTAGGTACTTTAATTCGCACAAAATATTAGAATATAAACATTCACCTTCTAGATAGTATAGTGTTTGTATAATAAGCTACAATATTTGATGTTCTCTAATGATATAAGCCGGTAAACGAGAAGACGATGCGTCCTGCTTCCACCTGTTGGTAAGCAATTGCCGCCGCCTATGGACACTCGAAATACAAGAAGAGTTACAAGTGCGTTGCCGGCTTTTGGGTGTTAGGAATTTAAGGGTTGTTGGGGAAACGGGGATTTTGGCTCCGTTAATTGGACCTCCGCTAAACTCACTCATACAACGATATTCAAAGCGTTGTTTTATGTCGGTTTTCTGTGAGGCCGTGGTATCACTCCGATTCGGACTTCGTTCCGAAACATGGCTATCCCACACTTATAGACACATTTGATAGTGCTCTCTCAGATTTTAATATTCTTTTTCAGTACTTACTGACATCATTCGTATCTCTGATTTGGCTGTACAAAGATGTGACTCTATTTATTCTATTGAGCGTGGAGTGCGAAAAGTTATACTCCATGATGAAAGAGGTACAAAACATCTGTATTCAACTTGCAGAAATAAAACCATGTTCTGGTAAGTTTTTTTTAAATGTATCTGTTTGTTTCAAACAAATTCATCCAAGCTAATAGCTAATTACCGAAATGTCCCGTAAGACCTGTATAGGTTGAAATCATACAAAAGGCCCTTTGACCCTACAAGACCAATAAAAGCTGCAGGAGACCTGTGGGTAAGGGTTAGAATGTAAAGGGCTCACGGAAATGGAGTGGTTGACCCTACAAGACCAATAAAACTCTTGACCATATGTTGAATGATCGTAAGAAACAGTACCCTTAGTATGAGTTTGCTTTAAGTTTAAAGTAATCGAAACGAGAGCGCGTTCGGCGCTCTGTTTGGCCAGTTGGAATATTTCAACCAATCAGAGCACCGCGCTCTCGTTTCGACTATTTCAAAAGTTTGCTTTACGTTTAAAGTAATCGAAACTCGTACTAAGGGTACAGATTATAGAATAACAAAAAAATAAAATGTACGAACATAATCGCTGTATTTTCTCACATAATTTCTTCTTGTTTACAGATATCCAACAAAATACTTGTAAGAATATCGTGAGACATCAAATCGTGAGCTTCAAGAAGATGGAACTATGCGGACTATTTGCTGTTGACGCGGCGCTAATGCTAAACTTTGCTAGCATAATTACTTCAAATATTATTGTCGCATTTCAATTCGAGTTTTTGTGATCTGTCTTGTTAAATAAACAAGTATCGTAATTTAATATTTTATTTTTCTTTTGAGTATTAAAGGACGATGTATTTACTGCAATCTATTTCAGCATCATCATTATCATTAGCCGAGACGACGTCCACTGCTGCACAAAGGCCTCCCCTTGCTCCTCCACGTAGAACGACTATTTGTCAATGAATTTGTCACTAATAAATTCGGAATGATGGACAGACGACCTGAGTAAGGTCGCAGGCAACCACTGGATGCAGGTGGCTTCCAACCTTCTATCTGGAAGTAATTATGTTCAGCAGTGGACGTTTTGTAGCTGATATTATGATGTTAATGATAAAATTTGGAATGAAACTAAACTCCACATGAAATACTGATATTCTGTGGACGTGGCCAGGTCGTTCAAATTAATATAAGGCTTGATTACATTTGTCTTTGATCAGCTTGAGTTTGAGCAATGCCCTAATGATACCTTTCATAGGCTGCTTTCACCATTTACCATTTGACGACAAGAAAGCTACTTGCATGAAAATTAAATCTTTGAATGAAAACATACAATAACTGTTTCGTTTATAATATATCGGAAATGTCATAAGTACTCCAAAACGAATGGATAAAGGTGGCGCGCTTCAATAATAAATAAGTGTGATGTCAGTTCCGTTGAAGAGGCGAAATTGCGGTAGACGATTCAACATTGCACCACGGCACGCACTCTTGTCTTGGACTCTGAGCGAAGAGCTACTACCTAACTACTTACTGGAAATACTGTCAGTGATTGCAATCATTAGAATTAGTATTGTGAATTATTTTATTAATGAGTTTGAGATTATCTCAGATGTTATTATAACAGTGAACATTATTACATTAAAAGTGGACTCATCTTTAATGTACTTTGTTAATCAAGTCGGCATTTCTTTTCAGAGTAATCAACAGGAAATACCGGCCACATCAAAAGCTTAATTGAAGTAACAGTGCAATTTACGAAAATAAACAATAATTTCATTACAAAGATTTTATTGTTTTATTGCTACCTACACATACTTCTAGTTTTATTGCTATCTATGTATTGTGTGAGGAAGAGGGCTCTCGCCCAACTTATCACCCACACCACCTTTCGACATATAGATACATTAAAAGATTAAAACTTACACTAATTATATTAAAAGAAAATTCCCACAGCGGTATTAAAATTACTATAGAAACATAGACAATCAAATTTATAATACGACCATAATCAGATGGTAGTGACAGTGTTTTAGTAAAAGGGACATTTATTGGACTTCAGTGGTAACTCAAAATAAAATTGAAAAAGGATAGAAGAAAAAGAAGATACTTAAGATTTTTATGATAAATGATAGGACATGATGATAAATGATATTATTTTTTTGCAAATAGGTTACACGTCAATCTCTTATATAACTAGATGAGGAAGGCATTTCCTATCGGACTACTCTGAGAAGAAATGCCGAAACAAACTCGGAGGTCATAGTCTCTTTAAAAGTCGAGACAATTACAATTAAATATGTCGGAAAACATTAATTTAAACCATGAAATAGGAATGGATACCACAGAAACAGTAATAGACACAGAAGAAGACAAGGAGCGTGATAAAAATTTAAGAGATTTCCAAGCATTTTTTAGACCATTTACAATAGTGCAAGCTTTATTCATATTATCAAAATATAAAATAGAAAACAATAGAATTAAACCTAATAGCACCTTCTACAACATTTTATCAGCGATATTTTCAATAGCGTTACTTCTATGCCACAATTATATAACGTTTAGACCATTTTATGTAGACAAATGGGACGAAACACTTCTAGCAAAATACGTGTGTAGTATACAAGAAACTCCACTCTTGTGGCTAGCGACTTTAATGAATGTCTACACAAATATCTTACATACACAAAATAACGCCATATTTGCTGTGAAAATGCAAAATGTTTGCGGTATTCTCAGAAATAATGGCAGAAGCATTCACACCTTTGTTATTGTGAATTGGTTTAACATTGTCAGTGTGATTAGCTTTCAAATCATATGGATCTTGATCTTCAAATATGCCTTCTCATCTATTTACCATACTTATGAGTTAGTAGGCAACATGGTTTACATCATTTTTGATACTAACATCGTTTATACGATTACTGTCATGAGATTTTTGTCGAAAGCCTTTCTGTCGTGGATTGATGAGACGAAAAAATGTCAGTTGGCAATAAATTGTAATAGAAGACATTTTTGGAACAAAATGTTTAGGGATTACGTCGATATTTATGAGGCTTATGAAATTGCAGCTAAAGTTCTGAATCCATTGGTAAGACTTTATTTTATAATTGATCATTTCATTTCCATAAGAGCATTCGGTTGTGGTACATTTCGATATGTATGTTAAGAGTCCCATGACATAAGGAGCGTTGTAGACGTTTTTCTAATTACTTATAAAGAAGTGTATGAAGAAAATTTAGCCTTTGCCCGCGTTTCTGTGGAAGAAACAATGACCTTTGTGTTTTTTCAGACTATAATCTACCCTTGTTTCAAATCTCATGCTGATCCTTTCAGCGGTTTTGCCTTAAAAGAGTAACAACCATCCATACTTGCACTCGTGTAACGCAAATGCGAAAGTTTCTATGAAAGTACAATATAAGTAGAATTCTTCTGTTTAAATGGTTCTTCTTCTGTTTGAATGGCTTTCTTAATAAAATTGTTTTCAGATTCTATTTTGTTACATCAAAACGTTCACAAATACGCTATTTGGTATACTGTTTCGTATTGAGACTGGAAAAGTTCTTACTACTGGTATGGTCAGGGTATGTAGTTAATAATTTCTTGAACGACTTTTTTAATGTTTGGGTGGCCTTAGTTGCATTTTTTGACCACGAAGTAGTGATTTGAACTAGACAAAAAATTTTGCTTGATACTATGAAAAAATATAAGGTGCAGGATTATTTTACATAATGGTAAGCAATCTACGCCGCCTAAGGACATCTGGGCAACATCAGCCTTTAAGGGAGATCGTATTGGTTCTGAATTACTGCCGGCGTCTTTTAATTCTATAATATTTTACCTACCTACCTTACCTAAATAATATTGTTTTTACAGTATACTTTCACAGCAGTAATTTCATTGTTCTGGCTGTACAAAGATGTGCTACTATTTATTTTATTGAGTTTGGAGTGCGAGAAGCTATACACCAAAATGAAAGAAGTACAGAATATTTGTATTCAACTTGCAGCTTCAGAGCCAAGTTCAGGTTAGTTTGTTTTAAAATCTACAAAATGAGTTTGGCTCCTCCATCTGTTTCTATACCTTGATATCTATAGCTATTATTGTCCAGAGAAAAACATAGAATAAGCAACATAGTTATGAGTAGTGTTACATATAGAATTGAAATACTGTTATTGAAATATAATTTCTGTATGAGATGCTGCGTGAGTCTCACTGATAGTCCGGATACACTAACCTAACACGCAGACTACATTATCAACTAATGATTGATGAGTACTGAGGTATTGATGCTAGGATCTCTGTATGTGTACTGAAAACAAATTGGTTACTATAATTATAATGAAATGAATAAACTAAAAACTGCTGACATGAATAACGTGTGCGTGTGATGTACAGTCGCTGACTCGTACAATTTCTGTTTTCAGATATTCAACAAAATACTTGTAAGAATATCGTGAGACATCAAATCGTGAGTTTCAAAAAGATGAAAATTTGTGGACTATTTGCCGTTGACGCGGCTCTAATGATGCGCTTCGCTAGCCTTATCACTACAAATATTATCATCGTATTTCAATTCGAGTTTTTGTAATGTATAATTATTATGTTTTACTTAATAAATCAATTTTTATCCTTCAATACAAATCGTTACATGTTTTGGTTACATGGTATAAGATAACTATATTATCATCTCTAACTACAATCACTTTTCACTAAGTATTATAATAAGTCCCATATCTCATAGTTATTCTAATTATTGACAAATGGTACGCAATGCACCTATGTCTTAAGTGAAGAAAAAGTGTCAGAGAGTAAAGTTCCCTAAGGAGAACTAACCTTAGTTCTCCGATCAGGAGAAGTGATCATGCCTGGCGGGCTTTCTGCCCAACTGATAATAGCATGTAAACTTTATATGTGCGATATAGGATTTATGAAGTCATCTATTGCCATGCGTGTGGATCGCTATGTGCGACTTCTGTCATATGTCGCCACAATCTGCTTTTTGGGGATAAAATAACGGGAAATCATTAAATGATATTTATTTCTGTAAAATAACACCTTTACACGACAATATTTCAAATAGCTAGATGAGGCCGGCATTTCCTATCGGACTACTCTGAGAAGAAATGCCGAAACAAACTCAGAGGTCATAGTCTCTTTTAAAGTCCAGACATTGATATTATTTGCTGTGACTTTCACAGGTTCAGATTTTTTGATAGACGAGTCTTTTTGTATATTAAACTCAACATTAGTGGTGGATATTTTATGTTATTATTGGATGGATCCGATAATTACATCATTTATTATTGTATCCTATAACTGATAGATTAAAATATGAAAGAATGTCAAAGAACATCAACATTATTACAGAAATGAAAACTGTAATCAACATTTAATTTTGTTGATGCATGTACTATTTTACACACACATTGCGTATATCGTAATAGTTACCGCAGAAACAAACATTACTACACATAATATGGATGTGGTAGAAGTAATTACAATTATGGAAGGCAAAGAGGAATCTTCTAAGAGAAGGCCAAAAAGTATATCTTTAAAGGACGTTCAAGCATTGTTTAGACCATTTCAAATAGTGGAGGCAATATTTGTCTTAACCCGATATCAAATTAAGGGCAATTTGGTCGTCCAAAATTCGTTACTCTACAACATCTTTTCTGGTATTTTCATGGTATCCCTAACAGCATGCCTAGTATTTGTAAACTTGCAAAGTTCTTATGCAGAAGTATTAACAGGCTTGGACTTCGTTAAATTCTTTTGTGACGTGCAAGAAATGCTATTACTGTCCGTGGGTAACTTGATCAGTTTCGTCACAAACGTCATAAAGGCACCGTCAAATGTTTTGCTTCCATCGATTACCCAGAATCTTTGCGAAATCATCTGTATACACGGTCAGGGGCATATCTTTAAGAAATTTGTTTTCATCAATTGGGTTTGGGTTGTCTATTCGGTGCTCTCCGAAGGCTTGTGGATCATCATTTTCAAATATGCTTTTCATAACCTCTTTGAAGTGGATCAAGTAGTGTCCTTTATCATATACATCATTTACGATACCCACGTCTTGTATGGAGCAAGTATCATTAAACTCATGCGAATAGCCCTTCAGATGTGGATCAGTGATGCTCGAAAATCGGACTTTTCGTCAGATTCAGAAAAAGAAGATTACTGGAACAATATGTTTGTTGTGTATATGGAGATATTTGATGCTTATAAAACTGTGGCTGACGCTTTTCATCCAGCGGTGAGCAAAGATTTCTTAAATAATAATTTACATATGATGATGATCAGTGTTTCTTTGCGAGATCGAATCAGAAATGAGGATATCCGCAAACGAATAAAAATTGCTAGCAGAAGAGTCAGGGGCACATACCTAGGCCAACCTACGCAATGATCAATGGGGCAGGAAAGTCTCAAATGGAGACCATGTACTGGAAAGCGCAGGGTATGATGCAGCGTTCATCCACAGCCGTTGAACGTAGGGCGCTTCCAAACGGCTTCCAAACTATCTGGAACTATGTTGCTGTCACTATGTCACTAGTGGAAACTATGTTCAGCAGTGGACGTCTTGTACATGACATAGTGGTGATGATGATGATGATGATTATTATGATGATGTTTAATCTAAATTAGTCTTTAGGTGACGAAAATAATAAACATATTATATTTACTTAATCATACATTTGCTAATTCCAGATCCTTTTCTACTACATCAAGATACTAGACAATACCATATTTTCAATCTACTTACGCGTTGAAATTGGAAAATTGGATACTGAAGATAGCTTTATTAAGGTAAGCATGTCAGCAAAAAATTGCTTAAATTAAAAAAAAGTCTAAATTTATAATGTATTTCTATTAAGGAGCATATTACCTATCTGCAGTAAAGGCAGGTTATTCCAAAAATGTTTCTGCTTTATTTATGTCAGTGGCCTTTCTTAATTAAGTATCTAATAATAAATACATTAAAATTTGATATGTGCTCCTTTACCAAATTTTTCATTGAATGTCACAATTATGATGTTATTTTTTCAGCTCCTGGCTATAACACTGGTGTCATTATGTTGGCTGTACAAAGATTTATTGGTAATGATTACATTCAGCGTCATGTGTGAAAAATTTTACACTGCGATGAGGGAAGCTAAAAGCATCTGCAGTCAACTAATAGCTTCAAAGAGATCTTCAGGTAAAACTTACTTCTTCATAACTGTATAATGTGGTTGTTAATAGCTTGACGAAATATATAAAAGCTATTTTTTATTGTGAGAATTATTGATCACATTGGTATTGTAGAAGCTTTCCCACATGGAAAACCTTATTTCGATGCGAACTAGAGTCTCACAGAAGAATGGCGTGAAACAATGCTTGCGTTCTTATTTGATATTACTAGAGGATCGATTGTAGAGGACTGGGACTCGAGTAGCCCATCTCTTATTCTAAAATGTCTATCCCATAAGCGCCCGGTCATACTATAGGAGTCGCAGGTGCACCTCTGGCGTGATATACCACCAATCATATACATGGTACACATAGGTTATCAATAATAATGGAAACGGACTTAGCTAAGCCATGTTTTTTATAATTATGGAAAAATGCGTGCTATGAATGGTTTCCTTACTATCGATACATTACATACTGCTGCTGCGCATCTTCCTCGCACAGCTACTTTGCAGCGGCGCGTCTTCATAGCATATCTCACTCGCACAGCTACATAGATAGCTTAGTATCGATGGAAACGGTCCGGATATTTTCAAAGCTTAGC
This sequence comes from Spodoptera frugiperda, assembly GCF_023101765.2. Classification (NCBI taxonomy): domain Eukaryota; kingdom Metazoa; phylum Arthropoda; class Insecta; order Lepidoptera; family Noctuidae; genus Spodoptera; species Spodoptera frugiperda. The sequence continues at coordinate 9,702,081 of NC_064221.1, forward strand.
TAATACATCTTCGTAGCATAGCTACATAGCACATCTCTGGTGGAAAAGCATTCTAATGATGAAGATCTTTTTGTTCTCAGAAACCCAGAAAAAAATCTGCAAGAATATCATCCGTCACCAAGAAGTTTCTTTTGAGAAGATGAACGCGTGTGGCTTGTTTGTTGTTGATGCGGCGTTAATTCTACACTTTTGTAGTCTTCTAACTACTTATGTGATTGTTGTTTTTCAATTTGAATTCTTGTAATTAATTTTAATTAAAGATTTGTAATTGAAAATAGTTTCGTTGATTAATTTTTATTTATGAGGGTTAGCATTGCATACGCGATTCATTTACATCTTAGGACATTTAAGGACATTTGTAATTCTTGCAACGAAGGTAGAAAGAGGTGCCCATTACAGCAAGTAATGCCGCTATACAATATACACCCACTTTTCACCATTTGTGTTATATGATCCCATGTAATAGGAGGTGAGCCAATTGCCATGGCCGACCGACGAATCGAACCCAAGACCCCTTGTCCAGGAGTCGCACTTGCGACCACTAGTCCAACGAGGTAGTCATTTGCCATACAATAAATATAAATAGTAGGTAAGTCAAAATATATTTGTTTTATTTGACGAAAGCAAACTGTAGTAATACAAAAGTATAGTTAGCAATGATAGTTAGTGTCACTACGTATAACTTTGCGTCCACGTCGAAAAGACCAAACACGCTCAGCTTTCTGCGAGACGAAGCTTGAATGCGCAGAATATTCTTTAACATTCTCCTTTCTGGCTCTGTAAAGATAAAAACAAAAATATTTTTTATTACACTTAGTATTAAAAAATATTGACTGTTTATGGTATAGTTCAGAAATAAAGGCAGTGTCTCTACTTACGACATTATAAAATACATTGATACCAAGTAAGACCTTTTTTGAACGGGTAAAATTATCCAATAACTTCTCCCGCCTTGAGCGAAGCAAGTGGGTGTGCCTGAATATTACTGACTAAAAGGAGCCGGAGCCCCGGTAACTCGCTAGGTAGTCCGCAGCTCCGGATACCCAAGTAAGGCCTATTGTCCACAATGCGTAATTTGACAAATGTATGCTACCTTCACAAACAATATGGCCTACAAATGACAAACAGCGGAGAGTTTTCATTGTTTCTAAGAAAGATGCAAGACAAATGCTTATTTGTCATTTAATTTTGAAGGATACACGCATTACTCAAATGACGCAACGTCTACAGTGACCCTACATACATACATTGCATGTTACATAAAGGTTATAAAATATTACCTGATACGCTAGATCCCAATAATTGAATGCAAGTTTCTCGCAAATCCTCCATGGTCCGATAGAAATTTTCGCCGTTTTTGTTCAACAATACAAATAATATTACATTTTTCGACATCCACAGGCACAATGACTGAACTATTGTTAGTTTTAGCTGCAATATAACTTTCTTTTTTAATCGCAGCTTTTCACCAATCGACGTAAAGTATTTAATTGGCACTGTCATTATGCAGTATCTTTGTTGTTCCTTTTGATAGAATCTAATGTTAACTAATTTTGTTCATCAACAAACCTATTATTTGCAATAACCTTAGCATTATTGTTTAAATTGGACACAATCTTTGGTTTTTTTAAAATTATACCTATTTTAAAATTAAACCTATTTTAAATAACAAAACCAAAGTGGCCCCAGAGGCCCAATTATCTCCCCAATCCCCGATTCTCCAACAGCTCTTAACCATTCGGAACCTCCAAAAAGACGGCAAGGCATGTGTAATGCGTCTGGTGTTACATATTTCTCACCATCAGGTGATCCATCTGCTCGTTTACTGGCTTATACCATAAAAAGTGCTAAAGATAATATTAATGGACGTAGATATTAAAGAGCTTGCTTGTTTATTTTTTGACGGAATAACTTATAATTACTTACAAAAAATGACAGTTCCATTGCAACCAGTACGAGAGTCAATTGGATTTGAATCAGAGTTTGAATTACCAACTGCACAGTTACATACAGCATCTGAAAAAAAAAAACAAATAGTCACTATCATACTGATAAGACAGCTACAGCTCAGCGGGGGACTGAGATGCCGTCTCCTCTATTTCCGAAGCAGTCATGCTAGCTGAGGAGGAGACGAGACTTGTAAGGAAATGAACCTCCTCATGCCCCTTGACCAGAATCAGACCCGTGCGTACAACTCGTCGAGTTCCGCGCGTGCCTCAAAGAGCCATCAGATCACCACAGATGGGACCTAGTAGGCTGATGCCAACCCGGAGCTGTAGAATGCCTAGCGGGTGTCCGGGGCTCCGGCTAGGTAGGAAAGGAATGGTTTTTAGTCAGTAAGAGACTTCCTCTTACCTCGCCCAAGGCGGAGAAGTCATTGGATGATTTTCTCTCTTAATAAAAAGATGCGCCCCGTGACTTTTAATTACAAATTATACACCTATGACTAAGGTAAGTAACTAAATATTTCAAATGTCTACATTACCGGCAGTTGAAACAATGATTGTAATAGGTCATAACATTTCCCAACGTCTTTGTATGCGTTGAATAGTTTTTCACAGTATCCTTCAATATCACCAAAATTTTCTCTCTCTTCCATATTTCCAAATTTTAAGATATTTGCGCCCAAAATTACAATTTTATCCTCCAAAAAATGTATGATTCTCATGGTATAGATCTGATTAATATCGTATGTTAAATGACATAAACTGCAGAAGATAGTGAGAGCAGACATGTTAAGCGTGAGCGTAAAATAAGTGATAACAATAATATAAAAGCTGAAGATCATGATAGAATAAATCCAGTTCCAAAGAACGAATCGTTTGAAAGAAATTTTGTTAGTATTTAGAATTCTGTGGATCCTTTGCATAGTCATTACCAAAGTGATGTTGTCATGAGTTCTGATGACACTCAATGAAAAACTAACAAGAAACCCAACGCAATAGACCACGGAGGCAATGTCGTTGACGAAAGTAGTAATTGTTCCTCTCGGTAAAACATGAATCCGGTTGTAATATATGCCGCAAATGTGTGCAGAACTGTACACAAATGTAACTAGGAGAGTAAAGAAATCAGTCAGTAATGTATTTGGAGTAAGTTTATTATTTTTTATGGAATATTTTGGATAAAACGTGATTAATTGTATTAGATCCAAGGGTTTCAGCATCTGTTTTATATCTTCATCCAATTTGTTGTTAGTTACAATTTGAACACATAATATTTTAACTTTACGGAATTTCTTTATTCCGTGAAACTTCATTTTGTCGAAAGTTGTAGGAGTCTATGAAAGATAAATGTTGATTGAACATAATATACTTAATATGATTGCACACTTAATATTAGTTAATATTGTTTATTTTGTCGTCTTTATACAGAGTGATAAAAATATAAAGTCCAGTTATAACTTTCGTGAGACATACTAAATTAATTATTATGTTATCGGCTTACTCACGTATTTGTTTGACGAGTAACTCGACTAGTTTCAAGCCATGCTAGAGGCTCATATTCATGAGCAGCATTCTGCGACAATCGCTGCGTCGTGTGTTGCTTACCGTCGAGTTCCTCGTCAAACAAATACGTGAGTAAGCCGATGACATAATAATAAAGTCCAGTTGGTTACTTACTTTTATTTTAGTTGGGGTAACTGATGTCGATGAAGGTTGATTGATTTGGATTTTGTTTAATATTAAACTCTCCATTGAAATTATTATAACGTACAACTTTAAAGTTGCTCAAGTGAAAGGACATGGCTAAACCAAAGTATGGACGTCGTAACCCGTACAAATAAATATTGTATAAATATGGTACCTAGCAATAAATAAAGCCGCATAATTAAAAATTGATATTTTGTAATTAAGAAGGTCCAGAAACTTGGCATATCTGCGCAATCCTGAAAATAAAGCAGCGCTCCTACGTCAAACAACGTTACAAAAACTTCAATCTATAACATTGCTGTGAACTTTTACCAAGGCGTTTTGATGTACCTGAGCCGAAAGTTATTTATACATATATGAGGTAGATAGGTAAACAATTCTGCTTATACTAGATAATGAACACAAAGTAACTAAGGACAGACACAAAATATATAGTAAGATTGTGCAATCTTATACAAAATATATATTTTGTGTCGATCAAAACATTTACAGTTATTTGGTTTCAGAAAAAAGTCATTATATTGCCGTTATTAAAAATTGATGTTCGTTTAATTATTTCGATTTGATTTTCGGGGAAACTAATGTCCTAATAATAGCTTGCAGTACCTACTTCCGTGTTGTCATGTCAAACCACAACAGAAAAAATCAATTATGAAACTTATTTTTGTTAATTTTTGTTCACCAAGTTATAAGAATTAGTTAAACATAAAATAATTCATAAGTGAATATTTAAATGATACGGGTTAGCGTGAAATTCGTATTCTTGTTATTATGCCTGGGTCAGTCATTTAGCCATCTCCTTTAGCAACCCGATCTCTGCGTTTACTCGTATATCATGTATGTGATCTGTCCTACTACAATAACCTGTATTCTGATTAGCGATGCAAAACTGACTGTACGGTTGGCATGGTGGCTGGGTAACTGCTAACCGTGTAACGTGCAGCGGATTCGATTCCCGCACGGAGCAATTCTTTGTGTGATCCACCAATTGTTGTTTCGGGTGTCATGTGTATGTGAACTTGTATGTTTGTGAACGCACCCACGGCACAGGAGAAAATACTAGTGTGAGGCTAAAAAGGCATCGATTTTGTTGACGGTTTTTTTACTCCATCTAGTCATCGTAGTTGATCAAAGATTTTATTTTAGATATTAAAGACCACTTACGTTATTACAGAAATGAAAACTGTAATCGAAAAATTATCGATTACATAAACAATGCCAACCATTATACGGTAACATTGACACCACAGAGGCAAACGTTACCACTCACAATATTCATAAATGGATGTAGTAGAAATATTCCCGACCATGGAAAATCAAGAGAGAATTCCTAATATGCGAATGAAAAGTATATCTTTAAAGGACGCTCAATTAATGTTTAGACCATTTGAAATAGTGGAGGCCATGTTTGTCGTATCAAGGTTTAAAATTAAAGGCAATTTGGTCGTCCGAAATTCATTACGCTACAACGTATTTTCTGGCATTTTCGCGGTGTTACTATCAGTATTCATAATCTATACAAACTTGCGAAGTTCTTACGCATCAGGATTAACAGGCTTGGAATTTGTTAAATTCTTCTGTGACGTGCAAGATGTGATAGTATTGGTCGCGGGTTGCTTGATCAGCTTCATCCTAAACGTTGTAAAGGCACCGTCTAATGCTTTGCTTCCATTGAATACCCAGAATCTTTGTGAAATCATCTGCGTACATGGGCAACGACACATCATTAATGACTACATTTTCGTCAATTGGTTGTACGTTGTCTATTCTATTCTAGCCCAAATTTTATGGATCTTAGTTTTTAAATATGCTTTTAACGAAATGTTTGAAGTGGACCAAGTAGTGTCCTACATTGTGTACATCATATACGATACTCACGTCTTGTATGGAGCAAGATTCATTAAACTTATGCGGAAAGCCCTTCAAATATGGATTCATGATGCTCGAAGGTCACCGTTTTTGTCTGATTTTGAAAAAGAAGATTACTGGAACAATTTGTTTGCTGTTTATATGGAAATTTTTGACGCTTATAAAACTGCAGTGGATGTTTTTGATCCCGCGGTGAGCAAGCATTTGTTAAATAAATGTTTTTATTTAATCAATATTCAAGTTTTTGAAGAGTAGCGATCGAGTTTCTAGCTTGGTCTTCGTCATACCAACCTCCATAAGTAACTAATGGACTAGAAGTCTAGTCTAGACTAGTCATATTAAAAGTTTCAAAAGGTGTCTCCAAATTTTTATTGATTATTGAAATAAATGCTTTGGCTTTGATTTCTACTTTATTTTTTGCTAATTCCAGATCCTTTTCTATTACATTCAAACATTGGACAACACTGTATTTTCAGTCTACTTACGCGTAGAAATTGGGAAAACTACTGAAGGGGATTTTATTAAGGTAAGCGTATCAATCAGTAGACAGTTAGTACTGATATATTTATTTCACAAAAATTAAACATAGGTTAAGTTTAGGGGTTGGGTGAGCCATGCTTCGGCACGAATAGGTAGGCTGGACCGAAGTGATACCACGGCCTCACAGAACGACGTAAAACAACGCTTCCTAGCTTCCAAAAGGCCGGCAATGCACTTGTAACGCCTCCGGTATTTCGGGTGTCCATGGGCGACGGCAATTGCTTACCATCAGATGATGCGTCTGCTCGTTTACTGTAGTGTAGTCCTTAATAGTCACGGACTTAGTAAAATAATTATTAAGTACAATTGATGTCTGCTTGTGCTTTGTGCCTACTTCTCCAGTGATATTATTTTTCAGCTCCTGGCAGTAACACTGGTGTCATTATGCTGGCTGTACAAAGATATTGTGGTGATGATCATATTCAGCGTCATGTGTGAAAAATTTTACACTACGATGATGGAAGCTAGAAGCATCTGTGTTCAACTAATTTCTTCAAGAAGATCTTCAGGTAAATAAGACTCTTTTTATATTTTACCGGTTTCAAAAAAGTAGGTGTACTACGTCCGGGCGTATGTGTATCTCCCCGTTTGGTCACCAATTGCGTGGTCTGCTACGGTGACGATAGGCTGGTGCTAGAACGTCGCACCAGGCGGCGGCCGACTTGATAATGAGGGCGGTTGCGATAATTGTTGTAAGGATTCGGCAGCTGGGACTCGAGGTGGCGCTATAAAAAGTCCGAGGCCATATTGTGTTTTTATGGCCGCGGGAATGCGCCACCTCCGGGTGGGTTCCGGATAATGGCAGGAGGGGTTTCCATCGAGGTGACAATAAACTACCTAGGACTCGTCCTCGACAGTCGGTGGAAATTCGAGGAACTTGGAGGTCGGTGGTAAGTGATGATGTGACCAATGTCAATGGGTGGCGCTTATTGCTGAGGCATCGATAGAGGAGACGCGGAGGTTGTGTGGCGCATCGGGCGTTCATCGTGCATTGACTCATTATGTTTGTGTTGGTGTAAAGCTTCACGATCAGGTGATATAGATGGTTGGCTTTCTGCCTCACACAGCATAACTGGAATGTGACAATGTGGAATGAGCTGTCGTTGGTGGAATTTCCGAACCGATGCGTCTTTAAAACCTTCAAGAAAAGAGCGTACTCCTTTTTAAGAGGCTGGCAACTGTCTGTGCTCTCCTCTGGCGTTACGGGTGTCTATGGGTGGCGCTGATAGCTTACCATCAGGTGACCCGTATGCTCGTTTGCCCCCTATTCCATAACAAAAATATCTGCTTATTTGCCCCGATTCCGTCAATAAAATTATTATGTAAGATCATTTTGTTCTCAGATATCGAGAGGAAAATCTGCAAGAATATCATCCGTCACCAAGATGTTTCTTTTGAGAAAATGAACGCGTGTGGCTTGTTTGTTGTTGATGCGGCGTTAATTCTACATTTTTGTAGTCTTCTAACTACTTATGTAATTGTTGTTTTTCAATTTGAATTCTTGTAAACATCGCTTCAATTGAACATAAAACTTTTCGTAACATTGTCATACCAAATATCAATTGTTAATCGTCACTTTATAATTTGTCTTAAATAAAATTTTGAGTGTGAATCATGCCTGTTTTTATTTTTGTAATGTTCTCCAATGGAGATAAGCCCAGGATTCCTCGCGATGTTTTCCTTCGTCGTTTGTCAGTGGTGTCTAAATAATCTTAGAAAGTACATATAACTCGGAAAAAAGTCACATTGGTAGGTTTCGAACCCACAATCTCATGCATGAGAAACGGGCGTCTTAAGCCTCTGTGTCACTGACCTTGTAAGGCTACTGATCAACCAGCTGATTACATAAAAGACCATTACAATATTGTAATAACATTCAAAATTGAACAGCGACAGACGAAAACATTAAACAGTTTTATCGATTGCCACTTCCATTTTTAGTCTTATAGTGATGAGTACTTCAGTGTACTGACATGTTCTGTAATTTCAAAAACCGTTTGCAACCAAAGAAAGATATGGAAATCAATATTGATGAAACAGTTTCATTTAATGAAATACTAGCTAAGAGAGTGATTGATAGAGATTTGCAACTAGTCCTAAGACCATTGAATGCCATGCTATTTGTTTTCTTCAACACTAAATATTCTATTCGAAATAATATTGTTTCTAGCAACTATATTGCTTGCAAAATTGTCTTTGTAATTTGGGTTTTGATCAGTGAAAGTTTTTGTATATATAGACTTACTTGGCTTTTCAAGTCTGAGTTAAATTTCCAAAAGTTGTTCTATCGGTTGACTAATTGTGTCGATTTACTCATTATTGTGTTGGGCCACGCTCTTTGTACCTGTTCCATGTTCTTGAGAAACCACGACGATATTTTGATGCTATTCAAAATCCAGTATGTCTTTCGAGTCCTTCAAATTGATCGTGAACGTATTAGAAATTTAATCAAGTATTATTGGTCCATTGTCATTGTCTTGAATATTATCATCGTCAGCGCTTTAATTTTGCAATATTGTATGTTCTTGGACTTCCAAGCAGTAAATACGATCTACGCTAGTTTCTTGTTCGACGTTTCCATAGTTTACACCTTTCTAATGTTGAAATTGTTGAAGAAAATTATTAAAATTTGGATTGAAAAAGTTGAGCAATCCAGGAATATTGATGATCGTCAAGAAATGTATTGGAATGTGTTATCTGATGTCTATTTGAAGATACAGGAGATATACATGCATTTGAATAAGATTTCTCGATACGTAGTGAGTTTTTATTGTGATCGCATTAAGGCCTAATTTACGGAGACGCAGCGCGTTACGTGGCGCATCGGGCTTCTGTTAAAAAGTAACACCTAAGTTTTGTATTAATAAGTATTTATGCCTTCTTTCAGATATTGTTCTATAGTGTATTTGCAGCTTATCTAATATTCCGAAATTTAATAGTTATAATAATCATAAAAAGTTACGCTATACGTGGAAACCTTTTTGTAAGTACATCAAAATAAGATTGGATAAATTATATGCAATTTTATTTGATTGAAAAATTATACATTTTATTTCTATTAATTTCATTTTTTGGTTTAGCTGATAATGTTACTGGTAGCTTCTGGATTTTGGAATTTGAAAAGCTTAATTCTGCTGATTTGCTTGAGCGAGCAGTGTGAGAGGTTCTATTCAGACATCAGAGACGCTGAGGACATCTGCACCATACTTCTGGCATCTAGCATTTGTTCTAGTAAGTATTCAGGACTGGACAAATAATTGTAATGGGGTAAAAGCGTCGTCAGTACTGAAAACTATAATGATATTGACAATCACATCCACTGCTTGCCATCAATTCTTTACGCAATGTGATTCTTTGATATGATAAGCCGGTAAACGATTAGATGGATCACCTGATGGTAACCAATTGGCGCCGCCCATAGAAACTCGAAACACCAGAGACATTTCAAGTGCGTTGTCGACCTTTGTAAGGGGATGGACTCTTTAGGAGTTTGAGGATTGTTGGGAATCGGGGATTGGAAGATTGGGCCTTCGATTACCTCACTTACACGATGAAACACAATGTCACCGTTATTTGACATCTATTTTCTGTGAGGTCATAGTATCACTCCGGTCGAGCCGGCCATTCGTCTCGAAGAATGGCTCTTACATACTTACAATCGAAGTAATTTGGTTTTTAATCTAACAAGGTTATACCAACCCCATTAATTGAAGTGATTTAAAAATAATGTATACATATTGTTTTAATTCAGAAAGGAAAGCACTGAAGAAAGTCCTCCGCGTACAAAAGAGATCGTTCAAGAAGTTGAGTGCGTGCGGCCTCTTCTCTGTGGACGCTACGCTGCCTGTGCGGTTTTCCAGCTTCACCAACACCTATGTTTTAGTTATATTACAATTTGCATTCCTGTAATTAAATGCACTTAACGAAAGATACATAATATATTATTTTTTATTTGTTCCTCATAACCTATTTATTAACAACGACTATACTTTGCAAATGTTATACAATTCGGTATTGTTTTGAGTATTGTAAACCAAGAAGAATTTGAAAAATGTAATTATTTCAAATGTAACACCTATACTTATTTATATAACCTCAAGCCTGTCTAGAGGCAGAGAAAATGGAACGCCAATTGCTACGAATCTTACATATCTCTTTCGCTTCATCAACAGTCATCAGTCTTTTCATGCATGCTCGTCGGTTAAGGGTACTTTTAATTTGGCCCTTCTTTATATCGCCAATCTGGTCGCTATATGTCCGTCTAGGGCGCCTTCTACCGACGGCCCCATTCATATCCGCCTTATATTTCTTTTATAAATCTACTTCCATTCATTCTACATGTTCAAATCAACCCACTTACATGAATTATATTGTAAGTGTATGTGATATTCATTTCTGTTGTAATAGAATTCTCAATTTAAAGCATTATCTTTGTCCAATGATACAGTATTTTTTCATTCAAGCTCGTAATTAGTACCATTCCCTTAGTTACTACCGAAGGCCACATCGCACATTAATTGATGAAAAAAACATTTACTTAAGTCAACACAGACAACATTGACAGCTGTTTGCTTTTAAAACCTTACACCTTTGTTATTACGTCTCATAATTCCTTAGGCACCAAACCGTTTCTTTGTGAAAACAAAATGGTTGAAATTAAAACCATACCAAGGATTGAAATTAAAGGATTTACTTTTAAAACTAATGTGGCTAAAGAAGTGCAGTTAATTTTCAAACCTCTCCACATTGTACAATCTGCATTCATGTTATCAAAATATACAATCAAAGACGATTTAATACAACCAAACAGTTTCGTCTACAATGTCATATCTGGTATCTCTAACTTGATCATCTATATGGTCATATTATATGTAATTTTACGAAACTGTATAGGTATTGACATGGAACATGTAAACCACGTTATATTTTACACCACACTGCAATGCATTCCCATCTTATGTGTGGGTGGAATCACGAACTTCACCACCAATGTAATCTATAGACACACAAACGTTTTACTCGCCATCAAAATTAAGAATTTTTATGAATTCCTTAAAATTAACAAGCGAAGTTTGAAAATCTTTGCCATTGTCAATTGGGTGTCTGCCATGAGTGTGGTATTTTTCCAACTTATATGGATAATTTACTTTTATTTTGCTTTCTCGGCTTTCGCCCAAATCAGTCAACTTATCTGGAATATGATCTATATCATTTTTGATATCAATGTTTTGTTTGCCACGAGGGTTTTAAAATTTATAACCATGGCTTTAAGGCTTTGGGTCAAAAAAGCTACTGAATCTATGTTAAAGTTTGAGAGTAGAACTTATTGGAATAAAATGCACAAACTGTTCGAAGAGATTTTGGAAGCTTACGAATTGCTTCGAGTCACTTTTCAGCCACTGGTAAGTGATATTCTGAAAGGTAAGCTTACATTAATTGCTGTGTATGTATATGCTCTTGTCGACTAAGATTTGAAATAATTTGGAATGTAATTCCACCTGAAGATGGGGATGGGGGTAATTGGGCCCCGGATAACCTCACTCACACCACGAAACACAACGCAAGCGTTGTTTCATGTCGGTTTTCTGTAAGGTGTGGTATCATTTCGATCGAGCCGAACCTTTCGTTCCTAAGCACGGCTGCTATCGTCATAATTAGAAAATTATAAAAATTTGATCTTTCTGCCAGTTTTTTTTACCCTAAATGTCTATTAAAATAAATAAAACATACTTTTTTTTAGATTTTGTACTATTATGTTGAGACATTCAGCGGTGCTTTATCCTCAGTAATAGTTCGCATAGAACAAGGCAAAGTGTATGAAGGTAGCTTAATAAAAGTGAGTAAACAAATTTAATGACTAAACTATAAAACACTCAAAATGTACTTATGCATACGGTTCAAAATTCAATGTCTTCTTTTTTAGTTCATCATCAAATCAATGATCGCTCAATGTTGGTTCTACAAGAACATGGGCCTGTTGATAATGTTGAGTGTGGAGTGTGAACATTTTTATTCGAATATGGAAGAAGCGAGAAATATCTGCATGCAACTCACTGTTTCTCGGAGACATTCAGGTGAGTTTTTAATAGTTTTTTAGTATTAATAACTTGTGAGGATTCAGATAGATCTCTTTTTTATTTGAGGGGAGGAAAATCATACTATGACTTCTACCACTTTGGGTTAGGCAAAAGGGGGTGTCAGAAACTTACTGATTAAAAACCACCCCGTTCCTTCTCCTGCTTTTCGAGCCGGAGCCCCGGTAATCCGCTAGGCAGTCCCCAGCTCCGGGTCGGCATCAGCCCTTCTTCTTCTTTCTTCTTTTTTAATAACATTGCCCCACATTAGGATTTTTTGTGCCGTGGATACGTTTATAAACATACAATTTCACATACATATGGCACCCAGACCCGAAACAATAATTTGTGGATCACACAAAGAGTTGCTCCGTGCGGGAATCGAACCCGCTACACGTTGCGCGGCAGCCGGTTACCCAGCCACCGCGCCAACCGTGTAGTCAGTCGTTTTACTTACATTAAGACTTGTTCACAGAGATTCAAAAACGGATTTGCAAGAACATTGTACGTCTTCAAGCGGGTTCCTATCAGAAACTGGAAATAAGTCGTCTGTTCGTTTTGGACGCTCGTGTTCTCTTGAGGTTTGGTTCTGTCCTGACTATGTATACTATTGTCATCTTTCAGTTTGACTTTTTATAAATTACTAGCTACTTCCGCGCGGTTTTACCCGCTCTGCTTGGTTCTTATTGGTTATAGCGTAATGTTATAAAGCCTATAGCCTTCCTCGATAAATGCACTATCCAACACAAAAATAATTATTAAAATCGGACCAGTAATTCCGAAGTTCAAACAAACTCTTCAGCTTTATACAGGGTGTATTTTTAAAAACGAGACGCATTCAAGGAGGTGACTCGGCTATCGATTCTGAGTCCAAATCAATAAAAAAAATTTTTTTTTATTTTTTTGTAAAATTCGCAAATCCGTAAGTGAGAACTACGCCTATCACATTTCGAACTAAAGCGCGGTATTACACACACAAACTCAAACGCGTATTAGACATTATTACCAATTCCCTAAAATTCCAATAAGAAACGCGAACGCTCCACAAGCTTCCCCCCCTAGCACCCTCACCCTGTGGCGCGCACGCACACGCATTCAGTTTATGTTTTGGCACTGCCGGTGGCAGTCGCTTGCGAAATTTCTTATGCATGACCTTGAACTCCCGTCTTATTAACTATCAAAGTTTAGTGTTTATGATGATAACAGACACTTAGTCTAGGTAGTTTACTTTCCCGCCACCGGTAGAAAAATTCTCCGTCGAGTTATTCAAATGTTCGTCTTAACCAGAAAATACCTACACAGGCATGACAATTACGTATGCTGACTATTACCCAGTGACTGTAAGAAGTTTAGTGCTTGAAACACATTCAAAATAAGTGTCTTAGTGTTACAATAGTCAATCAGTGACGTAGTGCATACCTATGTTACTGTGCATAGGTAGATTACGAAGACGAACAAAATCTCCGGACTCCGAGTGACACAGGTAGATATTTATGTAATTTATTTACTTGTACATTCCGTCCCTAAGGATACCCACTGGCCCATTACTAAGTTTGAAATTGTTTATTAGTTACACCAATAGGAAACGCATTTAGTATGTACTTATTACGAATCAGCTGATCAGCTGGTAACTATCGTAGGTATGTATGCGGAATATCAATGCATAAATAGGAAAGACAAATCCGCCCCTAAGGCTACCCACTGACCGACAATTTTATAATCAACCGATTTAAAACACGAATAAACATTTGGACACTTACCTACTCGTACAATGCGTATTTTGATATTAACTTTCAAATTACATTAGTAGTTTTGGCTCTCTAAATATCAATTTTTACATAACTACTGAATTCACATAACTACGTCTCACCCAGACACGATACAACAAATTGTGGATTAGGTACTTATACAGAGTTGTTCCATGCTGGAATCGAACCCGCGACTCGTTATGGTATCGGTTGTTGCCCGCCACTGCGATATTCTGATTAAATAGCTAGACCGCTAGCAGAAACTAGTTTATTTTAGATCGGATTAAGAACGCATCAATAGGATCGATGAATTTAAAGAAATTGTTCCAACACACAAAAATGAAACAAACAGCTGAGCGATATTCAGCAGGATTGCAATAAGACGTAATAAGTAAATCATTACTTAACTAGTACCTACGATGAATCAGCTGATAACTACCGCAGGAACATACATGAAATGATAATAAGTAGGTAAGTAGTATACTAATTGTTAGAAATTAGTTAGGCAATAACAAACTAACAATAAAGTAGGTGATAGGTACGTAGTACGTACGTAGGTTATGCGGATGAAACCATTTTTAGATTTAAAACTTTGAACTGAATGTATCTAGGTAGACAGAATACGTTAGTAAACTACTTATCTAACATCACGCCCGCAAACAGCTGAGCGCTTGGACTACCTACTTACGTATGTGTGTTTATTATCCCGATCTTACGATTCTAAGTTTGAAATTGGTTGTTTTACGTATTCAGCAGGATGCCAATAAAATTTAATTAATACATCATAATTCATTAGCTATTATGAATCAACTGATAAATACTGTACCTATGGCGCAGAATAATAAGTAAACTTATAGTCAGTTACTAATTAATGGTTAATAGTAACGACTTAATTCAAATAGGAAACAAAATTTTACATCATTCGATTTAAAACACGAATAAAACTTTGGGTTGAACTTACCTACGTACAATGTGTTTGTTGATATTAGTTAGTAGGTAGTGGTACCTAAGATTATGCTCGCAAACAGCTGAGCGTTTGGATTAGATCCCTACCTACCTTTTCGTAGCGATGTGTTTTCATAATTCAGACCTTAAATAACTAAGTTTTAAATTATTAGTATCCAACAGGATTGCAATAAAACGTAATAAGTAAATCATTAGGTACGTAGTGTTATGAATCAGCTGATACCTACGTTTTCTTTGAAGATACGAGTACTACTTTTTTATTGATTGTTTCTGCACTCTAAGATTATTGAAAATGTGTTAACAATCAAATCATTAATAAATGTTGGTGATTATTTTTCTTTTCGCTTTCTAACTGCCTACTCTCGCGGCGTCTCGCGTAGCCCCGCCCACTGACCTTCGACGCTGTCTTGTTACGCTGTGTGCGTGACATGTTGGGCGATTCTGAAATATTCAGAATCGCCGGTGACGAATTATTCTGAAAGACGGCCAATCTTAAATAATTTATTATAGCTGTGTTTTTAACTATTGGCCAGAAACCTTATTTTAAATTGAAC
The DNA here is from genome assembly GCF_023101765.2 of Spodoptera frugiperda. Classification (NCBI taxonomy): domain Eukaryota; kingdom Metazoa; phylum Arthropoda; class Insecta; order Lepidoptera; family Noctuidae; genus Spodoptera; species Spodoptera frugiperda. The sequence continues at coordinate 9,717,485 of NC_064221.1, forward strand.
ATTTTTTACTTCCGTAACATGCTCCCGAGTTCTGTCATGGTTTCAAATCTGCACCCTGTATATTCGTACATAGATTTATTTCTTTTGCAATCCTTGTGAGACCTTTAATATTCAGTATTATTTAGAGTATTCAAATTATTTTAGTTATCATATAAATAAAGTTCGTTTGTGATCTTTTTTCCTGTTTTCCTCTTTTTTTTCAATTTATAATATTATCAGTCGATACATTTTTTTATATGTTACGTAATAGTTGGTGCGGTATCATGACAATATTGTTATCCAAAGAAAATTTTGTAAGCTGGCTTCTGCCAGCGGCTTTACCCGCGTTCTCGTGGAATAAAAAGTAGCCTACGTATTATCCAAAACAATACCACCTCCGTCCTAAATTCCATCTTAATCTCAGCCGTTTTGGCGTGAATCAGTTACAAACAAACAAACATATACATTTTCTCATTTATAATATTAGTAACATAAAATCGTCCTATGTGCCTACACTAAAAAATTTGCCAACTCGAAAAATTGTACGATGCCTTCAAGTATTTTTAAAGGACAAAGACATACATGACCTTGAACACAGGAATCAGCGACCTTTTGAATTACATACAAAATTTTTTGACTCATAATTTCAATTTGATAATGTAACACAACAATAATAATTATTTTTCTTACAATATACAAATAAAGTTTGAGTACAACTACTACGGTAGGTTGAATTACATTTACTTTATCATAATTTACTACTTAAATAACATACTGTAATCAACACAAACATTTATTGATAACCATTACAATTCTGAGGCGTTTTTCATTTAACGTAATGGTAACCGCAGAAACTATCATTTCTACGCCTAATATTGATCAACTAAAACAAATGTACATGAAATAAACACTTTAATAAGTAATACATAAAAGGATGTACAACCTACAATAATCTAAAATTAAAACTAAGAAAAAGAGTTTTCACCATTAGGCGTCAAAATACTAAAATAACTAAATTAAATATGGACGTGATCCTAAGAATTCCAATAACTCCCAATAACGAGCAAATTCTTAGCACTGATAGAAGACTTGTGTCTTTAAAAGAAGTTCAAACAATGTTCAGACCATTCCACATAGTCCAATACATTTACTTTTTATCCAAGTACCAAATCCGAGGCAATACGGCGTACCAAAATTCTCTTCTGTACAATGTCTTCTCAGGATTGTTCACAGCGTTACAAATAACATACATAGTCATTGCTAATTTACGTATATCGTACTCAAAAACTCTAGAAGGCATTGCTTTTGTAAAATTCTTCTGTGATCTGCAAGAAGTACTGCTAATGTGCTTAGGAAACTTATTCAACTTCTTCACGAACGTTCTAAAGGGACCCACAAATGTTCTGCTTCCACCAATCATCCAAAACCTTTGCGAAATTATCCGGTTACATGGGAGAGAAGATGTATTTAAGAAATTCACTTTTATCAACTGGGTGTATGTGCTCTACTGCGTTCTAAGTCAAAGCATGTGGATTATAATTTTTGAATACTCTTTTTCTACTGTTTACGAAATGGATCAAGTTCTCAGTTACCTCTTGTACGTCATCTACGATGTTAATGTTCTTTATGGAGCAAGGATTGTGAAGCTTATACGAGAAGCGCTCGAGATTTGGATTGAAGACGTTCGCAATTCAGAGTCAGTAGCAGAAACAGAGAGAGAAGAATACTTTGAAAGACTATTCACAGTTTATTTGGAAATATTTGAGGCGTACAAAACTGTGGCAGATGCTATTCAACCATTGGTAAGTTTATATTCATTTGTTAATTAAATTTTTCTTCCCAAAAAAGATGATTTGGAAAAATATGGATAAAGCTTTTCTTTAGCCATGGTATAAGCCGGTAAACGAGCAGTCGGAAAACCTGATGGTCAGCAAACGCTGCCACCCGCAACACTAGAGGATGTTGTAAGAACATTGCCGGCCTTTTAGAGTAAGAAATTTAAGGGTTGTTGGGGAATCAAGGATTGGATAGATTGGAAAGAAGGAAGAAACTCACTCACATAATATAAAATTATGTTAATGATTCCAGGTTTTATATTTCTATATCAAAACACTGGACAACACGGTGTGTGCTATCTACATTCGTGTAGAAATAGCGAAAATATTTGAAGGTGGATTTCTTAAGGTACGGTAGTTGCGAGAAGACCGCTGATAGAACTTATTTATGTTATCATATCTGTTTATGTGGTGTACAATAAAGTAAAGTAAATAAATACAATTCATTTCCAGATTTTGGTCACAAACTTATTATCACTATTCTGGCTATACAAAGATATATTTACGTTGATCACATTCAGTTTTGTCTGCGAGAAGTTCTATTCCACGATGAAAGAAGTTCAAAGCGTCTGCATTCAAATGATAGCTTCAAGAAGATGTTCAGGTAATAAATACTTGTATTATTTGAGCTTAAGACACCCACTTCTCATGTATGCAGGTGCGGATTTAAAACCTGCTAACGGCAAGCACCAATGCGACATTTTCCCAGTTATATGTATTTTCTAAGCCACAAATTGCGAAAGAAAACATCTTGAAGAAACTTGGGGTAATAATTTCTAATTATAAGTTTGAAATCGTTTTTCCGAGTTGTATGTAGTTTCTAAAATAATTTAAACACCACTGACAAATAGTGAAGGAAAACATCTTGAAGAATCAAGATGTTTTCCTTGTATAACTTTATAATTTCTACTTATAAGTCTGAAATCGCCCAATTGTATCGAGCAAGCGTAGTGATTAAAACTCCAACCCTCTTCGTGTGAGGTGAGGCATTTGGTCAACAGTGGCCACCTATTAATAGGCTGTTGATCTGATGCTCTATGTCCAGCAGCAGACAAAAATGGACTGATTTATGATGTTCTTCATACATTACATAACTTAATCTTATTGTTCACAGATGCCCAAAAAAGAGTTTGTAAAAATGTCCTACGTCATCAAGAGGTGTCCTTTGCAAAGATTAATGCGTGTGGACTGTTCGTCATTGATGCCGCATTGATCCTCCACTTCGCCGGTATTCTTACCACTTACGTTATTGTTGTATTTCAATTTGAGTTCTTGTAAAGATAATTTTGGGATGTTTTGGTTTCTTTTAACATAATTTTATAAGTTATAAGAATGCAGAACAAAGCGTATAAGTACTATTAGTTTTTATTGGTTTAAAAGTTTGGGTCAAAGTTACCCTATAGGGATAAAGAATCCTGATATTATGGTACCATAAAATATATTTTACAACATATTAGACAGTTGTAAAGCTTTTGATTTAGTATTTTAATTTTTTTTTGTATCGATGTATAATGTATTAGACTAGCTAAAAATAAGTTAAAGACCGGAGTTTTATGATGCGTTTGTTATTTATATACACCTATTGTTTGTAAGCGATATTACAATATAAAATAAGTCATTGTAAAAAAATAAAAATGCAATAAAGTATAAAGATTATTGAAGTGTTGTTGATTTTATTACTCAAATATAAATACATAATGTAGAACAAAAATAAATACTGGAGATATTTACTAAAGAAGAGCAAATTGCAACAAGACTACAATATAGTTTGTGAGTAATTCTAGAACGTGTAATGTGTGACGCATATCTTCGTAGAAAAGGCCAAATGGTCTCATCTTGCTGAACGAAACACGGTGCAAGCGTTGTATGTTTCTACATAACTTCTTTTCTTCATCTGCAAAATTGTAAAATAGTTGTTAAAAAATACATATTTTTTAATAAAACTGAATCGATTCATTGAAAGTGCGATTACAAATTACAGAGGGTTTTTTATTTGAGATGTAACGTGACGTCCTGTGTAAGCGATCTGGAAGCGAACGCGAAGCGGTGCGGTGACACGCGAATTTGACGCGATGTGGCGGCTAAGTCTTACGTGCACGTGAATTGCTTCGTTTTGTTTCTATTTTATAAAAAAAAAACGCGAAATCTCACCGCATTCAGGTGCAGTGGTCACTTACGCCACGTAAATGTTGACAGTTTGTTATTTTCGCGCCGCGCCGCGCCTCACCGCATCGCCTTCGCGTCTAGATTGCTCTGCAGGACGTCGCATGAGGGAAGGTTGATGATACGCTCGACGTATTTTACGTCAGGTATGAACTTTTCGTAAGTGTCAGATCCTTGCTGACTAAAAATCACCACATTACTACTCCTGCTTCGAGCCAGAGCCCCGGTAAATTACAGAGCATGCAGTAAACCAAGTATTATTAAGGTGGGGGTGAGGCTTTAGAAATGAAAGTTAGGATGTCAAAGTCTCAATACAATTTTTTGCCACACGAAGGTGAGTTAGAAGCATTGTAAACGTTTTATAATATTAAACCAAATTGTACGAAGATACCTGTGCAGTCAGATCCCAAAATCAATGAACATGTATCCTGTGAGATTTTTATAGCTGCGTAAAATTCTTCTAGATGATAGCTGAGCCAATTCTGCAGAAGCAGGTACTTCAGTAGCACTATATAAAGTACTCCTTGGATAATTGGTGTGCCCTGGAAAAATAAAAGCCTTAAATTAAATTTAGTTTCGTATCTACAAGAATTTTTTAGGCTGACTGCCTCGTTGATCGAGTAATCAGTGTTTCAGATCAGGCTTTTCGATTTGTCGGTAGTAGCGCGGAGTCTGGAATTGTGCCCAGTATATGGCAATAGGCTCACCCCTATTATATGGGACTTATAACACAAATGGTGAAAAGTGGGGTATATTGTATTAACGGCTTTAAGTTACGTGCCGTAATGTGCACCTGTGTCTACCCCTCAGGGATGAAAGACACGACGTTGCGTGATGAAATTTATTTATCAAAACATTTAGTCAGCTAAGAACATAATAAATAGATAAATAAGCAACACGAATACTCACACAATCGGGATTTCTTGAATAGTAATGCAAAAAACTAATTAAGACTTGAACTTTCACCAGACCAAGGAAAAAGGTTTCAGATGAGCGATATAACACCTGGAAACGAAGAACAAGAAATTTATTGAGCAACAGAAAAGAAAATTATAAAAATAACTTTTAATAAAGGCAACCGATTTCAATTTCTTTAACTGCCACGATCAGCTGAGAAGCTTAAAACTTTCTCCTAATTCTGAAAAATACTACGCCATAAACCGCATCAAAACCAGTTCAGTACCAATGTGTTTAGTAGGCAACTGGGTTAAGTAACCATTAAATGACTTCAGAGTCATTCTTCACACACAGGAACGGCGGTATCTCTGCCAGTCATCTTGCAGACAATAATCCAAAACATAAACTATTACTTACAGGCCAACGAAACATTTTCTTAAAAATATTGTAGCAATGCAGTATCTGAGAATAAACATGCACCATATGGTTGCATCGCATTATATGGCTGCCATTGGTCAAAGACATGTAGGCTCTTGTATTCCAACATTGCACTTTATTCGTAAGCAACTTGATGAGAGCGATAGCGTAGACAGTATTGCAGTCAGTCGTAATCAAGATGAAAACAAAACAGATGATATACCAAGGAGGGTGCATGTAAACGATGTAAATATAGAAACTAACAAAGATATGGCAAATGAAAAGCACGATAACATGGATCCAGTTGTACTTGATAAGAGAATCAGTACAACTCTTGTTGTTAATAAACCTATGGATGTCTTGAAAGGTTAGAATGAAAGTCACATTGTCTTTAGAGTAAATCAAGTGGTGAATGAAGTTCATGATGTAGCCAGATGAATAGAAGAAACAGTCGATGACTGTAGCAAAATAGATGAAATTAACGGTCTGATATCGCCTAAGATTTTCATCAAAGATATCAAATATTCGGCTTGCATTAAGAGCTAAGAAAGTAATGAGCCCACACAAAGAGAAGATGTTACTCCCAAGATGGTTTGGGTGAACAAAATTATTCTTGATTTGGTATTTTGGGTTGAATGTAATTGTTTGCATTAAGTTCAGAGGTAGAAACATTGATTGCACGTCCTTATCTACGTAACTGCAATGAAGTAAGTTGCACAGCCGTCTATGTTCCATTCTGTAAGGTAAATAATGATATGAGTAGGAATACGGTTTGTAGTAAGTACATGTACCATCAATATTGATAAAAGCTTGACACACTTTTATTGGAGCCCTATTTTTCTTATTTAAGGCGACGGCTCTCCAATTATCGCTGTCTATAAGATTATATGTTAATTATTATAATAGTTGTTGCTAATTAATTATGTTAATTATTATAATAGTTGTTGTGACTATATAAAATGGAACAAGGTAATTTTTAGACTTATTTCTTTTCTGTAGATTTTGTTTGATAATAATCACACTAATATACTTCCTGAAACAGAGAATTTATGCATGGGCAAACCGTATTCGTCGGTATAAGAAGCGAGTGGAACGGTATACACAGAATCGCACATTCCAAAGGGATCAAAGGTGGGTGTATAGAAATTGGGAGCTAAAAGAACAGACTAGGACTGACACGTGCCTACCAGATGCTGATGTTACGACGTCGTTCTGGCGTAGCATTTGGTCGGCACCTGTTTGTCACACTGAAGGGGATTGGATTGAGAAGGTTAGGCGAAAATGTGAACTGGTACCAGAAATGGAACAAATCTCCATAACCACGGAAGATGTGTCTAATGCAGCCTATCCGTTGGCTAACTGGAAAGCTCCAGGCCCGGATGGGCTGCACAATTTCTGGTTAAGATGGTTTACCAGTTCGCATAGTCGCTTGGCATCTCAATTTCAGTCAGCTTTGGAGTCTGGATCTTTGCCTCAATTCTTTACGACTGGGTTAACTCACCTGCTCCATAAATCTGGAAGTACTGCGGAACCCAAAAATTATCGGCCGATTACGTGCCTACCGACAATTTATAAACTCCTAACATCTATTTTGAGAGAAAAACTTAATAAGCATATTGAAGACAATAATATCATGTCTACCTCCCAAAATGGATGTAGGAATAGGTCCCGTGGTACTAAGGAGCTTTCTCCTCATTGACATGTCCATTTGCCAACAGGTTCGTAGATCTCACAAGAATTTGTCCACATGCTGGATAGATTATAAGAAGGCCTACGACTCCGTGCCACATACATGGCTCATGAGGGTACTGGAGCTGTACAAAGTCGATACAGCTCTGCGTGCTTTCCTGATGTCATGTATGAGACAATGGAGAACAGTTCTTTGCTATCCAGGATGTCGACAAATTTGTGAGAACGATGAACCCATTAGGATAGAGCGTGGTATATTCCAGGGTGATAGTTTGAGTCCATTATGGTTTTGCTTAGCTCTGAATCCTCTAAGCACTTTGCTTGAGGATTCCGGGTTAGGTTACAGGTTGAGAAGAGGGGAGAAATTATATCCCACCTACTTTACATGGATGATTTAAAGCTATTTGCTCCAAACAACTCGCATCTAATGAAATTACTAAATGTCACTGAAACGTTCAGTAATGCCATTAGGATGGAATTTGGTGTGGACAAATGTGCAATCATGCATGTAAAGAGGGGAAATTGTGGAATCAGATGAAACACGAAACTCTGATACCACAAACTTTAGACTTCTCTCTTCAACCGAAACCTATAAATACTTGGGTATGTCAGAAGCGTTAGGCATTGACAGCTGTCATAAAGCAATCGTTGCGGGAGCGCTTCTTTGACCGCCTGAAGAAAGTTCTCAATAGTCTTTTATCAGGTGGTAACAAAGTGCGCGCTTACAACGGTTGGGTCATGCCAGTACTGATGTACTCTTTTGGCATACTCAAGTGGACTCAAACGGAACTGGACGCCCTGGACAGAAAAGTCCGTTCATTGTTGACTGAGCATCGGATGCATCACCCACGATCATCAGTAATGAGACTGTACATACCACGTAAATGTGGGGGGCGAGGCTTTTTAAATGCCAAAACCCTACACAATAGTGAAGTGTGCAGTCTCCGAAAATATTTTTTCAAAATGGAGGTGGGGATGCATCGAGATGTTGTCTCAGTGGACAAAGGACTTACTCCGCTCTCCTTGGCTAATAAGGACTGGAGAGAACCTATAATACTAAGCACTAAGGATCGCAAGAATGTATGGCAAAGTAAGGAGTTGCACGGACGCTACTATCGGGCCCTACATGGGCCAGATACAGATTTCTTAGCGTCCGTATCCTGGCTACGTTTTGGTAACTTATTTGGAGAAACGGAAGGTTTTGTCTGTGCAATTATGGACGAAGTTATGTTGACGAACAACTACCGAAAGTATATTATAAAGGATGGAACGGCTGACATTTGTCGGGCATGTCATCGCCCAGGGGAATCCATTCGACATATAATTTCGGGTTGTTCTCATTTAGCTAACGGAGAGTACTTGCACAGACACAATCTTGTAGCCAGGATTATTCATCAACAACTTGCTTTAAAATACAAACTTGTTGAATCTGAAGTGCCGTATTATAAGTATCTGCCTGACCCAGTTCTTGAAAATGGAGATGTCACACTGTATTGGGATCGAACTATCATCACAGACAGGACAATTGTTGCTAACAAACCTGACATTGTGGTGATAGATCGACCAAGCCGTCGCACAATGATAATTGATATAACAATCCCACATGACGAGAATCTTGTGAAAGCTGAAAAAGATAAAGCCAGTAAATATCTTGATTTAGCTCATGAGGTTGTCGACATGTGGGATGTAGATTCAGCAATCATTGTGCCGATAGTCGTATCTGCCAATGGCCTTATAGCCAAAAGCCTCGACCAACACCTGAGTAGGCTAACGTTAGATGGTTGGATCAAGAGCCTGATGCAGAAGGCAGTACTTCTGGACACGGCGCGTATTGTCCGGAAATTCCTCTCTCTTGAGCCCTGACCACCGGTAGCTTGGATTTATCCCGTTACTGGTGGGCTACTGCTTTTTATATTTTTAAATGTTTTATTTTTTTTTCTTTTTAATTTAATATTTAAAAATGTAACAACCAAGTAAAAGAAATAAATGAATGATAAACACTAATATTATAAATATGAAAGTTTGATGTATGTCCGTTAATCACGCTGTCACTACTTATTATTACTTTATGGTATAGGTATATAATATGGTAAACGAGTAGACGGATAACCTGATGGTAAGCAATCGTCGCCGCCCACAGACAACTGAAACACCAAAGGCGTTACAAGTGCGTTGCCTTTTGGGGGTTAGAAGTTTAAGGGTGTTTGGGGAAATTGGGGCACATTCATATGACTACACGAAACACAACGCTAGCATTGTTTGCTCCGTGCGAACTGGCCCATTCGTGCCGAAGCATTGCTCTCCCACACTTGAATTTTATTTAAGGGGTATCAATAAAATTTAGTATACAGACAAGGTATGAGCTGATTTGGGTAATAGGATAATCTTGAAGCCCCTTGCAGAAGCTAGTCTGTTTATAAATACACTGACATTTGAATTCGGATAAATTAATAATATTAAACGAAAAAAAATATTATCAAGAAATCCAGTTTTATTTTAAAGCCAATATCCTACCCTTAAGTATTGTTGTTCAATAAAGTAAATTGAATAAAAGAAAACTTATTAAATAAAACATAATTAATCAATTATGAGAGAAGTTGTTGACAATATCCGTCTTGGTAAACTTCTGTAAACTACGGAAAGTTTAGGCCTTGAAAGAATTCAAATGACCTCCAAAATCTCTGTAATAAAGGGAATTCTTCTTTTCAAAAGATGTACCCCAAAAGACCTTAATGTTTACAACAATTTTTGACTGCACGGTTGGCGCGGTGGCTGGGCAACTGGCTGCCGCGCAACGTGTAGCGGGTTCGATTCCCGCACGGAGCAACTCTTTGTGTGATCCACAAATTGTTGTTTCGGGTCTGGGTGTGATGTGTATGTGAACTTGTATGTTTGTAAACGCACCCACCACACAGGAGAAAATCCTAGTGTGGGGCAACTTTTTTTTTAAAAAAGAAAAAAAAATAAAAAAGACAAAAATAATAATTTTATTGGTCACAGCTGACCCAGCAAACTTCGTAATGCCTCAAACTTTTAAAACTCCCCTCGTCTTTCAAAAATAATTCAATACAAAAAATTTGCCAAATCGGTTTAGCCGTTCTCAAGTTTTGGCGAAACTAACGAACAGCAGTTGATTTCTAAGAGATTTTTAGCCAGTTTATTTATGAACCAGAAACACACTTGTTACATAATTTAACTCCATAACTTGAAATAATATTTTAAAAGACCCGTAAGAGAGAAGAAATAGAGTAGAAGAAACAAAGAGGGCTTTTAAAGATAAGAAAGGCTTTATTTAAGAAAAGCAAACTGTAGCAATACAAAAGTATAATTAACAATGATGGTCAGTGTAGCTACGTCTAATTCTGCGTCCAAATCGAAGAGACCGAACACGCTCAGCTTACTGTGTGACGATGCATGAATGCGGAGGATATTCTTCAGTAGTTTCTTCTGTTGTCCTGTGAAATTAAATATTAATTAGGCCCATTTTTATCTAGATTGATTGTTGTGCCATGTTCATCTGCCTCGTTGGTCGAGTGGTCGCAAGTGCGACTGCCGAACCATGGGTCTCGGGATCTCGGCAAAGTATTACTGGGCTCTTTTCGGTTTTTCGATAATTTCTCGGTAGTAGCATGGAGTCTGGAATTGTGTTCATTATCCATATACTGAGCACAATTCCAGAAGGGGTGGGCCTATATACGGATATAGGCCCCCCCTCTATTACATGGGACTTATCACACAGCTGGTGAAAAGTGGGTGTACATTATATAGCGGCATTACGTGCCATAATGTGCACCCCTGCCTATTCCTTCGGGACGTTGATAGCATTATAAAAATAAAAAAGGTGGTCATTCTATATAATTAGACTAGCTCTTTACCCAGGAAATATTATAGTGTACAATTGTGTGGACAAACACAGGTGTACTCTGTAAGCCCGAGGGGACGGTAGACCGCCACGACCGAAGAGAGGTTAGGCGCAGGACCAACGGCTTTACATGTTTTCCGAGTCACAGGGGTGAAATGTCGCCGAACTACTTAACTCCGGGTTAATAATAATTAACAAATACCTGATACACTTGTTGTTCCCAGCAGCTGAAGGCAAGTTTCTCTTAAACTTTCGTTGGCACGATAAAGACCTTCACCCTTTCCGTTCAATAATAACATCATTGATATATTTTTGGACATCCAGAGGAATACAGACTGCGCTATGAGAATCTTAGTCTGCAATATTATAATAATAACATTTTACGCCACCGCTCATGAATATGCAAAACACCAGAGGCATTACAAGTGCGTTGCTGGCGTTTTGTGTTTTAAAAAAAGGTTGTTGGGGAATAGAGGATTGGAAAGACTGGGAAGGATTATAATTAGGCCTCTGATAACCTCACTCACAGAATGAAACACAACGCAAGCGTTCTTTCACGTCGATTTTCTGTGGGGCCATGGTATAACTCCAGTCAAGTCGATCCATTTGTACCGAAGCATGGCTCTTCCACACTTAGCACTTGGCATATAACGCATTCGTGGTGCCTTTAAAGTTTTGTCTTTCTATACACACACACATTTCTAAAGAAAAAAGAATAATGACTTACAAAATATGGAAATTCCATTCCAAGTAATACAATTGTCATTTGAATTTGTATTAGAGTTTGAATCACTAACGTCACAGTTACGTATAGTATCTAAAAAACATAAATAAACATCAATCACGGTACTTACAAGAAAACGTAATGTCCATATAAAATGTTCTATTACCGGTAACCGAAATAAAGACTCAATAAGTTCATAACATTTGCGAATATCAATGTAAACATCAAGTACTTTCTCACAATAATCTTCTATATTATCATCATTATTGATCCCTTCTTCCTTTCCATATTTTAATATGTTTGCGTCCAAAAGCACGACTTTATCCTTTAAAAACTCAATGAGCCTCATAACATAAATCTGATTGATGTCAACAGTTATATTAATGAAGCTACAAACTACAACAAAGGCACTCATTTTGAGCATCGTCGTGAAATAAGTAATGAGGATGGTATAAAACCCAAAGATCATGAAGCCGTTGATCCAGTTCCAGATGGTGAAGCGTCTAAACCCAGTTCTGTCATTAAGGAATCTATTGATCTCTTGAATAGTGATTATTAAGGTGATGTTGTCGTTAGTTCTGAAAACACTTAAGAAGAAATTGATAAAGTATCCGGCACAGTAAGTGATGGATTCAAAGTCGAAGATAAACGTAGTGATTTTATCCGTGGCAACAGGATTATTCTGAAACCTATATATGCGGTATAAAAAGTTAGAAGAAAACACTATTGTTGCTGCCAAAGTAAAGAAATTAGTGATTAAGGTGCTTGGAATAATTTTGTTATTTTTGATTGCGTATTTTGGGTAGAACGTGATTGTTTGGAATAGATTTAAAGGTTTCAACATTTGTTCCATGTCATTATCCACATTGTTGAAATTTGTATTTTCAACGAACATTTTGACTTTATACTTTTTATTTCTTCTACAGTACTTCATTTTACCAGTCATTGTAATGTCTAACAGAAAGAAACATTAAAACTTATTGATTGAATAAACAACTTCTCTAGTCGTAACCAATGACTGTCTATATTTACTTTGTTGTCTTTATACAGAGTGAATATAATAAAAATACAGGTGCTTTGCCAGTTTGTGCGTTGCCAGTCAATGTCTTGTTTATTTCATAGTGCAAAACTCTCTCAGATTACCAATGTTAGTTTGCATAATGCACTTGGAATAAGAAGTCAATCAAAATTATACAACAAAAGGAAAGCTGAAAATGCAGAAGGGTGAGAAGGAAACGGACGACAAGGAAAATATAGATACACAGTTTGAGAAATGACATGAGAGAAAAAGGAGTTTATGATAAAAATAAATGTCTGATAGAAGAGAACTGAAAATAAGAAGACACAACACTGGGTCTGAAGTCAAACTTAACATAAGATAAACTCAGAAAAATTAAGGAAAAGAAGCCACAGTAGAAAATTAAACATCAAACCAATTTATGACCGTCCTGTATAGCATTAATCGGTTGTATAGATCTTGTGTGACGCAACTTTTTTTTTGGTCATCCACAGTACATACAGAAGTGTCAGTACTGTGTGACTAAAAACCACTTGCGTCATGTTTTAGGTGAAATGGTTAAATAGCCCTTCAATTCTTAACCCCATCTGTGGTGGTCTGATGGCTCTTTGAGGCCGGCAACGCACTTGTAACGTCTCTGGTGTTTCAAGTGTCCATGGGCGGCGGCAATTGCTTACCATCAGGCGATCCGTCTGCTCGTTTACTGAGTTGTTCCATAAAAAAAGAGAAAAAGGTAGAAGAAAGAGAGAGAGGATGTTAAAGATAACAAAGGATTTATTTAAGAAAAGCAAACTGTAATAATACAAAAGTATAATTAACAATGATGGTCAGTGTCGCTACGTCTAATTGTGCGTCCAAATCGAACAGACCGAACACGCTCAGCTTACTGTGTGACGATGCATGAACGCGGAGGATATTCTTCAGTAGTTTCTTCTGTTGTCCTGTGAAATAGACGAATGAATACTGATTTTTTGAGTCATATTGACTGTATCATAAAAATCTAAATATAAATCTCCCGATTGATTTTAATAATTGTGGCCAGTCTGTTTTACTAGACTAGCCCACTAGGTAGGCAATAAATAGTGCACAAATGTGAGCGCAATCACGGGTGCACTCTCTGTTCTCTTACTCTCTTAGCCTGATGGAACGGCAGACCGACACGACCGCAGAGAAGTTAGGTGCACGACTAACGGCGTTACGTGCTTTCAGAGACACGGGAGTAAATAAAACGTCGCTGAACTCGCAGATTCTGGGTAAATAAAAATTAACAAATATACCTGATACACTTGTTGTTCCCAGCAGCTGAAGGCAAGTTTCTCTTAAACTTTCGTTGGCACGATAAAGACCTTCACCCTTTCCGTTCAAAAATAACATCATTGATATATTTTTGAACATCAGGAAGAATACAAACTGCGCTATGAGAATCTTAGTCTGCAATATTATAATTTACGTTACTTTTTTAATTTTTATCTACAGTGCGTTTGTATATAGTCTTGTTAAATCAATTCTATTTAAAATAATATTTAAGAAAACTCTAACGCCTAGAGTTTGTGTTGTGCTATTTGACGAATGCACGTATTCGTCAAAAATTATAGGCGGATTGAACGTTGCCCCTTCGTATAATTCATAAAGTGTAAAATAAAATAAAATAAAAGAATGCACGTATTCGTCAAAAATTATAGGCGGATTGAACGTTGCCCCTTCGTAGACAATTTTCATTATTCCTTGGGAATTTGCAAGTATTTGTCATTTTGTAGGCCGCCCTTGCTTGTGGCGGTGCATGCATTCGTCAACTCTTAAAGTTATCTTTCTTCACACACACTTCTGAAGAAAAAAGAACAATTACTTACAAAATATGGAAATTCCATTCCAAGTAATACAATTGTCATTTGAATTTGTATTAGAGTTTGAATCACTAACGTCACAGTTACGTATAGTATCTAAAACACAAACAAACATGAATCACGGCAGTTAAATAGAAAACGTAATGTCCATACAAAATTTTCTATATATCTGTATTACCGACCGGTAACCGAAACAGAGACTCAATAAGATCATAACATTTGCGAATATCAATGTTAACATCAAGTACTTTCTCACAATAATCTTCTATATTATCATCATTATTGATCCCTTCTTCATTTCCATATTTTAATATATTTGCCTCCAAAAGCACGACTTTATCCTTTAAAAACTCAATGAGCCTCATAACATAAATCTGATTGATGTCAACGGTAATATTAATGAAGCTACAAACTACAACAAAGGCACTCATTTTGAGCATCGTCGTGAAATAAGTAATAAGGATGGTATAAAACCCAAAGATCATGAAGCCATTGATCCAGTTCCAGATGGTGAAGCGTCTACAGCCAGTAATGTCATTAAGGAATCTATTGATCTCTTGAATAGTGATTATTAAGGTAATGTTGTCGTTAGTTCTGAAAACACTTAAGAAGAAATTGATAAAGTATCCGGCGCAGTAAGTGATAGACTCAAAGTCGAAGATAAACGTAGTGATTTCATCCGTGGCAACAGGATTATACTGGTGCCTATATATGCGGTATAAAAAATTTAAAGAAAACACTATTGTTGCTGCCAAAGTAAAGAAATTAGTGATTAAGGTGCTTGGAATAATTTTGTTATTTTTGATTGCGTATTTTGGGTAGAACGTGATTGTTTGGAATAGATTTAATGGTTTCAACATTTGTTCCATGTCATTATCCACATTGTTGAAATTTGTATTTTCAACGAACATTTTGACTTTATATTTGTTCTTTCTTCTACAGTACTTCATTTTGTTAGTCATTGTAATGTCTAACAGCAAGAAACATTAAAACTTATTGATTGAATAAACAACTTCTCTTGTCGTAACCAATGACCGTCTATGTTTACTTTGTTGTCTTTATACAGAGTGAACATAACTAAAATAGAAGTTTGCCAGTTGATGTTGTGTTCATTTCATAGTGCAAAACTGTCTCTCTTGGTAACTCTCTCTCAGATTACCAATCTCAGTTTTCATAATGCACTTGGAATAAGAAGTCAATCAAAATTATATAATAAAATAGGAAAGTTGAAAATGCAGATAGATGATAAAGAAACGGATGACAAAGAAAATATAGATACACAGATTGAGAAATGACATGAGAGAAAAAGAAACAATAAAAATAAGTCTGACAGAAGAGAACTGAAAAGAAGAAGACAGAACATTGGGTTGATATCAAACGTAACATAAGATAAACACAGAAAAATGAAGGTAAAGAAGTCACAGTAGTAAGTAAAACATACAACCAATTTATAACCGTCCTGTATAGCATTAATCGGTTGTATTTATCTTGTGTAAACTTTGTCACCACTTACGACAGAATATACCGTTTACAATTCGACTGCACGGTTGGTGCGGTGGCTGGGCAACTGGCTGCCGCGCAACGGGTAGCGGGTTCGATTCCCGCACGGAGCAACTCTTTGTGTGGTCCACAAATTGTTGTTTCAGGTCTGGGTGTCATGTGCATGTGAACTTGTATGTTTGTAAACGTACCCACGACACAGGAGAAAATCGTGAAGTGGGGCAACGTTTAAAAAAAAAATCCAGAGGGCTTAATAAATAATAATAAGTGCTGTAAAACAACCCTTAAATTCTTAACCCCAAAAGGCTGGCAACGCACTTGTGACATCTCTGGTGATTCAAGTGTTTTGTAACGAATCCGGTGTTTCAAGTGTCCATTGCTTACCATCAGGTGATCCCTCTACTCGTTTACCGGCTTGTCCCACAAAAAATAGAAAAAGGTAGAAGAAAGAGAAAAGGATGTTACAGATAACAAAGGCTTTATTTAAGAAAAGCAAACTGTAGCAATACAAAAGTATAATTAACAATGATGGTCAGTGTCGCTACGTCTAATTTTGCGTCCAAATCGAAGAGACCGAACACGCTCAGCTTGCTTTGTGTTGATGCATGAATGCGGAGGATATTCTTCAGTAATTTCTTCTGTTGTCCTGTGAAATTGACGAATGAATACTAATTATACTCATTTGGAGCTATATTAATTGTATCATGAAAATCAAAGTATAAATCTTCTGATCTATTTCAATCATCATGGCCGGTCTTTGTGACAGTAATTCAACCACGCAGAAGATAATTATTATAGTACACCAATGTGTGCGCAAACAAAGGTGTACTCTCTGTTCTCTCCCTCTCTAAGCCCGATGGGACGGCAAATCGACATGATAGGAGAGAGGTTATGCGCAGGACCATTTCCTTTATTGCTTGCCGAGGCATCACGATGTTACGTTAGTACGACCGTAACAAACTATAATTAGATAATTTTCTACATTTATCGACAAATACCTGATATACTTGTTGTTCCCAGCAGTTGTAGACAAGTTTCTTTTAAACTTTCGTTGGCACGATAAAGACTTTCACCCTTTCCGTTTAATAATAACATCATCGATATATTTTTGACCATCCAGAAGCATACAGACTGTGCTACCAGAAGCTTAATCTGCAATATTTTAATTCATGTTACTTTTTTTATAATCTACAATGCTGTGGAAGTGGATACTATCGTTTTCTTTTTCTTCTCCTCTAATCTTCCGATTTATTTGGTTGAAGGATTCACGACGGTCATTCGTGTTCCTGTGACGACTGGACTTTAGTGTTCCGATGCTTTCATGGCTGTATCTACTGTAGATCCTGGCTTACAGGATTTGCAGCTACGGTTTTGGGAGGTCGTGGCAGGCTTGTGCCATAAAAAAATCTTATGCATGATCGTGCGGGTACGAAACCTACCAAAGGAAAGTACCAATGTGACCTTTTTTGAGTTATATGTACCTTCTAGCATTATTTAGACACGT
Source organism: Spodoptera frugiperda (assembly GCF_023101765.2). Classification (NCBI taxonomy): domain Eukaryota; kingdom Metazoa; phylum Arthropoda; class Insecta; order Lepidoptera; family Noctuidae; genus Spodoptera; species Spodoptera frugiperda. The sequence continues at coordinate 9,734,917 of NC_064221.1, forward strand.
TTGACAAACTGGTGTAGGAAGGCATCGTGAGGAAACCTGAGCTTATAATTTCGCGAACCCGCATTGACAGGATTATGCATCGGAAATCGTAGGCAGAAACTAATTAAGAAATATTCAAAAGCTTTTCTTTCTTTTCCAAAGTTTTTAAAATGAAAATTAAATAGTACTTACAAAATACGGATAATCCATTCCAAATACTACAATTGTAAGTTGAATTTGTATTAGTGTTTGAAGCACTAACGAAACAGTTGCGTATAGTATCTAAAAGAGTAAAAATCACCCATAAATATAACACCAAAGCCGTAAAGAAATGTTATATATTACACAAAACTTTCTATCTTTATAACCTACCGGTAACCGAAACAATGATTCAATAAGATCATAACATTTGCGAACATCAATGTAAACATTGAATACTTTCTCAAAATAATCATTTATTTCATCAAAACTACCACTGTCACACACATTTCCATACTGTAATACCTTTGCGTCCAAAAGCACAACTTTATCCTTTAAAAACTCAATGATTCTCATAACATAAATCTGATTGATGTCAAGGGTAATACTAATAATGCTACAAAAGATACCAAAAGCACCCATTTTGAGCGTCGTCGTGAAATAAGTAATGAGGATGGTATAAAACCCAAAGATCATGAAGCCGTTGATCCAGTTCCAGATGGTAAACCGTCTAAAACCAGTTCTGTCATTAAGGAATCTATTGATCTCTTGAATAGTGATTATTAAGGTGATGTTGTCATAGGTTCTGAAGACACTCAAGAAGTAATTAATAAAAAATCCAACGCAGTACATTATAGATAAAAAGCCGTTGATAAAAGAAGTGATGTTATCAGTGTGCATAGGATCAGAGTGGTTTCGATAGATACGGTATATATGAGTAGAAGAAAGCACTATTGTAGCTATTAAAGTAAAGAAATTAGTCATGAAGGTATTTGGAATAATTTTGTTATTTTTGATTGCGTATTTTGGGTAGAACGTGATTGTTTGGAATAGATTTAAAGGTTTCAACATTTGTTCCATGTCATTATCCACATTGTTTAAAACTGTATTTTTAACGAACATTTTTATTTTAGAGTTTTTCTTTCTTCTAGTTAACTTCATTGTATCAAGCGTACTATCGTTCAATAGAGTGTTACGTTGAAAGTTATTGATTGAATAAACAGCTTTCCTAACTGTCATCATTTATTGTTTTTATGTATTTACTTTGTTGTGACGATACACAGGTTTGTCAGTTTGTGTTCATTTATGAATTTGATACACGGTAAAAAATTGTCTTTCTTTCTAGTCTTACCGCCGTATTCAGAGTCATTTAATGGTTACTTAACCTTGTTCTTGGTAATTGTTTTTTATACAAAACGTTTCTAAGGAGTAGATTAAGGAATCATTAAATGTCTCTGAGTCTGGCAATTTGTTTTTAAAATGTAAAAATTATAGCACAAAACCGAAATGTAGAAGCATGATAAGGAAGAGAAAGAAAAGATTGTTTAAGCAATTATAGAAAAACAAGCTTGTGATTAGAAAATATCTAATAGAAGAGAATAAAAAAGAATAGAATAATGCCTGTGTTGTTGCCAGTAGAAAATTAAGATAAACACAGGAAGCAGAAAGGAAGTAAGTACACTATAGTTGAAACTATAGATATATTTTGGTTGCGTCACAGAAATATTGTGTAGTTACTCGAAAATTGTATTGAAAATATGTATGTAATAATTCACATACAATTTTTTTAAGAGCATTAGCCTTGCTATACCTGTAAAGTGAAACAAAACTGGGAGTATTATTATAATGTAAGTATAAATAACTGGTAACAATAAAGTGTATTGTTATTAAGAAAATAATCCACATCTGGTGATAGGCATCAGACTAGCTAAAATAAAGTCATCAACTTAATCAGTATTCCTAATCTAACCTACCTCTAGACCTAAATAATAGTCTATCATCGACTGTTTACGTTCAACCAACATTTGTTTGTCTCCATTTAAATACCATGGCAAATAAAATTAAGGACAAAAAGAAAATATTCCTAAACAAAGATATATTGAGCATCATTTATCCATTTTACTGCATCAGAAGTTTTCTTTGTGTGCAAAAATATAGCATCAACGATAACTGTGTTGAGAAAGTCTCTTGCAAACATGTCTTCTATAGTTTTATTGGGTTTATTACTATGACCATCCTGTTGATAACCACATACTTATACACGAATTTCATCATGCGACACGCTTTAGTCGTTTACTATATTGCTTACACCGAGCAGCTCATTTATTACTTCGTAGTCTCAATCATGAACTGGTACTACAGTGCTACAAGCTTGAAGTTGCTTTTTCTGCTCTATAAAATTAACTGTTCCATCTACAGCAGTCAAGACATAAAGAAATTTAAAAACATTGCTCAAGCATTAGTTTACATGCTAATTTTAATATCTAGTCTCCTTCTTATAACTAAAATCGTGGTCGATGTCCATTGGACATTGATGAGAGCATTGTTTGCATCAGTGATTCTTTTATTAGATTCTGAAGTTATAGAGACAAGTCTGATTACTTACATACTAACTTGCAAAGTCAAGAAATGGAATGATGATATTCTAAAATTGAAACTTGATGACGATACTGATGATGGTGATGATGTTACAATTGATATAGATTCAGTGCTTGATGATAAAACTCATTTGCTGGTAGCAATTTTAGAAGCTTGGGATTTGACTGTTCGAATTTCGGGATTACAAGTAAACATTGTTTATTTATTTACTGGAAATTGTTTGTTTACAACTGTATTGGTTGAACCTTTTTTATGGTATAAGCTGATAAACGAGCAGACGGATCACCTGATGGTAAGCAATCGCCGCCGTCCATGGCCACCCGAAACACCAGAGGCGTTACAAGTGCGTTGCCGGCCTTTAAAGGGTTAGGAATTTAAGGGTTGTTGGGGAATCGGGGATTCTTCCCAATCTAATATTGGGCCTCCGGTAATCTCACTCACACAACAAAACACAACGCAAGCGTTTATTTCACGTCGGTATACTGTGGTTAAGTCGACCCATTCGCGTCAAAGCATGCTTCGACATAAATGGGCCGGAATGCTTACCATCAGGTGGTCCGTCTCTCCCAAACTTAAACCTTTAATTTTCTTTAGTAATATCAAATATTAGATAGATAGCTGCTTTATTTTACACCATTTATACGGAGAGTTACTCCTGTGTCCTCCATGGTACACTTATAATCCTTACAATCCTAATCTTTGCTAAAGCTTAGCGGGTATGGTTCTAATACCTTTTTATTTAAGGGTACCCTATAGTTAATATTGATCCAATTTCAGGTAGTATTCTACTTTATTACTGCATTTTTCAAGATACTGATGTACGTTGTAGTTGTAACGTTTTGGGCAAAGGCATACATCGTGAGTACCATTTTTGTTACTTAATCACGTCAAAACTGCTGAAGGGATCAAGATAAAAGGAACAGATGTAGATTATGGGATACATCTGTAAAAAGCCTATCGCTGATGTAGGTTACTTTTCATTCCACGGGACAAGCCGCTGGGAGAAGCTAGTCTAACAATAACTTCAACATTTCCAGTCAGGCGCAAATATGGTCCTCAGTCAATCAGTAGGGTTGGTGCTGATGATACCAAAGATGCTATTTGAAGAGATATTCCTTTTCGTGACTTGTGAATCATTTTACATTGAAGTTGAGAGGGCGGATCGCATTATTTCATGGAAATTGACACATGACAGTAAGTTGACTTTATAAATTTAAGGCTACCTGTAGAAACGGAGATATATTAACCCATTGGATTGCACAAAATCTGTCCACAAAAGAGGAACAAAGATTTTGTATACCTCGTTCCGCTCCGCTGGACAGGCAACCCTGTGCTGACATATTGTGTACCTAAAATATCGTAGAGGTACGCTACATTAGTGGGAAAGATCATGATCTACAACCGATATCGTAGCTAGCTAAGAAAATATAGTTTTTAGATTTTTTCTCTCTAAATCAAATCATTTATTCTAATTAAACCATAACTAGGTACTTTTGTAATGTTTACAAATAAATAAATAAATATGTCAGTCTGTCCGTCATTAAAGCTAGATGCTCAGTCTGTTTGTCTGTATGTATGTCCGAGCTGAACTCAAAAAGTACTACATATATTAACTTTAAATGTAGCGTGAATATTACTAACAGGTCGGGTCAACATATAGGCCATCTCCTACGAAGGAGGAACTGTGAAAACTATCCAAAGTCACTATTCCATCGGTATGTGATAAAACTTTGTTTTTTTTTTTGTTTCAGCCAAAGCAACATACATTTCCAAAAGATGTCCGCTTTTAGAGTATTTGTTATCGACGCGACTTTTATTTTAGATTACTTCGAAACCATTACTACGTATACTGTGGTCATACTGCAGTTGATTTTACTTTAGTTTTGTGTAAAGTCAAATTCAAATCAAATATTTATTCCAACCAAACCATAAAATTGACTGCACGGTTGGTGCGGTGGCTGGGCAACTGGCTGCCGCACAACGGGTAGCGGGTTCGATTCCCGCACGGAGCAACTCTTTGTGTGATCCACAAATTGTCGTTTCGGGTCTGGGTGTCATGTGTATGTGAACTTGTATGTTTGTAAACGCACCCGCGACACAAGAGAAAATCCTAGTGGGGGCAACATTTTTTAAAAAATAAAAAAAATAATAATAAAAAAATTAAAAAAAATAAATAAGTACTTTTGAAATGTCAACAAAAAAAGATATAAATAGTCTGCCAGTCTGTCCGTCAGTGAAGGTGCTTTTCTAGCTTCGAATGGAAAAGAACGAGTAAGGAAATAATTCGTTAGTCTTTAAAAAAAATAATGTTTACAATTTCCCTGGTACATTTTTCCATTTAAAGTGATAAATAAATAAATAATAATTACTATTATTATTGTAATTAAAAATGTTTGATTCTTATATAATTTTCTTGAAATTGATTTGATTTTATGTTACATGTAAGAACAATGCAGAGACATTGCAACGCGCAACACAAATGGTAGAAAAAGAAACTATTCATCACGTGGCAATATTAATTGTAGTTGTGCTATAGTATAGACACTGATGACGGCGACCAGATGAATGGGGAACTTCACATCTATGACGAATAAACCATATACAGTAAACTTCTTAAACGAAGCCATGTATAAACGTTGGATATTCCTGCATGCAATCCTTTGGGTTTCTGAAAGAAAAATATAAACAATTTTAAACAAACTATAATTTTTTTGGCGTTCTCACTTAAATGTTTGACGAGGAAATTGTATAGTTTCAAGCCTCGCTGTTCGTAGCTGTGTGATGTTTGCTACATTGTCGTGGTTAACGCAATGCTGACCATGACTGTGATCCCCCAGCGAGGCTTGAAACTAGTCGAGTTCAAAAAATAAAAATTAATTCACTATGTCTGGCCATGGTCTTGATATTTCAATGCTCTAGAATATAATACTTTTTATAAGATCAGCAAATATGTACAAAATACAGTAATTGTGTAAATAAAATATTTTCCGAAAAGACCTCTGCACCTCTAGTAAAAAAATTCTGGAGGATTATGTAAGACGCTTCGTTAGTTCATATTTTGTATTTAAATACTACCTGAACAACATCTTGATTTAATGAGCGATGCATTATAAACTTCGTTGAACGCTGCATATAGTTTTTCACTTTGAACACACAGTAATGTTAATAACAGTACATTTCTTCCCAAAACTGAGAAGAACGTTGACAATATATCTGCGAGCTGAAATAAAAAAACACATCACTGGAGATTCAGAAAATTTTAAACACACAATAGGAATGATCTGGAATGGAGAATATAACAATACTTAGATAAAACGAATCAAAGTTTAGGAGTGGAAGCAAATACGTCATTTCTACGTATAAAGTGTACCCAGAAGTGACGTCACGCGATATTTTAAATCGATATATCTTCGAAAGTATTCGTTTATTTTATTTTTTTATTTTCAGCCATGGTCGTCCCACTGCAGGGCAAAGGCCTCCCTACCCTCCTTCCACTCGTCTCTGTGCAGAGCTTTCTGTGGCCAATCCTTTTCATAGGCGTCGAGTTCATTTCATTTCATTCGTTTCCGCGAGAAAATAATATTTTTTCTTTACATATCTGACGGACTAAATAGATTTCTAATTTGTATACTCCGTCATCATCCCTATTAAATATATAAATATATTTTTAAACTTACTGTCATGACGTTGAACTTATGTCCCAAAGTTATGAATATGGACACGCTCATAAGAGAGTTGGATATTGTGAAAAATGAATAAAAACCAATCTAGAACAAAAAAAAAACTATATAAAATATTTCTTAGTCATACGTCATTATAATATCACATTTCATATTTATTTTCCAATTTTCCCATTCCTCGGTTTCTCAACAGCTTTTAAATTCCTAACACCCAAAAGACCGACAACGGATTTGTAACACCGCTGGTGTTTTGGGTGTCCATGGGGGGTGGCGATTGCTTACCATCAGGTGATCCGTCCGCTCGTTTACCGGCTTATACAATTGAAAAAAAAATGACAAAACTTACAAGCAGACGAAACGTTTTCTGAAACAATTCGTAAGTCTCCAATATTTTTGCAAAACTGTTGTAAAATTCAGTCCAATGACTTCGTCTACGAGTATTTATGACTCGAACTGTAGATCTTACCAATTCTTCTATCATTACTGTTAATAATTTCTTTAGCAAGTTTATGAAGAAAATGGCATACACAATATTAATATCAAGTAAGATACTGGGAATATACCCAATGACATCGTGAATGTTAAAGTTTTTTAAATCAATAATAATGAAATGTCTAAAATTTTGAGAAATGAACACTATGTTTAGAAACAATACCCAAAACCAATTGAAGATGATAAAGCACTTCAGATGTTTTCTTTCAAGCTTGAAGGTCCTTATCAAATTTTGTACATTAACAATCAAGACGACATTATCATTGCCATAAAGGATATTACAGACAAAATGAAGAAGGTAACCAATAGCAAGCGTCAAATTTTGGTATCCCACACGCAGAAAAAGTGTTATTAGAAATGTATACCAATTTAGATAGGCAATGAATCCAAAATCGTATAACAGGCACCCACGGTAGAAAAGAGCACAGATGAGACCAAATAGATTGTACTTGAGACTATTGGAGGTGATGAAATTATCACGGATCGTATATTTGGAACAGATGAAGCAATGTTGTATGAAATTCAAAGGCCTTAGTATGGACTGTAAGTCTTTTTCTATAACATTGTTTAACAAAACTTCTTCGTGTACATTTGTATGTCTGTACATTTCCACTTGTTCTCTTTTTGTAAAAAACATCATTTTACTCGTCAAATGTCGGAATATTTTTATCGAGAATAACGTCGCGTGTAATAAGACGTTCACTTAGTGAAATTAATGGGAAACTTTTAACATGAAAATGATATTTAGTTAATGAATTATTTAAGAACTAGCTACTATCGCGCGGTTTCACTCGCCTCTTTTTGATGGTAACGTGATGTTATATAGCCTATAACCATTTAAAACGTTATTCATTTTGAATCCAACGCTATTTATGAAGTAATCGAGGAATGCGGTGCTATTTGCTGTGGCAGAACTTCTGCTGAGAGTAGGACGATTGTGAAGATCAGAGACACGAGGGTATTGCAAAATTTCAATAACTACTGTTGCTATAAACGATACTATATTAGTTATCCTAGAACTGATTATACCTAGAATGTTATCGGTATGTGGCGCGACATTTGTAATGCCTTATTTGTAAAGAATGCTCAAATTCACTTAAAGGGGAAAAAGAAACACTTTTTGGCTTAACTACTCGACCTATTTCACTCATTTACAATTGTGATGTCCTCTTCGAATAATGGAGTAATGGTGTATCTCAAGGCACTGCTCTTGGTCCAAGTTTATTTTTGCAATCTCGTCATACTTTTATATCCAGATCGATGTTACGTTATTAAATAAAATGAATAACAACAATTAATCTATATTTTATGTCATATTATAAATAACAACTTAAAAGAACAATAGTAATAATGTATTCACAAACAAATTATTGTTGTATTACAAACAGCATAGAGACCAAAATTGAATAATTTTCAGTTCATTAATAATCTAATACTTAATATTAATTAACACTGGACGTCCCGTACAAATCCAATTTGGGTATTAATAATAGCAAGATGACAATTGTATATTCAGAGAATAAGCTTTGTAATTTCCATAGTAAAGCAAAATTCATGTGAAACATGCCACAGACTGACAACTCACTGAAACCGACTTTATATAGACGAAGCACGTTCTTATAAAATCTTTTTTGTTCATCTGTAAAAGACAAGGATATAAAATTAGCTTCACTTGTGACGAGGTGTGTGAAAAGGTTTATTGTTTAAAAACGTGGGCGAAACTCACTACTGAGTGGAGCCCGCTCAACGTCCACAGACGTCGTAACAGACCCAAAAGGTGAAAGTGAGACTTACTCGACATCTATGACAAGGATGGGCCGCTAAAAGCTTTACACAGAAGTGTGAAAAGAGGATAGGAAGACCTTTACCCTGCAGTAAGACGATCATGGCTAAAAACTAAAACTAAGCTTTCAAATAGATACGTGACAGAAGACTTTTTTTTATAATAATATACATTATTATTATTAATGTATGTAATTATTACAATATTACATTGTGTTAATGTATGTAATCTTTATATATATAATTCTTCTGTAAGTGTGTATGTCACTGAACTTCTCTTAAACGACTGGACCGATTTTGATGAAATTTTTTGTGTGTGTTCAAGGGGATCTGAGAATGGTTTAGATTCACAATTTTGTCTGCTGGACAATGTTTTTTTAATTAATCAGACGTGTAGACAGGACAACGTCTGTCGGGTCCGCTAGTTATTACAAAAAATATTTACCTGTACAATTTGATTTTGCCATATACACGCAGGAATTCTGCACGTTTTTCATCGCTACATAGAATTTTTCAAAGTTAGAACTCAGCATAAAAGTTAATATTACACTCTTAAGTAGCCAAATGTCTAAATATATAGTTGATACTTTATAATCCACCTGAAACAAAAAAAAATCAATTGTGTCACTAGGATTGCTATTAATCAGTAGCAATAGAGCTTATGATAAGCAGTCTTTGTTGCTAAATAATATAAGTGTAATACCAAAATTGCTGTCCATCTAAGAATACTTATTTTCGGCGAATGCTTCTCAGTGACAATTACAATGCCATCAGGCAAACGTAGGAATCATCATGCCTTTTGTTGGCGAGTTTCTACTCCTGCTTTTCGAGTCAGAGCTCCAGTAGCTCGCTAGTCAATCCGCAGACTTCACTGGGCTAAATTGTATTCTACCTCCGTGACACCACATAACTCACTTTTTTAGTTTAAGGATTAAAATCAATCTTAAGTGTTAATTTATTCAACAACAACAACCCAGCGACCATCAAAACAGTAATTTGTATTTAAAATATTAAAAAAAAAACTCACTGCGACTGCATTCACAGAAAAATTTAATTTTATCTGTTGTGACGTTTCGATTAGTTTCATCACAAAACGACAAAAGAAGCCAGCGGTGTGGTAAAGAATCTGAAAATTAAATTGTTTGTACAATATATCAGAATCCCTTCAAATCAGGGGTTTCCAACAAGTCCGTGGAGACCTAGTGGTCGCAGAAGACAAAAGACGTTACGCGAAAAGAAAAAAACATTACATAGAACCTCTGTCCAATAAATACCAAGGTTAAAGTTAAAAGGCTCAAATTAAAGTTAAAAACTCAATTTCAAAGAAGACAATTGAGAGGAGCAAATAAAATCCGAGTTTTGAACGAAATAAAAAAAGCATTAACAATAGTGGCTTAGGTCAGGACCTAAGAAGAATTATATAAAAGTGATTCTTGACCAGGAAAACTTTGGGAACTGACATAATAAGCAATATTAAATATCAGACGCATTTATGTACGTTACCGTATATTGGAAAGTAGCCTTGTATAGTCCATAGCACTCCACAATATTGGCAAAAGCTTCAACCAGTGTTTTGCATTCACCTGCATTACTTTCACACTCCATATCTTGCTGACGTTGAGCACGATTATTCCACAGATCGACTTTCATCGTCAACAGCTTGATAAATTGTATGGAGCAAATAACATTAATTTCAAAACAAAAGCAAACCAAACCGTAGAAGAAGTAGTACAAATCAATTTTGTTAATGAACCAACCGCGATAGACCAAATATGTGTATAAACCAAAAATTGAAATGATAGTAATCCAGTTTCTAATAATGAATCGGTTGAATTGTTTCTTTTTGTACAAAATCCTGTTTACACTTTGAAGTTTTAAGATAAAGGAAACATTTCTATTAGTTTGCAAGGCATTACAGAAGTAATTTATAAAAAATCCGATAGTGTACAAGATGGATTCGGACCAAGTCGTAAAGGCAAACATGAAATATTGACTCAATTTATGGACAAAGTAAATTAAATAAACATGGTAGAGTATAAACATGATCAGTATTATAGAAGTAAAGCCAACGATAATGTTTGTTTTAACACCGTTTGGTACCAAAAAATTGTCTTTAATATGATACATGGGACAACACAGGATGATTTGCATAAAATTAAATGGCAAAAGCATTTTCTGCATATTTTTATCAATGTAGTTCTGTAGTGAAACTTTCCATAAGTTTTTATTATATTGACGAATCATTGCTACAGTACTGGTCTTAGTAACAAATAATAATTATGGTAAGGCGTTGTGAATACCTACATGAAATGTCGATAAACATTAGGCTATTATGAAAAAAAATATAAGTGCGTATTGGATTGATATTTATCTAGTTTTTAGTATTATTACTGTTGAAAGTAATGTTTTTCTACTTAATATAATGATAATGTTAATAATTTAAAATTTCTGAGCAAATATAAATACCTGAAACGGAAATGGGAAATGACATTCAAATATTTATTCTATTGCAAACATCTATATTATATTAAAAAAATCAATTGCTGTTCGTTAGTCTCGCTAAAACTCAAAAACGGCTGGGCTAATTTTGGTCTTGAATTATTTGTAGAAGGAAAGGTTTAAAAGGTGAGAAAAAAATGTTTGAGGCGGTACGAAGTTTGCCGGGTTAGTTAGTTTATAATAATTATTATGTTATAAGTTACAGCAAAAAATCAAGATTGCAGAAAAGCAAACTGTAGCAGCACAATGGTGTAATGAGCAAATAGTGCCACCAGACGCATTGGATGGCAGATATCCATGTCGAATAGACCACACACTGACATTTTAGTGAACAACGCGCGATGAGCTCGTAAGATGTTTTTGCATAGCGTCTTTTGACTGTCTGAAAATAGAAAAAGAAAGTGTTTTAACAGTGTTGTCATCAGGTTGGTGTGGTGGCTGGGAAGGGAGCAATTTTTTGTGTGATCCACAACAGAACACGTTTGTAAACGCACCCACGACACAGAAGAAAACCCTAGTGTATAAAAAATGTATAAAACGTATCCAACGTATAAAAAAACCCAGATCAAATCTGTTCCACGAATTGTAATACAAGTTTTACTACAATTTCAACAGACGCCTAGATGATGGGAGGCGCCCACACAAATGTACTACTATAAGACTCAAAAATAATACAATTTAAAAACAGCCTCTTTTGTCAATTTTCTAAATTAAACAATAGTATGCATATTGTTAATGTTTTTGATTCTGTAATTGAACTTAAGATACGAAAAATAACAATATGGTGTGTGTAAACTTAGATATAACTCACCTGTACCATCTTTTACCATAATGAAAGTACAGGAATATTGCGCAAACTTAATAGCTTCGTAGAAATCATCCAGTTTTAGACTAAGTATTATATGCATGATTAAATTCTTTAAAATCCAAGTAGACAGAAGTATGGATGAAACAGGATTTGGTTGCTGAAAATGTATATTATATTTTTATTACGAATAATTTGTTAAAATCATCAAAATAAGTAATCATATTGTGGCGACACAATGTCAAGTGACTGATAACAGAAATTGCACATAGACGATGGTAGAACAAATCAACAAATGATGTAATAAAATTCTAGATTGCATATGAAGTTTACATGCGAATAAACATGGATAAAAAATCATAACGAAAAACGTTGGGCAGAAAGCCCGCTAGACACGATCACCTCGCCTGGTTGGAGGATCCTCCTTTTCTTAGAGAAAAATGATACGAAAATTACAGTAAAAAAAAGATGGATTACAAAGATAATGATGATGTACTAAGTCAAATAAATTCCAAAGCAAGTGAGCAAAGAGTGGGTTTGTATTAATAACGTTTACTATACTATCATAGAAAATATTACCTCCTTATAAGTATTTTTGCTATATAGTTTCAAAAATTCAATGACAATTTCAATATCAATTAAACCCTGGCAAAATGTTTCAATGGTTTTATACAAGATCTGGAAATGACAAAGGAAATATAAGCAAGGCTGATTATTGATTATTAACTACCTACTAGACCCATTTATTAGACAGATAATAATTATGACCAATCCAATACACAATGATAATTAATTTTAAGCTTCATACTCGGATATCATTAGCCCCAATTAATTTCCCAATCTTTTCATTCCCCGATTCCCCAACAACCCTTAAATTCCTAACCTCAAAAGGCTTTCCTAAACTTGTAACGCTTCTGGCGTTTCGGGTGTTCATGGGTGGCGGCGATTGCTTACCATCGGGTTATCCGTTCGAATCGTTTATTGGTTCATAACATAAAAAAATAATAATAACGAGGACATATCAAATATAATCTAGATCGCTCAAAAACTTCAATTGAACACCGGTGATATTGAGTATGTTGGGGGTGGTAGGTGACTATGAATCGCCAAAGGAATGGAACCACTATTATCTACAGAAAAAACAACTACTTACCGACGGTTGAAAAATATTTATCGCAATCCTGTAACACTCCAACGCATGCACGTAAGCATGGAACAGTTTATCGTGATGAACCACACTACATTCTTTTTTGAGTAACAATAGCATCTGTATATTCCAAAGCACTATTGTATCCGTCAATAGCTTTATTAATCTTAACACGTAAATCACATTTGAATCGAGAGTGACCCCGATTAGTAGATAAACTAGAACGTTCCATGGAGGCTTAAGATAGAAGAAGTAAAAATAGGCACATATGGTAAAGTAAAACCCGAAGATACATAGGACACTCAACCAAGTTCTGAAGATAAACCTTTTGTCACTAGTCGTATCACTGATAAATCTATGCACTTCTTGATAGTACAAAATAAGCAGTGTAGCCCTATACGTTTGTTTAAAGTTAGTGTAACAGTTAATTATAATCCCTAAACATCGGAAGGCAAAGTCGAAAATTGAGGCAAACAAGAGAAAATCAACTTTACTGTACCGACGAAAATTGTCGTCGATCAAAATTTCCACTATTCTATGTATGTGAATCGTTATGTAAATCACTGCGCCTCCTATTAATATGAACTTGTTCAAATTGTTATTTGGACTGATTATACCGTTTTTGATCGAAAATTTGGGATTCAAAACTAGCATTTGCATTATATTCAACGGTTTGAAAATTTGCTGAACTTCTTTGTCTATTGGGTTTTTGTGAACAGTTTTAATATTTATTTCAATCTGGTTTTCCGTTGCAATGTCCATTGAGGCCATTGTACTGAGTAAAAATACAGAATTAGGTCCTATATTGTTCTTTAGAACACCTTATACTTGGATAGACTCAGTTTATATGGACCGGTAAGTAATTGACTTTAATAATAAATACTGAGTAATAACTGACAGTCGTTAATGAAATGGAAAGGTAATAAATTACAATATCTATATTATAAATGACACATAACTATTTGTCATTGTGACAGTTAATTAAAATAAAGATGTAAAATTAGTTTAGGTAATAAATGAAAGAGAGAGAGAGAATTATCTTTGACGAGAGGTTAAAAATGGCAATTTTATCACAAAGTTTGGAAAATGGTAAGCTGGCAGTTAAATCCAAATAATAAAAACAACTTAATATGTTTTAGTAATATCATTCTATTTTAAATTATCATTAATTTTCTGGTAAAATTACATCAAACTAATATTATAAATGTGAAAGTTTGTGTGCTTGGATATTTGGATGGTTGTCCGTCAACCACGCTGAAATTTGGTATACAGACAGGGCATGAGCTGACTAAGCGCTGGCAGAAGCTAGTCTACCATGAATAATTTATCCCAATTTTAACTTATATTGCTAACTTGATTTTCGGTGTCTCTGGGCCGTTTAAAAGTCAGTATCTTGACGGCTGTTTTTAAAGGGACATTTAATCTTACTTTCGTAACTTCACTTATAGAAGAAGAAATTGGAGTAAAACTAATATGTATCCGAACTTCATTTGGATAAACTCCTGAGGTAGACGTCCGTCGACCGTGAAGATGTGACAAGCTGTCATCTTGTGGAAGGCTGCACGGTTCAACCGCTGCACGTTCTTACAAAATCTTTTGATTTCCACTGGAAACAAGATATTAATTTTAAGTTATGAATGACTCATCAGTATTTATTTGTAATTTTTATTACAGGTTCTACGAGATTAGATCCTAAGACTAATGTTTGCTTTTCGGAGCAGCGAACTGCCTAACGGGTTACCGGAGTTTCGGCTCAAAAAGTAGTACATAGTAGAAACGGGTTGGTTTTTAGTCAGTAAGAGTCTGACATTCACATTCACTCTCACGTCGCACAAGGCGAAAAAGACCAATGAATGATAACAAATAACCAATGACTTTGAAGCTCAAAATCTCAAAATATTTTTAAAAAGAACATGAAACCAGACCATGAAACCAGCTTATTCAAATATTTACGTAAGTAAACCGTGATTCGTAGTTAATTTAGTACATCTCACTATAGTTATTATAAAAATATGAGTATCATGTAGTGTAAGCGCATAATCTGTGTACAACATCAGTTGTCTATGTCAGTTGTCAACGTGAATTGTCAAGCGCAGTTTTAATTATACCGAGCTACAAATGGGCTGTGTGTTTTATTGTGAGCTTCCCCAGTACTAAATACTATAGTGGCGACGAGGACAATTAGTTACGGTTTTGCGTGCGCATTCAATCTACAGTGTGTCACAATGTCGATTGGTAAAATCAAAGAGTTCGACATGCGGTCGGGGTTATGGACGTCTTATATGGACAGACTTGAGATGTACTTCAAGGTGAACAAGGTCTCGGACGAAATGAAGTTACCGACGATGATTGCTAGTATGGGGGATGAAGCTTACGAGTTGCTGGTTAATCTCGCTAGTCCAAACAAGCCTTCGGAATTATCTTTCGTACAAGCTGGTGATTTGATGCAACAACACTTACAACCGCCACCATCTTCGTTAGCGGAAAGATACCGATTTCGACAGAAACGGCAAGGTGCTACGGAGGATGTGGCCACATACGTAGCGGAACTGAAGAAATTGTCGCGGAATTGTAAGTTCAACACCAATTTGAACGAAAACTTACGCGACCAATTTATCTGCGGGCTGCGCAGTGACGTCATTCGGCAGCGGTTATTCGCTGAAAATGACACCATAAATTTTGCGGAGGCGGTCAAGTTGGCGTGTTCGTTAGAAGCAGCGGAGAGGGACGCAGCTGTGGTTGAGGGGAAAGGAGCATCAGAGGCGAGGAGTACGTGCTCGGTCCATGCGCTAGAAAAGTGCGCGGGGCGTGTCGGACAAGGACGCGGGCGCAGAGTTGGCGGAGCGGGACCGGTAGCACCGACAGCTAGAGGCCGCACGCGGCCGGTCAATGTCAGGATGACGGGCTCAGCCGGGTCGGTGAACGCAGGCTGCGCAGCATGCGGGGCGGCGAATCACGATTTTGACAGGTGCCGCTATCGGAACTTTGTGTGCAGCAAATGTCAAAATGTGGGTCACTTGCGGCGGGTGTGTCCTGAGTGGAAAGGTCGAAGGTCGCAGGAAAACAATGACGGTCAAGAAAAAGCGATTAGGCGCGGATTTCATTTCGGAGATCTCGACTACGGGACCAGTGATGAAGAAGGGGTTATCGAAGATCTAAATCTCATGGCATTAAATAATTATAAGGCGGTGAGTTTACCCATTCTTATAGATAACATTCCAATTGTAATGGAGATAGACACTGGCACAGCCATTTCGTGTATAAATAAAAATGTATATGATTTGTATTTTGACCATTTGCCTATTAAAAATGATAATACTATCCTAAAATTTTATGATGGCTCGAAAATAAAGCCCTTGGGTATAATTAAACCGTCAGTGTGTTATGATGCCATAGAAAAACAATTAGAATTATTTGTCATTGAGAATGGTACCACATCTTTGATTGGGAGACAGTGGTTGGCAGAATTACAAATAGATATTCCAAAGTTTCAGTGTAATTTTATCAGGAAGGATGACAAACAAATTGATATTGTGTTGTGTAAATTACTTGACAGGTATAAAGAAGTGTTCAGTGGAGGGCTAGGACGGTACAGGGGGGGGCAAGGCGACACTGCGGGTGCACGAGGGCGCGGAACCCGTATTTCACCGAGCACGGCCTCTGCCGTATGCGCTCCGCGAGCGCGTCGACGCTGAGCTCGATGCGATGCTGCGCGCCGGCGTCATCGAGCCGGTGGACTGCTCGGACTGGGCTTCTCCACTGGTGCCTGTTAATAAGGCTGACGGTACGTTACGTATTTGTGCGGACTACAAGTCTACTTTAAACCCCGTTTTGCTGGTCGATCGTTACCCACTTCCTAGAATTGATGATGTTTTGGTAGGGTTAAATGGAGCTCAATATTTAAGCAAAATAGATTTATCTAATGCTTACAATCAGATTGTGTTGGATGATTCCAAAAAGTTTACTGTCATTAACACACACCGAGGGTTATTTCGATACAATAGGTTAGTATTTGGCTTAGCATCTAGCGTAGGAATTTTCCAACGCATTATGACAAATTTATTACAGGGCATTCCGCATGTGCAAGCGTTTCTTGATGACATCATCATAGGAGGTCAGACTAGAACGGAGCATTTACAGGCCCTTGAGGCTGTTTTGAAGCGTTTAGCTGACAACGGATTAAAGTTAAGGAAGGATAAATGTGTTTTCTTGGTAGACAATGTTAAATATTTGGGGTATGTGATATCAAAAGATGGAATTAAAGCGGATACTTCTAAGATTGATGCTATTCTTAAGATTGAAGCTCCTACCAATGTAACAGAATTACGTTCGTTCCTAGGTATGATTAACTTTTACGCAAGATTTACTAGAAATCTTAGTTCCTTACTAGCTCCTTTGCATAGTTTACTGCGGAAGGAGATTCCATGGAAATGGGACAGTGAGTGCGAGCGCGCATTCGGAGAAGTCAAAAGAGCGTTAGTCAGTAGCGAGGTGTTAGCTCACTACGATCCTAGGAAACCGGTTATCGTGACGTGTGATGCGAGCGCGCGGGGTATTGGAGGGGTATTGGCGCAGCGCGGGGTGCGGGGCGAGCGCCCAGTGGCGTATGCGTCGCGTGCCCTCACTGCTGCGGAGAAAAATTATTCTCAAATACACCGCGAAGCTTTAGCTATTATTTTCTGTGTAAAGAAATTCCATCAATATTTATACGGACGAAAATTTACATTACGCACTGACCATAAACCGTTGGTTTCTATCTTTGGCCCTAATGCCGGGATACCGACTATGACCGCGAGTAGGATGCAGAGGTGGGCCGTCATTTTGTCTGCTTATGACTACGATATAGAATACATTAAAACTAACGAAAACTGTGCGGACGGCCTATCGCGGTTGCCGATCAATACTACTAAACAAGAAAGTGACGTAATTCCGGAACAGACATATTTACACTTTGCACAAGAAGCGTTATTATTGGATAATAAACAAATAAAAACATTTACATTGAAGGATGCCATTCTGAGTAGGGTTTTATCGTTTATACGGGACGGTTGGCCCGAAGTGTGTAGTATAGTAGGTATGCAACCTTATTTTAATAGGAAGTCGGAATTATACGAGGAATTAGGATGTGTTATGTGGGGGCATAGGGTTGTAATTCCTGATGGTTGCCGAGATAAAGTGTTAAAATTAATACATGAGCCGCACATGGGGATAGTTAAATCCAAAGCCATAGCACGTAGCTACGTGTGGTGGCCCGGCATCGACGAGGCGGTGGAGCGCGAGTGCCGCGCGTGCGCCACCTGCGCCCAGCATGCGGACGCGCCCCCCAGCGCATCCCCACGGCTCTGGCCCTGGCCTCACCGCCCATGGACTAGGCTCCATTTAGATTTTATGGGCCCCATCGGAGGTAGATTGTATTTGGTCGTAGTAGACTCCATGTCAAAATGGTTAGAAGTTTTTTTGGTTCCTAATACGTCAGCTCGAAGTACTATTTCTAAGCTTAGTGAACTATGGAGTAGGTTTGGCGTTCCTAGGCAGATAGTGACAGATAACGGTCCACCATTTACAAGTAGTGAATTTGCCACCTCTTTACAGGGTGACGGGGTGGAACACGTATTTACAGCCCCTTATCATCCCGCGTCAAATGGGGCGGCGGAGAACGCAGTCAGGACCCTAAAGAAGGTTATTAAAAAGGCTATAGCTGAGAACAAAAATATAGAATTGACCTTGAATAATTTCTTACTACATTACCGTAATACCGAACATTGTTCTACGGGAGAAAGTCCGGCGATATTACTGATGGGCAGACGTTTAAGGACTAGGTTAGACGCGTTGAAACCAGATAGGGAAGGCAAGGTTCGTGAGTCGCAGCAGCGGCAGGTTAGAGGTAAAGGTGGGGAGAGTAGAGAAGTAGGAGTAGGTGACGATGTTTGGTACCGTCAGTATCTAAAGGCAGAAAAATGGCAACCAGGATCTGTGATTAAGTCAACAGGAACTAATGATTATAAAATTCTTGACGATAAGGGTAACGTTCACCATAGACATCTCGACCAGCTAAAGCGTAGAACGAGGAGTTCGCTTGTAGTCCCCACAGGTACGAGACCGTCTTCCGTGGACCCTCAGACTTTGGAGCCTGATATCCAGGCGGAGATCCCATCTGAGCGGACCGTAGTTCGAGGCGAGCAGCTGGGTGAGCCCGGGGGTAAGATAGGTACCAATACAGAGTCCGTTGAGGATTTAGGCATGCCAATCAGTGAGGACTTTACCACGCCTCCTACCACCCCAGTACCGACCCAGCCACGTCCCGTTCGGAGTTGTCGAGTGGGTAAAACCATAAACTATAAGTATTCTTAAGTTAATCATAATTTGTTAGATATTAAGTAGGTAATAAGTTAGAGAGGGGTAATTGTTGTAATTCTTAATTAAGTGGGGAGGGATGTAGTGTAAGCGCATAATCTGTGTACAACATCAGTTGTCTATGTCAGTTGTCAACGTGAATTGTCAAGCGCAGTTTTAATTATACCGAGCTACAAATGGGCTGTGTGTTTTATTGTGAGCTTCCCCAGTACTAAATACTATATATCAGTTACCAATATTCTGAGTAGACTGCAGCAAACAACTGCAAGCAGCATCAGTTTCAGAGACCGCCATGTAGAACTTCTCACATACTGCACTAAACAGGATTATGAGGGTCCATCTCTTGAGTATAAAAAACCCGATTAAAGTCATAAATCTGCATACATAGTACTGTAAACACCAAAGAATAAGGTTTTTCATCATTATTCAGTTAGATTTTTCGAGGCCCTAGTTTTTTAATAGGACTTTTTCAAATGCTATGTGATTTACATAAACTTTATTATTTTTTGGGATTCAAAAATATTTTAATAAGAGCGATGACGGGGTATGAAAATTAAAAATCTATTTAGTCTGTCAATTAGGTAATGAAAAATATTAGACTCGCTTTTTTCAGTTTGTCATTATAAGATACATAAATGAAAAGAATTAAAGTTTAGGAGTGGGAGTAAATACCTAGAAGTGACTTCACGCGAATTTCAAATCGATATATTTTCGAAAGTATTTGTTTCAGGAAGAATGTAAGAAATACGTGTCTATATTTTAAAATAATCTAGAAGACGGACATTAAAATTATTCAATACTATTCATTTTGGCATAATAATTATGTTCATTTAACTTTCATGTGGTATGTTTGTAAACAAATAGATTTAAATTGAAAGCATCAAATTACTAACCATCACATAGTCAGAAAATTCATATGTTTGAATTTCAATTATCATCTTAACGTATACCAAAGAAACGAAAAATATATCAAAAACGATGAATAAAATCTGTGAAACAAAATATAAACTTATTAGATCCATATCATTATAATGTCATTGCGTTATTCTTTATTCTTTGATTATACGTGGTTGAAAAAAAAAATTAGTCATTTTCCTTCAACGTAGGCACTGAATGGCGACTGTACTGCACAGCGCGTCGCGTTCCGTGCGCACCTTAAGGCGCCATCCAACCACCTCTAATGGGACTCCATTAATGCTGATGCCCGATCCCAGACTGCGGACAACCTAACCGGTCACTGGGGTTCCGACTCAAAGAACGGAGTAAAAGGTAGTAGATGTTTTTAGTCAGTGTCTGAAACTATCTCTCGAAGGCATTGGATGATTTTCTCCTTTCAAAAAAAGGTAAATTTATTTCTATAGCTAAACATAAAACTCACCGTAAATTGATACAAACTTTTAAAAATTTTAAATGCTTCAATCAAATCCACATATACTTGAAATAGCTTTCTCATATCTTTAGGACCTTCTCGGAGGTCACAGCGAATTCCACAATAACGTTTCACTTTAGATATCCATGAAGTGATTCCGTTTTTAATAAGACCCAAGAAACGAATACCAATCATCGTATGTATGTCAAAGTATATAAGAGTGTAACTTGAAACGATCAAATTGAACTCGAAGATAATGATGACGCTCAAAAACAATATTGAATGCACGATCAAGACGATCCAGTTGACAATAGTAAACATCTTGTAGTACTTATAGTTAATTTCTCTATAAACGTTTTTAATCCTCAAGATCATTTCAACGTTATCCTGCCTTTTGATAAGGTTGATGAAATAAAGGACGATAATGGAACAGAGTAAGAAATTTTCGATTGTGAATCTCACGATTACGGTCACCTTGTTGATTTTTCCTATGGTTTTTTCTTGAACGGATATAATCCATCGGTAAATGAGGATGGAAAGAATACAGATGAATGTTAAACCGTAGTAGAATACGTTTTGTCTTTTGATGCGGTTATGGTGAACGGTGAAGGTAGAAGAAAGAATGAAATGTTGCAGACATCGGAGAGGCAACAACATGTTTAGAAATTTTCTATTGAAGGAATTATCAGGTGGCGGACAAATTTGAGTCATGTCGCTTGTCATGTGTAGACAGATTTCTAACAATGAGCTATTGATGAATTAATGCCTTGAAAAATAATAGTTCAAGGTTATTTTTCATTAATAAGCTAATCAGATTGAAAGGGTTTATTAATTTGATTGGAAAACATAAAGCAGTACACTATGAGTTTGTTTAACGTAAGTAACCAAGAACGCGTTCCCGGTTCGATTACTTTAATTTTCATATCTCATCATCATCATCTCTATTATGAGTACGGATAATCTGTTATCTGTATGTCTATAAAAAAGCTAGCGTGGGATTATAAAATAATTGTGATTAATTTATTTTGCCGAAACTTTGATACGTTTAGTTTAGAATGCCCATAAATGCTAAGCTTAAAGGCTCGTCGCGAGATTTAGGTATACCTATATATCTTGTATTTATAGGACACTAGCATACCCGGCGAACTCCGTTTTGCCACCAAATGGCTTCGCTTATTTTTGTATCAGAGATGGCACTGTATGTGAAAAATGATTTGCCCTGTTTTCTTGGCTTTCTCTTGAATTTTTTTCCTGAATTTTGTGTTTTGCTCACAGAAGCCGAGACCTTTCCAACGAAATCAAAGCAGTGGAAATCGGTGCGTGCGTTCTGGAGTTATAGCGTCAGGAAGGAAAACTTGACTTATTTTTATATTACAAAAAAAAAAAAAACGCAATAATTGTGACTTAAACACTATAATTTCAGCAACCAATAATATTATAGAATCGCAAACGCTAGTTCAACTATGTAAAAATTGGAGATAAGAGCTATCACTTTCAATGGAAAAGAGGCATCAATGTTGAACATCCCATAGGCTGCCATTTTGTTAAATGTTGCTTGATGCAGGCGTCGAACGTTTTTCCACATTCTTTTTTCAGCATCTGTAATGTTTTCCAAGTAATTAATATTTTTCTTAATTGTTCACATTATCTTAGCTAAAAGGTTCAATTTCGAAATCATTTATTTTCTTAAATTGCAAACTCGACTCAGGCGCGGTTTCACCCGCTCTTCTCAGCTCCTTTTGATTGTACTGTGATGTTTTATAGCATAAAGCCTTCCTCTATAAATGCTCTATCCAACATAAAAATAATTTTTCAAATATATACCTTTAATAATATTAGTTTAGATATAATGTAGATATATTGTGACTGTATAATTATACAGATCGATAGAGAAAAAAAAACTGAACAAAATGGTATATACAACTCAATTTGGCCAAAATGGTTTATACGACATTTCTACCCAAAGGAATCGATATGTTACCCACTAACGACAATATACACACAATTATTTAGTATATCTTACCTGTACAACTTGACTTCAAATTGATTACACGCAAGTGTTGAACATTATTCATCGCTTTGTAAAACTTTTCACAGTACAAACTCAAAATCACTTCCAGTATTAAACTTTTAAAGACCCAAAAATTGAAGGACCCAGTGAGGACCCAAGGGCTTCTCTGTTAACATAAAAAGGTAGCCATTTAACAAAAGTGTATGTATATGAGTATAAAACGTGGGAGAGCCATACTTCGGCACGAATGGGCCGGCTTGACCGGAGTGATACCGTGGTATAACGCTTGCATTGTGTTTCGTTGTGTGAGTGAGATTACCGGAGGCTCTACTACCTCCTTCCCAATCCTCAATTCCTCAACAACCCTTAAATTCCTAACCCCCAAAAGGCCGGCAATGCATTTGTAATGCCTCTGGTGTTTCAAATGCCCATGGGCGGCGACAGTTGCTTACTATCAGGTGATCAGTCTACTCGTTTGCCCCTTGTAATATTATGGTGCAATAAATAACAAAATGTATTTTTTTTAATAATTGCTAACAAACACAATAAAAATTAATACTTACATCAAAACGAGGAATGCCCAGCGAATAATATTTCATTAATTCAAGTAACACTTGTAATTTGATTAAAGTGCGAGAAAAGAACTCAACAGTATGAAAAAGAATCTGAAAATAAAAATCTTCCTAAAGCTAAATTATAAGGATAGAAATTCATATTAATATTTGATTTAAAAACTTACCATGAATTGGAAAGAAGATTTATAAAGAACGTAACAGTGTAAAATATTTTGATATGCTTCAAGCATTTTTGTACAATAATCTTTGTGGCTCCCATTTTCTTTTTGCTGCAAATTCTGAACTTCTACTTTCCACAAATCAATTTTATGAGTTAACAACATGAGAAGTCTGATTGCATAAATGATATTAGCATCACAATAGATGCTGATAAAACCGTAAAAAGACTTGTATATAGGATATTGTAACAAAGTACTAATAGAAATGGCATAACAAAAATAGAAAACTAAAGTTAACATGATCAAGATCCAATTGCGAACAATGAAGAACTTGAAAACAGTCTTGTTATTCAAAAGTCTGTGGATTTGTTGAAATTTGACGACAAACATAATATTGCATTTGGAGTGTTTTAAATTTAAAAAGTAATTGATTATGAATCCAATACTATTAATGATGAAACCGATGAATGCAGTGCCATATGCTGTGGCAGAACTGCTTTTGATAGTAGGATGGTTGTGAAGATCAGAGACACGACCGTATAGGAATATCACAATAACTACTGTTGCTATAAACGATACTACATTAGTTAATAAAGAATTCGGGCGTATATAGTTGTCTTTTATGCGATACTTTGGAAACAATATAATGTTAGGAATTAAATTTAAAGGAAAAAACACTGACTGTACATCTTTATCTATGAAGTTATTATTTATTGATGTTTTTACTCGATGATTTTTATTCATATTTATTTCAATTTGTTTATTTACTTCAGTGAAAGAGTCGTTCGAGCCTTCCATTGTCTCTGCCTACCCCCATGGGAGACAGGCGTGAGTATGTGTGTACGTACTCCAATGAAATTAAGGCTTTCGAAGTCTAAAGAAGAACTTGTTACTGCTCTAATATTGATAAGTCATTAGAGTAATTAACGATTGACCTAGAAGTCCATTACCGATATTAGATTATTATCTTTACATATTTTAATAGAAAGAATAATATTTTTGTTTTCAACACCATTAAAGTTTATGACTTCTAAAATGACAATTTATTTCCGTCCATCTTCTCAAGCATTTTCCTTCTCATAATAAACAGTATCGAAATTATACATATTATTATGACTTAAATGAAACTACTAACTAATAGTACCGTACTCGTTTTGTATAAACTTTTGCCGAGTATAATGCATGAAATTCAGTTCTTGGAACACTTTCACACAATTTTTGTTTTCAAATGTTTATCATGACACATTAATAACATCATTTTGCAGGTAAAAAATATAGTAAAAGAGCAGTTGATAGTTTTCGATCGAAAATATGGGAAAAGTTACTGAAATCATTGAGAAATAGCGAAACATCTAGTCGAAGATTAAGATCTGGTTTAGTTCGCTAATTTAATGGAGTTACAGTAAATCACTACATAGTTGCTTTCTCTTGTCTTTATGTCCCTTTGTACTTATGCTTAAACCTTAAAAATTACGCAACAGATTTTGATACGGTTATTTTAATAGATAGATTAATTCAAGAGGAAGGTTTATATATATAATGCATGCATAATATATTGCCATTGCTCCCATGCGAAGCTGGGGCGGGTCACTCGTGAGCTATAAAATTACACTCATCTTTAGTTTAATATTTTATTTGTACATTTCAATCAGTATGTTTTAAAGCTATTTGTAGCAAAATACATATGTATTCTACTTCCAAATTGTTAAATGCCTGAGCGAGACCAGCGTCCACTGTGAAGATGCGACACGCTGTCATCTTGTGGAACGCTGCACGGTTCAGCCGCAAAACATTCTTGCAGAGCTTCTTTGCTTCCACTATAACAAAAATTACACTAATATTATAAATATGAGACAGGCGTGAGCTTATGTATGTCTACACTAGCGGTACTAGGGAGCGGTATTCTCAAAGTAATATGGTGTATTCCACCAGAAATGTGCTATGTAGCTATGCTACCAAGATGTAATAGTTTTTTTTCGTTTCTTTTTTTCTGAAGGGGAAAAACCATCCAATTACTTCTCCCGCCTTGGGCGAAACGTGAGGGAGTGCCAAACTCTTACTGGTCTGGCTCTTTGAGCCGCCGTACGCGTGGGTCTGGTTCTAGTCGGGTGGTGAGCTACCCTTGCTCACCGTCCGCAGAGCACTACGGTGGCCGAAGATCGTCATGCGATCCCCGACGCCCGGAGTGTTTTCTGCGGCGCCTGGGGCGTGAGGAGGATCGTTCCTTCACCGCCTCCTCGAGATGTAATATCTAAGCTGTGAACCTATGTGACCATTTCCACTGATACCAAGCTGTGCGAGGAAGATACGCAGCTCGAGTATGTGATGTATCGATTGTAGGTAAGCCATCGGCAGCACTCACCCATAGCACGCATTTTTCTATATAAAAAAAAACATACATAGCTTATAGCTAGTCATATAATGTAACAGAACCTTACCCATATTTTGAACAGCCATCGACCATCTAGTGCAGATACTGTTAATTTCACTGATAGATATATAGAAGTACTCAGTGTACGCGCTGAATATACTGACTAGAGAAATGTTTTTCCACAGCCAGAACGTAGCGACGAGTTGTATTTCACCGACGTGGTACTGAAAATTTAATTGTCTTGTGTGAATAATAAGGTATGGATTAATAAAGAACATAATTCCTTAGTGATGTAAGAGTATAAGTTTCTAAACTGACATGGTCATTAACAAATGAAAAGTGAAAATAATGTCTTCTCTTACATTAACATTAGAACTTAAGACAGGATATTTACCATGTTTAATTATGACTATGAGTCAGTTAGTCAGTTCATCCGTGATCATGGCGTTTGCAACGGTACCGAATTATCAGAAACTCATAGACATAAATAAACATGGTAAATATTTCACCAAACTTTCGTTGTAAAAGGACTATATGTTCGATTAAAAATCTAATTTGCCATTAATGGCTCGTTTGGTATATGGCGGATCAGAAACCACTGTTTACTTTCAAACTTTTTTATACTTAATAGGATGGCGTTTGGCCACCATCTCGCCTGATGGTAAGCGATGATGTGACCGACGATGGAGCACGCCTACCTATGAGCAACCTGTTCACTCGGGACTTGAAGACACCCAAGTTATATTTTGTAGGAAATACAGACTCCGGCAAGAAATTCAAAAATTACCGGTACTACTCAAACTTAAAAAACAAACTGGCAAATTAATTTCTAATATTGATTGATTTGAAGATTAAGCCGTCACGTGTTTGGCCTTGGCAAATGCTTTATACCTTTTTTTTAACGGGGCAAAATCATCCAATGACTTCTCTCACCAGGGCGAGGCGAGAGGGAGTGTCAGACTCTTACTGACTAAAAACCACCCCGTTCCTACTACTGCTTTTCGAGCCGGAGCCCCGGTAAACCCGCTAGGTAGTTCGCAGCTCCGAGAATGTCTTATACCCTGACGGTAGCACATAAGACACTCGATGGGTGGACTATGAATTAGTTATATATTATAACAGATTTAAAATTAACAAATCTTACCAAGCCAATATGAGTTGCGCCAGATTTAGCCACTTCTACCAAACCTTTTACGAACACAAGACTGTGGAAAAATGTATCCAATGCCTGAAATAAAATCTGAAAATAAAATAAAATTTCATTAATCTGTTCATCAATCATTTATTTCAATTAATCCTTAATAAGCCACTTTTGAAACGTCAAATTGAATTGTCCGTCAGTCAGTATGTCAGTGAAGCTAGGTACTCGGTACAAAATAAATATGATTAAGTCTTTGACTGTCAATAGAAAACTGTTGAAGGCAAATCCTCCGCTAACGTCGTCGGTCACTGGTGACCCCTGTGGCGTTTAAAGTGTTAAGGAACTTACCGAATATTTAAATATCGTCTTGAACATTTCGTAAGCCTCCAAAAGATACTCGTACGCTTGGAACAATTTCTTGAAATGCTCACTATATTTTTCTTCACCCAATTCCAAATTAAATTTACAAAAAGTTTCAAGCTCAGACATCCACGATTCAGTTCCTCGTTTCAGCATTTTTGCTATGGATATACCGTAACCAACTTGCACATCGAAATATACTAAAGTGCATAAATGTAGGAATATTGTAAGGTCTGGTATAAATACCATGTTTATTATAAGGAAGCTGACGGGACGAAACATGTCAAACCAGTGCCAGAATATCAATCGTCTGTTGTATTTGTAATTGATAATCCTATACGCCTTCTGGATCTTCAAGATCATATCCACATGATTTCTCCTTTGCATAAAGTTTATGATGTAGAATAAGATATAGGATGTAACTAAAACTGAGACATGAATCTTCATAATTATTTCCACAGCTTCGCTATTCACTCCTTGAGAGCTGATGGGGTTGAGCTTGCCTAAATGAAACACTATGAAGCCAGTAATTCCTATTAGTGAGAATAAGTAGTAGAGAATAGTGTGGGGTCTAATGCAATTGTATTCAATTGAGAATTTTGATGAGAAAAGTAGGTGATGTATGCATCGGAGAGGCAGGAGTAGCTTTTGGAAATTATTGTCCAAATAATTGTCGGTTATTATAATTTTTGTCGATTTCCTCTTCATTGTTCACATGTAGAACTGGACTTGGTGTACAATCGATGTGTTACATCTAATGAATTATTCTTTATGTTTGTTTTGTTCCTAATGAAATAAATGTTATGATGTTTACATGTTTACTTTGTCATAACAGGGAAGTATAGTGATGAAATACATTTATAACTTTTGAAGACATTTACTTTATCATAATTACATTGTTCCCACATTATTAAACCAACGAAACAATGTAACCAAGAATTGTATTGTAAACCTGATTGAAAAAGAGTAACCTATGGAGTTTCTTGCTCTTTCTTCTCCATAGGAATCTACATTTTGGAACGAGCAAATAGCTACACTAGAGGACTGACCGACATACACATTTTTTCTAATATTATAATATTTACTTTGACTTTTAAAAGTGCCTTCTCGATCTATTTGAAATAAATAATTTTGACTTTGACTTAACAAATAGGAGCCGAACAGTGTGAAAATTTATATAAATACGAAAGAAACAGAAGACTCTGACTCTTCTTTACGCCTAAACCATTGTACCAAATTAAATAATATTTTTGTGTTAGATAGCACATTTATCGAGGAAGGCTATAAGCTATAAAACATGACGCTGCGATCAAAAGGTACCGAGCGGAACGGGCGAAACCACGCGGAAGCAGCTAGTGTATATTCAATTATATCCTTAAAATGTCACACAGTTTAAACATGAGAATAAGGTCAAGAGAAAAAATAACTACAGGTATAGAAATAAGAAATTAATATTTCCAATTTCAATAATGAAAATGTTAACAATAACAAATAGTATAAACGTACTCACAATGTAGATAAAGATATAGCGGCCGATACAGACATTGAAACCTGAATAAATAATCCAGTCGAACATTGACAAGAAGAAGCAACTATTAACAAAATGGACGAAAAGTCACTCACAATTAGTATTCATAACGAAGAATTTTCAAAAAGCACAGTCGACAAAGACGTGCAAACATTATTTCTCCCCCTAAACATAATGCAAACGATAGTCCTAACCCCAAAATACCAGATCAAAAACAATATAATCAAACCAAATAGTGCGACAATGAATTTTATAACATTTCTTTCAACAGCTTCGTTCATCGTGGAGCATTGGTACAATTACTTCATCGTACTCTTCGATGAGAACATGAAACGATACCAGATCATCAAATTCCTTTACTTTGCCTCCACCTTTGACATCCTATTCGCCACAATGGGCTTCACCATGATCAGCATGTCCTGTTATATAAACAATAGGACAAACGTCGAATTTCTCCTGACATTCCAAAAAGTTCATAGATTTTTGAACAATGAAAAGTTTAACGTGATTATGATTGTCCATAGCTGGATCCATGTTTGTCTAGTGTTTGGTTTCTATATCTCTTGTACTGTATATATGTATTTCGAGTATTTGAACCCGCCTTGGTATACTCTTTTTCATATGTTGGTCTTAGTAACTATGGACACTGATTGTGTTTATGCGATACGAGTGATGCGTCTTATTGTAAATAAGCTTGAATTGTGGAATAGGAGGTTATTGGATGACTATCAAGGTGTTGGTGTGCATTGTAGTAGAATGTTTGAAGCTTATACTCAAATTCAAGAATGTTACAACAGCTATAAAAGTATTTTTCAAGCAGCGGTAAGTGAAACATTATTTTGTCATATTTTTTTTAAAAACGTTGCCCCACATTAGGATTTTCTCCTGTGTCATGAGTGCGTTTACAAACATACAAGTTCACATACACATGACACCCAGACCGGAAACAACAATTTGTGGATCACACAAAGAGTTGCTCCGTGAGTTGTGCGGGAATCGAACTCGCTACCCGTTGCGCGGCAGCCAGTTGCCCAGTCACCGCACCAACCGTGCAGTCAAAATATATTTATTATGATTGACCAGTTGGTACGGTAGCTGGGCAACCGGCTGCCGTGCAAGGTGTAGTGGGTTCGATTCCTGCACGAAGCAACTCTTTGTGTGAACCACAAATTGTCGTTTCGGGTCTAACTGTCACATGTATGTAAACTTGTATGTTTGTAAACGCACCCACGACACGGTAGTAATCCTAGTGTGTGGCAACGTAAAAATGAAATAAATCAGATTAATTTATGACGTTGGATAGGTAAATGAGATTATAATCTTAAATATTTATTTTTAATTGTTTTAAGACTTTCGTCAAGACTACAGAAAGCCTGTTCCACGAGTTGGTTAATAATCAAATTCTGATTAACTTTTTCAAGTATGTTTATTCTATCAGAGAGCCGGTAAGTCTGATTTTCATTCTATACTAGCGACTTCCGCGCGGTTTCACCCGCTCTGTTTGGTTCCTATTAGTTATAGGGTGATGTTTTATAGCATAAAGCCTCCTCGATAAATGCACTACCCAACACAAAAATAATAATTCAAATCGGACCCGTAGTTCTGGAGATTATCGCATTCAAACAAACAAACTATTCAGCTTTATAATATTAGTATAGATCATGAAAAAAGCACCATTGTCTTTATCGTTTTGTGTTGGAATAACTAAACTCGTAATATTGTCACTGAATTCCTATTTAAGTTAAAAATGTGAGTGGATTTTTGATTATATTTTTTTCTTTCAGCACTTCATGCAAGCGTTATTATTTGCTTGGGTAGTAAAAAACGTGATTATTATAACAATCACGAGCTTGTTCCTTGAACAGTACTACGATACGGTAGAGAAAGTGAACTACTCATGTTTCACTATACTCGGTACTGATTGTACAGGTACGATTTTTCATTTTGAAATAAACTAATGAGTTGCTTCTAAAAACCGTGTATAGCTCAAATAAATCTTTACTTCAACATATTTCAATCATGACAAACATGGCATTTTGATAAAAAAACGGCGAAGCGCTCCAAATTTAAAATTAACGAAATATTTTTTCTTTACATATTATAATTAAGAAAAGGTAGACATAGAAGAAAATGCAAACAAAAGTCTACTCAAGGACGTTGCCTTATTAATGAGTAAGTCATAATGTCCACGACGCGTCATTTGACGAATGCATGCATCCTGCAAACGTATTGTATTTTGAATAAGTAGTAAGGAACGTTCCCGTTCCGTGGCTGGGCACAGTTGATTTTTTTCAAGCAAAATGCAAGCATTCGTCTTACTATCATCTATTGACGAAAACGTGCGTATGACGTGCGGATACGGGGACAATTGGCCTAAATTATTTTGATTTCAGATGAAGAAAGGAAGATGTGCAAAAATATACTACGCCTGCATCGTGCGTCGTTTGAGAAAATGTCCGTGTATCGCTTGTTTATCGTCGACGTCTGCCACCCAATGCGGTTGATAGTATTTATCACAAACTACACTATTGTGCTGTTACAGCTTGCTTTTCTGTAGATTTAAATAAAACATTTGTTTGAGGTGTTGCTTTTCTTTATTTATATTTATAAATATTTCCTACAAAAATATAGGACTGGAAAATAAATATCTAGTATTGTAATAATTTAGGGAACAAAGAGTAAAGTTCCCTGAGAAAAGAAAGATCCTCCTACCAAACGAGATGATCGTGTCTGACGGGTTTTCTATCCAACAGTTGTTCGTTGGGATTTTAACAATTGCGATGACGATGACAATGATGACAACGAATGACGTCATAAATCCAATGACGTCATCAATCAACCAATGACGTTATAAATCCTACTGTTTATGACGTCATATCAGCCTCCTTCGTTGATTTGTGCGTCGGCCATCCATTTGTACTTCTGCCATCTGTCGCGTATCGTATATCGCCACAAGAAGAAGGAAATAAAATTAAACAACATTATTTATTCTCAATTACTCTATAGAAACGCAAATTGTAATATAACTAAAACATAAGTATTGGCGAAGCTTGAATACTCCACAGACAGTGAAGCGTCCACAGGGAACAGGCCGCAAGCATTCATCTTGTGGAACGATGTCTTCTGTAGCCGGAGGATGTTCTTGAGTGCTTTTCTTTCTGTACAAAACAAGAATAATTATGAATTTCACTTTAGGATCAAATGAGCTTACTAATCAAGTTTATGTTACTTCCAATTTTGAGTAAGTCAGCCCAACCGAAACTATTACTTAAAAACTTCTTTGAAACATGACAAGCAAACCTTTGAGAAAAGAGCGTATCTATTACTTTTTCAAAAGGTTGGCAACGCACCTGTTCTTCCTCTGGTGTTGCTATGGGTCAATGGATGCCCGCGGGTGTCCATGGGCGGCGCTGATCGCTTACCATTAGGTGACGAGAATCTTTTCACAGTTAGAGCAGTAAAGTTGGCTGACAGAATTGTATGTTGCAAACAAAGGAGGGCTAAGGTCTACTAAAATTATACTTACTAAAAGATATACTCAATGGCATAAGCATAGTGCAAGTGTTTTCGACATCTCTCATGGTTGAATAGAATTTTTCACACTCCACGCTCAAGCAAATCAGCAGAACTAGGCTCTTTATGTCCCAAATTTCAATAAATATCGTCAGCATTATCACCTAGTTAAGGAAATATAAATAGATATAAGTATTATATTATGTAGCAAACATCGTATATCGTTAAAAAGTACATATTATAACTCAGAATAAGTCACTGTACTTGCTGTTATTAAACCTCTGGGCCTTCACGACACGAGTCAATATTAAAAAGATATAGTATATAATAAATATAGATCAGGTTAGTTTACGATTATTATTTCATACTTACAGAAATCTCACCAACTATCAGATACGGAACCGAGATCAATACTACTGTCAAATTCCTCAAAATGAGATACGCTGCAATTAATATATGAAGAAGTACCTTAAAAAGAATAATCTGTTTAGCAATACATATTCACATTTGTACAGATGCTTTAGAAATATTTATAAAAGAAAGAAAAATAAATAAAAAATGAAGGATGTGAATTGAGACTTCAAAATAAATTAACCGAACAATTTCAAAATATAAATAAACTTACTATGTTAATTATTATGTTATTGGCTTACTCATGTAACTATAAGATAAGGAACTCGACTAATTTAAAGCCATGCTGAAGCTCATATTCATAAGCAGTATTCCGTAACACACGACGCGCTGCTACTGAGTAAGCCGATAACATAATAATTAATTTAGTATGTTTCACAAAAGTTATAATAAAACTTACTATGTATTGAGATATCTTATTTATAATCATAAATATCTCCTGTATCTTCAGATAGACATCAAATATTGTATTCCAATACCCTTTTTTACCCGACTGCGCCAGAAGGAGGGTTATGTTTTTTTCGAGAGTATGTATGTATGTATGTATGTATGTATGTATAATTGTTTGGCACGCTCTGCAGCCTAAACGGCTTGATGGATTTTGACTTGAGAGGTGTTGTTAGATTCGTATTTACTGTGAGAGTGACACTGGATATATCAAAATGTTTAAAAAAACAAAATGGCGGATTTTTGGCGCCAAATTTGAATATTGCTCACTCTCTAGCCTAAACGACTCGATGGATTTTGACTTGAAAGGTGTCGTTAAATTCGTATTTACTGTGAGAGTGACACTGGATATATCAAAATGTTTAAAAAAACAAAATGGCGGATTTTTGGCGCCAAATTCGAATATTGCTCACTCTCTAGCCTAAACGACTCGATGGATTTCAGCTTGATAGGGGTCGTTTGATTCGTATTTACTGTGAGAGTGACACAAGATATATCAAAATATAATAAATAATAAAACTAAAAAAAAATAAAATAAAATAAAGTAATTTAAAAAACTAAAAAACCCGACTGCGTTTCTTTATAACATGAAAATGAAAAAACCCTAAAACAAGAATACAAGAAAAATTTAAGCAGTCGGGACCCATTTTAAATATTGTGAACTATGGCTTTCTAGAATGGGTCCCGACTGCTTAAATTTTTCTTGTATTCTTGTTTTAGGGTTTTTTCATTTTCATGTTATAAAGAAACGCAGTCGGGTTTTTTAGTTTTTTAAATTACTTTATTTTTTACTATCATCAATACTCTTGGACTGCACAACTTTTTCAATCCAGATACGAAGTATTTTCCTCAACAATTTCAATATTAAAAAAGTATAAATAGTTGACACGTCGAACACAAAGCAAACATAAGCCGTATTGACGGTTTCAAAGCTATGGAAGATATAGAAAATCCCAATAAAGGTAGAAAACACGAAAATATTGAATACAATACAACTGATCCAGTAACAGAGAATTAAGTCTCGAATTTGATAACGACTGATTTGAAGAACTTGAAAAACGTATTGAATCTTGTAAAGCATTAAGAGGTCATCATTGTTTTTCTTGAAGAGAGAACAACAGCGAATGATAGCACACACAATGATAACCAAGTCAATAGTGTTGATGAAGGAATAGAACAAACCAAGATGGGATAATGGATAATATAATATCTCTATGAATCTATAAACACATAGGCCAAAAGTGACCAAAATCCAGATAGCACAGAGAATCTTGTGGATAGTATAATTACTAGTGACGATATCATTACGAATGAAGTACTTGGTAGAGAAGTAAATGAAAAGCATAGCGTTCAATGGTTTTAGGGCTGATTGCAAATCTTTATCGATAACTTTATAAGTCGATATTTCTTTAAAAGACACTGTCTGATCAATTGTTGTTGCAACGACATCTTTGTATGGATTAAGATAGGTACGATTATTGAACATGAAAAACATGTCGATTGAGGCTGATAGCTTGCTCGTAAATGGAAAAATATATAACTGACAATCGATTACATAATATTAATTATTCTAAGTACTCGTTTATTGATTTCAATGTGGATTTGTGAGGTGCGTTTTAATTTTGAATGTAAATTATAAGCGTAGGTTTTTTCACCGTTTATCAGTGGTCTCTAAATAAACTTAGAAAGTACATAATAATATAGCTTGGAAAAAGTTACAATGGTATTTGCCGTTAGTAGGTTTCGAAACGTCTTGAAATTTTAGGCCGCAAAGGCATTTTGGGGTTGATCAGAAACAAATAATATGGTTAACCAAAACAATAGGATAAATAAAAAAAATAGCATCAAAAAATATAATACAGAAAAGATACCACTAGATGATATTTATGACGTCACAGTTACACAAGAAACAAATATTACAAGTAAGCGAATTGTAAACAAACAATAGTATGAAAGGTAATGAAGCTAGATAACTTCAGTGGTAAGGTAGCGTCCACACTGAGCAAGCCATACACGCTCATCTTCTTAAATTGAGCCCTCTGGACACGGAGTATGTTCTTGCTGAATCTCGTTTCTGAAACTAATGATGGACGTTTTAAGTAAAAGTAATGCTTTTCCACCAGATATGTGCTATGTTACGTTGCTTTGGCTTTGTTTACGCCGTTTGACTTCCACCAATCATATTCATTGCATACTTATCACTGGCTCCGGTTCGAAAAGCAGTAGGAAGGAACGGGGTGGTTTTTAGTCAGTAAGAGTCTGACACTCCCTCTCGCCTCAAGGCGGGAGAAGTCATTAGATGATTTTCTCCCATAAAAAAAAAGCACTGATGGAAACTGACTCAGCTAAGCTATGTTGTGCAATGCACATCTTACTCCCACAGCTACATAGATTAATTAGTATCGCGTAGAAAAGCACGTATAATTTTGAATTTTTGCCAGGTTTTCCATACAAAAACTGTCAGACGTTAATTGCATTCTATGGATAAAAGAATTCTGTTAATTGAAAAATCGTAAATTTTTTTTGAAATGGGAATTTCATCCAATGACTTTTCTCGTCAAGGCAAAGCGAGAGGGAGTGTCAAACTCTGACTGACTAAAAACTAATTTATCTTTATGCTATTTTATTTTTATTCCAAGGTTTGTTGCTAAGCATATTTTTACTGTAAAGTATTATGGATACATACCAGAACATATTCTTGACCTCATCAGCATATTGCAAGCACACTGAGCGTCCTTGATCGCTGCGTAGAATCTCTCACACTCGACACTTAACCAGATTAGAAGAATCACGTTCTTCCAGTTCCATATAAGTGATGCCAGCGGTAGAAGAACATACTGAAATGATTTTCAATTTAAGCTTTGAGATAAATTAATTTGTCTTATTCTTGTTCTTTGTATTCTTACATCTCTCTCTAACGCAATATCCAGCGTTTAGCGAAATAGATGCGCGAAAATTACAAACTGCCAAGGTCTATTGACGTGAGCAACCGCTCGTGCGGTATAACTCGCCCAGGTGCGGTGCAGCCCGATACACGAAGGAGATCAATTTGCTTGATTTTTGGGGGTTGGGCAGTTAAGAGTTGTTGGAGAATCGGGGATTGGAAAGAAGCGGGCCCGTTGGTGCCGAAGCATGACTCTACTACTCTTAAAAAAGGTTAGGGGCCGAAATATTTTCGAAATTGCTGCTGGTCACTTCCTCACAACCTCTATTCGTTCCAGACACGGTTTTTGCCATCCATAGAATTCTAGTTAGTTCAAATTCATAAACAAAATAAATATTTAGTGAATATAAAAATACTTACACCGATGTCAATAGATATTAAAGTTTTTAGACATAATACCATGATGACGTTTCTCAAACAAAGGTAAGCGGTGAATATGGTATAAAATGCAATCTGAAATAGAAGAAAAAACATTACAAGTAACGTCGGCTATCATATTGTTTCTAAAAGAATTTGAGAAACACAACGACACACACAACACAACGTCACGCCTTTTTATCCCCGAAGGGGTAGG
The DNA here is from genome assembly GCF_023101765.2 of Spodoptera frugiperda. NCBI lineage: Eukaryota > Metazoa > Arthropoda > Insecta > Lepidoptera > Noctuidae > Spodoptera > Spodoptera frugiperda. The sequence goes on from NC_064221.1 coordinate 9,771,634, forward strand.
CAGTGTATATTACAGCACGTAATGCCGCTATACAATGTACACCCACTTTTCACCATTTGTGTTATAAGTCCCATGTAATAGGGGGTGAACCTATTGCCATATACTTGACACAATTCCAAACTCCGTGCTACTACCGAGAAATTTTCGAAAATCCGAAAAAAGCCCAGTAATACTTTGCCCGACCCGGGAATCGAACCCGAGACCCCTTGTTCGGCAGTCGCACTTGCGACCACTCGACCAACGAGGCAGTCAATTTGAGAATTGATAAATAATATGTATACTTCATTACTACATTTTTATGTCCGAATCATCAAATTCTGACATACGACCTTATGGGTCTCAGGTCAAATCAAATCAAATCAAATCAAATCAAATCACTTTAATGCATCCATAGTGTACAATTTGGTCTTCAGTTTTACAGTAATATGTTTCAACTATGGGCCCTATTGGGCACCGCAAAAGTACTTAATCTACTCACATATTATTATTAATTGGTAACATTGTTTAAATAGTATTAAAATTGTAATTACAACATTTATAGGTAAATTTCCATAATAAAGATATATAAAAATTTATAACATTGGTAACGTCGAGACATATATATATAACTACATGCTACAATTAATAGTAGGTCGAGACATATATATATAACTACATGCTACAATTAATTTATGTCACAATATTGTGCAATACATAAAATTGCGCCTTAGAAAATTTAATACGGTAAGCGACTAGAACATTAAACTTACCATTTGTCGAAAAGTCCTTTCAACAATCTTGTAAGACTCAAAAATATCCAAATATACATCAAACAAGGTTGTATAAAAATCTTCGTATTGTACATTAATATCAGGATTTCTTGAGTTATCCACTCTTTCAATCAACAGTCTTAGGCATTTCTCTATTAACTTAGTCATGAACAAGGCATAAAGGATGTTTACATCGTAAGAGAGGCTAGCATAAGATGTTATAACTTCAACGATGCTAATATCAACCGAAGTCAGATAATAGAAGATAATAAAACTAACAATAGACAAATTGACTAAAATAACACAAATCCAGTTCTGAACAGTGTAAATTCTGAGTTTATCACTATTCATTCCTAAGACTTTAAACATATGATGGATTTTTAAGACCAATTGAATATTGAAACAGCTATGCACTATATGTGAGACGCTATTTATCAAATCACCACTCAAATAGGCGAAGTAGTCAAAAACGTTGATCAAGTTCAAAACAAAATGGTAAGGCAATTCACCTTTATAGAATTTGATGAAAAGAGACATTATATGATGGAAATAGATACCATGGTACAAGATTAAGAAAAACAGTCCAATGAGGTTATAGAAGCAGCTGTTAGCACTGACGATGTTATTACAAATAGAATACTTCGCACACATGAACACATTTTGCATGAAATTAAATGGACGAAGCACTGATTGTAAATCTTCTCCTATCACATTTCTATCTAAAATTTTGATTGAAGATACTGCCGGTATAGTTTCTACTACAGCTATTCTCTTTGTTTTAATATAGGAACACATGTCTAATACACAAGGTGGCTTCAAGTTGATTGTTCCTTCACCTACGAAATGTAAATCTATTGATATTGTGGTAATTTATTAGGGTTATAACCCTTTCAAAATGATATATTCAAGGACTGTTCATGTCAGTTTGTTGGCTATAAATATCCGAATGATGATAGATGATTGAATAACTGGAAGCGTGAGTCGTCAGAAAAATTAACTAATAAACATAGATTTATTTATGTTCTACTAAGGGTTGATTTCTCCATCAACAGATAAATCTTATCTGTACCCTTAGTACCAGTTTGCTGTATCCTTAGTACGAGCACGTTTGGTGCTCTGATTGGTCGGCTCGAATAATGGTGTTTATTCGAGCCGACCAATCAGTATCCTCAGTACGACCTTACTTTACGTTAAACGAAACGTAAGCGCGTTTAGCGTTCTGGCCGGCTCGACTAAACCAACTAACCAGAGCGCCGAACACGCTCTCGGAAAACTTTACTTGTGTCGGATCGAAAGTGCTTTAACACATTGAACGCCATGGTGGTCACCGTTGACCGACGTTAGCGGAAGATTTGCCTTCAACAGTTTTCTATTGGCAGTCAAAGACTTAACGTCAATAAGCAACACGTTTAATTTTAAAAATGTACACAGTTCTGAGTAATTTATTTGCTTCTTCAAATATTAATATCTCAAACGGGCAAACTGCAGCAGTGCGACGAAGTACTGTGTCAAAAATCCCAGTAGACTCAGCGGCAGTCGGCCGTCAATGTAGAACAGTCCACACGCGGTCATCTTACTGAACGTTTCATTTTCTCGAAGAATGTTCTTGCAAAATTGTTTCTCGACCTCTGTAACATTGACAAAATAACTTTTTTATATTAAGGTGTAAATTGTCACACTTATTTTGCATCAAATTCCTTTATAGTATAAGTCAGTAAACAAGCAACAAACAAACGGTTCATCTGATGGTAAGCAATTGCCGCCACCCATGGGCACACCTTTGGGCGTAAAGATTTTAACGGTTCTTGGGGAATCGAAGATTGGGATGATTAGGAAGGGTGGTAATTGGGCCTCCGGTAACCTCACACATACAAATTGGTATCGAGGTTCCAAAAAATATAAGAGAAGTAGGCCATTCGATTTTTAATTAATTTATAGCGACATGATACATTACCATTTCAACTACGTCAGAACCAGATTACCATTACCGTACCTCCGTGAAAAACCAGATTACCGTTACCGTACCGTTCAGTGAAGAGCCGACCAATTACCTTTGTATTTGACTCTCTGCTATCAAAAAACAATGAAGCAAGTCGTCTCGAAAGAGTCGTTTAGATACGTCTAATGTATCATGTCGCTACAAATTATCGCTACAATTATTTATTATAAAGCTTACTTGAGCAATTTGGATTTTTCATTCTGACTATACACGCCAAGCTGGCTTCTTCTACAGTCATATTAAACTTCTCGCTGTATCGACTGTGTACCATTATAATCAATGTCATTTTCGCAATGGCCAATATAACCACTAATACTGCCATGAAATTTGTACGAAAAACCTATAAAAAGTTTTAAAATATTTATTTCTAATAGACCAAGAAGGCACGTTTGAATGGTGAAGCAATATTAAAAATGACTGTCTGTCGGTCAATCCTCTTATTGAAGCTTATTTGCTTAGTCCAAAGTGTAGATTACTACGGAGAAGAACGAGCAAGAAACTCTATAGGTTACTCTTTTTCAATCAGATTCACAATACAATTCTTGGTTACATTGTTTAACTATGTGAGAACAATGTAAAACTAATATTCAGTTAAAGAGATAATAACCTTGAAGACAACAAAATTAATGCAATCTGGATTTATTATCACCATTTTGATGTACTAGTTCTAGAGGTGCTCATACAAGCTCTAGTAATTTCAAATTGTACTAAATTAGGAGAAAACATAGGACTTAGTATAAAGAAATGATCGAAGATGATACAAGAAGAAGAAAGGTTTAACTTTTAACAATTTCTTACCACATTATTCCACTTTGTTACGAAACATAACATTAATTGAAAATCACCCAAATTTCGACAAAATGCATTAATGACCCGAAACATTATCTGGAAATTTTTAAAGTTAGTGAACATTTGAGGGTGTTTTTCCACCAGAGATGTGCTATATAGCTGTGCTGCGAGGATATAATAGCTAAGCTGTAAAACTATGTGACCGTTTCCACTGAAACTAAGCCATATAGCGGTGCGACTAAGATGTTCTATAAAGGTGATCGAGTGTCGACAGTAGGAGAACCACCCATAGCACATATCCTTAGCACTCATTTATATCACGCATCTTCCTTATAAAAATACATATCACATATTATTATCGTCACGCCTTTAATCCCCGAAGGGGTAGGTAGAGGTGCACATTATGGCACGTAATGCCAATGTACACCCACATTTCACAATTTATGTTGTAAGTCCCATGTAATAGGTGGTGAGCCTATTGCCATATACCGGGCACTTTTCCAGACTCCGTAAATATACATATCTTAGTTAAACCCGTTTCCATCACTGCTAAGCTATGTATACCAATAAATATGATCATTGGAAGCCACACGCACTCATAGCACATCTCTGGTGGAAAAGCAACCTGATGGTCTTAATATTTTTTTTGTATCTAACTTACCAAACTTTTAGAAACCGTATTAAACAAATCATAAGCTCTAAGAATATTTGTATACGTTTCAAATATCTTCTTGAAATTATAATCTTCATTGTTGCCTTCAAAGGTCGCCAACTGCACTTTAAGAACCCATTTCTCAAGGTACTTAGTTAACAGCAGTTGGAGACGAATAGTATAAACGAAATCCACATCAATCATACTAAAAAGAATTTCACTGTAACCACCTAAAATGCTTATGAAGCCCAAATAAGAACTCCCAGATATATAAACAGCAGTTTCCACGCAAATAACTATCATAAGAGATACCCAACTCCAAATAATGAAACTGCGAATTTCTCCAAAAGCGACATCTGCATTTATATTCTGAATCATTTTAATAAGCAAAACGTTTCTTTTACCATTCGTTATGTTGGTAATACAGGCTGTGATAAAACTGGCTAAATTGAGACCGGGTAGGTATATTGTAAGAAAGATTATTAGGGGATCTTGAGTTTCATTAGTTTTATAATAGTATGCTATCATTAAAGACATGCGAATACTCGTCACCGTAATCGCGGAGAAAATTCCAAGGAAGCTGTAAATGCAGTACTTGATTCCTCGCGGAGTAATATTGTCTTTACATATGCTATATTTTGAGCAGAATACTAAAGTCAGAACAGCGTTGAAAGGATAAACAAATTTTTGTATTTCATTATATTCTATACGATTTTTTGAAACAACTTTAATTTTTTTGGTTATTGGTATAACTCTGCTTTGTGTCGACATTGTAGTATTTTTCCGATAAAACTATTGACTATCGTTTAGCTTACTACTGGGATAATTATGTTAAACCTATTTTGGTCGAAGATTAATGTTTCTTTTTAATACGGACATAATTACAGACCTATCTTGACAGGGAGGTATTGATAGGATATTAAATAAGGACCTATTATTTTAGTAACATTTTATTTTATTTCAAGTATTTTCTCTTAGAAAAGCAAACTGCAGTTCTGCGACGAAGTACTGAGTGAGGAGTCCCAGTAGACCCAGCGGCAGTCGGTCGTCAATGTAGAACAGTCCACACGCGGTCATCTTACTGAACGTTTCATTTTCTCGAAGAATGTTCTTGCAAAATTGTTTCTCGACTTCTGTAAAATACGATATAATATTTTAAATAAGTTTTATTGCTACCATACTATATTACCGGGGCTTCGGCTCGAAAATGCAGGAGTAGGAACGGTGTGGTTTTTAGTAAGAGTCTGACAATTCCTTTTGCCTCGCCGTTAAGGCGGGAGAAGTCATTGGACTATTTTCCCCTCTTAAAAAAGCTACCATACTACATCATCGACATCATCTACGGTAAACGTATTTTTCACTAGAAACTTCTTCTAGGAAACGTAGTGTAGGCCCAACTAGGTGACAATACAGTATAAGAGAGGAAAATAATCCAATGACTTCTCCCACCTTGGGTGAGGCGAGAAGAAATGTCAGATTCTTACTCACTAAAAACCACCCCGTTCCTAATCCTTCTCTTCAAGCTGGAGCCCTTGTAATTCATTAAGTCTTCTGCTGCTCTTGCCTTCATAGCTCTAGTTATTCTGATCCCATCTACATAAGATGACTCTTGGCACTTAAACAAAGCTATAAATCTCATGATATAGCGGAATACAAAACTAGTCAATGCGTACTTACTCGAGCAGTTTACATTTTTCATCCGCAGTATACATGTGACGTTAGCATCTTCCAATACTAAACTGAACTTCTCGTTGTACCCACAATGTATCATAACTACCAATACCACCTTCACCATTGCTGATGAAGCTACTAGTAGTGTTAATAGATCTAAATAGGGAATCTGTAAAATTATTGTTAACACTAAAATTGACGTAATATTTTAGTATTGGACTTGCAATACATATGTAGAAAATATGGAAGAAAGCAGATTTACGAAAGAAATATACAAGGCAAATAAATGGGGCCGTTGGTAGAGGGACATATAGCGACAACATTGGCGATATATTAAAGAAGGCCTAAATTAAAAGTACCTTTAACCGACAAGCATGCATGAAATGACTGATGAATGTTGATGAAGCAAAAGAGGTTTGTAAGATTCGTACTAATTGGTGTTTTATTGTTTCTTTCTACCAACAGTATGTATGCACATACATACATAACCTCACGATAATGTAAGTATATAGCGCTTGTCATCTGAACATAGGCTTATATGTAAGAAGGACTTACAACAGGAGGAAGTGTCAGACTTTAACTTAGTAAAAACCACCCCGTTCGTAGGAACGGAGTACTAGTCCTTAGGTTAAGTTAATAGATCATATCTACGTAATGTTTACCTCAACTGAATTCGAATACAAATGCTTCCACTTTTCTAAGACACACAACAATAATTGTAATCTACATAGATTTCTGAAGAAAGCAGTACTTATACGAAACAATACCTGCAAAAAATACATAAATAAAATACATTTATTTAATTCAATGCAATTCAGAAGAAAAGTTCATAACTTACCAAACACTCAGAAACCTTTTTAAATGCACCATATGCTTTCAAAATATCTTTATAAGTTTCATACATTTTCGTATAATAAGAATCTTCATCAACTACAACATCTACCGACCGTACTTTGTCAATCCACTCTTCAAGATACTTGACTAACAACAATTGGAGCCGAACAGTATAGACAAAATCAATATCGATTATACAGAAGAATATTTCACTGAGAGAATTTATTGTATCCAAGTTACTAATTGTAGTACCTTTCAGTATATAGAGAAATATATCAACAAAGACAATTGTCGTAAGTGTGATCCAGTTCCAAACGATGGAACGCTTAATGCTTCTAATGGTAACATCCTTATGTATACTCTGTATAATTTTTATAAGCAAGGCATTGTCTTGTCCCTGCATGAAGTTTACTATAGAGGTAGTGATGAAACTAGCCACATTGAGCGCTAGTAAGCATATTGATAAGAATAGTATAATACGGTCATTGGAATTTTTAACCTCAAAACTGTGAAGGATTTTATACATGCGAAAACCTGTTAGAGCAATCGCGATGAATATACCTATGAATCTCATGATGCAATATTTGCCTCCCCTTGGAGCTATGTTACCATTTCGTATGGTATATTTTGAACAGAAAACTAAAGTCAGAACAGCGTTGAAAGGGTAAACGAATTTTCGTATATCTTTATCGATGCGATTTTTTGGTACAACTTTTATATTATTGGGTATTGGTATAACACTGTTGTGGGTCGACATTGTAGTATTTTACAGATAAGACTATCGACTATAACGTTTAGTTTGTTGGTCGCTAGAACAATTATTATTTGTTTAATTTGATTGAAAATGTTAATTTCCTTCTTTCCAATGTGAATATGTCGTAGACATATCGTGACAGGGAGGTGTTTGATACGATATTAAAACAAATACTTTTTCATTTAGTAAACGTTTTATTAAATGTTCTTTCAAGTATTTTCTCTTTACAAAGCAAACTGCAGTAGTACGACGAAGTACTGAGTAAGAAGTCCCAGTAGACCCAGCGGCAGACGGCCGTCAATGTAGAACAGTCCACACGCAGTCATCTTACCGAACGTTGCGTTTTGTCGAAGAACATTCTTGCACAATCGTTTCTCGGCTTCTGTAATATTTGAAAATAATGCAAAACTTAAAAATATCATTAATATAATTAAGTTATCGACTTTTGACTAGATTTCTTGCCTAGTCAAAGTCAAATGCATTAATTTCAATTAAACAATAAATTGGTACTGCTAGAGCGTCCACATTAAAAAAAATATATATAGTCTATCAGTCTGTCCGTCAACAAAGCTAGGTGCTCGTTCCAAAATAAAGATTCGAATGTAGAACAACGAGCAAAAGACTCTAGTCCTTACTCATTTTTTAAAAACATCTCCAAAAATGGAGGGACTAATCCTAGACTACTAATCCTTTTTTTGGGACAAGCCCGCTACAACTTCCCAAAACGGCTGCAATGCCTGCCATGCCAGGATCGCCAGCCAGGATCTACAGTAGACAACCATGAAAACACCGGAACACTGAAGCCCGGTACGTCTCGGGGACATGAATAACTTTATTGGATCCCGCAACGAAATAAATCATAAGTTATTATTATCAGAAAAGAAAAAGAACTTATTCTATTATACTTACTTGGACAATTTGTATTTTTCATTTGAAGTATACATGCCACTTTAGCTTCTTCTACTGTCATGTTAAACTTCTCGCTATACTGACAATGTATCACAATAATCAATATCATCTTAACCATGGTTGACACAGACTTTATTATTATGATTAGTTCTGATTGAGGAATCTACAAAAATGGTATTGTTAAACACATCATCGTCATCATCAGCATCAATGATTAAAAAAATAGGGAAACAAGTTTGTTTGTAAGTTTGTCCAGTAACGTATACATACTAGATAAGGCTAATTAACTTCATACTGGTAATTTATGATCTTAATCACTGTAACAACTATCGTGGAAAATATTAAATTAACGAAAAAATCACGGATCATCATGCATCACGAAGCATAAGACAAATAATTCATTTTAATAAAATATTCTTACTTCAAAGGAATTCCGAAACAAAGGCCCCCACTTTCTTAACAAACACAAAATAAATTGGAAGATGCATAAATTTCTATAAAATGCACTCGTTACACGAAACGTAATCTGCAAACAATATAAAAGTGACATGTTATAAGCCGGTAAACAAGCCATCTGATCATCGCCGCCGCCCAAGTTGCGTTGCATATAGGGAAGGAAAATTTGGGCATCTGGTAACTTCACTCATACAATGAAACACAACAAACAATCGTTGTGTCACATGGGTTTTCTGTAATTCTGAGATTACTCTTTTTTTTTTGTTTTTTTTACATTTAATCGGTCGACGTTTGACCGCTATCTCACCTGATGGTAAGTGATGATGCGGCCTACGGTGGAGCACGTCTGCCCATAAGCAACCTATTCACTCGGGCCTTGAAGACACCCAGGTTATACCCATCAGGAAACACAGACTCAGGTCGAACTGGCCCTTTTATGCAAGCATGGCTTCCCCACACTCAAAAATACATTACTCGGCATTTAAATTATAACACTTTAATGGACTATCTATTCAACAACTTAACCTTCCTATACTCGCGCATTGGTCTGTGAGACCGACGAAACATTTTTTCAATTTTTTTTTGTTTTTGGTAACCCCAGCGACTCCATTTTTTTAGTAGCTGCCGGATTCGTTGCCAACTTCATTTTAGTGCACGCAGTGCGTTTGTGCGAAACGCACATGTTGGTGTGTTTGGCGCCAATCGGTCCGTCAGACCGACGCGAGTATAGGCGTAACTTTTATCGTACGTATAAAAGTAGTATAAGATTGTTACTGTGAAGCTGATAACCAAGTGAATCTGTGATTTACATATCTTATAGCTATTTTTTTTTAAAATAATAAAGTTTATTTGAGTTTCTTTTTTGAAGAAATATGTTTTAGTTCTGTTTACTTAGTACATAAGAAAAATATGTCAATTTTGGAGGCTGTTTTGTATGAGACTGATAGTCAAGTTAAATATATAATTAACAAGTTATAACATGATATGATTGTTTCATTATATCCTCTATTTTGAAAACAAAATATAATCTTTATAGGTTTTCATAGAAAAAAATAAATGACAGCAGTTCAAACTATCGGTCTGTGAGACCGCGCGCGAGTATAGCTGTAACAAAAAATCACGCGAGTATAGGAAGGTTAATCAAGTTTGAACTTACCAAGCGTTCGGATAGTCTTTTAAACACATTGTAAGCTTTCAAAATATTTTTATATGTTTCAAGCATTTTCGTATAATGGGAATCTTCATCAACCACACCGTTTATCGACCGTACTTTCGCAATCCATTCTTCCATGTACTTAGTTAACAACAATTGCATTCGAATAGTGTACACGAAATCAATATCATTAACGGAAAAAAATATTTCGCTTACAGTATTAATCACACTCAAATTCCCGACATAAATAATCGTTGATAAATAGACAAAAGCATCCACGCCAATGACCATGACGAGAGAGATCCAGTTCCATAAAATAAACCTACGAATTTGTGTAAAAGCGACATCTGTGTTTAGATTCTGTATCATTTTAATAATCACGACGTTGTCTTGACTGTTGACGATGTCATTAATGCAGCAAGAGAAAAAGGTGGCAAAATTTAGGAAAGGCATGCAAAAATACACGAATAGTAACATCGGATCTTTGATGCTTTTAGCAGCTACATTACGTGACATATACGTTTTATACATGCGAAAACTCGTCACTGCAATTGCACAGAAAATTCCAAGTAATCTCACAATATTATATTTTCTTCCCCTTGGAGTTATTTTATTATTATTTATACTGAATTTTGAGGAGAACAGTAAAGTCATAACAGCGTTAAAAGGATTAAATAATCTTTGAATATCTTTATTTAAATCATTTTTAGATAAAACTTCTATTCTATTATTTAGTGGTAAAATTCTGGATTTGGTGAACATTTTCACATATAAAAAAGAAGTTACAAACATACGTTTAGTTTATTATTAGGTCAATACTGTAACAAAACCTAATCCGACCGATGTTGATGATTAATGGCCTTGTTTAATATAAACAACTACATCGAAGTATATTGTGGCTACAAAAAGGTATTTAATAGTATATTTAAATAAGTAGCTGGAATAATGACGGGGTAAGAAAATTAAACATTTATTTAGTCCGTCAGTTAGGTTATGAAAAAAAAATCGGCGTATAAAATGTACCTAGAAGTAACGTCACGCGATATTTCAAACCGACGATATATCTTCGAAAGTATTTATCTCCGTAGAAAAAACATATTTAAGAAGCACGGCTCGGGAGAGCGTTGTTTTGCATTGTGGTTATCGCTAGCTGCGAGCATGCATACGACGCGCCGACGGCTGGCTGCCAGCGTGCTTACGACGTGCCGATAGCTAGCTGTAAGCGCGACGTTGTTTCGGTTGATGCGGTTGGAGCGGTCAATTAACTGTATTAGCATGTAATGACAAGAGCTATTTATTTACTTAATGTGCTACTAAATACTTCCCTGTAGCGACATTTGTAATAGTAAAACATATTTGTACTATACTAAATGATTAAACGTAAACACCTGTCCTCAATAATCGGTCATTGTTGGCATGTGAACTAAATTTTAGTCAAATATTTGAAGATAAATTGTACAATGGTCACTAAAATAAGGGTTATACCAAATAGAATAACAGTTTTACAGAAAGATTGTATAGATAAAGAAATTCAAAGAGTAGTTTATCCTTTCAACGCTGTTCTAACCTTAGTGTTCTGCTCAAAATACAGTATACATAATAATAATATATCTCCAAGAGGATCCAAGTATTGTATCGTCAGATTCCTTGGAATTTTCTTCGTAATTGCAGTGACAGGGTTCCGTATGTACACAACAATGACTAATATGATCCTCGCTCAAAGATTCCAAGATCCCACTTCAGTTTTTCTCTCTATATGTTTACCTGGCCTTAATTTTGCTGGCTATCTCATCACCTTCATTGTAAACATCGTGCATGGACATAATAACGTCTTATTAATAAAAATTATACAGAACGTTCATAAGAATATCACTTTTAGAGATATTAACAGTTTTATCCTATGGAACTGGATCACCCTTGGCACTATCATTTTCATCGATATTTCTTTTTACATTTTGTTAAGTCTTTTATTAAATTATTTGAGTGCAATCAATGGTATCTGCGAAATATTCTTCTCTATTATTGATATCGATTTCGTCTATACTATTCGACTCCAATTGTTGCTAACCAAGTATCTTGAGGAATGGATTGACAAAGTACGGTCGGTAGATGTTCTAGTTGATGAAGATTCCTATTATACGAAAATGTTTGAAACATATAAACATATTTTGAGAGCTTACGATGTATTTAAAGAAGTTTCTCAATGTTTGGTAAGTTGTTTTTATGTTAAATGAGGAGACGGATCACCCGATGGTAAGCAATTGACGCCGCCCATGGACATCCGAAACACCAGAGGTGTTTCGAGTGCATTGCCAGTCTTTTGGGGATTAGGAATTAAGGATTGTTTGGGAATTGGGAAATGGGAAGATCGGGCTCACATTGACAGTTGTGAATGTAATTCCTCCAATTTGCATCGTATTCTTCTCTTTGCTGACCACCCTTCTCCGTCATTTTATCTCAAATGATGTTTTTACATATCATTCTGTTACAGGCCAAATAAAAAGTTTATTAAAATATTGTTTCTTTGCAGATACTGTATCGGATATTTAATGCATTCTTCCGAAATTTGTGTATTTTACAATTATATTTGAGTTTTGTTGAAAATGTTAGTCATTTTTATACATTTTATCAGGAGGTATGTATAAGTTTGTTTGAGAAAGATGATATTTGAGATAATACCAAGAATGTTTGTGTTTATCGTGGTCCAATTCGCCTTGAGCGAGCGTGATGATTAAACCTTCTCTGCGTGAGAAGAAGTTTTGTTTTTATAATTACTATTGTAGGATATATAATGAACTAAAAATCACGGTTTACTCACGTAGATTAATGTAGAAAAGCTCTACTAGTTTCGAGTCACAGAGTGACTCTTCATCATGAGCAGCGTGCGCAGACGCGGCGATGTCGCATAGCACAGAGTAGTGAGTAAAGCGTGATTTTTAGTTGAAAACGCCTTTGCTCAGCAAGGCCCCTGCTGAACTGACTTTAGACTGTTCATGTTGATAAATTTTTTTTTTTTTTCTTTTTTTTTAATAAAACTTTGCCCCACATTAGGATTTTCTCCTGTGTCGTGGGTGCGTTTACAAACATACAAGTTCACATGCACATGACACCCAGACCCGAAACTACAATCTGTGGATCAGACAAAGAATTGCTCCGTGCGGGAATCGAACCCGCTACCCGTTGCGCGGCAGCCAGTTGTCCAGCCACCGCACCAACCGTGCAGTCAATGAGTGCTTTTATTAATAATAATATTTTTGCAGGTCCCTTATACGAATTTCGTTTTGATAATAGTGATTGTTGCAGCGATGGCAAAGCTAGTGAGTTTTGTAATGATACATAGTCAGTACAACGAGAAGTTTAATATGATGGTGGAAGACGCCAATGTGACATGTGTACTGCGAATGAAAAATGTAAACTGTTCAAGTAAGTAACAAGTGACTGTCTACCAACTCAAACGCTATGAAACAAATACAAATAGGAGATGTCATTACTTGATTTCCCTTTAACATAATGCGTGATACTTTACGAAAAGCACGGGACTTAACAAATCACACCCTTCTCTATCTTCTAACTAGCTGTATCATGCTAAAACGTTGTAAATTCACATTTTAATATGCTGAAATTCTGAGCGGTTTCTAACCTATCCTTTTAGTTATATCATTGGTAAAGGCAGATTTTTTGTGTCACAGTACCCAATCACATTATGGCATCTCCACTTCGTAATTGCCTCACATTGATTGCGATCTTAAAAAAATATCCTATGGGTTTTCCCATAGGATTTTCTTCTTCAAAGATGGTGAAAAGATGATAAATTATTTATTTTACTAATACATTTTAGAAATATTTGTTATAACCAAAGGGTTTTGGTTTCCATGTGTTACAGAACTCCAAAAACAATTTTGCAAGAACGTTCTTCGAGAAAATGAAACGTTCAGTAAGATGACCGCGTGTGGACTGTTCTATATTGACGGCCGTCTGCCGCTGAGTCTACTGGGACTTCTTACTCAGTACTTCGTCGCACTACTGCAGTTTGCTCTTTTAAAAGAACATGCTTAAAAGGAAGTGTAAATAAAATTTCTTTAAAATATTTTGTTTTTATCACAACATATCTCATATTATATCTGTTTCTATTCATAATTACAAAGTCTGCTGCCGATAACATTTTTCTGTTTTGGTTTATTTATTCAGTAATTATCGGTAAGATCAGTTTTTTGACTCTTAGCTTTAACCAATAGGAATCCAGAACTAACCATATATTCGTTTTTCATTGATTTAGAGGTTTGGGTCAAAGTTATCTCCTAGGGTCACAGAAATCTTACTATTTATTTTATCATGATCAAAATATAAGATTAAGAGTTTCTATGAGTAATAGTTGACCCTTTTTTCAATAACCAAATGTTTTTATAAAAGAACATGTAAAATGTTCTAAAAGTCATCGTTCTATGTCCACGTGACAAATAAGTCCTTAAGCTATATCACATAACCTTTGCAATGACTTGTAATAATCTAAACGTATTTAAGTAATAAGAACGCTTTAAACACGGAAACAAATATTTTCGTGTCCCTTTTAAAGAAATTAATGTATATAATACAATCAATAAGGCTGATTATATTTAAAAGAAAGTATAAAAAAAATTAAAATGCCTCACATCATTCCTTTAATAGCCAGGTGCTTATCAAGTCGTTTTATAGAAGACAGTTTTCATAATGTTCAAAGTATGTAAAGTAATACCGAAAGCATTTTCTAAACCAAATAAACCCGTAAATGGTTTTAAAAAACATGCATTAGGAAAAGAATACCAGCGCATATTGTATCCCTACAATTTGTTCCTGACATTGTTTTTCTCCTCAAAATATTTCATAAGAGGTAACCAAATCAGTCCAATCGGCAATTGTATAATTTTCCTCCAATGTTTAGCTTGTTTTTATATAGTCGCTGTGTCTATCTACATATTAACTCTCAGCGATATCTTTTTCTTCATACCGAACGGTAACTTTTCAATCGTACGATTCATTTCCATCTTTCTCCCTACAACCCGTTGCATCAATTTTATCATCAACTTCATTCTCAATATAAGGAACAGACATAACAATGTATTGTTCATTGTTCTCATGCAAAATATACATGAAAATGTTAAACCTATTAAGATGCGCCGTTTTATTATTCTGAATTGGATCTTTGTTTCAATTCTTGTCCTGATTATTGCTTTGGCCTTCATCTTGGTCGGTAGATTCGTTCAGTACCATGACAACTTAAAGACTGTTTGTGAAATTATAATGGTATGTTTCGAAATTGATTTTATATACAGTATCAGGGTTTTAGTTTTGTTAAGTAAGTATGTTGAGCATTGGATTAAAAATGTCGATTTGATGAGTGAAGATCGGGAATGTGTTTCTGACGAAGTTTACTGCAAGAAATTGTTTGCAACGTATGTAAAGATTTTGGAGGCTTTCGATGTTTATAAGGTGCTTTATGAAGTGTTGGTAAGTTTAATAATACGAAATAATGTGACATAAGACCGTTTTTTATAGAATAGAAGGCACATGAGCAGATGGATCACCTGATGGTAAGCGATCAGCGCCGCCCATGGACACCTGCAATACCAGAGGAGACACATGTGCATTGCCGGCCTTTTAAAAAGGAATACGCTCTTTTCTTGAAGGTTTGAAGGTCGTATCGGTTTAAGTGTGCTCACTAGACACTAGTTAATGGGATAAGCGAATAATAAAATTTGTATTTTCAGGTACTTTATCGTGTAATAAATGCATTTGGCCGTAATTTATGTTTCGTCGAGTTTATGTTACAAGTTGTGAAAATAAAGGAACAAAATAATGGCAAGGTATGAGTTTTAACAGTGGTGCCATCTAAACTAGAAAGAATTAAGAGATAAGGATATTTAATCAGATTTTGATATTTTCCAGTTGCCTACTTCTTCGGTGATAATGGGCTTTTTGAGTTTGATGGCGATTGTAAAGGATTTAGTGCAGGTCGGCTTTCATTGTGTGTACTGTGAGAAGTTCTACATAGCATTAGAAGACGCAGAGGAGGCTTGCTTACGGCTAATGAAGAATGGGAACTATACAAGTAAGTTCCTAAGCTTCCCAATCCCCGATTTCCCAAAAACCCTTAAATTTCTAACCCCTAAAAGGCCGGCGACGCACTCTGGTGTTTCGGGTGTCCATGGGCGGCGGTGATTGCTTACCATCAAGTGATCCATATTATACCATAAAAAAGTCGAAGAAATAAGTGGGCGTTCATAGAGATCTAACTCTACACTCCAGCGTTCCGAACCAATCCTATTCTTATAATTAATTCATAGACTGACTATCCTGCTTGGTTAATCAATTCGACGTTTCTATCTAAACAAGTAAGCTGCCATGTAGATTTTATTATGTTTCCTTGCCCTGATCATTTCACTCGCCGTCGTTATTATTTTTATTTTCCAGAAGAGCAAGAAGAACTCTGTATGGATGTTGTGAGGGAAAATAGAAAATTTAACAAGATGACCGCATGCGGACTTTTCAATGTGGATGCTAAACTACCATTGTCCTTATTAGAACATTTTGCCAGCTACGCTATTGTGTTGTTGCAGTTTGCTTTTCTGTGAAAAGAAATCAATAAAACGTATTGTAATTTTAAAGTGTATATATTTTTTTTATTGTAACTTTCGTGAGACATACTAAATTAATTGTTATATTATCGACTTAAACGCGCGCATAAAGTTCCAAAATACCTACTAATCTTCCGATAACGCGGGCGCAACCGCGTCGCTGATTATGAGAAAGCACATGTATTGTGAGCAAAATTTGTTGTTTTGATAAAACTAGCGAGTATAAAAAAGGGTAAAAAAAGGGGCTTTCGAAAAGTTGTTTGTAATGTGCGAGCACAATCATGTGTTCAAATTTCCTTCACTAAATAAAATACATTTTTACCAAAATTAATATCTTGCGTGCTTGTACTAGATAAGCAAGAACCTTATAATGACCTCTAGGCTACAAAGACAATAAATGGACAATCATTAAAACGTAAGCTCCCTTTTAAAGAAATGAATATATTGACAATGATAAAGTTGTACATTAATCAAGGGAACCTAAAATAAGAAATAAGTTATAGTAACACACGTTCAGAATGATGATCGAGTGACTTTTTTTTCCTTCAAAAGGTGCCTAGCTTTTTGGGGATAAAAGACTAGGGAGTGTGGGATTTTACCTCACTAAAATCAACCCACCTCAGCACCTGTGGTGGCACCGGGACCTTTAATAGACCTCCTCCGGAGCCCCCACAACGACACCTGTTACGGCACATCCTCGGAAGACGTGCGCCTCCCTTGAGCCTCGCTGTGCAAGTTGCACGGATGATCGTGTAGCTACAATTTGAAAATGTTTAAAGTCTGTAAAGAAATCCCACGAGCATATCCCAATCCTAAAGAAGTGCTACTAAATAATCGTTTAGATGAAGAAATCCAGCGAATATTATTTCCATTCAACTTCTTTTTGACGCTGTTTTCCTGCCCAAAATATTCCATACGAGACAATTACATTACTCCAAATGGCAACAAAATCCTCATTTTTCAATTATTCGGCATCTGTTTTGTAACAGCTATCACTATTGATTTATTGGGTCTTACAAATCTTGCGACTTTCTTGCCGAGTGGTAACGCTTTCATCATAAAATTAATTTCCATTTTCCTCAATCTTACTCGTTGGTTCAACTTTGTTTTGAACGCCATACTTAACATAAAAAATAGTCTCGATAACGTTTGCCTTATCATCATGATCCAGAGTATTTACAAAAGCGTCAAAGTCACTGGAGTTTTTAGCTTCACTGTTGTCAATTGGATTATTGTCACGATTCCTATTTTTATTATGGTCTCAGCTAGTATGTCTGTCGCCATTATCTTCTCTGTAATCCCAAATTTCTTTCACAATGCCTGTACATACATACTTATCAGTTACGAAATAGATTTTTTATATAACACCAGGATTCTGCATTTGCTATGTAAGTATATTGATCATTGGATTAAAAAGATCGATATGATGACCAACGATCGAGAAGACGATGAAGCTTATTGCCTGAAATTGTTTGAGACTTATCAAAATATTTTAAAGGCATATGAGATGTATAAGAAGCTCTATGAAGTTGTGGTAAGGTCGTTTTTACTTGCAATCTTTCTTAAATACGTTGAAAGTTGATTGACTTTACTATATTGCTTTAATTTTATCTTTACAGATACTTATTCGTATCATGATTGCATTTTGCCGTAATCTATGTTTCTTCGGGTATGCTTTACAAGTCATAAAACAGGAACAACATGATGGAAAGGTATGAAATCTACGGTTTCGAGAATAATAAAAAATTTTGAAAGTGTTCTTTGATTAAAAAAATATTTCAGGAGTAATTTTTTTTAGTTATCTCTACCTACGCTGATAATGGGCGCTTTGTCAATGCTGGGTATTGTAAAAGACTTTGTGGAAGTCGGTTTTTATTGCATTATCTGTGAGAAGTTCTACATCGCGTTAGAAGAAGCGGAGGGAGCCTGCATACGAAGAATTATGAATGTGAACTATACAAGTAAGTAATAGGAATTAGTTCCTTCTTTTATTGAGGAATCTAGAATAAAGTTTTGTAAGGGTAAAAACATTTTATGTAAGTCTAGTTTATTTTGTCAGTGTAATTCACTAATTGACATTACCATGGGTTTGACTTCGACTTTTCCTTTGTCCTTGGCTTTCACTTTGAGAATGACATTGACATTGATATTGACTTTGACATTGGTATTTTACATTGAATTTGATAAATTAATGCTATATGGCATTAGGTTCACCGTATGTACCACTATTCAATTGAATTGTGTATTAAAGATGTAAAATAAGTTTTACATTGACAATGTTGATTGTTTACTAGCTTTTGCCACTGGCTTCCCCCGCGTTCCTATGGAATAAAAAGCATCCTATGTGCTATTCCAGACCATATTCTATGATCATAATATATGATGTTCTAAATTTCATCCCGATCCTTTCAGCCATTTTGACGAGCAAGACAAACATAAAATTACACTCACAAACATTCGCATTTATAACAATCGTAAGATTCTCTTTTTATTTATTTTTTTCAGGAGCTCAAGAACATCTTTATCTGAATGTTATAAGCGAGAATAGGAAACTGAATAAGGTGACCGCGTGCGGGCTGTTCTGTGTCGATGCTACGTTACCATTGTTTTTCTTAAAATATTTTACCGACTACGCCATTGTACTGTTGCAGTTTGCTTATTTGTGGAATTAAATATAATGTTATTGAAATATGTTTTGGCTTAAACCTCTAATCAAATTAATCTAAAACAGTTTTAGATTATTTTTAGTTAAACTATGTTGCACTAAATCTGCGCTCGAAACGGAGAGTTAGTTAGTCTATAGAATAGAGGAAAGAGAATATAAAATTGTATGATATAACTACAAGTTTGGTGTGGTGGCTCGGCAACTGGCTACCGTGGAAAGTGTAGCGAGTGTTTTGTGTGATTCACAAATTGTTGTTTCGAGTCAGGGCGACATGTGTTTGTAAATTTGTATATTTGTAAACGCACCCACGACACAGAATAAAGTCTTAGTGTGTTTCTAAAAAATATGTTGAACAAGGAACTATAAATTTAAAAATTGTTTTTCTATATTATCTTACGAACCACCATTCATCATTATTTATCTTCAAAACGCCATCCATTTATAAAATTAATACGGAACAAACATAAGACTGTACAATATATTAAACTTTCAATATAATTATATAGATTTCATTTTTCTTTGTTTTCCACGAATCGGACACTACAAACCATTACATAAAGAAAAAATCGAATCATTACGTATTGGAAATTCCAAGAACTTATTACATTTGTAGGTTCTGAATATTGAAGAAGAAGAAGATAGATTAGTAAATATATAGAAGGAGTGAAAGATTTGATGAGAACAGATAGATGGAAGCAATAGTTAGAAAGCACAGAATTACATAAATATAGAAGCGCGGCGAAATTATATCAGAGCAAAGCTAGCTAACATAAGCAGAGGCCTCAAGCAAACCGACTCGCTGATAGCCTATGTGCGACTTCTATCATCTGTCACTTGTCAGGTGTCGCCACACATTAATTGATTGAAATAAAGATGTCTAATATTATAATTGATTCACTCCCACAAAACCTTAAAAAACAATCCAAGTTTAAGTTACTAATGTATCCTTCAGAAGTGCTGTTAGATAATTGTATCAGACAGGATGTTTACAAAATATTCTTTCCAATAAACTGTTTATTATTCTTACTATGTTCACCAAAGTATTCTATTAGGGATGGCTTTATCACTCCTAATGGGAAGAAACTAACAATTTTATCGTTTTTAAGTGTGTGTTTCGTTCTAGTCATTAGCATTTACTATAGATACTATGATGAGATGAATGACCGTCTCTTGATGAAGCATCGTAATTCAATAGTTACGGCTATCACCTATTATTATAGTATCTACTACTGCTTCGGTGTCATCATGGTTTTTATTCTTAACATCGTTCATAGTCAGAACAATATTCTCTTTATCATAATGTTCAATGTCATAGATAGCAATATTTGCCATAGTGCTAGAATGATCTTTTATAACTGGGTTTCGGTGATTTCTGTCATTGGGATCAATTTCTTCATTTATTTCGTTAATATTATTTCGGTAACTCATTATGATGGTCTACGTTTGGGTATCTTCTTTTCCAATCTATTGTTTTCTACGGTCGATGTAAATTTGTTGTACGCTATCCAAACACTGTGTCTGTTGGAAAATTATCTCAAAGAATGGATTAAGAAGATTTTGGTTTCGAAAAATGAATGTGATGTTGATAAGCTGTCGAAGTTATATCTAATTATTTTGGAAGCTTATAATCTGTACAAGAGTATATTTCAAGTACTGGTAAGTTATAATATAAATAATTATATTATAGGTCGAAAATTTGAATCGGCACAACGCCGATTCAAGTTCACAACCCACCATTACTAAAACAAATTAACTAAAAAAATCACGGTTTACTCACGTAAATTAATAATGAAGATAGCTCTACTAGTTTCAAGTCACAGAGCGACTCTTCTTCATGAGCAGCGTGCGCAGCCTACTGCTTGTAGCCTGTAAACAGTGTGTATTTTTTTAGTTAATTTAGTATGTCTCACGATAGTCATTATTAAAATATTACGAAACCCACAAGGATAAAAAAGTATTTATTTATTTATTTTTTCAGGTATTGTATACTACAGTAAACGTGTTTACTCGAAACTTAGGCTATTTGGAGAGACGACTACAAATATTCAAAGCTCCTCATACTCATCATATGGAGGTAACAATTTTATAATGATAATAAGTTATTATAAAGCACTTTATTTTTTGAACAAAAAATAAATAACCTAATATCACATCAAATCTAAATTTCACAACGCTATACATCAACAGCCTGTAAGTGGCCACTGCTGATCAAAAGCCTCTTCTCAAATAGAGAAGGTTTCAGATTTTCTCACAATGTTTCCCTTCATTGTTTGTCAGTGGTGTCTAAGTAATCTTAAAAAGTACGTATAACTCGGAAAAAGTTGCATTGGTACTTGCTGTTGGTATGTTTCGAACTTCTCGGCCACCACGACATTTTATTTATAACCTTCTATTCATTCCATAAACTCCATATTCATTTATTTATTCAACTTAACTAATAAGGTAAAATTTCGTCCAGCAGCTTTTCCGAACACCACTACTGGGATGTGCAACAATCTTATGGATGGCTAAAGATTTATTGCTAGTCATAACTCATTGTATACAATGCGAAAAATTCTACTCAGCCATTGAAGAAGCTGAAACAGCATGCATACAATTATTGAAGAATAATAATTCTTCTAGTAAGTAGAGAATTTATTTTTTATTCTGTTACCGACATCTATCTTAAGAATTATGTTATCGGCTTTCTCACGTGACTGTGTGACGAGGAACTCGACTAGTTTCAAGCCATGCTAGAGGCTCATATTCATGAGCAGCATTTCGCAACACACGACAGTTTCGAGCCCATCGCGCCCTCTGCCTAGAATCATTGCCACTTATTCCAATCTTCCCCATCCTCAATTCCCCAATAACCCTTCTAAACCCTAAAAGGCCGGTAACGTACTTGTAACGCCTCTGGTGTTTCGGGTGTATGGAGTCCATACTATGGACACCACAGCATTCGCGACGATTGCTTACCATTAGGTGATATGTCTGCACGTTTACCATACCTTATACCATAAAACAATAGTAACGTGTTAATCTAGATTTTTATTTTCACAGAAAATCAAGTACTTCTCTGCAAGAAAGTGTTACAAGCAAACCGCACGTTCACGAAGATGACTGCATGTGGTCTGTTCTGTGTTGATGCTAAACTACCAATGTGTTTGCTGGCTCTTCTAACTGGCTACGTAGTTATATTATTGCAATTCGCTTTTCATTGAGCAAAGAATAAACAAGAGTAAAATAATAATGATTTATTATTCATCGCCCGGTTCGTAAATCATCATCGTCACGACCGTCGACCACAAGAGATATACTGTACCCTTAGTACGAGTTTGCATTACGTTGAACGAAAAGAAACGAGAGTGCGTTCGGCGCTCTGGTTGGTTAGTTCATTTTAGCCCGCCAATCAGAGCGCCGAACGGCCTTTCGTTTTCGTTCAAAGTAATAATAACGTAAAACAAAATCGTACTAGACCCCTAGAACGATTTTGTTTTCCGTTATTATTACGGTTTACTACTTCCATAGGGAAGTAAACCATAACCATTATTTTAATCAATAAGTTTATCCAATCTTGTAAACCGTGGTTTTGGAATTCGCATTTTCATTGTGTGAATAGTACTGCGGTGATTGAGTTATACCGGTTAGCGCGCAAAGTGTGGCGGGTTCGATCCCGCACGGAAAAACTCTTTGTTGTGATACACAAATTATTGTTTTGGGTCTGGGTGCGTCCCATGATACAGGAGAAAATCTTAGTGTGGAAAAAGTCCAAGATTAAAATCAAACAACCATAATTTTTAACGCCATCTGTTATGTGTCAAATAAAACTATTAAACTCATAGTTCTTACGTATCCGTACAGATGTCACTACTTGAAAGGAGTTATTCATTAATTAATGCGTTTCAAAAGAATTATTTAGACAATAGATTATTATCTTAACGACGACACGACGTTTTACTTAAGGATAATAAAAAGCTTTCACGAAGATTATAATACAATTTTATTAGCTCCGTTGCACTAGTTGCTTTGTGGTATTGGTTGAATAGAATTCATTTGTCACCACTCCTTCCCTTGACGCGGGTATCGTAAGAATCGACTATTCAAAGTACGCAGTAGCGCTTAAACTTTTTTTAACCTTTTGTCAAGGTCAAGTTCGATCTAAGACAAACTTAAATACCAAATATTACGATTATGGCGTCTCATGCGTAGAGAATGCTCTAGTCTAGCAGTGAACTATTTTGGGCTGTCGATACGATTATAGATTAATTATGATCGAATTAATAGTTACTAGCTTCTAACAGCAGCTTCACTCACGTTTCCGCGGGATAAAAGATATAAACCAAAGTAGAAAAGTAGTTAAGATACAGACTGTATACCAAATTTCATCAAAATCCGTTCTGTAGTTTCAGCGTGATTGACGGACAAACATCCAAGTATCTAAAAAAAACTTTCACATTTAATTTTATAATATTAAAAGTGTGATGCTACGTATTTAGTTTCATAGATGTTGTCTTAGAAGACAACTAAAATGAGAATGATTCTCAATAATGTACAGCAATCAATGGTGTCTACCTATAGAACAAATGATTTACAAGAACATAGAATTGACAAAGACTTTAAAAAAATATTCTACCCGCTACACTTCATCTTAGTTATAACAAGTGCTTCTAGATACAAAATTAGAAACGATTTAGTTACGCCCATTTCCAAAAAGTTTATAGTCATACAATTCATCTTTGTGTTTGGTGTTCAAATCGCAAGTTCTTTACACGAATTAATTTTCATCTCAAATAATATTAACTTTACATCAGATTTATTGTATTGGATTTTAATATGGATTGGCTGTTGTCTGTCTTTTGTCGAAGAGTATTTCTATCGTCATGATAACTATTTGCTCATTTTGAGCTTCCAAGAGATCCACAAGGCCTTTGATTATAACAAGAAATTCAACAATTATTTGATTTGGAATTGGATTTTCGTTTTAGCTGTATATTTCTTCAACGTCTTAATGACATTTGTTATTTATACTAATCCTGAGAAATTTGATTTATTAAAATGGATTTCTGATTTAGTCTGTATTAAATTTGATGTCGTATTCATTGTTGCTTATCGTGTATTAGCCCTACTAACACTTTATGTTGATGAATGGATAAAATGTGTTCGAAGACTGGATAATGGAAATAACAATGAACCAATAGAGTTTCATTGCGAGAAATTACTCAAGACTTATGACAATATTATAAAATGCTACGATGTGTATAAGAAAGTTTTTCAAATATCGGTAAAACTCATTGTAAGGAACAGACAAGTTCATTTCGATATTTATAAATCTTTTGGTATGGATTGTCATAACTTTAATACATTGATTATTATTGATCGATTCAAATCGATTCGAGCTTGTCTTGGATACCTTTACTTACATTGATATGCTATTGATATTATAATATTATTTTATACCTATTTATTGACTTCTTGTACTTTTTGCTTTTAGGTTTTATTCTACACAATGGATTCTTTTGGTCGTACTGTATTGTACACAAAAATTATTCTAAATATAAATGAATATGATGTGGATGATATGGTATTATAATCTTTATGTTAAATATGTTTACAGTCTAAAATTACCCTGAAATTTAATCAAATATTGCTTTAACAGTGGACAGATGTTTATTTGTTTTTGTTTTCAGTTGTTTTCCAGCATACTCTCCTTCATTTGGTTCGCGAAGAATTTTATAATGTTAACAATTTATAATGTTCAATGCGAACAATTTTATATGAAAGTAGAAGAAGCATAGTCAGCTAGCATACAGTTTGATGACCGTTTAAATTCCGGTACGTGAAGCTGGACATTTTTTAATACTCATTTTTATGGAGCGTCATGGAAGAGGTTTATGTTTGGTGGTAAATATCTATAAACTGGTGGTGATTATGATGATGATAATGACCGACTGTAAGTTAATTAACCAGTAACAGATACTTAGAAGCGATTTAATATGATCACATATCATTTATGTTCTTGCAGAGAGTGAAAAATTCTTCAGAAGACGAATGTTACAAAGAAACTGCACATTCACTAAGATGATCGCGTGTGGCCTATTCTACGTCGACGCCATGCTGCCGATACGCTTTCTGCTACTCACCACTAACCATGTTATCGTACTTTTGCAATTTGCTTTTCTTTAAATTATATCTTTGCTATACACAATAAAGACCTTTTAATGCTTTGTATCATTAATTATTTTTCTGTTAACAATTACCAGTACTATGAGCTAAATGTAAGTGTCGACGATACACATTATTTTTTTCTTTCTTAAACTATTTAGCTTACTTCAACATAATTAATATGTATGTATGCTATGCGGGCAATAAATGAATGTGTCTTGTCGACACTTAAAAGCCGATGTCAAATCTAGTCTTCTCTTCTTTTTTAAGAGGAGAAAATCATCCAATGACTTCTCCTGCCTGTAAGAGACAGAGAGTGTCAGACTCATACTAACTAAAACCACCCCATTCCTACTCCTGCTTTGAGTCAGAGCCCCGGTAACTCGTTTAGTCTTCCAGATATTTCTACTAGTAAGTAGTGGAAATAGTAATAAAGTAAGTGTATAGCATCTCATATGATTAATAACAATGTCAGTCGCATACATCAAGTAGTTCTTAAATGCCATTTTTGTATGGGAGCTGAGGTGACATCTATCTACAACTTGATAAACAGTAAGTTCTTGTGTATCAATATAGATGTCACTACTTTACAAACGACGACAAACGATTAGCATCTAAGCGATGTTTTATGAAACGATACCTACTAATGATAAAATGCTTTCACACACATTAGTAAACATTTTTTTTCTATAATGACTAGTTAAAATATCAAGATTAAAATGTCTTCAAGTGTTCACATTGAAGACTGTTGCAATGAGAATGATTCGTAATAACTGTCACCTTTCTTTAGAATCTTCTAACGAAATAAATGAAAATACGAGTAATATAATTGACAAAGACTTTAAAAAAATATTTCATCCTCTCGACTTCATACTATTTATCACGTTAGCAACAAAATATAGAATGAAAAAGGACTCTGTGACTCCGTTTTCAAAGAAGCATATAGTTTTACGTTTCATAATTGTGTTCAGTGTTCAAATTTTAGCTTTTTACCGTGATTATCTCTTGGATATAAACCTGCCTAACTCTAATGCTTTTTATTTTCTTTCCGATTTATTTTACTGGCTTATTATATGGGTTGGTTGCTGTATGTTGTTCGTCGAAGAGTTAGTTCACCGATACGATAGCTATTTGCTCATTTTAAGCATCCAAGAGCTTTACAAGAGCATCGATTTCGGTGAAAGACGTAAAAATTTCGTCATTTGGAATTGGATTTCTGTTTTAATGATTTTCATCTTTGACGTGTTAGTAACGATTATATTTTACGCGAATTATCAGAGATTCGATGTAGTGAATTTGATTTCCGATTGTTTGGTCATTAAATTCGATATGGTATTCTTTCATTCTTACCGTATGCTAGCTTTACTGACAATGTATCTTGAAGAATGGACAAAATGTGTTCAAAGACTAAATAATGAATGTAGCGAGGAAATTAAAGAGTTTCGTTGCAAGAAATTACTCAAGACTTATGACAGTATTCTGAAATCCTATGAGCTATTTAAGAAGGTTTTTCAAATATCGGTAAACAAAGTTGACTAGATAAAGTATATTTTGAAATTCGCAATGTTTGTTTCATGTAATAAATTAGTCTTCTCTTCTCTTCGTATTTTGTTTTACTTATACTTTGTATTTGTTCAAGGCTTTATTCTACATTATGGATTCGTTCGGGCGTACTATGCTGTATACGAAAATATTACTGGGATTGATTGATCTTAAAAAGGAATCTGTGGTATTAAGTATTATTCACAACCGTTACTTTTTCCATTAATATCTGTACGACTTCTGTCATCTGTGACTTGCCATGTGTTGCCACTTGCCACAAGGTCTATACGACGTCTTGCCTGAGTGATCTAGACGCGAAAGCGATACGGTGCGGCGCGAGAATAAAAAAACTGTCAAAAACTATTGACGTGGCCTATGTGACCAACCGCACGTGGGATGCGGTGAGCGAACAATTGGCTTGGTCATACCACATCGCGCTAAATTCGCGTGTCACCGCACCGCTTCGCGTTCGCTTCTAGATCGCTCGCGCAAAACGTCGCGTTAATTGATATTGATTGAATTGTTTTCTTTTCAGGTGATTGCTATTATAATGTCCTACATTTGGTTTTTGAAGAATTTCTTAATGTCAACAGTGTACAATATACAGTATGAAAAGTTTTATATAAAGATAAAAGACGCGCAGTCAGCAAGCATACAACTATGGACCTGTTCAAATTGTTCTAGTGAGTAAAAAAATATTTATAAAAAACCTTAATTGAAAATTGGATTGATACCTTACGTGTGAACGGTCATGTGTTTCTCTATACATTTGTCTGTACTGGTGTTACACGACCAATAATTCGCGGCGCATGCTCCGTCAGATAAGAACCATCCCTAAGTAATTAATAGTAGGGATTTAGTAAGTAATGTTACAGGTGTGAAAAGTTCATACCTTTAAAGCTTAAGAGTGTTTTTCCACTAGAAATGTGCTAGGCAGTTATCCTACGAAAATGTAATAGCTAAGCTGTCAAACTATGTGCCCGATTCCACTGATACTAAGCTATTTAGCTGTGTGAGGATGATGTGCAGCTCGATTTTGCGATGTATTGATAGTAGATAAGCCATCCATAGCACATGTTATCCCTAATGGTTTTAAACATATATTTAGTTTAATCCGTAAACTGTATGTTTTTGAAGAGTATATTCTTAAAATTCGCATCGATCGAACTAAATTGGCCAATCAGATTTATGAAGTGCCATTCAAGTTGAAAAAAAAATTAAATACTGTCATTTACCCTGATGGTAGACTTAGGTAAAGCCATTTGGCAAAGGACTAATAACATCTAGACTATATTATTTATTGCAGAGAGTGTAAAACTGTTCAGCAAGAAAGTACTTCAAACCAATCGCACGTTCAGCAAGATGACCGCGTGTGGCCTGTTCTACATCGACGCCATGCTGCCGATACGCTTGTTGCTGCTCACTACTAACTACGTCATAGTACTCTTGCAGTTTGCTTTTCTTTAACGTACTCTATGCATCTGTAAATAAAGGCTACGTTTCATTGGTAAATTGTGTAAAGTTCGATAAAACACAGGCCTTTTTGCATACTTTTATTTATTCTCATAATTCACTTTACTAACATTAAACTAATTTCAAACATTCGAAGATGTAATTATACAGTGATACAATCGCCAATAGAATAATTAATGTCTTGTCCATGACGGTTTTTGTAATCCATTCCGGTCGAGCCCATTCGTGCCGACATGGCTCTTTATACCATCAAAAAATATAATAATAGATATGATAGTTAACTTTTCATATTTTTTCATGGTATAAGCCGGTAATTAAGCACACAAGATATAATTTACAGATAATATGTATATCTTATATTCTTCAAGAAAAGAGCGTACGTTAAAGGCCGTCAAAGCATCTGTGACTCCTCTGGTGTTGCGGGTGTTCATGAGCGGTGCTGATCGCTTACCATCACATGACCCGTCTGCTCGTTTGCAACCTATTCCAGAAAAATATCCAAGAAATAAAGATTACAAGAAATTGAACTGTAATATAACGATCACATAATGAACAAAGACTCTGACGAAGTTCATTGGTAGTCTAGCATCAATATGGAAGACGCCAAATACCAACATCTTGTTGAAAGACCGATTCAGTTTCAACACTTTCTTGAATAGATGCTTGCGTCTCTCTGGAAACATAAAAATGTTGATTAGTTTACCATAAGTACGACAGATTTTTTGTAAGAATGCAAAGTCATCAAAAGACTTAAGCTTAAGGTGCTTGCTTTTTTGGGACAAGCCCGCCACTACCTTCCAAAACTGCTGCAACACCTGTAAACTAGGATCTACAGCAGAAAAACATAACGGAACACTGAAATTCTCTATGTATGACTTGGATCCCGCAACATAATAAATCAGAAGGTAACTATTAGAAGAGATGAAAAAGAAAACGATAGTGTCCACTTGCTGGTGTGGCGGTAGACTTGAGTCTATAGTATGTTAGTTGAGTTTAGAGTTTATATTAACCGTAAAAAGAACACCGATCTCCAAATGTTCCAAAGATTCCTCACCTGAACAGTTCTCGTTCTGCATTAATGCCAAAGAAACAGAATTAACATTTTCAATTGTCTTGTAAAATCTCTCACAGCTTATGCAGGATATTATGACCACCATTATATTTTTCGATGCCCAGATTATCAACACTAATATTTGATACAATGCCTGCAAGATTAGTTTATGTATTAAAAAGAAACCTTAGATTCTTTTGTCACAATATCATCGTAGGAAAATACTTACATTCATTTCATAGTCTGATTTTCTTATTAAAAGAAACCCAAAACTTAAATGGTAGAGGCCAAAATAAAAGGCGCCAAAGATGTGGTAGAAAATCTGAAAACACAAAATGGTCTTAAGTCATAATTTGTCCATGTAAATATAAACAGAGAATAATATCTCTTTTTCAACAAAACCAATACATCATTTTATTTTTACTAGCAGTATCAAGAAAACTTAAGGAGCATTTGATGGTAAACTGCTCGTATCATAATTGCAGACCATGTAAGAATTATTTAAATACTTCATTATATTTATAGAAACTCAATCCAACTCACCAGAATTTGATATATTTTCTGACACAACTGATACGCTTCCAAAATATCACGATATATTTCAAACAATTTCAAACATCGATCATTACTCTCATCGTCTTTTTCCCTCAAAACATCTTTAATCCAAATATCGATGTACATTTTTAACAGAATAATTATTCGGCCGCCTATTATCATTTTGCAATCCAAAGTGATACAGACAAAGTCAGCGATGCCATCAGCTATGGCATCTTTAATGTAGATGATGTTAGATGTTGCATGGTTACAAGACATTGATGTGATGGTAAATACAAAAAGGATGATAATAAAAATCCAACTCCAAAAGATAAACCTTTGAAATTTCCCATTCACCCTGAGATATCGGTGAACTCTTTGTATCTTCAGTATGAGAAGGCAGCTGTAGTTGTAATGTAAGCTGATGTCAAGACTAAAGATGATGGTTGTTAAAATAGAAAACGTGGTGTAGTTGATAGCAGTACTGAGAGTCAAGAAGTCGAATTCAATTCTTTTCGTATTAACATGGTTTACTTTGAAAATGCAAATTCGGTAGATACACAATATGTTAATGAATAATAGGAAGAAGACAACGCGTATGTTTTGCGTCTTTTCTCTTGGTAGCAGACGATTGTTTCGCACATTGAATTTTGAGATAAATATGCATTTCTGTGGAAACTCCATTATGCTCACTAGTTTCTTGACATCCTTATCCAAAGTAATATCGTAAAAGTTTTTTGGAAAAGGAGAAACATTAATTTTGTTTCCAAACATTTCTGTATTTTATTCTTCGTCCACTTCAAACACAGCCCTTTGAGTACAATAGTCACATCACACATCAACAGCCTATAAGTGGCCACTGTTGACCAAACGCCTCTTCTCACACGGAGAAGGCTCAAGCATTAATCACCACGCTTGCTCAATGCGGGTTGGCGATTTCAAACTGATAATTAGGAATAAAATTATAAGTCCAGGTTTCCTCACGATGTTTTCCTTCACCGTTTGTACTGACAAACGGTACAATATAATATTGATCTACTAATGTCTGTTGTAGTAAATAGTCGTCCTCGTTTAGAATTTGAACGATATTATAATAATTCATCCATAAATACGTTATCACGCTGTACTGACATTGCTGTCTCATTAATGAAGTTGTTGGTACATATTATTTAGACAGACATTCATTTAGTAAATGGACATTTACCTGCTATTAAAAATTGTATAGCCTTGAATTTAGGAAGGAAAAAACCTTCAGTTTTGAATGTATTACATAATTATGTATATTTTAGGATAAGAAGTGTATGTTCTTTGAATGAGATAAATTTTAATATCACTGTCAAGCCAAAACCAGAAATGGCCTTAAAAGTTTTTAGTCAGTAAGAGTCTGATCCGCCCTCTCCATTTTGCATTTTGCAGCTACTCTTATGAATCTCCAGTAAAAAATGTAACTGAGATTTTTTCCTTGGTCATGGGTGCGTTTACAAACATACAAGTTCATATACACATGACCTGCCTTAGTCTGCTATTACAATTGTGTCAGAATGGTCGATCATTGGCAGTGCGAGAGGGATGGAGCTATACAACCTACATAGCTCCGTCCTTCTTGCACTGCTCAGTGATCGACCATTCTGACACAATTGTAATAGCAGACTAAGGCCCCTGTGATGCGAAACAACAATTTGTGGATCATACAAAGTGTTGCTCTTTGCGGGAATAGAACCAGCTACACATGGCGTGGCAGCCAGTTGCCTAACCACCACGCCATCCCTGCAATTAAATTGATAATATAGATATCGACCGATAAAAAAACTAAATTAAAAAATGTCCTTAAGAGTATATTGATCTTTATCACTTAGAGTGTGCAATAACAATATAATTATCGTTATTAAACCTACCATTGTTATAATAATGAGACATCATTTCAATATCAATAAAAATATGATTGACAGCTGTGTGTACACTTACCTTAATTACTATTTATTTTATGTTTAATAGAAAAAACATATACCGCTGCTGGACAGCAACAGCTGGAAGACGTTCACTGTTGGACAAAGACCTCTCATTTAGTCTTCCACAGGTTTATAAAACTTGTACACTGGGTTTTAATCGACAAAACTGTTTATTTTGTCTGAATATTATTTCATTTTATTTTTTTGTTTAAATTTGATTTAGTCCTAAACGAAAACTCTTGTGTGAAATAAGATTTTTTTTTGTAGTTGAATAAAATATTGCTCATGTCGATAACATGGTGAAATATGTAATTTAAAGTAATGACTACAATAAAATTCTAATTAAAACTCATTCTAGCGAAGCAATGACGTCTCTAAGAGACAAATTGTATCGACTATTTCGAATAAACGTTCATAATGATACAAATACATGGAAAGGCATCGATAAAGACGTGCAATCGTTATTCTTACCACTCAATGTGACGCAGATATTAGTGCTAAATCCAGTATATCGATTAAAAAGTAACCAAATACAACCAAACAATTGCATTTGTAAATTCGTGTTAATACTATCATTAGTTCTATCTCTGTCCATCTTTACACGTCGATTCATTTCGATCTTATTCGATGATAACTTGAAACATTTAGTCATGTCCAAGTTTCTGTATGCCACTCCCTACTACGATTTCATTTTCTACTCTTCAGGGATGGTTGTCAATTTCTTCATGTTTTACACGCAAACCAATAACATGGTCACCTTTGTGTTGATCTTTCAAGACATTCATAGATATATCTATGATAAAAGCGTTTTTAGAAGAAACATTATCAAGATTTGGATCTATGCCTCTAGTACATTTGTTTTTTATTTTATTACTCTGGTCGTGATCCCAATAATCTGCCACAAACAGATTTTTATCAATTTAGATATCAGTTTGATGCTCTATATTGTTCTTGATGTCAATATAGTACACGCATTCGTTTTGATAAAACTCCTCACGGAAAAAGTTAAGCTGTGGGCTTTAGAAATACAGAAATTTGATCAGAATTTTGACCATGGAGCGATGTTTCAAGTTTACGTGAAAATATTGACCTGTTATAATATTTTCAAAAATGTTTTTGAGAAAATGGTAAGTATATAATTAAGGTGTTCTAAAATTATCTGCCACGACTTTAACGATTTTATGCAGAGTAGAGTCAATGTTTATTTAACTTCTTTATGTTCTCAAATTGAGTTAACTGGTCCGCGGTACAAAATTTCTTCACTATAGTAATCTTTAAACACAAAACTACCTCCTACTAAAGCCGTGGCAGATAATTTTAGTTTTTTTTTTTTTTTTTTTTTATATTAAATGAGCCGACGTTTGGCCGCTATCTCGCCTGATGGTAAGTGATGATGCGGCCTACGGTGGAGCACGTCTGCCCATAAGCAACCTATTCACTCGGGCTTTGAAGACACCCAGGTTGTACCCATCAGGAAACACAGACTCCGGCAAGGAGTTCCACTCCCTAGCAGTTCGCACAAAGAAGCTTGAAGCGAAGCGTTTCGTGCGAGTGGGTGGGATATCCACCATGAAACGGTGACGCCTCGCCGATTGTCTTGTGGTTCGTTGATGGAAAGGACTAGGGGGAATCAAGTTGTGCAGTTCCCCTGCACACTCTCCGAAATGTATCCGGTAAAAAACGGAAAGGCTTGCGACCTTGCGCCTGTGTTCAAGGCTTTGAAGCCGGGCCTCCACAAGCGCATCATCATTGATGAGCTTCTTGGCACGCCTTTCAATGCGCTCGAGCGCATCCAACTGGTGTCTAGCCGAGCCGTCCCAAAGGTGAGAACAGTACTCCATACATGACCGAACCTGCGCCTGGTACAGGCTCAGTAGTTGTTTCGGTGTGAAGTACCGTCTCACCTTCGAGAGGATACCCAACTTCCTACCAGCCAGATGCGCCTTCGACTCTATATAAGAACCGAAGTTTAGCGTTGGCGATAGAGTTACGCCCAGAAGCTCAAGATGATCCGATATTGGAACGGATACATTTCGGAAAGTAGGAGTCAGCGGAAATTGACTCCGTTTGGCAGAGAAGAGACACGCCTGGGTTTTGGTAGCGTTGAACTTGACCAAGTTGGCGTCACCCCAATCGGAGACCGCCTTCAAGGACGAGTTCAACCGTTCGACCATTGATTCTCTTAGAGACTTTTTTTTTTTTTAGGGTGGAAAATCATCCAATGACTTCTCCCGCCTTGGGCGAGGCGAGAGGGAGTGTCAGACTCTTACTGACTAAAAACCACCCCGTTCCTATTCCTGCCCGTCGAGCCGGAGCCCCGGTAAACCCGCTAGGTAGTCCGCAGCTCCGGATTAGGCATCAGCCCTACTGGGCCCCATCTGTGGTGGTCTGATGGCTCTTTGAGGCGCGCGCAGAACGCGACGCGCCGCACGCACGGGTCTGGTTCTGGTCGGGCGGCGAGCTACCCTTGCTCACCGTCCGCAGACCCGCACTTACGGTGGCCGGAGATCGTCGCGCGATCCCCGACGCCCGGAGTGTCTCTCGCGACGGCTGGGGCGTGAGGAAGTTCGTTCCCTCACGCGCCCCGCCTCCTCCTTAGCTAGCATGACTGCTTCGCAGAAGGAGGAGACGGCATCCCAGTCCCCCTCGCTCCGCACCATGGCTTGTATCAGTGCCGGACGCGAGAGGGCGCCGTCGCCGACCACATCCCTGAGGACACGGCGGTGCTCAGCCCACGCAGGGCAGACCGCAAGCGTATGTTCCACCGTGTCCTCCGGGCGGTCTTCGCAGTGATGACACCCGGGCGTTTCCTCCCGCCCAATCAGAAACAGGAACCTACCGAAGCTTCCATGTCCGGTAAGCACCTGCGTCAGGCGGTAGGTGAGGACGCCGTGGCGCCTCTCTAGCCACTCCTCAAAGAGGGGACTTACCGCTGCTCTCTTAGAGACTGGATCTGTGTTCCGCTAGTCCGCGCATCGGACACATACCTTTCAACAACTGTGCTGTCATCCGCATACCCAAAGATACCGGGCTTAAGCAGGTCGTTGATGTGCAGCAAAAAGAGCGTTGCTGAAAGTACTGACCCCTGAGGGACTCCGGCGTTGATGCCAAATTGGTCAGACGAGCAGCCATCGATGACTACTCGAATTGACCGATCCGTCAGGAAGTCTGCAATCCATCTGCACAGATCAGCGGGAAGTCCATACGCAGGAAGCTTGCCGACAAGACTGTCGTGCCATACCCTGTCAAAGGCCTTAGATATATCGAGCGAGACAGCTAATGCTTCCCCGTGCTTCTCGATGGCCTCGCTCCAAATGTGAGTGGCATACGCAAGAAGGTCCCCAGTAGATCGGTTGCGGCGAAACCCATACTGCCGATCGCTGAGGAGGTCGTTACCTTCAAGGTATGCCATGAGCCTGTTGTTAAGCACACGTTCCATACTCTTGCAGAGTATGGACGTGACCGAGATAGGTCGGTAATTATTGGGGTCGGCACGACTACCTTTTTGGGCACAGGCTGCACGTTGGCCAGCTTCCATGCAACCGGCACTTGACCCGTCTCTAAGGAAAGGCGGAACAGACGTGTCAGGATTGGAGACAACTCTGTCGGGTCCACTGGCCTTATTCACGTCGAGATTACGCAACGTCTTATATACCTCCTTCTGTCGGATGCGAATTTTCGACATTTTTGTCTCGCAAACGTTATGTAGAGAAGGAGGCATAGCGCCACCAGTATCAAGACGTGAAGACTCCGCAAATAGGGAAGCAAACAAGTTCGCTTTCTCTACTGCGGTGTGAGCCAGCGTCCCGTCAGGCCCCAGGAGAGGCGGAAGTGAGGGGCGGCAGAAGTTCGATTCAACCGCCCTGGCTAGGGACCAGAACGCTTTACTCCCCGCTGGGTAGGAAGCCAGTTTGTTCCCTATTCGGCCAATGTGGTTGAACCGAGCCATCCGCAGTGCCTTTTTGCATGACTTGGCAGCCCGGTTGAAGGCTCTCTTCTTCTGAGGAGTGTCGCCAGCCTTACGGCGCCTGGCACCCGCCCATGCCAAGTATGCCGCATGCTTTCGCGCCTCAGCACGTCCGCAGTCGGCATCAAACCATGGACGAGTGCCACCGTAATCACCGTAGTGATCACCGTATATAATGAGAATTATAATATTCATATAGTCTAAAATTAATGGCAATGTAATGACAAAACCGAATACATTTACACTGTAGAAATATGTCAGTAACATTACTAACATATTCTATCCTTTAACTTTCTATCCTTTAACTTTTTCAGGTGTTATTTAAAACGATAGAAACTTTCTTGCGTTTCTTAGTAAACGTCCAAGTAATGATTGACTTCAGAAGATTTTACTTCGTGAGTATTCTGTTTGACTACAATTTTCAATTTAAGAGTGGGAGGGCCATGCTTTGGCAGGAATGGATCGGGTCGATTGAAGTGATACCACGGCCATATAGAAAACTGATGTGAAACAACCAGTTCTTTGTTTTGTCGTGTGAGTAAGGTGACCGGAGGCTCAATTACCCAATCCTTAAGTCTTAAATTTATATTTATATTTTCAGAAAAATAATCCGCATATATCAATCTTGCTTTACCTTTGGTCTATAAAGGTTGTTGCTGTAAATATGATAATAAGCCTTCAACTTGAAGCATTCTACATAGCCATGGAACAAGGATGTTATTCCTGTGAGGTCTTACTGAAACATAGTTGCTCAGGTGATTTTCTTTTCTTTACATTACTGGTCTGTTTGCTAGGGGCCTTAGTAGCGTATTCGTAGCTGTGGACAACTTAAGGGGTTACCGGGGCTTCGGCTCGGGTAGAAACGGGGTAGTTTTTAGCCAGTAAGAGTCTGACACTCCCACTCGCCTGCCCCAGGAAGGGAGAAGTGATTGGATGATTTATCTCCCCCAAAAAAGGATAGTAATAGAAAAATAGGAAAAAGAAAATTATAGCAAGAACAAGAAGACTAGTGTTTATCTTTTTCCTCAATTATTTTTGTGTGTAACCTTTATAGACGTAAACATCAAGCAGTATTAAATATGGACTTTTGAAAACAAATAGTTTAATCATACTCTATAACAGGATTGTTGAAACCGACTTCAAAAAAGGAGGTTCGCAGTTTAACCTGTATGTATGCGTATATGAACCGGTGTCGATGCGATTTTTAGCATAATATTTTCAGACTTAGAAAAATGTTTTAGGGATATTTTCTGACTTAAAAATTGTAGGCACTAAAAATATTGAAGGCGCTTGTAAAAAAATATTTATTAATTTCAGAAAATAAGGATCACAAGAAGTTTTGCAAAAACGTGTTGCGTTTGTACCGGGCAGCCTTCACCAAGATGACTGCATGTGGCTTGTTCTCAATGGACGTTTGTCAAATATTACGAGTAGCAACACTCACAGCTCATTACACTGTTGTTTTGCTGCAGTTTGCTTTCCTTTAATACATACAGAAGTATCAAAGGTTTCAAATAAAAATAATTTGATATTCGAATGCTGTTTATTTCATTTTGAACTTTGTTTTTTTTCCATAGAACAGATGGTAAACGAGTTAGCAGATCCACTGATTGCAAGCTATTGATTGATGATAGTGGTATTTTGATTTTAATAATACCTAGTCAACATTACTGTAAGGTATTTGGTTCCAACATATTGAGTACATCTTTTTAATAAAAAAGTCGTGTTAGTAAGACGATTTATAATTCAACATATTTTTTTTAATAATTAAAACTTAGTTACTTAATAAAAATAAGAATTGCTTCAGTAGAATACTATGTATTTAATATACATTTAGGAACATGTTTTGCTGTTCTATAAAATTTCTTAATTGATTTATAGAAATGCGAATTGTAGCACTACTACAGTGTAGTTTGTGATCAAAGAACTAATTTTGAGAGGTAATGTAGCATCCACGCAGAATAGTCGACAGGCCTTCATTTTCTCAAACGTTCCTTGATGTAGTCGTAATATATTTTTGTATAGTCTTTTTTCATCATCTGGAAATAATTAAAAGAAATAATTGTAACATTTTACTTAAATATATTGGAAATGTTTGTTATTAAATGTAATAATGTATACAATTGTTGGAGGGCCAATAAAGATAAATAAAAAATAATATCTCATGCTTGAGTGATTCGGTGAGGCGAAAAAAACGACTTTATTGATAAATTGATGCTTAGCATAAAAATGTCCATGGGTGGCGCTGATCGCTTATAGAGCGAGATTCCAGAGCTGTCAGACATATCTTATTTTTACAAGCATTTAACCTTCGGCTTACAGTAGTCTTGTATATACTTTTTAATGCCTGAATGTTTGTAAAGCTTGCCGAGTGACACCTGCGCAGGTACCAGGTGAGAAAGGTAACTAAAAATTAGACTCACTTAACGTAAATTTTTATGTCTGATTTTTATATATGATTTGTAGAATATTACTTTGAAATCATATTAAAAAAAATCAGACATTTTCCATGGACCAAAACTTTTATCAGACGCTTTAAAGCTTTAAAAAATAGTGCGCCTTACAAAATTGTAATAGCAATATATGTGAGGTTGGAGAGAAATGTCTTTTCGGCAAAGCAGTAGCACATTTGTAACATTCACGATGGTAATCACGTTCGTGCAAATTATCTGGTAAAACTATGATGATTTGTACTACTGTTTTGCATTACAGGGGCACCATATATTGCTATTACAATTTTGTAAGGCGCACTATTTTTTAGAGCTTTAAGCCGTCTGATAAAAGTTTTGGTCCATGGAAAGTGTCTGATTTTTTAATATGATTTCAAAGTAATATTCTACAAAACATATATAAAAATCAGACATAAAAATGTAAGTTAAGTGAGTCTAATTTTTAGTTACCTTTCTCACCTGGTACCTGCGCAGGTGTCACTCGGCAAGCTTTACAAACATTAAGGCATTAAAAAGTATATACAAGACTACTGTAAGCCGAAGGTTAAATGCTTGTAAAAATAAGATATGTCTGACAGCTCTGGGATCTCGGACCATTACCATCAGGTGGCTCGTTTGCTCGTTTGCCACCTATTCCATAAAAACAAATGAATTTATGAAAGCGTTTATGAAATACATAAGTACCTGAATGATTCATCGTCATCATGAACAGACACGTATCTTGAACTTTAGTAGTAGCTATGTAGAAATTTTCCATTTCCAAACTCAATAAGCTTTCAAGAAACAAGTTTTTGATTAGCCACAATCTATACTTATAATAAATCTGTAGAGAGGTCTATTCTGTACATGAAATATATTTCCAAAATAACTATCAGCGGGTGATTAGTGATCGATACTGACGCCAAAAATGCAATCAGAAAAATTTTTGTCTGTCTGTCTGTCTGTCTGTCTGTCTGTCTGTCTGTCTGTCTGTCTGTATGTTCTTTATAGAAACAAAAACTACTCGACAGATTTCAACGAAACTTGGTACAATTGTTCCTTATTCTCCTGGGCAGGTTATAGTATACTTTTCATCATGCTACGATCAATAGGAGCAGAGCAGTGAAGGGAAATGTTGGGAAAACAGGAGAACTTACTGCATTTTTAAGCTTCCGTCGCGTGTGCAGCCTTAATGGTTAAAGCTATACAGAAATAATGTATGACGGAAATGTTCTCCTTAAAATTGTTTGAAAAATATTCTACGACAGCAAATGTCTATCTTCTATGGTTGACTCACAATAACACGTATAACTGCCGATAGCTTAGCAGTTCGGAGATTTCTGATTAGATTTGTCTACACTTACGTTTATAACACTCATTCATTCATTCATATATTATAATAAATGTATAGAAGGGACAATTCAAATTGAAATAAAAACCGGCCAAGTGCGAGTCGGACTCGCCCATGAAGGGTTCCGTAACAGCAAATAGATGACATAATATAAAAGTTATAAAATAACTTGGTTTTAAATAGTGTTTGTATGAACGACAAAGTTATATTTGCGGTTTTTTAAAATGTTTTATTTCTTAAAAACTAATAATGATATGTGGTTCAAACCAATTTTCGTTGTTAGTTTCTATTGAAATCTACAACATATATTTTTTTTAGTTTTCTCACTCACTTATTTTAAAAGTTAGAGGGGGGGGACACTCATTTTTCCACTTTGGAAGCGTCTAACTTTTAAACAGTTGATTTTATCGAAAAATGATTTTAGGAACCTTAATGCCTTTTTTAAAGACCTATCCATAGACACGCATCACGGATATGTTAAACAAAAAATTGTTTTTTTGAATGAGTTCCATGTATGGAGTACCCCCCTTTAATTTTTCAAATGTATTAATTGTTATTCAAAATTCGAATAGCGGTTACCAAAATACACCAACCTACAAAGTTTCAACTATGTAGGCCCAACAGTTTCGGAAATAAATGGCTATGACATACGGACGGACGGAGGGACGGACGGACGGACGGACGGACGGACAGACAGACAGACAGACAGACAGACATGACGAATCTATAAGGTTTCTGTTTTTTGCCATTTGGCTACGGAACCCTAAAAATAATATAATAGTAACACCCAGGGGATGTGGATCGATACCAAACCCAAATATGTAATAAATATTTTTTTTGTCTGTCTGTCTGTCTGTATGTTCGGGCATCACGTGAAAACTAACGGATCGATTTCGATGAAACTTGGTATAATTATACCTTATTATCCTGGGCATAAAATAGGATACATTTTATCCTGAAAAAATACGTAAAAAAAAAACAGTTTTATTCTACAGAACGCGAGCTCAACAGCAGTAGCTCAATAGAGGGATCTCCTTAATTATTATGGGCCTCGCCGTATTGGGGTCCAATAGATATTTATAAGATGTCATTGTCAGAGTTACTCAAAATGGAGAAATAAAACTTCCACGCGAAGACCGACATCCGCGCGGACGGAGTCGCGGGCGGAAGCTAGTACGTTCATAATTACATTGATCATCTAAATATATAAAACTCAAAGGTGACTGACTGACTGACATAGTGATCTATCAACGCACAGCTGAAACCACTGAACGGATCGGGCTGAAATTTGGCATGCAGGTAGATGTTATGACGTAGGCATCCGCTAAGAAAGGATTTTGATCAATTCTACCCCCAAGGGGATAAAATAGGGGGTGAAAGTTTGTATGAAACTTTGTCAATTTTAAACCAATCGGACTGAGACTTTGCATGCATAAAGCTACTAAGGCGTAGCGCCTAATGACAGATTAGTAAAGAATATTGTGTACAAAGAAGTTTTGTAGGCCCTTCTATCTTCTAAATATATAAAACTCAAAGGTGACTGACTGACTGACATAGTGATCTATCAACGCACAGCTGAAACCACTGAACGGATCGGGCTGAAATTTGGCATGCAGGTAGATGTTATGACGTAGGCATCCGCTAAGAAAGGATTTTGATCAATTCTACCCCCAAGGGGATAAAATAGGGGATGAAAGTTTGTATGAAACTTTGTCAATTTTAAACCAATCGGACTGAGACTTTGCATGCATAAAGCTACTAAGGCGTAGCGCCTAATGACAGATTAGTAAAGAATATTGTGTACAAAGAAGTTTTGTAGGCCCTTCTATCTAAATATATAAAACTCAAAGGTGACTGACTGACTGACATAGTGATCTATCAACGCACAGCTGAAACCACTGGACGGATCGGTCTGAAATTTGGCATGCAGGTAGATGTTACGACGTAGGCATCCGCTAAGAAAGGATTTTGATCAATTCTACCCCCAAGGGGATAAAATAGGGGATGAAAGTTTGTATGAAACTTTGTCAATTTTAAACCAATCGGACTGAAACTTTGCATGCATAAAGCTACTAAGGCGTAGCGCCTAAAAATATATAAAACTCAAAGGTTACTGACTGACTGACATAGTGATCTATCAACGCACAGCTGAAACCACTGGACGGATCGGGCTGAAATTTGGCATGCAGGTAGATGTTATGACGTAGGCATCCGCTAAGAAAGGATTTTGATCAATTCTACCCCCAAGGGGATAAAATAGGGGATGAAAGTTTGTATGAAACTTTGTCAATTTTAAACCAATCGGACTGAGACTTTGCATGCATAAAGCTACTAAGGCGTAGCGCCTAATGACAGATTAGTAAAGAATATTGTGTACAAAGAAGTTTTGTAGGCCCTTCTATCTAAATATATAAAACTCAAAGGTGACTGACTGACTGACATAGTGATCTATCAACGCACAGCTGAAACCACTGGACGGATCGGTCTGAAATTTGGCATGCAGGTAGATGTTACGACGTAGGCATCCGCTAAGAAAGGATTTTGATCAATTCTACCCCCAAGGGGATAAAATAGGGGATGAAAGTTTGTATGAAACTTTGTCAATTTTAAACCAATCGGACTGAGACTTTGCATGCATAAAGCTACTAAGGCGTAGCGCCTAAAAATATATAAAACTCAAAGGTGACTGACTGACTGACATAGTGATCTATCAACGCACAGCTGAAACCACTGGACGGATCGGTCTGAAATTTGGCATGCAGGTAGATATTACGACGTAGGCATCCGCTAAGAAAGGATTTTGATCAATTCTACCCCCAAGGGGATAAAATAGGGGATGAAAGTTTGTATGAAACTTTGTCAATTTTAAACCAATCGGACTGAGACTCTGCATGCATAAAGCTACTAAGGCGTAGCGCCTAATGACAGATTAGTAAAGAATATTGTGTACAAAGAAGTTTTGTAGGCCCTTCTATCTAAATATATAAAACTCAAAGGTGACTGACTGACTGACATAGTGATCTATCAACGCACAGCTGAAACCACTGAACGGATCGGGCTGAAATTTGGCATGCAGGTAGATGTTATGACGTAGGCATCCGCTAAGAAAGGATTTTGATCAATTCTACCCCCAAGGGGATAAAATAGGGGATGAAAGTTTGTATGAAACTTTGTCAATTTTAAACCAATCGGACTGAGACTTTGCATGCATAAAGCTACTAAGGCGTAGCGCCTAATGACAGATTAGTAAAGAATATTGTGTACAAAGAAGTTTT
This sequence comes from Spodoptera frugiperda, assembly GCF_023101765.2. Classification (NCBI taxonomy): domain Eukaryota; kingdom Metazoa; phylum Arthropoda; class Insecta; order Lepidoptera; family Noctuidae; genus Spodoptera; species Spodoptera frugiperda. The sequence goes on from NC_064221.1 coordinate 9,814,591, forward strand.
GTAGGCCCTAATTTTTTACACACCATAACTAATTAATAATAATACTTCTTGACGCGAGCGAAGCCGCGGGCAAAAGCTAGTTAAAGAATAATTGTCATACTGAAAAGAAAACTAGTGTTAGTGAGGGTCCATGGGGAAAAATCAAACAAATGTTACCATAATATTTAAGTGTGGGAGAGTCATGCTTCGGCATGAATGGGTCGGCTCGACCAGAGTGATACTTCAATTTTTTCGCACTTGTAACGCCTTTGGTGTTTCGGGTATCCATGGGCGGTGGCGATTGCTTACCATCAGATGAACCGTCTGCTCGTTTACCGGCTTATACCATAAAAAAGTAGTCATCATAATCAACAACTCATGAGAGATCATTGTTAAATTACTTAGAGCTTCTCTTTAAATGAGCAGCTTGCAATAAACTCCATATTTGGCATGCTGATTGAAAATCACAGTTTCAAATAATCAGATTTATTAGTACTTACATTCATTTCCAAATTATCAATCGATATTTTGATGTGAATTAAATTAGTAGTGAAACAGTGAACGTAATGCATTACGATCTGAAAAAAAAGCATTTAATCGGTTTAAAGAGTATAATGATTGAATGTCTTAAAAAGTATTCGGTGTTCTGTTAATCACATAATTTCAAGTAGCAGTTGATATGAAGCAACTATGATTGTATTTTTAGGGAACAATGAAAGTCAAGTTTCCTAAGAAAAGAAAGATCCTCTGACCAGGCTAGGTGATCATGCCTGGCGGGCTTTCTACTCAACTGTTGTTCGTTGGGATTTTCTATCCATGTTTATTAGCATGTAAACTTTATTATGTGCGATGTAACATTTTTATAACGAAATAAACTCACCGTTTGTTGAAAACAAATCCTATAAATATCAAAACAGTCCAAAATATCGACATATGCTTGAAACAATTTATCACAACAATCTCTTCTTTCCCTATCCTCCATACTTTGTAATTCAAAAGTCTTACGATTCCATAAAACAACCTTCTGCGTCAAAATTTTAATAACCCTGATAGCATAAACTATATTTGTATTAATACTTTCGATTAAAAAGCCACAAATGATATTGTAATAAGGAAGTTTAAAAGAGATGTAAATGAAGGCAATAAAAATGAACATAAACGAGAAGATAAGGATGACACTGATCCAGGTAAAGGCAATGAAACGTTTGAACTCAGTTTCATTATTGAGAAACCTATGGATGTTGAGAAACTTCAAAATGAGTCTAACATTACTATCCGATTGGAATATTACTGCGTATAGAGATATAATAGGCATAATACAGACAATAATCTGACCAATGTAATTAGTACCGTCATCGGAGAATTTATAGTAATCAGTCGCAGATTTACTGGTGATTCGGCAATAGGTGCGGTAGGAAAAAATAGCCACATAAAATATTGCAAAGCACGCAGCAGAAAAGTAGGAATAGTAATTGTTTGGAATGATACGATTGTTCTTGATTCTATATTTGGGAGAAACGAACACATGTTGCATTATATTCAAAGGTAGAAGCATATGCTGAACGTCTTTGTCAATGAGATTATCCGGCACAATATCTACAGGGAATTCTTGTTCTTCTTCAATATCTACACGGCTGCGTTTCTTATGTCTTGCTTTCTCTAGTGAACTCATTTTGTATGTTCAGTCTTTACACTTACAATGTTGTACCTAGACAAATATAATTTAATTTAAGTCTTCCCTTGATTGATTGTATTACTGACACCATGTTTTTGTACCCACGCTAATGGAATTTCTATTACCGTTTTCATTTTGACGATAGCTTTCATGATTAGTTTTGCTTGACTCTTCGATTGAACTGGCTCAATTACCACTGCTATACTTAGTGTTTTGAGCTGCAGTTCATGTATTTAATAGTTTGAACTACATGATTCGATAGAACATAGAACTTGTAATTATGGTGTAATGTTTGTAAAAGATCTTGTACCTAACTGTAGTTACATGACGACTTGGGTATTTTATGCACAAATAGTTTGAATTTCTTTAAGTTCTCAAATGAATTTTAAATATACATATGCCTAGTATCTGATAATTAACTGCTTGCTTACTAATTATTTATGTGGCTAATAATCACATGCAGAAGACACAAGCTAGAAGAAGGAGTAAAAATGGATTTCTTCCATAAGAAAATACAATGATTAATTATGAAAGAAATGTATTCTGTGACTAAGATAACGATATACAAAATTAAAGAAAAGCTAATTGTAACAATAGTAATAGAACGCTGGTAGTGGCTGAGGTAAGCACGAGAGGTAAAGTTGCGTCGACTTGGAACATTCCATAGATATTCATCTTCTCAAACATAGTTCTGTGAAGGCGATCTACGTTCTTATATAACTGTCTTTCATCTGCAACAATACATAAAGAATCATCATGATTAAAGTGAAATTAGGAAACATCATTTGACAGACAGGTTACGTCCTCCACCAGAGATGTGCTATGCTACGTTGCTGTGGATGCGTTTGGCTTCCACCAATCATATTCATTGGTACATGTAGCTTAGCACTGGTGGAAACGGACTCAACTAAGCTATGTTTTTTATATGGAAAGATGCGTACTATGGATGCGTGCTATGGATGTGTGCTATGGATGGCTTCCTTACTATCGATACATCGCATACTCAAGCTGCGCAGCTTGCTCGCTTATCTACTTTGCGGCAGCGCATCTTACTTGCGCAGCTATATAGCACATTTCTGGTAGAAAAGCACCCTTAGTACCACGTGAAATGTAGTTGGATTGCAGGATACTATTTTACTAGTTACGACATTGAAATTCGAACATAAAGTACTCACCGGAACAACAAGATTTTTTCTTGATAGCGCATGTGTCAAGAATATCTTCCGTAGCCATATAAAATTTTTCGAACTCTAAACTCAGAACCACATATAGAACGAACGACTTGATAATCCACGCGACGTTCAAAGTCATATCTATTAACATGAAATTTCCGCTGTACTGTAAAGTTAATAATATAAGTTGTTAGTAGGTAAGTTGGCAAACCAGAGGATTCAATTGTGTTGCCGGCCATTTGGACGTTAGGGATTTGAGAATTTGGGAATTAAGGAGAATGGGATGAGGCGCCTCTTTTTTTTGAGGGGTGAAAATCATCCAATGACTTCTCTCGCCCTGGGCGAGACGAGAGGGAGTGTCAGACTCTTACTGACTAAAAACCACCCCGTTCCTACTCCTGTTTTTTGAGCCGGAGCCCCGGTAAACCCGCTAGGTAGTCCGCAGTTTCGGATCAGGCATCAGCCCTACTGGGCCCCATCTGTGGTGGTCTGATGGCTCTTTGAGGCGCGCGCGGAACGCGACGCGCCGCATGCACGCATCTGGATCTGGTCGGGCGGCGAGCAACCCCTACTCGCCGTCCGCAGACCCGCACTTACGGTGGCCGGAGATCGTCCCGCGATCCCCGACGCCCGGAGTGTCTCTCGCGACGGCTGGGGCGTGAGGTTCGTTCCCTCACGCGCCCCGCCTCCTCCTTAACTAGCATGACTGCTTCGCAGAAGGAGGAGACGGCATCCCAGTCCCTCTCGCTCCGCACCATGGCTTGTATCAGTGCCAGACTGTTACTGACTGATCTACCGAAGCTCCCGTGACCGGTAAGTACCTGCGTCACGCGGTAGGTGGGGACCGCCGTGACCTCTCTCAAATCATTCTTCAAAGAGGAGGCTTACCGCTGCAATGACAGCGAGCCCATCCCTCGGTTGCGACAGTCGTTCCTGCCATTCCGCCATGAGATCGTGTCCGAGCTCATCCCGCCTCGCACTAATCTGACGCGACAGATTAACAGGGAGCTTGTCGTCTGGTGAGGATAAAGTTTCAAATAAAATGATAATAGAAGCGTGCAAATCTGCGGCTGACGCGATCCTGTCTGTCTTTAATCGTTGTATAGCGGAGGGCGTCTTTCCTCGTATATGGCGACGTGGATTCATTCGCATAATACCTAAGAATGGAAATAAACCACCCGATGACCCTAAGTCATACCGGCCTATTACGCTTTTACCATCATTAGGAAAACTTCTTGAGCGGCTTATCGTTCCTCGTTTGCTGCCCGGTGGACCGAAATTTCACAATAATCAATTTGGTTTTACTGTGGGTAAATCTACTGTAGACGCAGCTCTCTCTGTCCGAACCATAGTGACTTCGTCTGAGCACAAATATGTAGTAGGCATTTTTCTAGACATTTCCGGTGCCTTTGATAACGCGTGGTGGCCAATGCTACTCCTTAAACTGAAGGGTCGTGGTTGCTTTAGTAACATATACAAACTATTATACACTTATTTTCTTCATGGTTCTGTAAAACTGAAACTTGGTAATTTTTCTCGGTCGAAGTCGTTGTCAATGGGATGTCCTCAGGGCTCGGTTATTGGCCCGTATCTGTGGAATTTAGGGTTTGATGACTTGCTCGCGACCCCCCTTCCTTCTGGTTGTACGTTGACTGGATATGCGGATGATGGCCTTTTGTTAATACAATCAAATACTCGAGCCGGACTAGAGAATTTAGCTAAGGACTGCCTCAGTAGGATCTCGCGATGGGGCGAACGTAATCGATTAACTTTTGCACCCCATAAAACCTATCAATTATTGCTTAAAGGAAATTTGAAATCATGGCCGTCTATTAAATTCAATAACGTTCCCGTCAAACGTAAGGAGTCGGTTTGCTATCTCGGTCTAGTCCTAGAAAAAACTTTTCTTTTATTGAACATATTAAGACTATTAGTGAGAAAGCCAAAAACAATTTCTATGCGCTCACGCGAATTTCGAAGGCTACCTGGGGTCTCTCTTTTCTTACGCTCAGAACCATCTACGGAGCAACCTACCTGGGATGCGTGTGCTACGGGGCACCAGTGTGGGCTGATAGGGCCACAATAGGCGCGGTACGGCGAAAGCTTCTCCAAGGTCAGCGTCTAGCCTTGATCTTTCTGTGTAAGGCTTATAGGACGGTTAGCACAGAGGCCCTACCTGTGCTCGCGGGACTACTTCCAGTCGATCTTGAGGTGCAGCGACGTGCTGCCATGTACTATAATGCGAGACCTAACTTTTCCGCAAACTTTCTAGCACAACGTGATCGAAGCAAAATTGATAGATTGCTCAAGCCTTTAACGGACGTCTGGGATGAACTTCTGACTGAGTGGCAGTGTAGATGGGAATCTTCTACCAAGGGCCGCCACCTCTATCAATTCTTTCCATCCGTGCATGAGCGTCTGGAGAGGACATGGTTGGAGGTGGATCACTGTGTTGCCCAATTTCTTACTGGCCATGGCAACTTTAAAAGCAAATTGTTCTCATTTAAACTCGTTGATTCACCATGGTGCCAATGTTCGACAGCGGAGTTGCAACATGAGCAATCCGCCCATCACATACTCTGGGAGTGTGGTCTCTGGTAATCTGAGCGTAACACTATGTTGGATAATTTAATTGTTTCATCAGGTGTAGTTTATTACACGGACCTTGTGGAGTCTCGAGCAAATTTCCGTGCGTTTAGGCGTTTTTGCCATACCTATTATTGGAAGCAAGTATAACAGCTCACGCATAGGACCCATTTAGTATTAGCATTTAATATTTTAGTTTTAAGTAAAATTTCCGTGGTGCTTGGCGACTGGGCTTCTCCCAGTTGTGCAGTCTCTTTTGTGCCTTAAGGCTTAAGTCATCCTGTCTCCTGCATTAAATTCACCGAGGGAAGTGGAAACTATCGTTCTCTTTCTTCTCCTCTAATAACATCTTCTGATTTGTTTCGTTGCGGGATCCAAGACAGTCATTCATTTCCCTGGGACGCGCCGGACTTCAGTGTTCCGGTGTTTTCATGTTTGTATCTACTGTAGATCCTGGCTTACAGGAGTTGCAGCGGTATGGGAGGTTGTGGCGGGCTTGTCCCATTAAAAAAAAAAAAAAAAAAAAAAAAGGGAGCTTGAGAATCGCAGTTAGGTCACTGGAGCTTCAGAAAAAGATGCTGGTAAGACAGACTGTGTTCTGTTAAAATGTCGTACTTACATCTTTGTTTTTGAAATTATCAATTGATATTTGCACATGAATTGAAGTAGAGCTAAGAAATGACATACAGATGACAAATATCTGAAAAGAAATAGTAATTTAATAACAGATAATGCTTATATTTCGTAAAATTAAAAGATAGTTAATAATCAATTAAATAATAGATAAGTAAAACATTTCAATTAAGAAAAGAAACTCACCACTATTTGAAAAGAGCGCTTATAAGCATTAAAGCAGCCCAGTATATTCTCATAAGCTTGAAACATTCGAACGTAAAATTCACTTTTTTCTTTATCACTCATAATCGAAGACTGATACGTCAAAGAATTCCAAAGCAGAACCTTTTCTTTTAAAATCTTAATTAGTCGGATGACATACACTGTGTTTAAATCTATGCTACTTAGAATAAAACCACACATATAATCGTGGAAAGACAATCTAAGAAGGAAACAAACGGATAGAACAAAGGTCTCGGCATAGCTAAAAATTAAGACAATGCTGATCCAATTACCGACAATAAATCTGTTAAAACCAATCTTGTTATTAATAAACCTGTGGATATCGCGAAGTTTTAAGACAAATGTGATATTATCATTACTTTTGAAGAACATAGTAGAATTATTCATGAGAATGGTGGTGAGAGTGAAGGAGAAATCCAAACAGTTGGTGTAGAAGTCACTTACTTTGTAGAATTCGCTTATTTTTTTATTGAAATATCGAGTATACCAGCGGTAAGTAAAGAGTAACAAGGACATTATAACAAAACAGAGGTTTATTAGCTTATGGACAAGCCCTACTGGAACGATGTGATCATTTTCGATTCTATATTTTGGACAAAATACATATTTCTGAGTTAAATTTAAAGGATAAAGCATGGACTGTAAATCTTTATCTACGTAATTATTCATTAGAATTTTACAAGATTTTCTTTTTCTAACAAACATATTCAATGTCAGTATTCTGTGATTCCTTATGAAGTCTTACTTGGTAGAATATTGAAGAATAATGACAGTAGTTATGGTAATAAAGAAATTGTATTGCTTTGTATAATCGTAAGGGTGCTTTTCTGCCAGGGATGTGCTATGTTACCTTGCTGTTGATGTGTTTGGCTTCCACCAATCATAATCATTGATGGAAACGGACATAGCTAAGCTACGTTTCTTAATTGAAAAGATGCGTGCAATGGATGCTTGCTATGGATGCGTGCTATGGATATGTGCTATGGATGGCTTCCCTTACAATGATACATCGTATACTTGAGATGCGCATCTTACTCGCACACCTACATAGCTTGGTATCATTATTTGATTTGGAACCAGTAATTTAGTTTCACAGGTTAGCTACTACATCTTCGTAACACAGCACTTTACTGGTGGAAAAGCACCCTAATGATTCACAACAATGACACATTAAAATATTTGTTTGTTTATTCGGTCATTACATTTTTTTAATATACATTAGTAAACAATTTAATAAAAACATAGGAAAAACGTCGAAGGTCACAAAACATGTTAAATTAAAAAAAAAATGTTAATCATTGTTAGTCTCGGTTTAACTATAGAAAAGCAAACTGTAGCAGTACAATAGTATAATTAGCAACCAAAGCAATCATTCTCCGTGGTAAGTTAGCATCAACATAGAACAGTCCACACACGTCTATTTTGTTGAACTTAGCTCGATGTAGGCGTTGTATGTTCTTGTATAGGTGTCTTTCTTCACCTGTAATTAGTAAAGTAATACGTGTACGTAGCATTTATAGAGATTTTTTAAAATGGTAACTGTTACTTGTTACTTAACTGTTAACTGGTAACAAGCAATAACTGAAAAGGTGGTTTAGACTATTAAACTGATTTTGGTGTCCAGGCGAAACTTAACGCTTTTAGCAAATGCAGATTCAGATCAAAATAGGAAGGTGAGTTTCAACAATAATATATAGGTAATTGCTACCACGAGGTCTCAACAATTTTATATTGAAATTATGGTGTAATGTTAGTAAAGATCTTGTACCTAACTGTAGTTACATGACGACTTGGGTATTTTATGCACAAATAGTTTGAATTTCTTTAAGTTCTCAAATGAATTTTAAATATATACATATGCCTAGTATCTGATAATAAACTGCTTGCTTACTAATTATTATTTATGTGGCTAATAATCAGAAGCAGAAGACACAAGCTAGAAGAAGGAGTAAAAATGGATTTCTTCCATAAGAAAATACAATGATTAATTATGAAAGAAATGTATTCTGTGATCAAGATAATAATAAACAAAATTAAAGAAAAGCTAATTGTAACAATAGTAAGAGAACGCTGGTAGTTGCAGAGGTAAGCACGAGTGGTAAAGTTGCATCGACTTGGAACATTCCATAGATATTCATCTTCTCAAACATAGTTTTGTGAAGGCGATCAACGTTCTTGTATAACTGTCTTTCATCTGCAACAGTACATAAAGAAATAAAATAATTGATGATGAAAGTGAAAACAGTGACTGTCTCTTGGTCGTGCAGTAGCAAGCACCGAGGTCTTGAATTTATTAAAATATCAGACAGATTACTATTAAGATTAAGAGTGCTTTTCCACCAGAGATTTGTACTACGTTGGTATGGATGCGTTAGGCTTCCACTAATCATATTCATTGGTATATGTAGCTTAGCACTGGTGGAAACGGATTCAACTAAGCTCTGTTTTTTTATATGGAAAGATGCTTACTAAGGATGCGTGCTAAAATGTGTGCTATGGATGGTTTCCTTAAAATCGATAAATCGCATACTCGAACTGCACAGCTTGCCCGCACACCTACTTTGTGGCTGCGCATCTTACTTACACAGCTATATAGCACATTTCTGGTAGAAAAGCAACCTTAGTACCACATGAAATGTAGTTGAATTGCAGGATACTATTTTACTAGTTACGACATTGAAATTCGAACATAAAGTACTCACCGGAACAGCAAGAATTTTTCTTGATAGCGCATGTGACAAGGACGTCTTCCGTAGCCATATAAAATTTTTCAAACTCTAAACTCAGAACCACATATATAACGAACGACTTGATAATCCACGCGACGTTCAAAGTCATATCTATTATCATGAGGTTTCCGCTGTACTGTAATGCAAATAATATAAGTTGTTAGTATTCAGGCTTCTTGTTTTATCTACAACTAGCTACTGCCGCGCGATTTCACCCGCTCTGCTTAGCTCCTATTGTTCATAGCGTAATGTTTTATAGCCTTTAGCCTTCCTCGATAAATGCACTACCCAACACAAAAAGAATAATTCAAATCGGACCAGTAGTTCGGGATTTTAGCGCGTTCTAACAAACAAACTCACAGATTTATAATATTAGTATAAATGAAGTTATTGGCAAGGCAAGTAATGGTTTCTAGAAAAGGATGGTACGGTTGTGTCGCTTTTTTACTTGACTTGGCGGTGTCACTGCCCTGGCAACAGATAAGTTGTTAGTAGGTATTTTACCATCATCAGCTTTAATAGTTACGTTCATTGTTGCAGAAAGACTTCCTCTTAAGACGTTTATTTTTTACGGTATGAGTCAGCAAATAAGCAGGCATCTGATGTTGAGCAATGTTTTGGCACCGCTAATGAATGCGTGAAACGCCAGAGGAGTAACAACTGCGTTGCCGGCCTTTTGGACGTGAGGAACTTAAGGATTAAGGATTTGGGAGTTAAGGAGAGTGGGATGACGCATTTGCCATAATCGTTGGGACTAACAGGGAGTTTGAGGATCATAGTTAGGCTATTAGTTTTTAAAAGGACTGGCTGGTAAGACAGATTATATTATATTAAAAAGTCGTACTTACTTCTTTGTTTTTGAAATTATCAATTGATATCTGCACATGAATTAGAGTAGTGGTAAAGAATCTCATGCAGATGATAAATATCTGAAATCAAATAGTAATTTAATAACAAATAATGCTTATATTTGGAAATGCCTCTAAAACATAATATAATTAGTAATCGAAAAGTAAAAATCGTTAGGAAAAGAAACTCACCACTACTTGAAAAGAGCGCTTATAAGCATTAAAGCAGTCTAGTATATTTTCATAAGCCTCAAACATTCGAACGTAAAAATCACTTTTTTCTTTATCGCTCATAATCGAAGACTGATACGTCAAAGAATTCCAAAGAAGGACCTTTTCTTTTAAAATTTTAATGAGTCGGATGATATACACAGTATTTAAATCTACACTACTTAGAATAAAACCACAAATATAATCGTGGAAAGGCAATTTGAGAATGATACAAACGGACAGAATAAAAGTCACGGCATAGCTAAAATATAGGACAATGCTGATCCAATTACCGACAATAAATCTGTTAAAACCAATCTTGTTATTAATAAACCTGTGGATATCGCGAAGTTTTAAGACAAATGTGATATAATCATTACTTTTGAAGTACATAGTAGAATTATTCATGAGAATGGTAATGAGAGTGAAGGAGAAATCCAAACAATTGGTGTAGAAGTCACTTACTTTGTAGAATTCGCTTATTTTTTTATTGAAGTATCGAGTATACCAGCGGTAAGTAAAGAGTAATAAGGACATTATAATAAAACAGAGGTTTATTAGTTTGTGGACAAGCCCTACTGGAACGATGTGATCATTTTCGATTCTATATTTTGGACAAAATACATATTTCTGAGTTAAATTTAAAGGATAAAGCATGGACTGTAAATCTTTATCTACGTAATTATTCATTAGAATTTTACACGATTTTCGTTTTCTAACAAATGTCATTTTGGGATTCCTTACGAAGTCTTACTAGGTAGAATATTGAAGAATAATGAAAGTTGTTATGGTAATAAAGAAATTGTAGTTGTTTTGTATAATCGTAAGGGTGCTTTTCTACCAGAGGTGTCCTATGTTACGTTGCTGTAGATTTGTTTGGCTTCCACCTATCATATTCATTGATGGAAACGGACATAGCTAAGCTACGTTTCTTAATTGAAAAGATGCGTGCAATGGATGCTTGCAATGGATACTTGCTATGGAGGCGTGCTATGGATTTGTGCTATGGATGGCTTCTCTTCCAATATTACATCGTATACTTGAGATGCGCATCTTACTCACACACCTACATAGCTTGGTATCATTATTTGATTTGGAACCAGTAATTTAGTTTCACAGGTTAGCTATTACATCTTCGTTGCATAACTACATAGCACATTTCTGGTGGAAAAGCACCCTAATATTTCACAACAATGACACATTATAAAATATTTGTTTGTTTATTCGGTCATTACATTTTTTAATATACATAAGTACGCAATTTAATAAAGACATAGGAAAAAAGTCGATTAAAATGTTAAGGCCACAAAACATGTCAACAATAAAAAAAAATAGTTAATAATTGTTAGTCTCGGTTTAACTACAGAAAAGCAAACTGTAGCAGTACAATAGTATAATTAGCAACCAAAGCAATCATTCTCCGTGGTAAGTTAGCATCAACATAGAACAGTCCACACACGTCTATTTTGTTGAACTTAGCTCGATGTAGGCGTTGTATGTTCTTGTATAGGTGTCTTTCTTCACCTGTAATTAGTATAGTAATAATTGTATGAGTATCTAGGGAGATTTTTTATTAATAACGGCTACCAAGCAATAATTGATACTGGTAGTTGTAAACGATAAAACTGTTATTGGTGTCCAGCCTCAACATAACGCTCGCCCATGAGACCCAAAACACACTTGCAACTCCTCTGGTGTTGCAGATATCCATGAGTGTGAGTCACACCATCGATTTTTTTTAATTTATTTTTTAGACTTTTCTCCTGTATCGCGGGTGCGTTTACAACATGCACTTTCACATGCACATGACAGCCAAACCAGGAACAACAATTTGTGGATCAGACAAAGAGTTGCTTTGTGCGGGAATCGAACCCGCTACACGTTGCGTGGCAGACGGTTGCCCAGCCACCGCGCCAACAGTGCAACCGAATTTTAATAACTGAAACTTGTAGTCGATTAAAATATTTTTGGATACATACTTGAACAACTTTCTTTCAACATATTCACACATACATCTTGTGTTTTTTGCATTTCTTTGTAAAATTTTTCAACCTCACTGCATAAAACTATTTCCAGTATAAAATTTTTCAAAGTCCATACTATGTTCGTTGTCAATTTTAAAATTTGATCCATCAATGAGACTGTAACAAGAGATATAAGTTTTTAAATTGGCATGGTCAATAGCACTAATATTAGAACTTGAAACGGGATATTTGAGACTTGAGAGTTCATCCGTGATCATGGCGCTTGCAACAGTGCCGAAATATAGGAAACTCATAGACACAATTAAACATGGTAAATATTCCGTCTCAAGTTCTCATTTTAGTGTAACAAGAGACACATATCTTTTAATTATATCTAACTCAAAGGACTGACTGACTCAGCCTAGTGATCGATAAATGCACAGCCACTGGATGGATTGGGTTGAAATTTCGCATTTAGGTAGGTGTTATAACGTAAGCATCTGATGAGAAAAGATTTTGATAAATTCTACTCACAGGGGATAAAATAGGTGATGAAAGTTTGTATGAAACTTTGTCTCTTTTAAACTGATTGAGCTGACACGTTGCATGCATAAAGCTACTATGACGTAGGCATCCCCTAAGAAAAGATTTTGATAAATTCAATTAATAATGATAGCTCTTAACTCAAACGGGAGAAAAGCTCTACTAATTTCGTGTCACAAAGGTACTTTACTTCCAGAGTAGGCTGATAGTTATTATAAAAATATATAAAGATAGTACTTACTGTTAGGAAGATGTTCAATTGTCAATTCCATGTGAATTAAGTTGTTTATAAAGTAACTTATACAGTGGCACAAAATCTGAAATCAACATTAGTTACACTAAAATAAATAGTTCAAGTTAGATAAAAATATTTAAAAATCACATGACACTTAAAGATATCATAATTAATATAATTTGTTATTAACTAACCAAAAATTGGAAGAAGTTCTTGTAGAAATCGTAACAATGCAAAATATCGAAATAGGATTGAAACATTTTTTTATACAGTCCCTTTTTCAAAGTCCCATCTTGAACACTTTGAAGCTCAAAAACTTTGCAATTCCACAATTGTATTTTATGCTTCAAAAGATTGATGAGTCTGATGGCGTAAAGGACATGAATGTCCATAGATTCGTAAATGCAACCACAAATTAAATTATAGGAAGGCAGTCCAAGCATGAGACAAATATAGAAAATAAGAAACACGTTGATGAGAAAGAGAGAGACAACACTAACCCAATTGCCAAAGATGAATCTTTTGAACGCAACCTCGTCATTAAGAAATCTATTGACTTTGACAAAGTTTAACACGAACAAAACATTATTTTTGCTATACAAGACTATTGCAGTATACCTGAAAATGGTAACGAAGGCGTCTGTAAAGTAATCAATATTTATAACACTGACAGATTTGATTATACCAGCCTTCATCCTAACACGGTCGTAGGAACGGTAGAAGAACAAACACAGGGTAAAGATAAGAAAACAAAATGTTAAAGAATTTGAGATGCAACTGTTGGGCGTAATGAAACCATTTTTGATTCTGTAAAATGGATTGAAGAATATGTTCGTCATTAAATTCAGAGGGCGAAGCATTGATTGCACATCTTTGTCGATGAAATTATCTGTTATGACTTCAATACGATAATTGACACCCCTATTTCGATGTTTTTGAAAATTTATCATTCTCACTCAATACTTCCTAGTTTTGGCTTGACTTGACTTGACAAACACAATGTGGTTACATGAATATTGTCGGATTAAAATTGAAAGGGTTGTTGAGTTAGAGAATTTAATTAATGAAATTGCTTTCCAATGCTATTGCATAGCTAATGATATTGTTACTATGTAGACAACAAGTTGATTCATATCAAATTCATTAAATAAATAGTTATTTTTTTTTTGTTGCTAAGTGGTATTTATGGTATAACCGGTAAATGAGCAGACAGATCATCTAATGGTAAGCAATGACTAGAAGCGTTACAAAGGCATTGCCGGCCTTTAAGAGGTTAGGAATTTAAGGGTTGTTTGGGAATCAGGGATTGGGAAGGTAATTGGGCCTCCAGTAACCTCACTCACACAACGCAAGCGTTGTTTCACGTCGGTTTTCTGTGAGACTTTGGTATCACTCCGGTCGAGCCGGCCCATTCGTGCCAAAGCATGGCGCACCTACACTTAAACACATCCGCCACTACACTAGCTAGTTTAATTAAATGTAAAATATTTACCTTTTTTTTCGTAATGCCATATTATTACCCTTATTTTTGACAGCTCTTACTGTAAACGAAAATGTTTTAATATTAAAATGAACCCAACCTTGAATTATTTAGTTTAAACATACCATTATTTATACCCATGTCATTACTTAAGTAGACAAAATACTTCCATTAATATCTATAATAGTCGGCAACGACTATATGAACTAGAATTTAAAAAACAAATACCAAATATTGTCAACCATTTCCGTGAACCTAACGTCTCTAGGGCTTTCAGTTAAAAATGTTTAAATTAGAAACGTATAAACGTCGGAATAAGGTCCAGATTTGTAAAACTCATAATGCATCAGATACTTTAGTACCCAAAGATGTGCAAACAATGATAAGACCTTTAAACTTGATGCAGAATATTTTCTGCTGCCCCAAGTATTGGATCAAGGACAATACGATAACGCCTATCGGTTATTTGTCTAAACTCATGTCTTTAAGTTTTACCATCATCTGCATAATGTGCATCATCTATCGACTTTACGATAGAATCAGAATCGATATTGTAAATAACCAAGGACAAATCAATAATTTGGTAACCAGAATGGGCAGTTTAGTCTCAACTATCACAGGATTCTTGGTCAATTATTGGACAACCGTTGTTTTTACTAACAATAACGTTGTTCTCATGTTAAAGTTTATCGCTATTCATAAGTTTCTCAACAACGAGATTGCGTTCAGACGATCCACTATTAGTAACTGGATTTGCGTTATTTCCTTCTTTTCTTTTGAAATGTTCTTCATTGTATACATTTCCTTTTCATTTAAACTTCCCTTTTACAATGTTATTTGTGGTATGCTTATAGTCAGTTTTGATGGTAACATCGTTTATGCCACCTTAATTATTAAACTCTTGAAAGACAAAGTTGATCTTTGGAATATTAAACATTACCAACTTGGTGCTATGGATGATAGAGAAAGAAAAATGTACTGTAAAAAGATATTTGAAGCTTATGTCAATATATTGGACTGTTACGAACAATATTGCATTTGTTTTCAGCAACATGTAAGTGGTTTTATACATGTTAAAGTTTTAACTAAATAGTAAACTAAGCTTCGGTAGGTTCCTATTTCTGATTGGGCGGGAGGAAACGCCCGGGCGTCATTACTGCGAGAACCACTTAGATGATTTGGTGGAGCATGCGGTTTCAGCCGTCACGAGAGACACTCCAGGTGACAGGGATCGCGCATCGATCTCTGGCCGTCGTAAGTCTAGTCTAGACGGCGAGCAAGGCCAGCTCGCTGCCCGACCAAAACAAGACTTGTGTGTACAGCGGACCACGTTCCGCGTGCTCCATCAGTCCACCATAGATGGGGCCCAGTTGGGCTGATGCCTAATCCGGTGCTGCGGTAGCTTTTAGTCAGTAAGAGTTTGACACTCCCTCTCGTCTTGTCCAATACGGGAGAAGTCGGTGGATCATTTTAAACCCTTCATAAAAAGAATAGTAAACTAATTTAATCCCTCTCTTTGTTTCAGATCGTGTTCCATTGCATTTATTCGTTTGCCGAAATAGTAATTTATTTCCAGATAGGAATACAATTTAATATTAAGGTAAGTTGACCAGACTGATACTTAAATTGCAAACCTAAGTCTTAATTTTATTTTATCTAAATCCAATTTAATTACTATGTAGCTTTGTTGTCATGACTACACGGTTGGTGCGGTGGCTGGACAACCAGCTGCTATGCAACGTGTAGCGGATTCAATTCCCGCACGGAGAAAATCGTTGTGTGATCCACAAATTGTTGTTTCGAGTCTGGGTGTCCTGTGTTTATGAAATTGTATATTTATAAACGCACCTACGACGTACCTACGTTAAAAAAAATACTGTTACAAATTTTAGATGCTATCAAATGTTTAGAAGATGTATTTGTTTTAGCGATCTGAATATTCTTTTATTGTAACGTCCATAGTAAATGTGGCGAGAGTGGTAAAGGACATGCTTTTGGAAACCTTCATTTGTTTAGAGTTAGAGAAATTCTATATTAGTATGCAGAAAACAAAAGATGTGTGTGTGTTCATGTCAAGTTCAAATTGTGCTCGTACAGGTGGGTATTGAAACAAACGTATTCTTTTTTTATGGGATAAGCCGGTAAACGAGCAGACGAATCACCTGATAGTAAGCAATCGCCGCCGCCCATGGACGCCCGAAACACCAGAGGCGTTACAAGAGCCTCACCCAAGGCGGGAGAAGTTATTTGATGACTTCCCTTGAAGTTATTTGGTGGCCTGATGAGACTGTGCGAACGAAATGGTTCGAATCCACGTTCCTAATCCGTGCAGCCAGGGAATGGAACAATCTGCCGGCTTCTATTTTTCCTGTGAAATACGACCCGGGTCTTTTCAAGGTCAGAGTGAATAGGTACTATCTAAGCCTGTATGCCACATCTTCGCTTCGCCGTTCTGGCAGAAAGCAAGTTGGTGGCCAAACGCAGACTTATCAATGCTAAAAAACTCTTTTTGGGTGTAGTTCTAGTCATATGACAGGTTATCCTTGCTCTTCGTAAATTTCTACTAAATATTCACGGTCTCTTCAAGTTTATTTCAACTGTGTCTATTTCAGATGAAGAACGACGTCTATACAAGAACATTATGCGACTATACCAAACCAAGTTCAGCAAACTGAATGCTTGTAGAATGTTCTACGTGGACGCCATGTTGCCATTTGATATCATTAAATTGACCAGTCACTATTGTATTGTATTGTTACAATTTGCTTTGCTGTAATCTTGTTTGTATTGACTGCCTCGTTGGCCGAGTGGTTGCAAGTGCGACTGCCGGGCAAGGGGTCTCGGGTTCGATTCCCGGGTCGGGCGAAGTATTACTGGGCTTATTTCGGTTTTTCGAAAATTTCTCAGTGGTAGCACGGAGTCTGGAAATGTGCCCGGTATATGGCAATAGGCTCACCACCTATTACATGGGACTTACAACATAAATTGTGAAAAGTGGGTGTGCATTGTACAGTGGCATTACGTGCCATAATGTGCACCTCTGCCTACCCCTTCGGGGATTAAAGGCGTGACGATATGTATGTATGTATGTTGTTTGTATTGAGTTTGGAATAAAGAATCATACTAAGTGTTGTTTTCTATTCTGATGTGGTCAAAAACCGACGTGTAACAACGTTGTATTGCGTTGTGTGATTGAGGTTATCGAAGGCCCAATTACCCCCATTCCCAATCTTCCCAATCCCCGATTTCCCTAGTCTAATTTTAACTTCAAACGATTGTTGTTTCAAAAAAATGGCCGGTCTGGTGTTGGCCACTTTTAGTTTTGTTTATACATATTTTACATACTTTGCATTACAATAGTATATAAAAACCCTTAAATTCAATCCCCCCAAAAGGCCGCCAACGCACTTGTAACGCTTCTGGTGTTTCGGGTGTCCATGGGCGGCGGTGATTGCTTACCGTCAGGTGATCCGTCTGCTCCTAATATTGCTGCAGAAAATATTGGATAAAAAGGACAATAAAATAACGTCATACACTTCTCTATCAAAACGTTTATTTTTCTATTTCACTATCTTCTGCATAGCGTAAATTGTTTATCGTTCATATGACGCCACAAGAGTTATTGATGCCAAATTAGACATACGAGTATACTTTAATATGGTTTTTAGAATCGGGAGTTTAATTTGTGTCACCTCTGGGTTCTTAGTCAATATCTGGTCTATGATTTTCCAATAGTAATATTATAATAATATGAAAACTGATAACTGATAAATTATACGTAGCAATCGGTTCCAATGTCTCTGCCTGCTCCCATGGGAGGCAGGCGAGAGGTTACATATGAATTAAAATTACATCAACTGGTATCAGGTTGTTATACTGTACCCTTAGTACGAGTTTGCTTTACATTGAACGAAAACAATAGAGAGTGCGTTCAGCGCTCTGATTAGGCACGAATAAACCGACTAATATGAGCGCCAAATCTCTTGAACGTAATAAGCAAAACAAACTCGTACTAAGCCATCAGAACATTGTCAGTAAGGTACATTATTCCCATTACGACAAAGTAAACTGTAATAGAACAATTATATAGTTTGTGATCAAAGCAAATATATTTAGCGGTAATGCTGCATCCAGGTAGAACATTCTGCATACACTCATTTTGTTGAACTGGGTCTGGTGAAGCCGATTGATGTTTTTGTAAAATCTCTTCTCAGTCTCTGTAACAAATTGATTAACAAGTAAAGTGTTATTGTATCTAAGGGCCAATTTTACTTAATGTCAGATAAGTCTTATTTTAATATTTAAAGTTGCTATTTACTCTCCTATAGCCAAATTTATATTTCACCAACAATTATATTGAATTAAGATGTAGACAGTCGATTTTAATGAAATTCATCCAATTACTTCTCCCACATAGGACGGGGCGAGAAAGAGTGTCAGACTCTTACTGAATAAAAACCACTCCGTTCCTACTCCTGCTTTTCGAGCCAGAGCCTACGGTAACCTGCTAGACAGACCGCAACTCTGATCCTTAGTTTGGATTGAGATAGGTTATTAATTTCAACAGTAAGACACTATATATTCGATCGAGATCAAGTAGTCAGGCGCTGTTGATATCCTTCCTATGATGCAGTCATAGTAATTATGTACTCACCCGTATAACTTGATAACAGCCTCGTCCTGCAAGTCTCTTGGACAATATCAACAGCTTTGTAAAACTTTTCTAGTTCGAAACTCAGCAAGAATGCCACAAATATATTTTTAAATAAATTCATAAAGTATGGTATGAAATCACTTGCTATGACAGGTATCACCTCCGCGTACTGAAAAAGAAATGCTGTTGATTAGTTGAAATATAAGATACAATTTTCAATCTTATTACTTAAGTAAGTAAGATTGCCGACATATTATTATTAAAGAAGGGCCCAATTAAAAGCAGCTTTAACCGACGAGCATGCATGATAAAACTGATGACTGTTGATGTAGTGAAAGAGGTATGTAAGAATCGTAGCAATTGGCGTTCCATTGTCTCTGCCTACCCCCACTGGATACAGGCGTGAGTATTTATAGTAAGATGAAATGAAATCGTTTTAAATATAGCATACTTACCAATTTTTTACCACCCAATGTATTGTATATGTCTATCAAGCCTGAACATAAAATCTCCACGTAGTGATATAAGACCTTAAAAAAGTACAAGATAACTCATTTTTTTCAAAAGTTAAAATTAAATAGAAAACAGATACAGAAAAAATATAATTACATGTAACTGAAAACAAATTCTGTATAAATCGTAGCATTTCAAGATATCAATGTAAGACTGAAAATATTTTTGACAATAATCCTCTTTGTCACTCTCTTCCATATTCTGAACATTTTTAATTTGTACATTCCATATAACAACTTTGTCTTTTAAAAGTTTAATGAGCCTGATAGCATAAAACATATTTATTTCAAAACATATTGTAGCAAATCCACAAAAGATATTATGAAATGGAAGGTGTAAAACTGCATTTACAGCGAGAATAAAAACGATAATATAAATGGACGCAAAAGAGACAATGATCCAATTGCAAAATATGAAACGTTTGGTTACTTGTTGATCATCATGCAGTCTATGGACACTCAAGAACTTTAAGACAAACTTGATATTCTGACGAGATTGGAATAAAATCGAAATAAACATGACGATGATACCTAAGGAAGGGACAAGGAAATCGGTGATTAAAGCACAATTGTTGTTAGCCATTAAATAATCGTTTATTTTTCCTGACACGTATCGATCGTAGCTGCGGTAAAAGAATAAAGAAATGGACATAAATGAGATGAATAGGGACCATATATACTCTAGATAACTGTTGGGAGTTATAAAATTATCCCGAATTTTGTATTTGGGGTAGCCTAAAATGCTCAGCGTTAGGTTTAGTGGCAGAAGCATGGATTGCACGTCTTTATCTACAAAGTTATGAGGTAACATCTCTATACGGTGGTCTTGTCTTCTCATTTTATGCCCTTTTATTTTCTTTAACATTTATTTCTTCAATGAATCATTGTGATCAACTTTTTTTATAGTTCGACAGGTAGCCTAAAATGGTACTTTTTGTGTAATGTCGATTTATATGTGAATAAAGATTAATGATTCTGACTATTCTAGATATTAATCTTACATTATGTATATTATGGTGATGATAGAAAGTGGAAATGAAACATCTACTTAGTTCGTCAGTTATGATGAGATATAAAAAAAAATATACTTTAGAAAGTCATTGTTGATGAATGTATTCTTATTGATCCGTTTGGATTAATAAGAATTTTCATTAAAGAAAAAAGTACTTGTCTAATTGGCTTCTCCGGCGTGCCCGTATAAATAGATGTGTGCTATAGATGGCTTCTCTACTATCGGTACATCGCATAATCGAGCTGCGCATCTCCCTCGCACAGCTACTTTACGGCGGCGCGAATCACACAGTTACATAGCTGAGTATCAGTGGAAACGGTCAAGAATTTTTCAGTTTTAGCATCGATGGAAACAGTCGCATAGTTTCACAGCTTAGCTATTATTTCTTCGTAGCATATCTACATAGCACATTTCAAAAGGAAAAGCAACCTTGAACCTTTGAACCTTGACCATTTGTCAAGGTAATTAGGACGACGTGTCAAACTAGGAATGACCGATTTAATCATCATTCATCATCATATCATCAAATTTTTTAAGTGCTTGGGCGTCGGCTTAAAGTAAATATAATACAAATCAAATAAAAATTATAAAAGTCAATATTGTTTTTAATTTCTAAAGTACACGTCTAGATACAGATAAGATTTTAATTTGTGATGACCGTATTATCTCTATTCAAATATTAAAACTAGACAACAATATATTTATAGTCACTAAGCAGAGATGATTGTTCTAAACCCAATTACTCGTACTTTAAAATGAAGAAAATTAATAAATGTGAAAAGAAAAAACAGAATTATTGCATGGAGGTTTTACTAAGCAACTTCGTCGATAGAGACGTACAATCCATGCTTTTGCCTTTAAACTTAATGCAGAACATTTTAGGCTACCCTAAATACAGAATTCTGGACAATTTTATAACTCCCAACAATCGGTCAATTTACTTGTATTCATTCTGTGTTGCACTAATAAGCGTTTTTATGCTATTCTATCGCAGTTACGATCGTTTTCTGACTGGGATAATACATAGCAACCTTTTAGCTAACAACGGATTTATTTTGTTCAGCGATTTTTTCTTCCCATCTTCTGGCATCATTGTCACCTTCACTTCGATTTTCTTTCATGCTGATTCTAATATTATGTTTGTATTAAAAATTATGAACATTCATAGGTTGCATAGCGATAAGGATGTCTCTAAAAGACTTACAATTTTTAGTTGGATTTTCGTCTTATTTATTTCGATTTATCATTCAATTTTTATTCTCGTCATTAATTTACATTTTAAACTTCCTCTGTATAATTTATTTTGTGGCTTCTGTGTCGTTATTTTCGATATAAATATGGCTTCTGCTATCATGCATATTAAACTTTTGAAAGATAAGGCAGTTATATGGAATGTGCAAATTACTAACGTTCAAAGTATGGAAGAAAATAAAAAGATGAATTATTTAAAAAGAGTTTTCCAGACTTATAACGATATCTTGGACTGTTATGACATTTACAGAATTTCTTTTCAACAGCATGTAAATATATAATTTTAGATATTTAATGTCAGGTACAGACTTACGTAATGTAACATGAACGGAACATTTTATAGTGTAGGATGCATTCTATACCTAAGTAAGGCGAGCACGTCGGGTGCGTTAACCGAGCAAGACATGCTCGCTTCTATTTCCAATGTGAGCGTCGAACACAGCTCAGTCTGCCGAGAATACGGTAAAATGGGGTGAATAGAAACTCAGATGGGGTGAATAGAAACAATTTATATTAGGATTATTAGTTTGTTTTCATGTTTTTGGTTTTAATAGAGCATTTTTGGTTTAAATAATGAATTAATAAAAAATATTAAAATTGTGTAAATAGTTCTTCACCCCTGATTTGTTTCTATTCACCCCGTTTGTACCCTTTGTAACGTATTCCGCAGCTAGCTTACTGCGAATCCCTAGATGTTCGGCTTATTTAAAAATCGCATAGAGCATTCGCGACATTTCATTGGGCGGGCACGTAAGTTGCTCGCTATTTTTTAATAGTGTGCTCAGTTCCTGATCTTTTGCAAGGCATCCACACTATGTTACATTACGAAAGTTTGTACCCTTTGTAACCTTTTCAAAATGATACTGCTCTATTGTAATGTGTGTGACTATTTCAGATCTTATTTAATTATGTGTATACTGTATGTACAAATTTGATTGTTTTTTAAATTGTATACATTGGCCTTAAGGTATCATTTTAGAAAGTAAGTGTTCCTACTGTTTGTTCTTTTTGTATTCTTTTTATTTGTACTATTTGTCTTTTATGGTATTATTATTTTTTGCCGAATTTAATTTGGTATAATAATATGAAATGTATAACGCTTTGGTGTAAAAACTGTAATGTTATACTATTTTACTTTAAATAAATAAATAAATCAGCGCCGCCCAAGTTTTCCTAAGTAATTTTTTTTTCAGCGTGCTGATTTTCTACCAATAGTGTATAGAGATTTCCCATCGTACTTTGTTTGGTTGTCCACAAGAATGTCATATGGAGTCGTATTAAGTTTGGAATTCCAGAAATTTTATGATACTGTTCATGCTATTCGGGAGACATGCAGGCTAATGTTGATATCAAATTGTTCTGGTGAGTGGATAGTAAACAAGTCCTTAATATATTGAAAAAGTGATAGTAAAAGTAATATCATAAATGATGTAAGGTGTTCTAAATATATGTGCCACGGCTTTAATGTTAGTGTTGTGTTTGAAGATTACAATAGTAAAGAAATTTTCTTATTCCGGGCCAGTTAATTCAATTTGAGAACATAAAGAAGTTAAATAAAGATTGACTCTACTCGGCATAGAATGGTTTACAAAATACGCACTATGGGTCGCTTCGTCAGTAAAAACAATTGATAGCAATTGACAAAGACAGTGAAAGAAACTCTTTCATAACAAATACGTAGGTAGATTTTTTTGTATGACAAATATAATTACAGTCAATAATTTACATTCACTATTACAATCATCAAACATAACACTACCAACCATTAAAGCTGTGGCAGATACTTTTAAAGCTTCGTTTAAAATTTCTAATTTATTTTATGTATTACAGTGTACGAAAAACAATTTTACAAAAACATCGATCGACTTCACCGGACCAGGTTCGACAAGATGAGTGTATGCCGAATGTTCTATCTAGATGCAGCATTACCGCTGAATATTTTCATGTTGATCACCAATTATATTGTAGTTCTACTACAATTTGCTGTTTTGGGATAAATAAATGTTTTTCAGACATGTTGTTAATTACCGAAGTAATTGTTGACCTAATGTAGCTACTAATAGGGTTGAAATTAAACCACTATTTAGTGCTTGAACTACTGGTTCGTATATTTGACCTATTTGTTCTCAACATGGCCACACGACCTCGTTGGATTGATCTATTTGGTCGCAATACGACATTACGACTTTTTTATATTTGATCTATTTGGTCGCAATACAACGTCACGACAATACGACGACATAAAACTTGCCTCTTATGTAAATCCTTGTAACGGATAGGGTAGGTTTTGGTCGTCAACACATGTGTTTTTGTGAATTATTTCGAAACACTTAATGACAAAAATGAATGTCTTGTTGACTACAATTATTATGATCCTTGCATACAACAGGCAACTGAATCTCTTATAACTAAGAAGACACAGTACAATAAGGTAGTAAGTAGTATTGTTTGGTAATTTACATTCAGTGTAAGGTCAAAAAGATATAAATAAAAAGGACGCGATTTGGTTGCAATTGTATATTATTCTATGTAATCTAAAATAAAAATGAAATACATCAGAATTGTAAACAAAAATGAAACACATTAGAAAACTTTTAATTTAAGGTTATATTCGGAACCCTCATTTTTTGCTTACTTACTTACGAATCCTATCTTAATATATATACCAGGATACGAGGTTTTTAACACAAATACCATAGAAAGATAAAAAAGTAAAAGAATATTATATTAAACTTTTGTATTACAACAGAGCAAATTGTAACAATACAATACAATAGTTACTAGTCAACATAATAATAGCGAATGGCAACATGGCGTCCACGTAGAACATTCTACAAGCATTCAGTTTGCTGAACTTATGTCGAAAAAGACGCTTGATATTCTTGTATAGACGTTTTTCTCCATCTGCAACATAAATTATTGTAAGTGATAGTTGAAAGTTAGACCTTGGTGAATAGATTCTGGTCATGATCATGATCTTCAGTCCTCTTTTTTTTGAGGGGCAAGGCGCCTCACCCAAGGCGGGAGCCTTGGGTGAGGCGCCTTGTCAGCCTGTTACTGACTAAAAACAACCCATTCCTACTCCTGCTTTTCGAACCGGAGCCCCGGTAAACCCGCTAGGTAGTCCGCAGCTCCGGATCAGACATCTGCCCTACTTGGCTCCTTAGTATGAGTTTGCTTTACATTTAACGTAATCGAAACTAGATTGCGTTGTGTCTTATAACGAACCTATTGTGTCTCCAGATCAGTCCCCTAGTAACTTCCCCTAGTAACTGTACTAGGGGAAGTATAAATTCAGTAGTAGACGTTATAGAGTCGATTGTGATGATTTAATCACTCTGAGCATTTTGTGCTGTGGTTTTGGACCTATGAAATTATTTATAATTATTAATTTAACAAAGCCCCAAAGCACTAAACTCTAAAGAAATAAAAAATAACTTAGAATAGTAGGTGTTCCACAAGGATGTCTTTTGGGACCAACTTTTCTTATGAAAAGACTGATGACTGAAGCGAAAGAGGTATGTAAGATTCGTAGCAACTGGCATCCCACTGTCTTGGCCTACACTTATGGGAGACAGGCGTGAGATTATGTATGTATGTATATGTATATTTAAATGAATACTTACCTGTATAATCATTACTTAATATAAGGGCGCATACATCCTGAGTTTTGTTCAAGCTAATATAAAACTTCTGTAACTCCAGGCTAATTAAAATTTCCAGAACGAAGTCCTTCATTATTCTTACCACATTAATTGAAGTTATTTTAACCAATGATAAGGTTCCCAAATCCTAAAACCGATGAAATAATTTATTTATTTCTTATATAATTGTGACCCACTTATTTCATGTATAAGAACTATATCACATTAAAGTAAGCAATAAAAAAATTGTATTTGATTATAACATTCGTGAGATACACTAAATTAATTATTAAGTTATCGGCTTACTTACTTAACTATTGGTTGTAAACTAATGAGTTAACTATTGAGGAACTCGACTACGTCGACTTTCAAGCCAAGCTAGAGGCTTATGTTTGTCACCAAACAGTTACGTGAGTAGCCGATAACATACTAATTAATTTGAAATTGTCAAAAAATATAGCTAAAATTCTATAACGCAAAACACCAGTAATAATTAGGAGTAAATCTTTATACTTATTAATATCATATCATAATCGTTGAATTACTCACATATTCAACATGTTCAAGTCCTTTCTGAAAACAATGTAGTATTCCAATAAATGAATACACACAGTGGGACGCAATCTGAAACAATGAGCTTATTATTTAATCAATTAAATTCTGCATCCTAGAACAGGGATAGCGAACCTTTACATATTGACGTGCCAATTACTTTAAAGATAAGTGTATTGAGGTAGTGGGTGTATGGTACACCTACGATCTACGACCTACTACTACTACGAACGAAGCTGCGAGATGCCTCCGGAGCTTGACGGGGTAATTTTTAGGCAGTAAAAGTCTGACATTGGCCTCTCGCAAGTATTAGATGATTTTCACCTCTCAATAAAAATGTGTACTTAGATACCAGCAATACTAGTGCCATAATAAATGCAGTCGTTCCCAAAACATTGTGTTCCGTGTCAAGAATGGCACGCGTACTTATGATTCGCCATCCCTATAGTAGAATATCACGATCCATTCTAACTTACAACTTGCTGAAAACAAATACAGTATTGTTCATAGCAGTCCATTATATTGACAAAAGCTTGGTACAATCTTTCACAGTACACTTTTCTATCACCAGCTTCATAAATCATAAACTTAAGCTTAAAATGTTCCGTTTTCCAAAGATCCACTTTATTTTTCAATAAAGTTGATCTTTATTTTTCAATAACTGAATAAGCATGAACGCATAGAGGATATTTGCATTGAAACTCACTAACAGAAAACCGCAAATAATATGGTACATGAATAATCCAAGTGATAGGCAAATGAATAAAACCACAAAACTTTCGTAGCAAAAGAAAATAATCACTTTGATCCAAATGTAAATTGTGGATCGCTTGAACTCAATCTCGTTATTAAAAAGTTTAAGGATGGTGATAAATTTTATAAAGAAGATAACAATATTGTTGGAATAGAAAACAGTAGTCCTGCAATGAATCAAGAATCCAATGATAATTGAAACTAAAGAACCGCTTTTGAATAAACAGTCGATAACTGGTTTTCGTTGCCACACTTAAGTCTCGTTAATATCTTCATAGAAACGATAAGAATTGCCAGCTATGCCGATGATGGTAAAACAAAAAGATATGATATTCAACAAATACTTGTTTGGCGATATTTCATTGTTCTTTATCCAGTACTTGGGGCAGCAGAAAATAATTTGCATCAAGTATAAAGGTCTTATCATTGATAGGACATCTTTAGGTATAAAAGCATCTGATGGGACTTCAACTGGATAGGTTTGAGATCTACTCCTATGGTTATGCGTTTCTATTTTGTTCATTTTTATTTAACTTTAGTCTCTAATACGTTGTGTTTAAAAATAATGTTATTACAGGTTCTCAATTCTCAATGGATAAACTGTGTCACGTATGTCGTGGGCTTTAATGTAATTGTTCTCTTAAAAGTAATGAAATAGGTATAAATAAATGTAAAATGTTTATATTATTTTGTTCTATGTATTGGAGAATTAAAAGAAAATACGAGATACATTAAATAAGTGTTAATTTATTACTCAGTTCCTTTTTTTTTTTGAGGGAGGAATATCATCCAATGTCTTCTCCTGCCATGGTAGAGGTGAGATGGAGTGTCAGAAGTGTCAGATTCTTACTGACTAAAAACACCTCATTTCTACTCCAGCTTTTCGCGACGGAGCCCTGGTAAGCCTACAGAACGCAGGTAAACTAGCCAACTATTAAGAAATATGAAATTTTTCCAAATTATGTATTACAGGTAGCCTAAAATGTTCTGCATCAAACAGAATTTATATTAATACATTCTACAAAGTATTTAAGTAGGTACTAAAACAATGACTGTCCATATTACACAATAATCTATGGAATAATCTAAATGACCATAGTGCTACATACATATATATTGTATTGAAATTTAACTAACATGTCAAATAATATCAACCATTAGTAAAAGTATGACGTACCTATGTATTTCTGTTCCTAAAGAAATTTAAAAAAATGCCGAACAATAATTCGAATGGATTTAAAATGTTCCGCTCTAAAGTCCCACCAAACAATTCCATTCCCAAAGATGTGCAATCAATGATAAAACCTTTAAACTTAATGCAGAATATTTTCTTCTGCCCTAAGTACAGGATTAGGAACAACAAAATCAATCCAAACAGTTACATATCAATACTAATCTCTTCCTGTTTCACTCTCATCTGCATCGCTCTCATCTCGTATCGATTTTACAACCAAACTAACATCTTCAAAGACTTCCCACAATACCAATTTATTAATAATTTGTTCAGAGGTCTTTATTTAGTTTCTCTCATCGCTGGATTCTTAATCAACTATTGGACTTCTGTTTTTCATGGCGATAGTAGTATCATGTTCATATTAAAATTCATCGCTATCCATAAGTTTTTTAACAACGAAATTGCGTTCAAACGCTTCGGTATTTGGGTCTGGATCAATGTCATTATGTTTTTTTGTTTTGAAATAAGTTTTATTCTGTTCATTTCTATCACATTTCATTATACGCCATACCAATTTATTTGTGGCTTTGTCGTGATAAGTTTTGATTGTAATATGGTTTATTCCACCATAATTATAAAACTTTTGAAAGATAAAGTGCATCTTTGGAATACTAAACATGATCAGTTTAATGATAGAGATAGGACAATGTGCTGTAAAATAATATTTCAAGCTTATACCAATATATTGGACAGTTACGAACACTACTGTGTCAGTTTTCAGAAACAGGTAAGTAGAAATAAAACATGTAGTAGGAGATAATTATTACCATAATTTTTAAGTGTAGGAGAGCGATGCTTCGGCACGAATGGCCAGCTCAACCGGAGTGATACCACGGTCTCACCGAAAAACTACGTCAAACGACGCCTGCGTTGTGTGAGAGAAGTTACCGGAGGGCCAAATAACCGCCTCCCAAATCTTCCCAATCTCCAATTCCCCAACAACCTAACCCAACAACAACAACATCTGGTTATCCTTTGTTCTGGACAAAGACTTCTTTAACAGTAATGAGTTCGAATTTCATATAAGTTTTTTTATGCACTAATAAAAATATTTTGGTTTCAGGTCGCGTTCCACTGTATTTTTTCCTTTATTCAAATAGTAATTTATTTTGAGGCAGCGATTCAATATGCTAAATATGTAAGTTGTTGTATTTTTTTATAATAATCTCATTTATGGGGATATGAGCTGAATGACTTACTAAAAATAGTAGGGTATAAAATTTTAGTAACCAACTTTTGCAAAATTACTCATGTTCCTTTGTATGTTTCAGACATTTGAAATAAAGTTTTTCATTATAATAATTATTGTAAATATGATGAGTGTGATCAAGAATTTCATATTGGAAGCTCTCCTTAGTATACAATTAGAGAAGTTCTACATTAGTTTGAGTAAAACCCAGGATGTATGCATGCTCATGTTACATTCGGATTGCGTAGGTGAGTATTCTTGTAAAAATATTTATTTAATCTTTTCCTTCTCGAAAATGTCCTTTAATTTTATAAAAAAAAATCATAAAACGTTGATTTGCGAGCATACGCATCGCATGCATCGGACGGATCGCAACAAACGGATTGACTGCGTCCACTGTTCGGCAGCGTTCGGATTGTCGACGCGAGTATTGGAGCAATTGGAATACCGATGTCACTTTCACTCGGATTTTTGGCATCGGCATTCCGTATGACGCCATGGGTACGCATCGCAAGATCAGTGGACGCAGACGTATGAGTTTCTATACAAGACAAACTAAAAGTCCGTTGCGTGCGATGTTGCTGTGGACGCTTATCTATTGTCACCATCACAAAATATATATTACTAAGAATTTATTTGATTTTCAATTATGTTGCAGAAGACGAGAGGCGTCTATACAAAAACATCAAGCGACTGTATAGAACCAGGTTCAGCAAACTGAATGCTTGTAGAATGTTCTACGTGGACGCCATGTTGCCATTCGTTATTATTATGTTGACTAGTAACTATTGTATTGTATTGTTACAATTTGCTCTGTTGTAATACAAAGATAAGTGAAAATAAATGAATGTAAATTTAGTTACTATTGAGAAGTTTTTGTAATCATTTAGCCAAATGTGTGTGAATAGATTGTTATGAAGGTTTAAAACGCTCGTTTCTCTTGCATGAGGGCGTGAAACCTGCTAACGGCAAGCACCAATGTGACTTTTTCGATGTTATAATATATGTACTTTGTAAGATTATTTAGACACCACTGACTAACGGTGAAGGAAAACATCACGAGGAAACCTGATCTTTTAAGTTCTGATTATGAAAAAAGTTTGAAATTCGCATTGAGTGAGCATGGTGATTAATGCTCAAACCTTCTCCGTGTGAAAAAAGGCCTTTGGTCAACAGTGGCCACTTATATGTTGTTCATGATCATGTGAATAAATTTGTTAGATTAGACACAAAAACCAAGGAATCTACGATCATATCAGATCACTGGTTCTTTGAAAATAAAGTGAAATAAGACAACATTATTTATAATTTTCTACAATACTATAATGAATTAACAAATTTAATAAAAAACAGACGAGTAGATGCGACGACATCAGGCTAAAAAAAACTTATTAGAAAAGAAAAGTCTAGTAAACTTTTTGCATCCTGAAGTTACGATTTGTTTTAAAATCTCTAAAATAAAATTGTTAAGTTCTACTTATAAAACACCAAATAAAAAAATATATAAAAATAGGAGCCGACCAGTAGCGGGAGCATGGTTCAAGTTACGAATGGTTATGGCTCCAGAGACAGAAACCTCCTCACAATACGTGCCGTTTCCATATTATTACTAACATCTATACATATAATAAAATCGTAGAAAAGTGCTGTCTGTACATTGAAAATAAAAATAAAAAAAATAGCAGGGGTTATTGTTATGTCGATGTCGAACCCAAAAATGTAATTAACTTTTTTTTTGTCTGTTTGTCTGTTTGTCTGTTCGTCTGTGCGCGCTAATCTCAGAAACGGCTGATCCGAGTTGGATGCGGTTTTCACGAATATATTGTGGGATGCTTAAATTTACATTTAGTGTTTGTTTCATGTCAATCGGTTCATAAATAAAAAAGTTATGTCAAATTAAAGAATCACGTCGAACATTCTATGCTTATACCATTAATCTCCGCAACTATTTGACGGATTTGGTTGAAATTTGGTACAGATATAGTTTAGAACCTTAGAAAGGACATAGATATATTTTTATTTCAAAAATCAAAAAATAAAAATAAGAAATAAATTATTTATAAATAATTCTATGTCGATCGTTACACGACTTCGGTTCATGTTATTGTTTTAATTCATCGAAAAAAAGTAAATAAATAGTAAAAAGGTATGAAAAAAATAATATCAATATAATAAAACATTTAGTACAAAGAAAATGCTCTAACGGAGTATAGATAATTCTATGTCGATCGTTACACGACTTCGGTTCATGTTATTGTTTTAATTCATCGAAAAAAGTAAATAAATAGTAAAAAGGTATGAAAAAAATAATATCAATATAATTAAACTTTTAGTACAAAGAAAATGCCCGAACGGAGTATAAATAAATAATCCAAGTTGTCTTTATCCTCGATAGATGGCGTTGGGATCGAAATAGATCGCGCTATGGTTTCGTTACATTCATTTGGTTGGGTATCGGCCGAGCGCTTCGGTACTATCGTAGAAAAAGTGTATTATCAGTCGTATGATTATTTGTCTGTAGTGGTCCTGCTGTTTCGTATATTCTAAATTGGTTTCGTTGTATTTGTCAATTAATAAGTTTATTTGTTGGGTTTTCCTGGTTTTTTGGTTAAACTATTTAACGTAGGTTTAGTTTGATATCGATTATTAGTAGTTACTGTAGTTAGTTTTTTAAATAAAATTGTAAGTCTAATTTATAAATTAATTAGATTAGATTTAAGTCGTTTCTTTTAAATTATTTAGTTTAAGCTTGGTTATTATAGCATAGAGGATAGGTTGTAATATAGTTTCTTTTTTAATTGTTATAAATTCGTAATTCGTAGCTTTCTTTAGTTTTAAGTTAGTTTAAGTCCGTTTTTAAACTATTTTTTCAATGCCCTAAGTGAGTATACATCTATTAAATTCAAACGCAGAGCTCATTATGTTGATTTTTGAAGAGTTCCCTGGAATATCTTCCACATCTCATTTTTGAAGAGATCCCGCGAGATCGGGAACTATGTGGTTAAAACCAAAAATTTGCCGGAAGTCACTATTCCACGCGAACGAAGTCGCGGGCAAAAGCTAGTGATAAAATATAAATGTACTGTGAAAAGTTCTAATGATTCCTAGTATATCGTTTACAAAATTATTTTTGATGAGTTTTGGCTACTTTTAATTTCTACTTACCGGAGCAATTTGATATCAACATACACCTGCATGTCCCTTGAATGTCATGAAGAGCTTCATAAAATTTCTCAAATTCTATACTCATTAGTAATGCAAGCAATATTTTTTTTAAAAACCATACAGTATATGATGATAAATATTTCGCTGTTACTGATATGAATTCTGCGTACTGAAAAAAAAAAAACAATATTAACGTCATTATATATTTTTTTTTTCATGTGAACCTACGACACTTTTTAAAACACGTATAAATGCTTAACAAGTATAATTTTATTTATGGAATAAGCCGGTAAACGAGCAGACGGATCACCTGATGGTCAGCAATCAACGCCGCCCATGGACACCAAAACACCAGAGGCGTTAGGCGTGTTGCCGGCTTTTTGGGGGTTAGGAATTTAAGGACTGAGGGGATTCGAGTATCTCCCCGATAGGTTGGGGAGAGTGTAACTAGGGGAGAGAGGGTCTTCGGAACCTCATATGTTTTTTTGGCATCGAATTTCTGTGATGTCATGATATCATTCGCTGAAACATGGCTCTTCCGCACTTACCATGGCTCTCCCACACTTGAGCATGGCTCTCCCACACTTAGTTGTACATATTATCTCTAACTAGCTACTTCCGTGCGGTGTCACCCGCTCTGCTCGGCTCCTATTGATCATAGCGTGATGTTATATATAGCCTATAACCTTCCTCAATAAATGGACTATCCAACACAAAAAACAATTATTCAAAGCGGAACAGTAGTTCCTGAGATTAGCGCGTATAGATATAAAAATGAGTCGGGATTTTCTTCCTGACGCTATAAGAACGCAAGACGATTTCCACGGTTTTCCATTCGTTGAAAAGGTCTCGAAGTCCATGAGGTTTATAGCAAAGAAAATACGAAAATTATTGGTGGCGAAACGGAGTTCGCCAGGTCTGCTAGTGCTGAATAAAATATTGAATAGAAACTTACATTTCTTGCACTACTCACGATACCTTGAACATCAGAAAGACTTATACATAAAGTATGTACATAGTGAAATAAGATCTGAAAAAAAAACAAAATAAATAGTTTAACACCACTAAATTAGACTTAAGCCATAATATTATATTTACCTGTTGTTGAAAACAAATTCTGTACATATCATAGCACTCTAATATACCAACGTATGTCTGAAAGAAAGTTAGACAGAAGTATTCTTTTTCACTGTCTTCCATATTCCGAAATTTTTTTACTTGAATATTCCACAGCACAACTTTATCTTTTAGTAACATAATGATCCTTATAGCATAAATGATATCTGTATCAAAACAGACAGCAGCAAACCCACAAACGATATTATATAATGGTAATCGGAATTGTATATTCACGAGAGCTATAAAGAGTATGGAATAAATGAAAATTGTAAAGAATATAATCCAATTGCAAACTATGAAACGTTTAGATGCGCCTTTATCGTTGAGCAGTCGATGGATACCCAAAAACTTTAAAACGAACAAAATATTACAATCAGATTGAAAGAAACATGACCAAAATGTTATGGTAACACCAAAAGAGGGGATGACAAAATCAGTTATAAGAGAGGATGTACTAGTAGCTGCTAAATTACTGTTAATTTTTCCAGTATAAATTCGATGGAAACTTCTATAGAAAAATAGAGAAATCGACAGTAATGTGACACTTAGGGACAACAACGATATAAAACGGCTATTAGGAGTTATAACATTGTTCACGATTCTGTATTTCGGATAGCCCAAAATATTTTGCATTAAGTTTAACGGTAAAAGTAAGGCTTGAACATCTTTGTCAATAAAATTAAGTGAGCTGACCATATTATGATGATATGGCCTTATTCTTATTTTTCTACGTTTTAGAATTTTCATTGTATTCTGTATTGACGTTGTGATATAGGTAGTGTAGTGATGTGAGGTATACAAGGCGTTTAACATAATGGTTTCTAGATAATGACTTAGAATAAAGCAATTAATGTTTTATTTACTTAACAAAGGTTATTACTAAAATGAAGTCAATAAGTACCAATCAAACGTGAAACTAAACGCTGACACTATTGATTTTGATGAAATTTGGTACATGGAAAGGGTATGAGGTACGGGCGAAGCCGCTATTTATATTCAGCATATCTATAGCATATTTACACTGTACTGCTGATCTATGTCAGCAGTAGTTTAAAAGGCAGTAAAGTTACGTTGATTATGAAATAGAAGAGTAAAAGATACTACACAATAAAGATTTAATTACAGATAATCTTAAGGTCTATTTTAAAATGGCAAATTGTAATATGATGATGAGGAACTGGAAAATCAAGGAGCAGAGCTTCTGTGGTAAGTTTCCATCGATAGTGAAGATGTATACAGCTGACATTTTGTGGAACACCGCGTGGTTTAACCTTCGTATGTTCTTACATAGTCTCTTTGCGTACACTGTAATAGATACCAGAATAATATATTAGGCTTATCTTCTGTTACTATGAAATTAATCATCACAATCTCTCATCGCTTTGGCACAAATGGCCAGACTTGCTAGCATTGCCACTACAGTTGGTATAAAAAACTCGCATGAATTTGACCCAAGACAAAGAGAGACGCCCCTCCTAATCTTCGAATTCCTAACAATGCCTAACCCCCAAACGGCCGGCGGTGTTTCAGGTGTCCATGGGTGGCGGCGATTGCTTACCTTCAGGTGATTCGGCTGCAAGTTTTCCGACTTATACCATTAAAAAAATTATTGAAATTGCATTGACATTTAAATTGAGATTGGTTTCAATAGTAAGCTCCCTAGTCGGAACTCATATAGGTGTAAATGCTTCAACTGTATGCATACTCACAAGTGTCCTGAGTGATCTTCAAAAGACTACTGCAAGTTTCATTAGTGCAACAGACAGCGATATAGAATTTCTCACAATTTGCACTGAAGACAATGATTAGCATGATCCGTTTAATCAGCCATAAAGTTACCATTACATATAATGGTAGAAAACGACGCTGAGAAAGGACAGAAAATCGAAATATTAATATACTTTTTTAAGTAAATTCCACTTCAATGTCATATAATAAATTTATAAATTCCAAAACTGATTTTTTTCTAATTTAATTTTGTACTAACTAACACAATATTATTTACAACTTAAAATACCAAAAAAATCCAAAATAAATCCTAGCGTGAACGATAAAATACGTGAACGATATTAAAACTTTTATGATTTAATAGCTACTACTATAGTAATGGACTATAATATATTCTACTATATTACTTTTAAGTTAAAAGTACGAGATATATAGTTATCTTACCGGATAATTCTTAATATTTTCATAATTTTCAATTGCCATCTCAAAAAATAATAGTAAATGTGTAAATACGACGATTGATTCGTATAGGACCTGAAAAATAATAGAAAAGTACTTCATACTACTGTTTACTACTTCCACCTTTTTTAAGCATTTCTTTCATTAAATAATTTAACTTCCAATCATCTCTTTTTGTCTCTTTCCTTAATGACGTCACGAGCTGCATACTCAAGCACATCTCCCTCGCACAGCTACATAGCTAAGTATCAGTGGAACCGGTCACATACCTATAGTTTCCGAGCTTAGCTATTACATCTACGTAGCACAACTACATAGCATACATATCAATATCAATTGCAAGAACAATGACGTACAAATAAAATTCTCACCGCAAACTGAAATATTCTTTTGAATAAACCAAACGCTCGAACAAGATCCAAGTACGTATCAAACAGTCTTTCTAAATGTTCTTTATACTTTTCTTCACCGACTTCCACATTAAGTCGACAGTAACACTCAAACTCTGCTATCCACATCACCATCGCATCTTGTATCAAAGCCATTATTCGTAAACCATATGAAATGTTTACATCAAAATAAATTAAGGTGTACAATAAACAAATGATCTGCAAATCACAATAGAAAACAGAACCAAAGCAGAATATAACAAAGTGAATTATGACGTAGACCCAGTTCCAAATATAGAAGAATCTATGATGCTTATAATTGATGATACGTAAAGCTTTTTGGATGTACAAAACCATTTGGGCACTATCGATCCTTTGTATAACGTTTAAACAATAAAACACAATGAAAGCAATAATTAAGAAGTAGCCATTGAAAGTGTTGATCACATTGATGAAGAAACTGTATTTCTTGAAGCTCATTTCAAAGTAGTTTACAGAGTAGAAGATGACGAAGCTAAGAGTACCGATGAAGGAAATAGTGTGGTAGAAATAATTGTGTGGTCTGATACAGTTGTGGTCGATATGGAAACTGGATAGGAACAGTAGGTGTTGTAGTAGTCGTAGAGGTAGGAACATTGTTTGGAACTGTTTGTCTGAGAAATTATTTGTAGAGAATATTTCACTTGTTTGCGTCATTGTTGAGAAGAGAAGGAAAATGAATGTGAAGAATTGTTTGTTCAATCACTTAATCCTTTCGGGTTGTACGTATATAAGAAGATTGGTAATCACGTTCGTGGTAATTAATTTGAAAGGATTATTTCATGGCACGTGTGGGCTCATTACCTAAAATAT
The DNA here is from genome assembly GCF_023101765.2 of Spodoptera frugiperda. NCBI lineage: Eukaryota > Metazoa > Arthropoda > Insecta > Lepidoptera > Noctuidae > Spodoptera > Spodoptera frugiperda. The sequence goes on from NC_064221.1 coordinate 9,851,383, forward strand.
TTATACATACAGACCTACATTACATTAAGTAGATTTACAAATCTTCGATGTCAGGTCTCATATTATGAGGAAAAAGTGTGAAATAAACATACCAGCCTGTTTCAAAACTTTTATTAATATCGATGATATTTTGTTGATTGAAAACCAGATACTTCTAGAGAAATGGACTAGAACGACAACTCTGTGTAACATAAAAGCTGGAATGGTGTTTAGGGTAAGAGGAAAAAAACACATTTAAATGGATATTAGAGTAAGTATTAATTAAATATTCCAACAGAGAAATTCAAAAATGAAACATTTAAAGAAACAAAATATCTACGTTTTTGTAACAAAAAGGTAAAAAAAAGTTATACAATATTTTTTTTAAACGTTGCCCCACATTAGGATTTTTTCTGTGTCGTGGGTGCGTTTACAAACATGCAAGTTCACATGCACATCACACCCAGACCCTGAACAACAATTTGTGGATCAAGTTTAGATCATATAAAAGTTACGTAAACAGCTGACAGTAATTTAAAGCTAGTGTAACAAATAAATGTTACAAAAACGCAAATTGTAACAAAACAATTACGTTGCCTGTCAACACTTCTATGAACAGTATTGGAAAAGAGGCGTCTATATCGAACAGTCCACACGCACTTATCTTGCTAAAAGATCGATTTGCTTGTAGCACCACCCGACACAGATGTTTTTGATTCTCTGTAAATTGTCAAAAATGTAAATGTAATTCATGAGTTTCATAACTTATTTGAATAAATACTTGATGATATATTCTATACCCGTTCTTAAACGCCACTTACTTGAATATTTTGGATTTTTCATTAGCTGTAAACATGCTTCTTCGGATTTTTCTATCATTATATAAAATTTCTCACTTTGTATGCAATTAATGGTCAAATAAATCAAATTCTTGACTGCCCATCCAAAGACTACAAAGAACATGTTGCCTATCTGCGAAAAATATTTTCTATTTAAGCTAATTCTATAACAACTGATATGATATAATATTATGATTGAATGAATAAAACTAATGGAACATCTTTCACCGTTGCTTGCCGCAAATGTTGTTCTTCCTTCAACGCATCTATGAAAGCTTGAAAATAATATACAGCTCGTATAAATGTATCAATCGTGTACTGTAAAAGCTGCAACAGACAAGAATAAGAAAAATAACTCAAAACATTATTACACCTTACAAAACAGTACAAAATTTAAATCAACAGCTGACTGTAATCTTAGAACTAGTGTGACAATTTAATGTTACAAAAAGCTAATATAAATGATATTTATTTCTGGGAGTAGGTTATAAAATAACACTTTTACACATCAATATTTTAAATAGCTAGATGAGGCCGGCATTTCCTATCGGACTACTCTGAGAAGAAATGCCGAAACAAATTCAGAATATATATATATTAAATTAAAACTAACCACTACACCAACAGTCTTTTTATAGATATCATATGCCTTTAAAATATTCTTATAAGTGATACACAGTTTACTATAATACTTCTCACAGTCAGCTTCATCGTCAGGAATAATAACACTTTTACACCACTCTTCAAGATACTTAGTCAGCAACATCAATACACAGATACCATAAGTCAAATTAAAATCATAAGATAAAAAGAAAATATCACCAATAAAATCGTATAAATTGATACCTTTAGAGCCAATGTAAATATTAAGAAACAAAATCAAAGTATTAAAAATTACTACGACAATTAAAATCCAATTCCAGGTGATGAAAGTCTTGAAACATTTGCCAATGTTGATGCTTTTGTGTATAAACTGAATCATGAGTACGAGTGAAATATTCTCGCGTCTATACGTGATATTTATCACGATAATAGCTATTAAGCTAATGTGGTACTCAATTATAAAGGCAATGCTAAGAAATATCGTGAGGAAATCCAAATAAAGCTCAGGTATAAATAACATGTTACAGAATGAAAATATGATCACTAAACATGAACACAATACTGTTAGCATTATAACTTTCCGTGTGTTAAAAGCAATGTAATTATTTTTAACAGAATATTTGTTAGAAAAAATTAAACGTAGGAAAAAATTAAAGGGGTAAAGCCATTGCTGAATATCTTTGTCGAGACGATAGTGATTATTAAAAGTAATATTTTTTTCGACTAAACTTAACGACATGTTTGAGGTTATGTGTTATTTTATAGACACAATACGAGTTAATACTAGTGCCGTACTCACTATGATAATCATTATTAAAGTAGGTAAATATTATGAATTGTGAAAAAGTAACAAGCGTACCAATAATATCGTTATTAAACATATCGAATCGATACTGAATGATAACGACTTTCGATTAATATTTTATGCTCTCATATGCTGTCAATACTGACTAAAACGAAATACATGCTTTTAAATATTAATAAAAGTCTTTAATCGAGTTGAAGAATAATTATATTTTTATAAGTAAAATACGAAACTAGTTATTTTCTAATGTATATTATAGGAATCATGAAAAACAGATGAATTAGAATGGCATAATTTTCTGGCATAATTTTCTGGCATAATATAAAATACTCGTACATTAATACATAGAAGAGCTAGAATATGTATCTTTAGCGTAAATGTAAACGTGACAATAAACATGTACAATGTTTGTATAAATGTTATAAAAACGCAAATTGTAACAAAACGATAATATTGCCAGTCAACACTTCAGTGAACAGTATTGCAAGAGTGGCGTCTATATAGAACAGTCCACACGCGCTTATCTTGCTAAAGGAACGATTTGCTTGTAACACCACCCGACACAGATGTTTTTGATTCCCTGTAATAAAACAAAAATTGAAAAGAGATAATGTTTTCGTGGTAGCTCATAATTTAAGGTTTAGGTGGCTTTCAAAATCTGTCAATACTGAATAATAGTATTTTTACTAAAGTTTTATGTCGAGGGGGTAAAATCGTCCAAAGAGTTGTCGCGCCTAGGGTGAGCGTGAGAGGTTGTGTGAGATTACAATTAATGAAAAGTGGATAGAATATTTTAGGTAGAAATTGTAAATTTGCTAATATTATTATTTCTTTATTTTCTTTTTATTATAAAATGCCACTTACTAGAACATTTAGGATTTTTCATGAGCTGTAAACATGCATCTTCAGTTTTTTCTACCATGATATAAAATTTTTCACTTTTTATGCAATTTATCGTCAAGTAAATTATATTTTTGACCATCCATCCGAGTACTACAAAGAACATCGCACCTACCTGCAAAAAAAACAAAATTATTCTGAAACCGATTGAAAGAGAATAATCGGTCGTGCAATATAAAAAAAATGCATTATTCAAGAAGTGGTTTTTAATTCACCCTAATTTAATTTTATCTTTTAACAATAAAAACTATGACGTTGAAAATATAAAAGTCGCTCTTCTGCACTATTTAAAAAGCCTGGTTAAATGTAGATAAAGATTATTTTTGATATTAACCGGCAAACGAGCAGACGGATCACCCGATGGTAAGCAATCGCCGCCGCCCGCATAGAGACTCGAAACACCAGGGCCAAGGGCGTTAAAAGTGCGTTTCCGGCCTTCTAAGGGTTCTGAATTGAAGGGTTGTTGGGGAATCGGGGATTGGACTTCTGGTAACCTCACTCACACAACGCAAGCGTTGTTTTGCGTCGGTTTTCTGTGAGGCCGTGGTACCACTCCGATCGAGCCGGCCCATTCGTGTCGAAGCATGACTCTCCCACACTTAGTATTTATAAATTAAAATTATGTGTTACCGTTGTTTTCCGTAGATGTGGTTTTAACTTCACTGTATTTATCGAGACTTGGATATAAAATAAAACCCGCAAAAATGTATCACATGTATAATGTAAGAGCTGCAAAAGAAACAAAATTAGTTTTTTAAAGTGTACCCTTACGATGTTCATGAAAAAGATGTGCTATGCACTTAACACTGGTGGAAACGGGTTCTACTGAGATATGTTTTTATATGGAACGATGCGTCCTATGAATGTGTGCAGAGCAGAGTACCTGCAGCACTAACTTTGTGGCGGCACACCTTCATAGCACATCTTACACACACAGCTACATAGTTTAGTATCGATGGAAACAGTCACATAGTTTCACAACTTCGTAGCGTAGCTACATACGAGAAATGCACCATTAAGCGAGTAAACCGTTATTTTTGGATAGAATATTAATTTTCATTAGACAAATATTAAGCAAAATATTAACACATAAATTTAAAGCTTACCACTATATGTAAAGTCTTTTTGTACAAATCATACGCCTTCAAAATGTCTTTATACGTGGAACACAATTTATTGTAATACTCTTCATCATCAGGTTCATTAATGGGCATAATGATACTGTTGGTCCACTCTTCAAGGTATTTTGTTAGCAACGTCAAAATGCAGATACCATGAATCAAATTCAGATCGAAAGACATATAAATGATATCACCGAAAAAATCGTAAAACTTAACTTGATTTGACGAAAAATAAATTGTAGTAAAAAAACCAAAACAAATAAAAAACAAAATAGAAATGAAAATCCAATTCCAGATGATGAAAGACTTGAAACATTTGCCGATGTTGATGCTTTTGTGTATAATTTGTATCATGAGTATGAGTGAAATATTTTCGCGTCTGTGCGTTATATTAATAATGATCACAATTACTAAGCCAATGTGGTATTCAATGACAAAGGCAGCACTGAGAAACTTGGAGAAAATATTTGATAAGGGATCGTTTGTATGTAGATTGTTATACAGTGAAATTATGATGCCTATACTTAAACAAAACGATGTAACCAATGTTGCTGTCCTTGTCTTGCAGGCTATATAATTATTTTTAATAGAATATTTGTTAGAAAATATTACGCAAAGGGTAAGATTGAATGGTTTAAGCCATTGTTGAATGTCTTTCTCTAGGCGATAGCGGTTGCTAAGAACAGTATCTTCTCTGACTAAACTTAACGGCATATTTAAGTTTCTAATTATTTTAACGGACTTCAAATAAAAGATGTTGTCAATCTATCTGTAGACACAATACAAGTCTATTACAATTCCAACGTGAAAGGTATTAATGTTCCGCTCTATGGCAACGATTATAAAAATTTCATTACCTAAAAGCATCAATTTTTTTTTTATTGATATTTGTTTAAGGCCTGATTATTTATCGAAGCATTTAGTTCAATGGCCGACATATTTAGACATAATTATCAAGACACGTTATTGATGTTTGAAAAAATAATAATATATGACAATAGATTATTATTATTTTTAACAGCATTTGAAACGCTTACATGAATCTCTATCGATACCAAATACAAAATGATATTCAAAGAATATTTTATCCTATTAATCTCGCTTTTACCTTACTATGTGCTTCACAGTACAAAATAAGGAACAATGTCATAATTCCAATCGGAATTAAAAACATATTTATCTGGTTTTCCTTAGTTATCATTATCCTAATTTTATTTGCGTTTAATATGTACCGTAGCTACTATAATGAGGAAGACGCCATCTTCAGTATTTTGTCCTTTCTAAGAGCATTCTACGTTATTTATTGTTTTACTGGTTACTCTATGATTTTTGTCAATAAGGTCGTGAATCGTAGTAACAGCTGCCGTCTCATAATGATGCTACAGTATATCAATTATAATATTAACTCTCAAAGGAAAATCGACGAAATTATCATTTGCAACTGGGTCTATGCTATAAGCACTTTTGCTATTAACATCTTCGCTGTGTCCATCTTTTACGCTTTGTGTGGCTTTGATGTGATTAATGTTATGTTTGATTTTTCTTACATCAATTTTGACATAAATATTGTTCATGCTATCTGTATCTTGATGATGTTAACTAAATATTTAAATGAATGGATTAAAAGTGTGGCTTTATTGGAAGATCAAGGCGTTCATGGCAGTCATATCGATTTTAAGATAGCATTTCAGACGTACGACGCTATTATACAGACGTATAATTTGAGTAAAAACCTCTTTGAAGTGTTGGTAAGAAACTTTACTTATTTTAGTCCCTTTTCGTCCTTTCTTTCTTTATTATAAACTGATTGAAAGTTTCATGCTTTGGATTTCGATAAGTAAAATTTGTTGCTTGGGCTTCGCCGGTTCGTTAAATGTAGTGGGAATTCAAAATTATTGTTTGTGTTGCATTGAGCGATGAAATATTGATTTAAAAACCTTAAATATCTTCACAGATTTTATATTATACCGTGGATACATACTGTCGTGTTTTGCTATATTGCGAAGCAAGTTTAGAAGAATTGAAAGAACAAACTCATAAAAGTATTGCGGTAAACTTTTGTTATAATTAACTTATGCAAATTGAAGTGTCAGTGGGCAGGGCACAAAGCGCGGAGAACATGGGGCAGAAAGGTTTTCGAGAAGGGGCGGCGTTCCAACAAGCGTAGCGTAAGACGTTCACCCACAAGGTGGACAGACGACCTGATAAAGGTCGCACGGAGCCAATGGATGCAGGTCGCTGCCAACCGGCCCATCTGGAAGTCATTGGGGGAGCCCTATGTTCAGCAGTTTGTCAAGCGTGACTTTTGTCTGGCAGTGGACGCATTTCAACTGATGATGACGATGGTGAAGTATTGAAGAAGCCTATGTCTAGCAAAGAATTTGAAAAAAATAAACATAATAGCAACCGTCAGATTAATTTTAGTCCAAATGTTCCCATTCCAGTTTTATATAGCAGGTAGGCTTAGGTAACTTTGCAAATTGATTTTTGTAACAGTTCTACTCTTCGAGTATAGATCAAATTATCTTACTGTTGATAAACATTTTAAAAAATAATTTAAGAAATTACTAGATTAAAAAACATGGTTTACTCGCGTAAATGGCTATCTGGGACTTCTACTAGTTTCAAGTCATTATGATCATGAAGATGAGCCCCTCTGTAACTCGAAACTAGTAGAGAATTTTGTACATATATTTACTTTACTCACGTAAAATCGTGATTTTTAGCTAAATTACTGGAACTTTAATCGTTTTTTGTTTAATTAATTTAATCAGTCTCCTAATTTTTACAGCTTAGCCTAATGCTTCTTACTTTTAACTGGTTTGTTAAAAATATGATCATATTGGTGGCCCTTAGCGTTTATTGTGAAAAGTTTTACATTAAAATCGAAGAAGCGAGGATAGCTTGCGCGCAACTCCTTAAGAAAACAAACTATTCAAGTAAGTTTAATATCATCATTTCCTTATAAAAAGTTTAAAAAACATGGTGTAAAATTGCGAGCACAAAACGATTTTTACCTTTTATTCGTTCAGCGCCATCTATGGGCGTTATAACTAACTTCTTGTGATAATGAATGATATCACTTATATAAACTATCCACAACGTGCACTATGTGGTAATCGGAAAACTTTTGGACGCAGATGGCATCCAATTGGCTGATTTGGAAGTGGTCGGAGAAGGCCTATGTTCAGTAGTGAACAGTATGTGATTGAATGATAATCCTTTAATTTTGTTAAAATAAAGTGTTGTTTACGAAACAAACTATCTTTTGTATTATGAAGGGATTCATATTTATCTGTCTTTTGATTTGAGTTTAAGCTTTTGGTTTACGGTGTTGAGATGAATAACAGTAGCAATCGTAAACTTCTATAGCTGTTTGCCCTATTTAGAAGAAATAAGACCTTAACTGAAATCATTTCCTTACAGATCACCAAATGGGTCTGTACAAGAAAGTGCTTCAAACCAACCGCACGTTCAGCAAGATGACCGCGTGTGGCCTGTTCTACATCGACGCTAAGCTTCCGATCTATCTGTTTCTACTAATAACAAATCATCTTATTGTTCTTTTACAATTTTATTTTCTGTAACAAATTTTAATGATATTACAATTATAATTTTATTATTTTCGTTATCATAATTATAATTAGAAATTATAAACCTAGTTCGTTTCCAATGTATTCCTTCACCATTTGTCAGTAGTGTCTAAATAATTTTAGAAGGTACATATAACTACTCGTTTACGGAAAAGTCACATTGGTACTTGCCGTTAGTATGTTTCGAAGACGTTTACGTAGACGTTTACGTTGACGTTTACGTAGACGTTTACGTTGACGTTTACGTACACGTTTACGTACACGTTTACGTACACGTTTACGTTGACGTTTACGTTGACGTTTACGTTGACGTTTACGTTGACGTTTACGTTGACGTTTACGTTGACGTTTACGTTGACGTTTACGTTGACGTTTACGTTGACGTTTACGTTGACGTTTACGTTGACGTTTACGTTGACGTTTACGTTGACGTTTACGTTGACGTTTACGTTGACGTTTACGTTGACGTTTACGTTGACGTTTACGTTGACGTTTACGTTGACGTTTACGTTGACGTTTACGTTGACGTTTACGTTGACGTTTACGTTGACGTTTACGTTGACGTTTACGTTTACGTTGACGTTTACGTTGACGTTTACGTTGACGTTTACGTTGACGTTTACGTTGACGTTGACGTTTACGTTGACGTTTACGTTGACGTTTACGTTGACGTTTACGTTGACGTTGACGTTTACGTTGACGTTGACGTTTACGTTGACGTTTACGTTGACGTTTACGTTGACGTTTACGTTGACGTTTACGTTGACGTTTACGTTGACGTTTACGTTGACGTTTACGTTGACGTTTACGTTGACGTTTACGTTGACGTTTACGTTGACGTTTACGTTGACGTTTACGTTGACGTTTACGTACACGTTTACGTTGACGTTTACGTACACGTTTACGTTGACGTTTACGTTGACGTTTACGTTGACGTTTACGTTGACGTTTACGTTGACGTTTACGTTGACGTTTACGTTGACGTTTACGTTGACGTTTACGTTGACGTTTACGTTGACGTTTACGTTGACGTTTACGTTGACATTTACGTTGACGTTTACGTTGACGTTTACGTTGACGTTTATGTAATAAAATTAACAATGGCAGCGGCAAAAAACCAACAAGACAGAGGGTAGACTGATTTGTCTCCTTATAAACATCCACCCGCATATACTCCAGCTCATCCGTGATCATGGCGCTTGCAACTGTGCCGAAATATCGCAAATGGTAAATATGTCGTTTTAAGTTCTAATGATACCTACGTCATATCGTCCACATGTATTCCTGACATATCGACAGTGAAAAAACAATATTTCCTATTTCCAACAAATGTCCTAATATATTTCTAATGTCCAATTACCATTCGTTTTATCAACATTATTATAAAGTAAGCAATTACATATATGTATTTATAATATATGACTGTACATTGTTCAACTATTCAAGTGTGTTGTTCACAATTACATAATACCATTCACTAGACAGCCATCTCAAGTGAATCACCACGATGCCAAGTTATAATATTGAAAATGAACTCCAAAGAATTTTGCGTCCTTTAAATCTTTCTCTTACATTTTTCGGCACACCAAAATAGCGTATCCGTAATGGTAGAATCACTGTAATTAATAAGAATATTATGACGATGTGGTTCGTACTTGCGATCATTATCTGCGGCTACAAAAGTTTATGTTCGGATATCGAAGAAATATCCGAGAATGTGAACGTGATTAATGTTGTGGAGTCTACTTACAGCATTTTCGTCTGCTTTGGTTTCGTCATTATGCTGATCGTAGAATTAAACAACCGTCAGAACAATTGTTCTATCGTCACTTTATTCCACAAAATTCATAGCAGCATTAAACTCAGTAATAAAATTCATCCTGTCATAATTTTCATTTGGTTTCTTAATTTCACTATTGTCTTATATAATTTGTTAATACCTCTATTACTTGTAATTCTATACACTGACATTAGTTTAATCACTTTACTCAGTGAAATCGCTTATATCACGTTTGAAATTAATTTGGTATACGCCATCAGTATGTTAATGCTGTTGAACAAGTACATAGGTGAATGGATCAACTCCGTTGTAATGCTGAATGAAGAACAAGATGAAAATATGAACTGTGCTCATTTGCTTGAAACTTTCCTTGATATTATGAACGCTTATAACTTATACAAAAAGGCTTATTCAATGTTGGTAAGTTATATTTATGAAAACCTGGTGGTAAGCAATTAACATCGCTTGGACATGGGCATTACTCCAGAGGAATCAAAAGTGTTTTGCCGGCTTTTGAAGAAGGAGTACGCACGTTTTTGGATTGTTTCAAGGTCGACATTATCATCTACAACTGGAAGACGTCCACTGCTAGACAAAGGCTTCCCCTTTAGTCCTCCATGCTAAATGACAGGTCGCCACGCTGCATCCACTGGATCCCTGCGACTTTAATGATGTCGTCGGTCCACTTAACTGGAGATCTGCCCACGCTTCGGTCGATGGTCGTACCGATTCGAAAATACCAACCGTGACAATTCATTCTACATTTTGCTGTGCAAAGCATTTTTGCTTTTGTTAATACCTACCTACCATACTACTTGTTACCTAATTATTTGTGGGCCAAAATTAATTTTCCCATCCTCTTTTTTACTCCGTTATGCCAGCTAAGTTTTTTTTTACAGATTTTCTATTACTCGGTGGACACATTCTTTCGCACCGTGTCATACGTCGAGTCAGTGTTACAACTGTTATTGGTACATATGTACGAATATCAAATTGTAAGTTTTTTGTACTAATATCAGTAGCTTCTAAGTTTATGAGAGTGGCCGTTGCCTAAGTTACTTGCAACATCAGAGGCATTATAAGTACAATTTTAACTATACAGAACTTCTTTGATCATGCTATCATTCGTGAGGAGTGCAGTTAGCTAAGAAGGGACTAAATATAGTTTTATTGATGTCAAGCAACATTTATAGATTTTATCCTAATTGTGTAACTACTATTTGTGTGATTTGCAATTTTTTTTTTGGAAACGTGATATCATGATGAGGATGACAACGAAATAGTAACCTATCAATTATACTTTTTAAGTGCCTTTCAAATTATGTAATATCGTAATCTATTATCAAGAAAAATTTACGTAGAAAGGCCAATGTGACGTTAAAAAAAAACCTATATATGTATACATATAATACTATAGTATAAATGAGGAGGATAGTTGTCTTAGCAAACATGCAAATAATCGTAAAGATCGGTTTTATTAATCCGAAGTTATAGTAAATTTAAACTTTGGAAGCCTCTCCTGTAAAGATCCATCGAAATGTGAAGTGCTTTATATTTCTTTCTATTTGCAGCTTACTATATCTGTTATTGCTTTCCTCGGTATGGCCAAGAATTCGTTCCTGTTGTCGCTACATGTCATCAATTGTGAAAACTTTTATAAAACCGTTGAGGAATCAGTTATGACATGTACACAGCTTATGAGGAAGTCGAGTTGTTCAAGTGAGTTATGATACAAATGATACAGAATCTTAATAACTTGACTATCTTAATACTTAACTTTTTTATGGTACATGGTAAACAAGCAGACGGATCACTTAATGGTAAGCAATCGCCGCCGGCCAATTACACCCGAAACACTAGAGGTGTACGTTGCCAGCCTTTTGGACGTTAGGAATTGAAGGCTTGTTGGGAAATCGGGATAAGGATGATGGTGAAGAGGGTAATTGGGCCTCCGGTAACCTCACTCACACTACAAAACACAACGCAAGCGTTGTTTCACGACTGTTTTCTGCGAGGCCGTTATATCAATCGGGTCAAGCCGGCCCATTCGTGCTGAAGCATGGCTCAAGTGTGGGGACACTTGAATAACTGCAAGAATAATCAGCTTCAACTTCGGTAGTATAACTTTATTATATTTTTCTTAAATAAATATCTTCCTATGTCTTTGATTACAGAAAATAAAATGGATTTATACAAGAAAGTGCTTCAAACCAACCGCACGTTCAGCAAGATGACCGCGTGTGGCCTGTTCTACATCGACGCCATGTTGCCGATACGCTTGTTGCTGCTCACTACTAACTACGTCATAGTACTTTTGCAGTTTGCTTTTTTGTAATGTATTTAACGTGATACATTTCATTATCTATTCTTTACCTACATATAATAAAACTATATAATTATTAATCCTGCATTTGAAAATATAAAAAAATATAGTAGGGGTGTTCAGTATCTACTTAATACTGAACCAAAAAAAGTCATAAAACATAGGACTCAAATGCTGCCAGAAGTCATTATTTCACGCGGATATAATATAAACATTAGCTTTACCTTCTTTACAATAAATCACATAATCATTTTTTTAAATTGCTTTTTTTATTTAGCAATGAAATCAAGGATATAGTATATTTTCTTTCAAACACAAAATTTTTTTGGCAACATCCCAAACTCCAAGGCAATAAAAGTAACAAATGATAAAGATGATGTTTTTATGAACATAAAAAACATTATTAATGTCCATTTCCCATTTCAATTCGTTCATCGCTCTATTAACGTTATTACAATAAAAGCAGATAAACATATACCGCATTACCCTAAAATGTTTTGTTTAGAATCCTATATAAACATTAAGTAGATGAACATTGGAAGCGAACCATCATGATTCCAAGTTATAATATCGATAACGAACTCCAAAGAATTTTGCGTCCTCTAAATCTTATACTAAAATTTTTCGGTACGCCTAAATATCGAATTGAAAACGGTAGAATCATTCCGACTGACAAAAAGTGTACTATATGGTTCCTAACTGTGATCATCGCAAGCGTCTACTGCTCTATTTGTTCTGTCAACAATCGTAGGTCGAAGTATAACATGCTCAATTTTGTGAATCTTACTTATGATTTCTTTCTCTGCTTCGGTTATACCATTTCCCTAATCGGGGAACTAAGTAACCGTCAAAACAATTGTTCCATCATCATTTTGTTCCATAAAATCCACAGAAGTATTAAATTCAGTGACGAAATTCAATCTTTGGTTGTTTGGATTTGGTTTCACACTTTTACTACGGTCTTTTATGGTTTAATAGTGGTTCTAATACTTCATATCATTTACACAATGTTTTAACATTTCTCTTAAACATGTTCATCTGTGGGGTTTCAAGAACTGATCTTGGCAGATGATGTCGATGATTTCGATGTTGACGTAAACGTACACGTTTACGTTGACGTTTACGTACACGTTTACGTTCACGTTTACGTACACGTTTACGTACACGTTTACGTACACGTTTACGTACACGTTTACGTACACGTTTACGTACACGTTTACGTTGACGTTTACGTACACGTTTACGTTGACGTTTACGTACACGTTTACGTTGACGTTTACGTACACGTTTACGTTGACGTTTACGTACACGTTTACGTAGACGTTTACGTTGACGTAGAATTTGACGTACACGTTTCCGCCAAAAATCATCAGGTGATACTTCTGCCCGTTTACCGGCGGCGTGATCCATAAAAAAAAATATAAGCCCAGGTTTCCTCACAATCTTTTCCTTTACCATTTGTCAGTGGTGTCTAAATAATCTTAGAAAGTACATATAACTTGGGAAAAGTCACATTGGTACCATACTCATGCATGAGGATGCGGGCGTCTTAAACCTCCGGGCCAGCATGACAAGTTAGATAAGGAAGTTATGAAAAAAAACAACCTTTTTTGCAACTTAACATTTTACTAACATCAAGTAAATCTAACTAAAGCGAATTGTAGTAATACAACGATGTACTCCACTTCTAGCCTGATGTACCCGGGAGCTAGACCGGCGTCCACTTTAAAAATGTTGTACGCAGTCATCTTATGGAAGGTAGCGCGGTGGAATCGAAGAACGTTTTTGCATAATATTTTAACTGCGTCTGCAACAGAGGGTTGTTTTACGTTTAACGAGAGCGTCTTCTGCGCTCTGATTGGTTGATTCATTCGTGCCAGCCAATCAGAGAATCAGAGTACCAAACGCGCTATGATTTTCTTATAGTTCAACGTAAAGCAAACTCGTACTAAAGGTACACAGAAAGTAGGTTTTGTGATGCAAACAGTTATGCCAAAATTTTGAAATAGAGCCAAAGTTTGCTTATGATACGCTTATCACTTATTTTTTGAGGGGTGAAAACCATTCAATGACTCCCGCCTTGGGTGAGGCGAGAGTCAGACTCTTAATGATTAAAAACCACTCGGTTCCTACTTCGATCTGGATAAATTAATGATAAATGATTTTTATTTTGCAAATAGGTAATAAAATAACACTTTTACACGTCAATGGAGGCCCGAGGAGTAATTCTTATCCCTAATGACTTCCCAAGCAGCCGGTTGAAAGCATCCAGTGGCTTCATCTTATTGGAGAAACGTTATTCTTTTTTGGTTACTTTCAACCGGCTGATCCTGAGCTGAGCTGGCTTATGTTAGTCAGCCATAAGATATTTATGACAAGATATGACTGATTTTTGATAGTAATAATGATTCTTACCTGTATTTTGATGATATTTTAACAATTTAAAGCAAGCAGATCTTCCATTTGTGACAGAAACATAGAACTGTTCACAGCTGATACTGAAAATCATGACGTAACAAAGACTTTTCAAAAGCCAAATGACAACGACTCCTGCAAACGTGCTGATGGGGAACTGCAAAAAAGAATATGAATAGTATCATACATTTTGAACAGGAATACCTAAATTAATAACGATGAAGGGAATTAATACTAGTGACAAGATTATTTTTTGAAGGGGGAGAAATTATCTTATGACTTCTCCCGCTCACTTATTACCCTTGAGCAAAAACAAAGTATAATAAAGTTTGAAGAAAATCTTAGGTGCAGATTAAAAGCTTACCGGTCCAACGTAGGCCACTTCAAGTTTTATGAATTCTATCAGTATTTGGATATAAAACAGGCTCAGCAAAAATGTGTACACTGCTTGGAATAAAATCTGAAAACGAAAATAATTGAAATTATTATTCTTGGCTACTATATTGTGTACCAATCATAATGTCAGGCAACTCATAACATCGTAGTCGACAGAAAGCAGTTAAGCTAAATCTAATCTTAACCTCTTTGCAAAAGAGTTGAAAGTAAATCCACGAGAAAAATACTTACTGAATACCTAAACAATCTCTTATAGATCACGAAACCTTCCAACAAATCTTCGTACGCTTCAAACAGCTTCTTGAAAATACAACATCGCCTCCTTTCTTCGAATTCCAAACAAACTTTAGATTGATATTCAACTTCAGCTATCCAAGCCGTCATTCCATTTCTCAGCATAAATATCAATGACAGACCATACGTTGTATTGACATCCAAAAACGTCATGACATAATAAGAAAATGAAATTTGTACACTCCGAAGTAATATGAAACTGAGAAGGATCCAAAAGAAATGATAAAATACCCCAAACCAATTTCCAAACAGACTAATCTGTTTATACTGCTTATACTTAACGGTCCTATAAGACTTTTGGATCTTCAAAATCAATTTCACATGATCCTTCCTTTGAATAACATTTATAGCGTAGAAGACGTAAAAGGGCACAATGAGAACACAAGAGTTTACTACAAAGAAAGCATCTAGTACATTGCTAATCTTCTCAAAAGATCTGGGACCAGTGCAGAAGAACATGTACGAAATAAGACCAGTAGTACCGATGAAGGAAAATATGTAGTATAAGGCACCGTGAGGTCTGATACAATTGTATTCAATGGAGAAACGAGACAGAAATAGTAAATGCTGTAAGAAACGATAAGGAAAGAGGACATTTTGGAAGCTCTTGTCCAAAAAATTGTCGGTTATAGAGCTAAAGTCAATTAATGATTTCATTTTGCTGTGCGTAGTATTTTGAAATGGTTGTTTAGATTGCCCCGTTAGTTTCGGTCCAACAGTAATTGGAATCCACTTTTTAACGACAGATCGATCTGATATTCAAAATTTTACCCTCCGATGACAGATAGATCGAATATTTAGTACGCACTCTTAATCTTGATGACCATGCAATATTATAATTTACTTTTTGTCCACAACTACCTCCTAAAACCTTTTAACATAAACGATTACTTGTAATCCCATTTAAACCAATGAGGCGTGTTGTTTTAACAGCGGTCGAGCTGTATATTAATACTTTTAAAAAGGCCATGATGGTTATTTATATGGAATTAATAGAATATTTGATAAGTGTTTCGGACAATTAATATGAACAAACATTCAATACGTAGATAACATCGTTATTAAGACCACAATTTTAACACGAAAAGGGTGTTTTTTCACCAGACATGTAGATAGATAATAAATCTTTGGATAAAACATTTAATAATTAAATCTAGTTAAAGCGAATTGCAGTAATACAATGACGTATTCCACTTGCACACTGGTATAGCCGTGCGCCAGATCTGCGTCCACTGTGAAAATTTTGCACGCAGTCATCTTGTGGAAGGTGGCACGGTGAGACCGAAGGATGTTCTTGCAAAATTGTTTGGCTGGCACTGTAACAAGAAACAGTATTTCCTATATTGATCAATACCACAAAAAGCAATAATTTATTTTTAGACGATTAATCAGAAGATTTATTTGATAATATCCTGTTTGTATACCAAATTTCATAAAACTCCGCTTTTTTTTTTATGGGACATGCCGGTAATCGAGCAGTCGTATTACCTGATGGTAAGCAATCGCCGCCGCCCATGGACACTTGAAACACCAGAGGCTTTACAAGTGGGTTACCGGCTTTTTGGGAGTTAGGAATTTAAGGGTTGTTGTTCGGGAATGGGGATGGGGAAGATTGGGAAGGGGGAATTGGGCCTCCGGTAACCTCACTCACACAACGAAACACAACGCAAGCGTTGTTTCACGTCGGTTTTCTGTGAGGCCGTGGTATTACTCCGGTCGAGCCGGCCCATTCGTGCCGAAGCATGGCTCTCCCACACTTTAGTACTTTCCCAGTTACTCCCACAGTTTAGTAGTTTTAGCTTGATTGACGAACAAACATCCAAACAAAGAAACTTTAGCATTTATAATATAAGTGTGACTATAGAAGTTATCCTTACCTATGTTCTGAACATGCTTCAGCAATTTAAAGCAAGTGACATTGGCCTCAGCGACAGAAATATAGAACTTCTCACACCCTCTGCTAAACAGCATGACGTAAGAAATATTCTTCATAAGCCAAACGACAGTGATTATTTTGTACACGTCGAGATCAAACTGTAATTAGATAAGTTCAAAAAAATGTCAATCCTACTAATATAAAAAAAATGCTGTTGCCCACGCCTTCGTCCGCGTGGAATAATGATTTTGTGAATATTTTACTTATTTTTTTAAATAGTTTTTTTTTAGTAAGTATTTTTTATGGCAACCGAGTCTCCGATATAGTGTAAACTTTACTGCCAGTGACCAGTGGTGACGGCCGATTAAGTAAGTTTTATGTTCGAGCGATTTGATGACAGCAAAATTAGGTAAAATAGGAAGGTGCCAACTCGCGTACACGCGCGTGTCTCTTACCCAGCAATAACAATAGAAATCTAAAGGTAATAAGACAACGCAAACATTAGCAATTCTATGAAGCTGTGTGTGTATCATTATTATCTTACCTGTCCCAGGTGTGTTACTTTCAATTGAATTAATTCTATTATCATCTGGATATATAACAGGCTTAGTAAAAATGTGTATATCGCTTGAAACAATATCTGGAAAAGAAAAACGTTATTACTTACTTACTACTTTTTTTAATCGTTTAATGGGTAAACGTTTGGTAACGATAATGGAGCACGTCTGCCTATAAGTAACCTATTCACTCAGTCTTTGAAGAAACCCAGGTTATACCCATCAGGAAACATAGATTCCGGCAAATAATTCCACTTCCTAGCAGTTCGCACAAGGAAGCTGAAAAAATGTCACACGAAATTCGCTAAAGCGAGTCGCTTCGTGTGCCATTTTACATTAAAATACAAAAATGTAATGTACTTACTGGAATCTTAAACAACTTCTTATAGATCGCGTACGCTTGCATCAAATCTTGGTACGCTACAAATAATCTCTTGAATACTTCACACCGTTGTCCTTCTTCGAGTTCCAAACAAATTCTACATTGATATTCAACTTCAGATATCCACGCCACCATTCCATTTCTTATCAAAAAGATCAATGAAATACCATACGTAGTGTTCACATCAAGAAAGATCATAACATAGAAAGTTAAAGCAATCCGTATTTCTTGGAGCAACATCAAACTTAGAATGATCCAGAAAAAATGACTGAAGACACCGAACCAACTCCACATAACATATAGCTTATAGTCCTTAAATTTGACGATCCTAAAAGACTTTTGGATCTTCAAAATTATTTCCACATGTTCTTTTCTGTGGATGATGTTGATACAGTAAAACAAAAAGAAAGGGAAGAAAAGCACCAAAGCATTTAACCAAGGGAAGAAGTTGAGACTGGGGGTCCTATCAACGGACAGATTAGTAATAGTCAAATACATATACAAAAATAGACAGAGAGATCCGAAGAAGGAAAAGAGATAGTAGGCGTTGACGTGATATCGGATACAGTTGTATTTAATGGAGAAGCGAGACAGAAACAATAAATGCTGTAGGAAACGATAAGGAAAGAGAACGTTTTGAAAACTTGGGTCTAAGTAATTGTCAGTTATTAATCTGGAATTGAATAGCGGTTTCATTGTGTCGTGTATGACTATGACAAGCACGTGTGTTATATTGAAATGAGTTAGATTGTTTCCGTATTTTTATCGATTAATAAGATTAATGGAAGATAAAATTTATTATTCGGTTGACAGTTTTCCGGGAAAACACCACGTGTACAAATAGTCAAAATAATAAATCAAATTAGATTGGATTCTTAGAAATGATGAATGACTGGATAAAACCACTGGATTGAGTTTCATAACCCACAAGTTATCTCGACAGAACGACACTATATACCTAGACTGGTAAGAGAAGCGATTGAGATAACCAAGTACAAAAACTTCAACCGGGAGGATGGGTTTCAAATGTCTAGAGCTTGGAATCCAGTGATCCAATTGTGTTAAACCCACAAAAGTGGTAAGAAAGAAGAAAGTTCGCAAGCGGACACAGTGAGTTACGTGTGTCGAGAATTAAATCGAGTTACAAGTGACAGTGGTAGCGGTGTCAGCAAAAAACGAACGAGAAAGAGGGTAGACCGATTTGTCTGCTCTTAAACATCCACCCGCATTTAATTCCAGTTCATCCGTGATCATGGCGCTTGCAACACTGCCGAAATATCGGAAACTCATCGAAATAAATAAACATGGTAAATATCCCGTCTCAAGTTCTAATAATAGTGTTAGTGACCATGTCAGTTTAAAAACTTATAACTTCGGTGGGTTATGCGTGCGTTGTGATAGACTATTCTTATTTTTTTTTCTAGTTAATTATTATTTTAGTTTAGTTTTTTTTACTGTGAAATAGACACTGACATTAGATTTTTTATTAATTTTCATTTATTTAGTTTTTTAGTTGTGTTTTTAGTTTGTGTGTGTGTGTGTCGCCAAGCCGCGCCACGCGCGCCCGTACGTAGGCGCGACGTTGCCGCTTTTATGTGGTCAATGTACGTTGCTTACACGAAATGTTACCCTTCTTTGAATTTATTTTATTATTTGTTTTGTTCGTAATTTCACTTTTTTAATTTAAATTTTTTCGTTTAAATTTTTGGTTAGGTTCATCTATGTAATAGTACTACATTATAGTTTAATAAAATTAATGGATATGAGTGATCCCCATACTGTATAATTATCCTATTTGCCCTTAATTTAACGCCTTCAGTTAAACAAAACAGGATTCCCTACCCACATCACATTTTATTTAAAAATAATATAATGAATTTATTAAAACGACTTATATTTACTTAGAAATTGTATTAATATTATAATATCTTGTGAAAGCAAACTGCAGTAACACAATGATGTACTCTACTTCCAAGCTGGTGTATGTGGGGGCTAGGTCGGCGTCGATTGTGAAGATATTGCACGCCGTCATCTTGTGAAAGGAGAAGCGCTGAGACCGAAGAACGTTTTTGCAAAATCGTCTGACTACCGCTGTAACAGAAAGCAGTTCTTTTTTTGTATTGTTACTACTGTATTTCATTAGTACTGAAGTTCACATCATCAGCCTATAAGAGACCACTGGTAATCAAAGGCCTCTATAAACACGGAGAAGGTTTGAGCATAAATCACCACGCTTGCTCAATGCGGGTTAGCGATTTCAAACTTATAATTAGAAATTATAAGCTCGGGTTTCCTCACGATGTTTTCCTTTACCGTTAGTTAATGGTGTCTAAATATGCATAGAAAATTCATACAACTCGGAAAATGTGATATTGGTACCATCCGTTGGTAGGTTTCGAACCCACACCCTCTTGCATGAGAAGCGAGCGTCTTGAACTTTCGGGCCACCACGACACTACCTGTACTGAAGTTACTTACCGATATTCTGATGTTTTTCTATCAACTTAAAGCAAGCAACATTAGCATCTGTCACAGAAATGTAAAACATTTCACATTCTCTACTGAATGAGATGACGTAGACAATATTTTTCACAAACCATATGAGAATAACTATTTCGTACACGTCAAGGTCGAACTGTAACGAAACAAAAAACATACTTAAAAAAAGAAAGGCACCGCCTTTAAACGTTAAAGTGCAGACCTCATTCCTTTTTTTAAGTAGTATAACGTATCTAAAACCTCCTAAGTCTGAAAAATACTATGCTGAAAACCGCATCAGCCAAATAAATCGGTTCAGCAAAACGCGAGATAATCGTCCACAAACATATAATATACAGGTCAAAAAAACCTAAACTAGCCTCTTTTTTTAAGTTGGTTAAAAATTGTTGAACATAAACATAATGGGCTCACAGAAAGCCGACGGAAACAACGTTTGTGTTGTGTTTGGTTATTTGAGTGAGGTTATCGGAGGCCCAATTACCCCTCGTACCAATCTTCGCGATCCCCGATTCGCCAATAAACTTGTAACGCCACTGGTGTTGCTGATTGCTTACCATCAGGTAATCCGTCTGATGGTTTACTGGCTTATACCATAAAACAATCTACGTTATTCGTAGGTACACTTCTGATAGATACATAATAAATAAAATAGAATAGGTGGTCTTCAAAAATCTTACCAATCCGATGTGTATCATCTTTAGCTGTATTAGTTCTATTATCATCTGCAGGTACGATAGGCTTACAAGAAATGTGTACAGCGTTTGAAACAATATCTGAAAAGTGGAACCATTTTAAATTAGACCAGTCTTTAAGATTTTGATGACAATTCGTGTGTTTGATCAAATAATTTAGTGAGAATTCAAACACATATTATATGTTTGGGATATAAAAGAATTAAAAAAAAAGAACATACTTACTGAGATTTTAAACAATCTCTTAAAGATTACATAGGCTTCCATCAGCTCTTCGTACGCTACAAATAATTTCTTGAATACTTCACATCGCTTTCTATCTTCGAGTTCCAAACAATTTTCACATTGATACTCGACTTCAGTTATCCACGCCATCATTCCATTTCTTATCAAGAAAATCATCGATATTCCATACGTAAGGCTCACATCATGAAACGCCACGACATAAAACATTATAGCAAGTACTATTTCTTGGAAAAATAACAAACCAAATATGACCCAGAATAAATGGCAAAGAACACCGAACCAATTCCACAACGCACACTCTTTATATTGCTTACAATTGAATTTGATAATTCTGAAAGATTTTTGGATAGTGATGACCAATTTAACATGGTCGTTTCTCTGTATAATGTTAAGAACGTAAAATATAAGGAAAGGGATAAAAGGTAAGTAAGAGTTGGTCTTAAAGAAGAATTCAATGGTACTGTCGATATTCTTGATGACCACGCTAAAATAGTAAATATAAAAGAATAAACAAAGGGTACCAAAGAAGGAAAAGATATAGTACGAACGACTGTGAGGTCTGATATAGTTGTGTTTTATGGAAAAACGGGACTGAAACAGTGCATGTTGTAGGCATCGAAAGGGAAGGAGAACGCGTTGAAAACTCTGATCTAAGTAATTATCAGTTTGAAGGCTAAAATGTAAAAATGGCTTCATTGTAACTTGCATAGTTTAAATTCTATTTTAATTTGGTGTTGAGTGGAATCCACTCAATGTCAATAGGCGTCGCGGCAGGCCCAAAAGGAGATGGCGGGACGAACTTGACACCTACGATAAGGATTGGCCGCAGAAAGCTATGCACAGCGCATAAAACTAAATTTTACTTTGACCAACCGAGCGCTACGTTGGTCTTGTTGATAGATTTGTTTGTATCAATTCTAATAAAATGTACGTATGCTTTATTGTTTTTCGGACAAATGACGTGTGTACAAACAATCAATAATTAGATTATAGACATTCAAATTATATTATGAACAAGATTTATGAACAACGACATGAAAGCAAATTCATTTCCCATTCTTCTATTTGATTGGAACCAACGTTTTTACTTATTCATTTTCCTAATTACTATTACATAATTAATTTATATTTTCTATTAAATTGTTCATAAAAATCTCAAAACAAATTAATAACTTGATGATACGTAGATTGTAAAGAACACACGTACGACTGAAAAACCCGTAATTGCTACTGAACAGTCGCAGTTACGACTTCACAGTCGCAGTTGCGGCCGAAACTACGTAGTTGCGATTGAACAGTCGTTGCATATCAACAAACGTTGCATCTGAACAGTCGTTGCATATAAACAAACGTTGCATCTGAACAGTCGTTATTTCGTCTAAACATTCGTAGTTAAGACTGAAAAGTCGCAGTTGCGACTACACAGTCGCAGTTGCGATTACACAGTCGCAGTAGCGACTAAAAAGTCGTAGTTGTGATTGAACAGTCGTTGCATATAAACAAAAGTTGCATTTGAACAGTAGTTATTTCGTCTAAACATTCGTAGTTAAGACGGAAAAGTCAATGTTGCGACTGAACAGTCGCAGTTGCGACTACACAGTCGCAGTTGCGATTACACAGTCGCAGTAGCGACTAAAAAGTCGTAGTTGTGATTGAACAGTCGTTGCATATCAACAAAAGTTGCATTTGAACAGTAGTTATTTCGTCTAAACATTCGTAGTTAAGACGGAAAAGTCAAAGTTGCGACTGAACAGTCGCAGTTGCGACTACACAGTCGCAGTTGCGATTACTTAGTCGCAGTTGCGACGACACAGTCGCAGTCGCGACTGAAAAGTCATAGTTGCGACTGAACAGTCGCAGTTGCGATTACTTAGTCGCAGTTGCGACGACACAGTCGCAGTCGCGACTGAAAAGTCGCAGTCGCGACTGAAAAGTCGTCGCATATTCACAAAAGTTGCATCTGAACAGTAGTTATTTCGTCTAAACATTCGTAGTTAAGACTGAAAAGTCAAAGTTGCGACTGAACAGTCGCAGTTACGACTACACAGTCGCAGTTGCGACTACACAGTCGCAGTTGCGACTAAACAGTCGCAGTTGCGACTAAACAGTCGCAGTTACGACTGAAAAGTCGAAGTTGTGATTGAACAGTCGTTGCATATCAACAAAAGTTGCATCTGAACAGTAGTTATTTTGTCTAAACATTCGTAGTTACAACTGAAAAGTCGCAGTTGCGACTACACAGTCGCAGTTGCGATTACACAGTCGCAGTAGCGACTAAAAAGTCGTAGTTGTGATTGAACAGTCGTTGCATATCAACAAAAGTTGCATTTGAACAGTAGTTATTTCGTCTAAACATTCGTAGTTAAGACGGAAAAGTCAATGTTGCGACTGAACAGTCGCAGTTGCGACTACACAGTCGCAGTTGCGACTACACAGTCGCAGTTGCGATTACACAGTCGCAGTAGCGACTAAAAAGTCGTAGTTGTGATTGAACAGTCGTTGCATATCAACAAAAGTTGCATTTGAACAGTAGTTATTTCGTCTAAACAGTCGTAGTTGCAACTGGAAAAGTCGTAGCTGCGACTGAACAGTCGCAGTTGCGACTACACAGTCGCAGTTGCGACTGAAAAGTCGTAGTTGTGATTGAACAGTCGTTGCATATCAACAAAAGTTGCATTTGAACAGTAGTTATTTCGTCTAAACATTCGTAGTTAAGACGGATAAGTCTCAGTTGCGACTACACAGTCGCAGTTGCGACTACACAGTCGCAGTTGCGATTACACAGTCGCAGTAGCGACTTAAAAGTCGTAGTTGTGATTGAACAGTCGTTGCATATCAACAAAAGTTGCATTTGAACAGCAGTTAATTCGTCTAAACATTCGTAGTTAAGACGGAAAAGTCAAAGTTGCGACTGAACAGTCGCAGTTGCGACTACACAGTCGCAGTTGCGACTACACAGTCGCAGTTGTGATTGAACAGTCGTTGCATATCAACAAAAGTTGCATTTGAACAGTAGTTATTTCGTCTAAACATTCGTAGTTAAGACGGGAAAAGTCTTAGTTGCGACTGAACAGTCGCAGTTGCGACTACACAGTCGCAGTTGCGACTACACAGTCGCAGTTGCGACTACACAGTCGCAGTTGCGACTACACAGTCGCAGTTGCGACTACACAGTCGCAGTTGCGATTACACAGTCGCAGTAGCGACTAAAAAGTCGTAGTTGTGATTGAATAGTCGTTGCATATAAACAAAAGTTGCATTTGAACAGTAGTTATTTCGTCTAAACATTCGTAGTTAAGACGGAAAAGTCAATGTTGCGACTGAACAGTCGCAGTTGCGACTACACAGTCGCAGTAGCGACTAAAAAGTCGTAGTTGTGATTGAACAGTCGTTGCATATCAACAAAAGTTGCATTTGAACAGTAGTTATTTCGTCTAAACATTCGTAGTTAAGACGGAAAAGTCAATGTTGCGACTGAACAGTCGCAGTTGCGACTACACAGTCGCAGTTGCGACTACACAGTCGCAGTTGCGACTACACAGTCGCAGTTGCGATTACACAGTCGCAGTAGCGACTAAAAAGTCGTAGTTGTGATTGAACAGTCGTTGCATATAAACAAAAGTTGCATTTGAACAGTAGTTATTTCGTCTAAACATTCGTAGTTAAGACTGAAAAGTCAAAGTTGCGACTGAACAGTCGCAGTTGCGACTACACAGTCGCAGTTGCGACTACACAGTCGCAGTTGCGACTGAAAAGTCGTAGTTGCGATTGAACAGTCGTTGCATATAAACAAAAGTTGCATCTGAACAGTAGTTATTTCGTCTAAACATTCGTAGTTAAGACTGGAAAAGTCTTAGTTGCGACTGAACAGTCGCAGTTGCGATTACTTAGTCGCAGTTGCGACTACACAGTCGCAGTAGCGACTAAAAAGTCGTAGTTGTGATTGAACAGTCGTTGCATATCAACAAAAGTTGCATTTGAACAGTAGTTATTTCGTCTAAACATTCGTAGTTAAGACGGAAAAGTCAAAGTTGCGACTGAACAGTTGCAGTTGCGACTACACAGTCGCAGTTGCGACTACACAGTCGCAGTTGCGACTACACAGTCGCAGTTGCGATTACACAGTCGCAGTAGCGACTAAAAAGTCGTAGTTGTGATTGAACAGTCGTTGCATATCAACAAAAGTTGCATTTGAACAGTAGTTATTTCGTCTAAACATTCGTAGTTAAGACTGAAAAGTCATAGTTGCGACTGAACAGTCTCAGTTGCGATTACAGAGTCGCAGTTGCGATTACACAGTTGCAGTTGCGACTACACAGTCGAAGTTGCGACTGAAAAGTCGTAGTTGCGATTAAACAGTCGTTGCATATCAACAAAAATTTGCGACTGAAAAGCCGTAGTTGCGACTGAACAGTCGTTGCATATCAACAAACGTTGCATCTGAACAGTTGTTATTTCGTCTAAACATTCGTATTTGAAGACTGAAAAGTCATAGTTGCGACTGCCACTGTATTAACTCAGCGTCTGTTCAGATACAGCGAGTGTTCAGACGCAGCAATTGTTCAGATGCGACAAATGTTAAAACGCAGCGACTGTTCAGATACAGCGACTTTTCAGACGCAGAGCCAACGAAAACTTAACGTATATTAAGCAAATAATATTTACCAATTAATAAAAAAAATATATTTAAAGCTATACCAGATTTATTTGTTCACTTATTAATGTTTAAATCTAGTTAAAGCGAACTGCAGTAATATGACGATGTACTCTACTTCTAAGCTGGCAAACTCATGTGCTAGGTTGGCGTCGACTGTGAAAATATCGAGCGCAGTCATCTTGTGGAAGGTAGCTTCGTGGTACCGAATAATGTTTTTGCAAAATCGTTTTGGTGCCTCTGTAAAAGTATAAAAGAATATTAGATCCAGCTTTTAATTGACGTAATGTTTTTTTTACGTAGCCTCACACTAAGATTTTCTCCTGTGTCGTCTGTGCGTTTTCAAACATACAAGTTCACATATACATGATACCCAAATCAGAAATAACAATTTATGAATCATACAAAGAGTTGCTCCGTGTGGGAATCGAACCCCATGTTGCGTGGCAGCCGATCGCCCAGCCTTCGTGCCAGTTGTGTAGTCGTTAAGTAATCAAACATTATTTGTAGTACATCTATGTCGGCATTTTTTACTCTTTAGTGTCCTCCAGCTACACCACAAACCATAATAAGAGTTTTTCTTTCTCAGTTTTATAACTAGATCATTATAATATACATACTTTTAACTGTCTATAACTTTTGACTGCGCTGTGGCTGGAGCGGTGCAGCTGGTGGGTGCGGTGGCTGGGCAACTGGCTGTCGTGAAAAGTGCAGCGAATTCTATTCCCGCACAGAGCAACTCTTTGTGTGATACACAAATTGTTGTTACGGGTCTGCGTGCCCACGACACAGGAGAAAATTCTGGTGTGGGGCAACGTTAAAAAAAAGCTGAAGTTATACTTACCAGTATTTTGGAAAGATTTCAACATTTTAAAGCAAGTTTCTTGTGCATCACTAACGGATATATAGAACTGCTCACACATCACACTGAAAGACATGGCGCACGAAACGTTCTTTATGACCCATATGATGGTGATAATTGCAAATACGTTGATATGATACTGTAACAAGAAATAATAATTTAGGGAACAGAGAGTAAAGTTCCCTAAGAAAAGGAGGATCTAGGCTAGGTGATCATGCCTGGCGGGCTTTCTGCCCAACTGTTGTTCGTTGGGATTTTCTATCCGTGTTATTTCGCATGTAAACTTCATATGTGCGATGCAGGATATTTGTGATGTCATCCGTTGATTTGCTCGTCGATAGTCTATGTGCGACTTCTGTCATCTGTCACTTGTCAGAGTGTCGCCACAATAATAATATGGTTACAAAAAATGAATAGTGGTGCAGAGGTTCAAAACGCTTGCTGCTCACACATGTGAGTGCTGGTTTGAAACCTACCAACGACAACTACCAATACGTCTTGTTCCGAATTATAAGTGAGCCGACAGGGAATGCCAGACTAAAAACCATCCCGTTCCTACTTCTGCTCTTGGAGCCGGGGTATTCTCTAAGATTATTTAAACACCACTGAGAAAAGGTGTTAGAAAATATGTTGAGGAAATATTATGTGCTTATATTTTTTTATTATAAGTTTGAAATCGCCAATCCACATTGAGTAAGCGTGGTGAACAATACTTAAGTGTGGGATAGTTTCGAATGTCTATAGGCAGCGTCAATTGTTTAACATCTGGTGATTTGTAAGCTCGTTTGCCGGCTTAATAAAAATAAATCTGAAGAAAATGAGGAAAGATAAAGCAGATTTGATAGTGCAGACAAAATGTGTCTATTCGTTAAGGCTTACTCTCTAACTATTCTATATTTTAACATGCGTGGATTGACAAAGATATATTTCCAAACTTACTGATCCAATATGTGTCACTTTCAATTGTTCCATTTCTATCATCGTTTGTATGTACAACAAACTCAGAAAAAAAGTGTATAGTGCTTGAATAAAAATCTGAAAAACAAAATAATTTTATACTAGAACAGTCTCTGACTTCATGTTCGGTTAAGAATTTTGGAACAACAAGATCGTGTGATCAACTTAATGGACAATTATAGAAAACTAGCTGCTGTCAGCGGCTTCACTCGCGTTCCCGTGGGATAAAAAGTACCCTATCACGCTAGTTAGTTCATACCCTGTCTGTATACCAAAATTCGTTCAGTAGTTTCAGTAATTTTATCAAAATCCGTTCAGTAGTTTCAGTCATTTTATCAAAATCCGTTCGGTAGTTTCAGTCATTTTATCAAAATCCGTTCAGTAGTTTCAGTCATTTTATCAAAATCCGTTCAGTAGTTTCAGTCATTTTATCAAAATCCGTTCAGTAGTTTCAGTCATTTCATCAAAATCCGTTCAGTAGTTTCAGTCATTTTATCAAAATTCGTTCAGTAGTTTCAGTAATTTTATCAAAATCCGTTCAGGAGTTTGAGGGTGATTGACGGACAAACTCCTAAACAAACAAACTTTACATTTATAATGTTAGTGTAAAGTGTGGTAGTTAGCAATCACTACTAATATTCAAATATACTGTCAACTCTTGTGGAAAATAAGTATTCATTCTATCTAGTCCGATGATAGGTTCATCCAAGTAACACTACATTAAAGATGCTTTTCCACCAGATATCTGCTATATAGCTATGCTACGAAGATGTAATAACTAAGCTGTGAAACTATTTCGTTTCCACTGATACTAAGCTATGTAGTTGTGCGAGGAATATGCATAGCTCGAGTATACGATACGATGTATTGATAGTAGGGAAACCATTAAAAGCACATCCAAAACACGCATCCATAGCAAACATCTTTGCAGATAAAAAAATATCTTAGTTGAACCCGTTTCCACCAGTGCCAAGCTATGTGTACCAATTAATATGATTAGTAGAAGCCAAACGCATCCACAGCAATACGTAGCATAGCACACCTAAGTAGGTACTCACCGAATACTTAAACAAACTCTTAAAGATCACATACGCTTCCATCAACTCCTCATAAGCTTGAAATAATTTACCAAACATTTGATCACGTTTCCTTTCTTCAAGTTCCAAACAAATTTTGCCTTTATATTCGACTTCAGATATCCATGCATACATTCCATATTTTAACATAAACATCATGGACATTCCATAGGTAGTATGTATATCATAAAAGTTGATAATATAGAATGATATTGCAATGTTAATATCCTGAAGTACTACCAAACTGACTATGATCCAGAAACTATGGCAAAAGATACCAAACCAATTCCACATTGTAGTGTGTCTGTATTTGTTATAATGGATGATCCTGAAGCACTTCTGGATCCTTATAAGTATCTCCACGTGTTCCATTCTCTTGATCACATTGACTATGTAGTATACGAAGAAAGGAGACACTAGCATATATGTATTCAACATGAGAAAGATATCGATTAGTTCATTAAACTTGTCAGTTGGAATTATCGCGTAGTTATAAGTATAAATGATCCAACAAATAACGCCTATGAGAGAAAAGATGTAGTAAGAGCGCTCATGAGGTCTGATACAGTTATGTTTTATGCAGAAACGGGATAGAAATACTGAATGATGTAATAATCGATAGGGAAGGAGAACATTTTGAAAACTTTTGTCTAAGAAATTGTCTATAATGGGATTGGAATTGATCATATTTTTCATTACATTTAACTTGACTTAATGGCAACTGAAGAAGCGTGTGGTCATAGACACGGTTCAAATGTAATTGCTATTCTAATTTATCAAATATTTATGAACACTAAATAGTATTATTACACCGATAGTAATACAGTATATGGTTAGAATGTAGTAATGGTGATTACATTATGATGGCCGCGTTTAAAGTAATTACTATTAGTTTATTTTTAGTAGGTACTTATCACACTCGCATCGTTTTTGAGACATAAAATAATCATGCCTATCTATTTATTTTGACTAATCTTTCAAATGGGTAGACTGATTTTGACAGGGGTTTTATTGGTGTAAGCTCATTAGCTTCGTACCAATTACTCCTTAGTACATTTACTAAGGAGTAACTTAGGCTTCTTTTATTTGTCACAAAACCCACGCGATCAAAGCCAGGGTCATCACCAAGTGAAAAATAAAACAGTAGCTTATAAATTACATAGTTCTTTATTATTCATAGAAATTTAAGTTTACAGAAAAGCAAACTGTAGTATTACAACGGTGTAGTTTGTGAGGAGAATCACCAACCGCAACGGATGACAGACGTCGATGTAGAACATGCCATATACGCGTAATTTACTGAACGACGCGCGATGTAGCCGCATCACGTTCTTACACAAATGCCTTTGATGATCTAGATGAAAAATAAATATGAACTCATTAATAATGCACTCATTGCACGATTGGTGCGGTAGCTGGGCAACTGGCTGCAACGCAATGACAACTAAAATTGGATACTTTTTAGTGTTTTTTAGGACAAGATGTTTTAAACGCTACTTCGAGACAGTTCAAGACACATAAACGGCACGGTCAGGCCACGGCCACTACACGGCGATTTTACTTTACGAAATACATAAAATAATAAAAAAAAAACTATAAAATCACGGAGAAAAGCTCTACTTGTTTTGAGTCACAGAGTCTTTTTATCAGGAGCAGCCTAGTAAAAGTTTTCTCCGTTAATATACGCTAGAAAACCGTGATTTTTAGTTTAGCATGTATCACGATAGTTGTAATAAAGAGAGGATTTAATGTTCAAAGTTAAATGACAAGTATATAGCTGGGTTAGAGCGGTGCCGCTTATGTGTGATATACCCTGAATAAAAACGTGATTACCTACCTGTAAAGTTGTTTCCAATAAAACTAACTAAGCAAGAAGTTCGCACCAACTCGACAGTTTCATAGAAATCATGGAACGTTAAACTCAGTATGAGTTCTACCGTCAAATGTTTTGCTATACAGATAATAAGGTACATTATAAAATGAAGACTTTGCCACTGTAACAAAGAAAAAAAAAGGTTAGTTTATTTCACGAAAACAGCGAGAGAGCTACTAAATACTCTCTACTTGACTAAACGAGTGCGAACAAAGCATAAGCGTTATTTGATACCGTAATATCACTTTGGTCGAGTCGGTCTTTTCGTGAGAAAAGTGTCTCTAACTAAAGACTTTTTTTTAAAAGGGGGAAAATCATCCGATGTCTTCTCCCGCCTTGGGCGAGGCAGGAGGGAGTGTCAGACTCTTACTGACTAAAAGCCATCCCGTTTCTACTCCTGCTTTTCGAGCCGGAGCCCTAGTAAACCCGATAGGCAGTCCACAGATCCGGACTAACTAAAGGCTAGGTTGTAGTTATATTAAATTTAAAAACCGGCCAAGTGCGAGTCGGACTCGCTCATGAAGGGTTCCGTTACAGCAAGTAGATGACATAATATAAAAGTTGTAAAATAACTTGGTTTTACATAGTGTTTGTATGAACGACAAAGTTATATTTGCGGTTTTTGAAAATATTTTATTTCTTAAAAACTAAAAATTATATCTCGTTCCAACCAATTTTCGTTGTTAGTTTTCATTGAAATCTACTATATATATTTTTTTCAATTTTCTCACTCTCTTATTTTAAAAGTTAGAGGGGGGGACACTCATTTTTCCACTTTGGAAGCGTCTAACTTTCAAACGATTGATTTTGACGAAAAGTGGTTTTAGAAACCTCTATGTCTTTTTTAAAGACCTATCCATAGATACCCATCACGGATATGTTAGCTGAAAAAAAATTTTTTTTGAATCAGTTCCATGTATGGAGTTCCCTTTAATTTTTAAATTTATACATTTTTATTCATAATTCAAGTAGCGGTTACCGAAATACATCATCCTACAAAGTTTCAAATATGTAGGACCAACAGTTTTGTAAATAAATGGCTGTGACATACGGACGGACGGACAGACAGACATGACGAATCTATAAGGGTTCCGTTTTTTGCCATTTGGCTACGGAACCCTAAAAAGGCATTGTCGAAGAATTTAAATTTAATTACTATGATTATTTTTAAGAACTGTATCTTACCCCCACATTTTCGCCTAAAACGACCACAATATTGATATCAAATAAACTTTGAAAGAGAGTTTCAATCGTTTGCAGTAAAATCTGAAAAGAAAAGAAATTAGAACAAAGTTACTCAACAGCATAAAAGGTGAACTGTCGCCATTACCCCTAAAAAAATTAAAAGATTTTTAGTTTTTATTACTACCAAAAAGAGACAAGCTTGAAACTAAGTTCATCACACTTAAATATCAAGTGTGGGAGAGCCATGCTTCGGTACGAATGGATCGGCTCGACTGGAGTGAGACTAGCCTCACAAAAAACAGAAGTGAAACAACGCTTGCGTTTTATTTCGCCGTGTGAGTGAGATTATCTGGGACGCAATACTTCCCCTCGTCCGCAATCCCTAAATTTCTTAGTCCTCAAATCCATAGCCCTCAAAAGGCCGGCAATATTGCAATTGCTCTGATGTTGCATGTGTGGCACTCATTGCTTATCATCAGGTGATCCTTAAACCTCGTTAAAATAATGTCAAATAAAACTTACTGGTCCATTATAAACATCTTGAATAATATTATAACATTGCAATATCTGAACATAAGCGTGGAATAACCCCGTACTATGTAGTCTACTGCAGCCATTCTTCTGCGCGAGTAAAAATTGTGTGTTCCATAGTACAAGTTTATCTCTTAGCAACTTCACCAGCCTTAGTACGTAAACTATATTTATGTCAAACATAAGTTTTACTGTTACATTCATAAATATATCCCACTGCCCGTGAGTTAATATGAAAAATATATAAACAATTAATACGAAGTAAAACGCAAAAATGGCGGCGATACTCATCCAACTTCTTTTAATAAAATGATTGTCGCAAGACACATTACTAAGCAATCTATGAGCTTGTTGAAAAGACAAAACGAATTGAACATTTTTAGTTGTCTTTTTGACATTAATCACAAAATTCGTAGCTAAACCTACACATCGAAATATGCAGTCGTATAAAAAATTGAATACTAAATAACTAAACATATTACTCTTGTAATACACAAAGATTAAAAATATTAAACGAAGAAAATACAGTATTGCCAATGATACTACATGAACTTTTATTATCAATTTGTTGGAGTTATTATTAGGAAATATTAGACCGTCTTTAATATGGTACTTAGGATTTAGAAGTACAGTTTGCATCAAATTTATTGGCCGAAATATTAATTGAACATCTTTATCTATTTTATTATTCGATCCTTCTTTTATATGCGGTTGTACTTGGACTTCGATAGTTTCCATTTTGATTTAATCTTTCTTACAGGGCAGCTACAAACTTCACCTTGCCACTACTGATAAAAACAACTAATTAAATTAAAATAACACACCGAAATCATTTTCTTAAAGAAATTATTCAGAAGTAGAGAACATAAATCAAGCCAATAATATGATTGGATCTAAAGTGACTAATTTCAATAAATAGAAGCGTCTATAGTAATATCTATTGACAATATTAACCAGATATTTTTGATCAAGATGTCCAGGAAACCTATAAATAGGATGAGTTGATAGATAAATGGCTTTAATGGGAGATAGTACTGTGTTTAAAGATTACATTAGTTAAATGATTAATTTTAAGTACTTTTTTTCATACAAAATCTACGTATGAGTTTGTTATGAAAGAACTATCTGTTTCACTATGTCTGTCGCTTAGTGCGTAGACGCAACGACGCATAGTGCGTGTTTGTAAACCACTTTATGCAGAGTAGAGTCAATTTTTATTTAACATCTTTATGTTCTCAAATTAAATTAATTTTTCCGGAAATTTCTTCACTACTGTAATCTTCAAACACAGTACTACATCCCATTAAAGCCATTGCAGATAATTTTAGAACACCTTATAATTATATACTTTATTGTACACCAGTATCCCCCTGGTGAAATAAACAATATGTCGTCAGCTGAACCATTTGCTATGCAATCTGGTTCATATTTATTTATTTACATAATAACATTATACAACAAGAATAAAGTTTATCACACACATAAATCGGCACGGACACGCCTCCAGCCGTTTCGATTCCACGGCATTTTTTGCTTCGGAAACAATATTATGAAAAAGCCGTAAGCGCGCTGCCATCGCACGGACCGCGAGCTTACAGCCATTTTGTATAGTCATTAGGAAATATATCAAACGACATTCGATTTAATGTTCAAATTTAAATGACAAATTATTTGCTGGGTTGAAGCGGTGTGATATGTCCTTAAGGCTAAAGCACTCGGTTACAGGAAAGCAAACTGCAGTATTACAACGGTGTAATTAGTAAGAAGAATCATGAGCCGCAGTAGATGACACACGTCTATGTAGAACATGCCACACACACACAGCTTACTAAACGATGCGCGGTGTAGACGCATCACATTCTTGCATATCTTCCTGTGATAGTCTGGACAAGAGAAAATAAAATAAACATTTAATAATAATACATTTGTTTAGCTCAAACAAAACTTACAGAAAACCAGGGTGGAACAACTTTTGCGTTATGTTTAGTCATGAGTTTTAGTTTACCGAAAGTTCAATCAAATCCCCAAATCCTCAAATTTCTAACCCTTCCACCAAAGGTGGACAACGCACTTGTAATACCTCCGTTGTTTCGTGCGACTATGATCGGCGTCAATTGCTTACCACCAGGTAATTCAACAGGTCATGTCCCGGCTTATCTATTAAAAAAATACTAGAGAAGATGAGGAATGACAATAGTTAATACTATTATATCTGCTTTATTTATTTATGTGCTTGTACAATGTTTCTATTCATCAGACCATCGATCTTAGGACTTACTCTTTTACTACTCGTATGCTATGGAAGGAGAATTCCCTAACCCCAAAAGGCTGGCAACGCGTGTGTAACTTTTTTGGTGTCGCAGATGTAAATATTGCTTACCATCAGGTGGTTCACCTACTAGTTTGTTTTTACCCCATAAAAAATATTACCTAAAGAAAATATCACTTTAGAAATATTCTTCTTATTTCAACAATTATAATAACCTACCTGTACACTTGCTTTCAAAAGAATTCAACAAACAAGATATCTGTGCCAAGTGAACAGTTTCGTAGAAAGTGTCAAATGTTAAACTTAGTGCGAATTGTATGATCGTACTTTTTATGATCCAACTTGAAATGTATACTAATATGGGAACCGCATTAATACCCTGAAACATAATTATTATAAGAAACGTATATTATAATAAATAACATAAATATTATGTTAAGTTTGGGAGATCCTTGCTTCGACACGAATGGGCCGCCTCGACCGGAGCGACAGCGGCCTCATAGAAAACCGACGTGAAACAACGCTTACGTTATTTCGTTGTATGGGTTAGCTTATCGGAGGTCCAATTACCCCCTTCCTAATCTTCCCAATCCCCCAACAACCCTTAAATTCCATAACCCTAAAAGGCCAGCAACGCACTTGTAACACCTCTGTTGTTTCGGGTGCCCATGGGCGGCGACGATTGCTTTCCGTCACGTAATTCGTCTGCTCGTTACCGGTTTATGACATAAAGGATATATTATTATCTACGCGTGTTATTACAAATAGATTATCTTTGTCTTTGGTAATAATTAGATTGATCCCAACCTGTTTGCCAAAGGCTATTAAAGTTTTGATATCAATCAAGCTTTGAAACAAAACATCTATTACTTGGTAGAAGAACTGAAACACAGAAAGGTATAAAGTGACGAAGGTAAACAAACAAAGGGAAAATCATAACAGTACTTAAACGTACTATAGTTCTTGATTTGTAAAGGATAACAAAAACCGAAAACCTTCAACACCAAGAAATAAGTATTACATTATCATCATCATCATATCAGCCATAAGATGACCACTGCATAAGATGAACATAAGCCTCCCCAATAACTTCCAGATACACCGGTTAGCTTACCGGGAAATATGTACCGTAGTGTTGTTGATGATGTCCAATATCTGGTAGTAAATTGTAAAAGATATATTAGAGACAGAGAAGAGAATCAATGATATGTGAATTAAAGTTAAATGTGTTAAATGATTGTAGTTTTACAACTTCCCTAGCGAATCCCATTTGGTTTGTAGCCATTGGCTTATAAGAGGTACACGCATCACTGAAACTTTGTATAATTCAAATAATAATGTTAGGTGTAAATTGAAGAGTAGATATCCTAACGGGGCTGACATGTTTAAGAACGAAAAGTCCCTAAACCAATAAATAAATAAAAAACAACTTACCGGACCTTTATAAACGTCTAGAATAATCTCATAGCACTTTAATATCTGCACATAAGCGCGAAATAAGTTTGCGCTGTGTAATCTACTGCAGCCAACCTTTTGCGCAAGTAGGAGCTGAGCATTCCATAGTCTAACTGTATCTGTTAGCAACTTCATTAATCTTAACGCGTAAATTATATTTATATCCAGAGACAATCTCACTAGTATATTGATAAACATGTCCCATGGGGGACGAATTAACAAAGGAACAATGACACCGAGTATAACGCAGTAAATACCAAAAATACAAGCAACGCCAAACCAACTTTGCTTGAGAATCTTTTCATCAACGGAGTTTTGTTTGAGAAATCTATGCACCTCTTGGAAGTACAAAACGAATTCAACACTTCTTTTGGTTTTCTTGAAATGTATTAGTAAATTCATTAGTAATCCTGCAGAGCGAAAGCTATACTCAAATGTAGTTCCGAAGGCAAGAAAACCGACGCCTTGCGATAAAAGGAAATGGCGTACGAAACGAAATGTGTACATGATTGCCATTATCAGTGTCATGAGGATTATTAAGGACTTATGGGCATGATTATTCGGTAGTATTACGTTATTCTTGATTTGATATCGGGGATTGAGTAAGAGATTTTGCATCACGTTGATTGGCCGAAATGCTAATTGAATTTCTTTGTCAATTATATGACCGAAATCTGCGTCAAATTTCGTTCCAAAATTATCATTCCAATTTTCCATTTTGAGCAAAATAATATAGGTACTATTCTGTCATACTAGATTTCTTAGGATTGTTATGCAGTAGTTTTGCATTGGCTTCTGCACCAGGTTTTTCGAAGAGTATTTGCTCCTCAGGTCTTTGTAGCCAGATTAGCCTGTGGCCTGTAGCCTCTTCCAGACAATTTCCTTACTGGGTTGAGATTATACCGCCTATGCGAAATTAACACGAGGCTGTCCACAATGTGCTTGCTACGAATATTGACCTATTTTGGCCACATTGCGCGGAGAAACCGACAATCTGGAGAAGCTCGTAGTTGTTGGTCAGGTTAACGGCAAAATATCTCGCGGTCGTTCACCAGCCCGTTAGCTAGATGCTGTAAAAATCTTTACCGGCTCGCAGAGGACAAAGGCGCATGGAGGAAGGTCGTATATCAAGTTACGCGTGCACCAGACTAGATACGACCTTTAGTAATGAAGGAAACGACTGAAAAGAATTTGGGAAATGATTAATGACAGTAACAGAAAGTGTCCTGAATCTATCAGACATTTTTTATTAACAAGCCATATCACTACGACATTGAGGGATAATATGATTATGTTCAAAATAATAATCAACCTGTTTTATTGGAACAATAAATTAATGGATTGATTAATTAACGAACAGTACCCTTAGTACGAGTTTGCTTAACGTTGAACGAAAACGAAACGAGAGCGCGTTCGACGCTCTGATTGATCGGTGAAAATGAAACAACCAATCAGAGCGCCGAACGCGCTCTCGTTTTGATCTCATTAACCTCTTGTATGCTGGCATAAGAGACTCAACAGAAAACTCATTGTGTCTCGCGTAGTACTGTGCTTCCGGCATACTACGGGTTAAATGTACAGGTTAATGTTTATGTAAAACAAATTCTTACTAAGCCCTCAGAAGAATATTTCTCATCAATCCATTTGCTATGCTATGTTTTACTTAATTCAAAACCAAAATACCCAGTATTAGATTGCCCAGTAGTATATAGAGTCCAAAATCCCTTACTCGGAAGTCACGTTTATTATTTTACCCACAAGGTAATCACTTAATATTGATAAGTAATCCTACGTACTTATGTAGTTACTTAATTAAAGATGAAGAACGAGTTACTTAATTACATTATTTATTTAGCCTTCATGGACATAAATAAGGGTTATTATGTAAAAGTTGTTTAAGGTGTAGATACGAATGTGGAAAGGGATAAACTGCCAGTAAATAAAAGCGCTGTTGAAAAGAAAGTTAACAAAGAAGTTACATTGTTCGCGCCAAACACGCTCTCGTTTTGATCTCATTAACCTCTTGTATGCTGGTATATGAAATACAATAGAAAACTCATTGTGTCTCGCAGAGATCTGCACTACCGTTAAACTACGGGTTAAATGTACAGGTTAATGTTTATGTAAAACAAATTCTTACTAAGCCCTCAGAAGAATATTTCAATATTTAAATAAGGGTTATTATGTAAAAGTTATTTATGGTGTAAATACAAATGTAAAAAGAGAGATACTGCCAGGAAATAAAAGGGCTATAGAAAAGAAAGTGATCAAAGAAGTTACTATTGTTCTCACATAATTAAACCAACGAAACAATGTAACCAAGAATTGTACAGTAAATCTGATTAAAAAGAGTAACCTATAGAGTTTCTTGCTCGTTCTTCTCCATAGGAATCTAAACTTTGGAACGAGCAAATAGCTTCACTAGAGGACTGACCGACGGACAGACATTTTGTTTTTTCTATATTGTAATATTTGCTTTGACGTTCAAAAGACTTCCCTTCTATTTGAAATAAATAATTTTGACTTTGACTTTGAAGTAGAAATAATAATGGAAGACTCGAATCGAATAGACGATGAAATTAAAAAATGTCTTATACCTTTGCACGTAATGCAGTATCTAGTACTAAATCCAAAATATTACCTCAAGCAAAACATTATTACCATCAATAACTGTTTCAATAACTTCATATTGATCTCAGGTCTAATATACATTCAAATTTTCTCCATCGCTAACATTTTGACTACAATGCTCGATGAAAACATCACTCAGTACAATTCTATTAAGTTTCTTTACTTTGCCTCCTATTTAGATTTTGGATACCGAGCCACCAGTTTCACTTTACTCTTCTTTATCAATTACTTCAACAGCAGTAATCACGTTATATTCGTCTTGTGTATACAGAAAATCTATAACCTTCTTGGTATTATCCCTTTTCTTAAATGGTATAGTATTATAAACTGGGTATCCGTCATCAGTCTCTTTAGCTTTTACTTTATAACTTTTATATGTTTCTTCTGTGTTCCTTCTATCACTCCGTTTCTTGTAAATATTTATTATTTCTCCGTACTTACTTACGATGCAGAATTGTTACACGGATCAAGATTAGTTCAGCTGCTGACTAAAGTATTGAAACTGTTTAATGGTCAATTGAAGAGTTTGGAACATGGTGTTTGCAATGAAAGGTCTTTGAATAATTTGTTTTGTTCCTATGATTTGGTATTTAAATGTTACGAGCATATGAAGAGGATGTATCATTTATCTGTAAGTTAACCTTTTTTATGGTATAAGCCGGTAAACAAGCAGACGGATCACCTGATGGTCAGCAATCGCCGCCGCCTAAGGACACCCGAAACACCAAGGCGTTAGAAGTGCATCGCCCACCTTTTGGGGGTAGGAATTTAAGGCTGTTGGGGAATCGGGGATTAGGAAGATTTGGGAGGAGTCCCCTCACTCCTTCAGTTAGTTTAGTTAGTTCTTCTGTCTCACGTCGGTTTTCTGTGCGGCCGTAGTATCATTCTGGTCGAGCTGCACCCATTCTTACCGACGTATTTCCTTTTTTATCTTGTTTTCACATAAAATAATTGTTAAACATCGTACTTTTTTTCAGATCCTCGTTCATATCTTTGTGGCGTTCGTTCAAGGATTAGTCAATATTGAAATTATTATACTATTTTCTAAGTACAACTATGAACATAATGGGGTTAGTTATATTTCATCTTCAATTGCTTCAATAATTTTTTACATTTGTCTCATTTTATTATTTACTTCACAGAAGGCATATAATCCAACGTCTTGTTTAATTTTTGTGTGGACGATAAAGAATTTGTTGCTGCACACATGGATAAGTTTAGAACTGGAACATTTTTATGATACTCTTAAGGAGACTCAAGATTCTTGTATACTTATTTTGGGATTTCATTCTTCAGGTAATATTTGATTTGGATAGATAAACATTCGATAAATTCTGTCAAATCTATTTATTGTTACATATCATCTGTAAAACTATTGCGATTGTACAAAAGTTTGAATTTAATGGATCGGAGTTTGGGCGCTACCTCGCCTCATGGTAAGCGATGATGGAGCACGTCTGCCTATTAACAAACATTCACTCGGGCCTTGAAGACACCCAGGTTATACCCATCAGGAAACATAGACTCTGGCAAAGAATAGTACACCCTAGCAGTTCGCACAAGGAAGCTTGGAGCGAAACGCTTCGTGCAAGAGGGTGGGATATTTACCATGAAGCGGTTTCATGGTGGATGATGGAAAAGACTAGGGGAAATCAAGTTGTGCAATTCCCCTGCATTTGCAGGGGAGAGAGAGCGAGACTGACCGGCTGACTTTAGAAATGTCAATTTGAATTGTCCCAGACTGACGGACAACAAATTGACATTTCTAAAGTGCCAAATTAAGGATTAAATGAAATAAATACGGTACATTGACTTTAACTTTAATATACCTTTTTTCTACATTTTCCAGATAAATCCAAGCAGCTTTGCAAAAATATTATGCGGTTTCATCGAGCAAACTTCAAGGAAATGAGAACATTTGGTTTGTTCCACATAAACGGCTGTCACTCTTTACGTCTTGTTATGTACTTCGCTAATTACAGTATTATACTATTACAATTTGCTTTGCTGTAGAATTATTATGTCTTTTTTAAATTATTAAATGATTTTATTTATCTTAACCTGTTTGTTTTATTTCGGTTAAAATAATCAGTATTTAACCCCCTTCCTGACGATGATCTAATATTTGGTACACACTCTTAATCTTGATAAGTATACTATATAAGATTAAGCCCATTAAAACGGTTTAACATATATTTTTACGCTATTTCTTTACTACATATTATTTTATAATATGACATAGGAATCAATTAACACTGTAATTTTATATTGAATAAAAAAAAATACAAATCCAAAAAATACAATGTCTTCTAACATAATCATATAGTTTCATTTCTGGCGAATGGAAAAAAGTTAATCATGCCAATAGTTTGCAATGACCTTTCCTCCAGTAACTAAACTCATCTAAATAATTACAAATTGACCAAAAAACAAAAGTACATCTAACAATGTGACCAGGGACTGTATGAATAAACAAGTATATTAATAATCACAAGAAAGCGAACTGCAGTAACACAATAACGTGGCTGGTAATGACTGAACAGAAATACAGTAACGTCACGGCGTCCAAATTGAAACAACCGCACGCACTCATCTTCTTCATGTTTGCATCGATCAGCCTTCGAATGTTCTTCCAAATTCTTCTTGATTCCACTGTAATAATAGAAAATGCATGAATTACACGATATTATAGCCCTCTTTAGAAAAATAACCCTTTTTCAGTCCTATTCAGTGTTGTCTTGGTTCAATACAAAATAATTTTAGTTTTAAAGGAATAGTAAGTGTATGGGAGAGACATGCTTCGGCACGTAAAGGCCAGCTCGACTGAATTTACACCACCGCCTCACAGAAAACTCACGTGAAACAACGCTTGTATTGTATGTCTATTTGTGAGTGAGGTTACCGGAGGCCCAATAACTCTTAACTTCCTAACCCTCTAAAGTCCGGCAACGCACTTATGATAATGCCTCTGGTATGTCGAATGTCCATGGGTGGTGGCGATTGCTTACCATTAGGTGATCCGTCTGCTCGTTTACCGGCTTATACCATAAAAAAGATTTTTTTGTCTTAATGTACCCACCGCTTACCAAAGACAACATTCAAAGACAAATTATGGGCCAAACTTACCATTTTGTGATGATTTAGAAATAACAATACTTCGAGCGTAGTTAGTTTTGCTGTAGAACTCTTCGCAAGCTAAACATAGTATCAGCTCAACGAATAATAATTTCGACAAACAGATTGTTACTCCCAGTATGTGGCTTATTATGATATCCATAGTCATCTGGAAAAAGTTAATTATAAAAGATGTTATAAAAACAATAAAAAAACACTCCTTTTTCCTAAGTCTTAAATATACAATACTGAAATCCGCTTCAAAAACGTTTCAGCTTTTATTAAATCGTTTAATAAGGCTTTAAAAACAACTTGTAAATTAGTTTATTTATAAATTAAAAAAAGCATCCTACTTACCCCAACTCTGATTGCATATATCAATATCGTCATTACATACATAACAAACATTATATACGTTGTGACGAAATGTAGCAGGATCTGAAAACATTAATAAAACCGTTAAAATTTAAGTATGAACCTGTTTTTGTTTGGAGGGGAAAAAGTCTGTTTTTTTTTAAGTGTAAAAGTGGTTCAATTTTTTTCGGTGTTTTGTTTTTCTTTTCGCACACGCATTTGGCCTATGGACGGCGAGCATGGGTAGCTTGCCTTCCGACCAA
The DNA here is from genome assembly GCF_023101765.2 of Spodoptera frugiperda. Lineage (NCBI taxonomy): Eukaryota > Metazoa > Arthropoda > Insecta > Lepidoptera > Noctuidae > Spodoptera > Spodoptera frugiperda. The sequence continues at coordinate 9,893,907 of NC_064221.1, forward strand.
AACCAGACCCGTGCGTACGGTGCGTAGCGGTCCGCGCGTGCCTCAAACAGCCTTCAGACTGCCACAGATGGTGACCAGTAGGGTCATACCCGATCTAGAGCTGTGGACAACCTAGTGGGTTTACCAGGGCACCAATTAAAGGTAATGTTTTAAAACAAGATAATTACTTTCAATTCAGACATGTCACAAATAGTCCACCAAAGTTCACTAATCAACTTCATAACTTTTTGCATCCTTTTAAGTTTCATTCTCCTAAAACTATTTTCGCATTCATCGTCGCAAGGGTTATCAAAATTTGTATTTTTTACAATATTGCTCCACATATCAGTCTTAATAGTCAACATGTATACTACACTTATCGTATGACCCATATCTAAGTCAAAAATGATAGAAAGAGAGCAAAATACTACTCTAATCCATGTCCAGTACACATCGAAGATGAGTTTACCAATCATATTAATAATCCACAAAAATACAACGACTGTGAAGTAAAACCAATAACTCTTTTTGACAAAGTTTAAATAGTCGGTGCTGATAATCAACTTATTGATTTCGTAGAGATACAAAATGATTCGTACATTGGAATTGTTCTTGAGTAAGTTAATGAAACTGACAATGACTAAATTGATGCAAAACATTAGGTATAAGAAAAAATAGAACACTTGGAATTTGTAGGAATGGTATGGGTTGCAAATGATAGTAGCACTGAAGAGACAAAAGTAAATAATGTTGCCTAAAAAGGCGTAAACCATTTTTCTAGTACAACTCTTTTCGATAATCTTTTCTTTGATAAAGTTCTCATCGCAAACGATTGCGATAATGAAGTAAAAAGGAAAGAAAACGCACAAGAAGTCATAGTCAATAGTAGTTTCATTTTCAACGATCATTTCTAAAATTTTATTCAGAAACATTTTTAATTGGACGTTCGAACAAAGTGGTAACACAATTTACTGATAATAATTTTCACGAACGAAGAAAGTATGGAAGTTTAATAATATTGACGATGAATAAACAAGGATATTTTGTTCATAAATGTATAAACAATATCAAAACTGACAATACTGATCGCTAACTTAGAGACAATGAAATGTATAGCAAACAATTTACTAAGAATTATTAAGAGTAAACACGATACACCAATGTACATTAAGCTAATATCAAATAGAAAATGAGGGCTTAATGTGTTCGTGTTAATAGTCTATAGATAATTAATGCTTTTATCTATTCAAAGATAAATGAAGAAGTAAGAAAAGTATATCTATACTTTTACTATTATTGTATTTATTGTATCTACTGTTTTTGTACCTTATTTAAGTGATCACTATAAAAACTAAACTATGAAACACAGTGTCTCTTTCGGCTAACCCTTTTTTGAGGGGGAAACCAATGACTTTTGCACAGGTAGTGTCAGATTCTTACTGACTAAAGACATCCTGTTCCTTCTCCTGCTTTTAGCCGGAGCCCAGTTACAGTAGCAGCAACCTGTTACGTTGTCTGCAGCTCCGGATCATTCAACAGCCCTACTGGACCCCATCTATGGTGGTCTGGCTCTTTGAGCGCCCTTCGTACGTATCTGGTTCTGGTTGGACAGCGAGCTACCCTTGCTCGTCTTCCGCAAACCCGCACTTACGGTGGGTAAGTCTCTTGGGGGCCTAATAGTCACGTTATAAAGTAGTATTTGTAATTTTTAACTTTACTTAGCTCAATCATGGCGCGAGTTGTAATTTAATAATAACGTTCTACCAAGAAAAGGAGATCAGATAGTAAGTTTCTCAGAATGCGTACATTATTTTGTTTTATTTGTCAACTAAATCAATCATACATTTGATAGATGGACTTCGTTTCGCCTCACAAACATGATGTTATATTGCAAGTCAAATTGAAATCATTTATTTTCATTACACTTAAAAAATGCACTTTCAAAAGTGGTTTTGTTCTTGATATCCCGGAGGACACGGTGGAGCAAACGGTGGCGTTGTGCTCTGCATGGGCTGAGCACCGCCGTATCCTCAGAGATGTGGTCGGTGACGGCGACCTCTCGCGTCCGGTATTGGTTAAGGCCATGGTGCAGAGCGAGGGGACTGGGATGCCGTCTTCCCCTACTGCGAAGCAGTCATGCTAGCCAAGGAGGCGGGGCGCGTGAGGGAACGAACCTACTTACGCCCAATTGGGCAATTAGGCCTCCTTCTTAATATAATGACCAAATACGGCCTTATCGCTAAAAGCGATATAAACCAGGCAACCTACACTATTGTAAATAATAATTAATGAGATAGTTAGAGCTTGGTATACTAAGGTACTTATTTATATGTAAGTAGTAAGTACAGTAATAGAACGGGACCTTCAGTGTTTATAAGGGACGACAAATAGGGCAGTTTATTAATATTTGCTTTTAAAATTTGGCTTGTCCGGTATATTCATTTAAAACATTGGACATTTAATTTTTCTTTTCTTACATAATTAAATACTTTCGACGATATACTGATTTGAAATATCGTATGTCATCACGATTGACTATATTTTATCAGGTTCCGAGACGTGGTTGGCTCTCAATGTTAAACTTGTTTTATCTACGTATTTATTTACTTATATGACAACATTAAAAACAACATTAAAATACGTGTCAAATGTTTTCTACATATCTAACTAGATGTTTAACTTTCATACCTTGCCTAATACTATATTACGTCCCTCTCTCTTTACTCTCCCTATTAAAGGCAGTATTCGAAAAGTCATGAGACGATAAGCGCGCGCATCGGTTGATGCCATTTAATATTCTTAAACTTTAAATACACCATATCTTCATTTACCTATAAGAATCCCTTAAATGCTCAAGGTCACACTAAACTATTCAACCACACGTGCTCATAAATATTACAATTTGTTTGTCATCTTCAAAAAACCAATTAATCGAAATGTGTGCTACTTCCGTCAGTTATTTTAGTACCTATTCGTTCGATAATATCTCATGTAGCCAAACGTGTGTTCAATACGTGAATAATCTATTATAATTATAAATATAATATTTTTCCTTCCTGACGTTATAACTCCAGAACGCACCAACCGATTTCCATAGTTTTGCATTCATTGGAAAGGTCTCCATGAGGTTTATAGCTAAGAAATTTATTATTATTAAAAGCAAGGAAATAGGGGCAATTACTGGTGGTGAAACGAAGTTCGCAGGGTTTGCTAGTAATATAAAAAATGGAATACAACGTGATCATTAAAAAAGTACCAAGACAACATCAGTACAAGGAGATACTTCTAAACAACATAGTGGATAAAGATATACAATCATTACTCAGGCCGTTGGATGTGATGCAAAACATATTCATCTGCGCGAAGTATTCTATACGGGACAACTTCATTACTTCAAACAAACCTTTCTACAAATACCTCTCACTGTTTTGTGCTTTCGGTTACTTGGGTGGCCTTATCTATTTACTCGTGACAGTCATGGAGCTCATAGCTTCAAATCCATTTTATCTAAATATATCACTACGTATGTTCTATCAGTTTTGTACCTGCTTTGTTGGGTACTTTATCAACAGCATTTCTAATATCATTCATTGCAATAACAACGTGCTTTTAGTGTTAAAAATTCAAAATATTAAAAATAACCTTAAAATTGGTAGGAATCATCTCAGAAGCGTGTTGGTCTTTAATTGGCTTTGTGTAATCAATATCAACGTCTTGTACATTATAGAAAAAATGGATTTTAGTGAAGGATTTTCATTTGATCCAGTAGGTCTAATTGTAGAGATACCTTTTATTTTCTTCGAAGTAAATATTGTGTATGCCACGTTTGTTGTAAAATTGCTAAGGAATATACTGATCGTATGGGTGCAGAGAGTCACAAAGCCAACCAGAGAAGAATCGCAAAGAAAAGATTATTGGGATGAAATGTTTCAAGCTTATTCAGATATATTAGAAGCTTATAATTTGTTTCAGGCTACATTTCGATTAATCGTAAGAATTTTATTTAATCGAATCGAAATTTTTGCACTTACTCTTCTATATTTTTTGTCCGTTTTTTTTTAATGGGGAAAATCATCCAATTACTTCTCCCGCCTTGGGCGAGGCGAAACGGAGTGTCAGAATTTTACTGACTAAAACCACCCCGTTCCTACTCCTGTTTTTCGAGCCGGTGCCTGGTGCCGTAAGCACGGGTTGGTCGGGCTCTTACTGCAGAAGCTGGTGATCGTCGCGGGTTCCCTGACGCCCGAAGTATATTTTCTGTCCTAGTTGTATATTTCTCTTTCAATTTTCGTCCATTAAAATTCATCCCATCATAAGATTTCATTTATTTTGAATCATTTGTACATTTTCAACCACCTTTTCTTTACTCCTTACAATGACATGATACATTATTCTAGGCTGATGAAGTCGCAGGCAACAGTTAAATGTATAATTAGTAAAATACATTTTATTTTATATTTCCAGATTACATTCCAGACAATATTCACAATCTCTTATAGTCTTATGACTGTTTCTATTCTCATAGAAATAAATCTATATTGGGGAGATGGTACGGCGGGTGTAAGTATTTTTTTTATTAAATTTAATCTGGAAATGGTTTTATTATTCATTTCAAAAATGTTTTTTAGCCAACTTCTAACAAAAAGGAGGTTCTCAGTTTAACTTTGGCTGAACTGATTTTCATTGGCAAACTGGCAAATTGGCAAAATTTTAATTATAATGGCTTGTATTATACTAATACAGTTTATCATCTTCACAGTCTTACATATTTATCGTACCAAGTGTGGAGTGGCTTGTCAAGAAGATAGTTTTGCTGACGTTTCTTTGTAACGAATGTTCAATGTTTTATGATGTTATGGATAAGACGCAGCATATACATTTGATGTTCATGGAGTCTACAGGAGTATCAGGTATGTTTATAAGTTTTATTTTACCCTTGGTATTATTACAACGCGGGACACAATAATTATATTTTCTATTGTGTCTTATATTCGAGCATTTGCGTGTAGCAAACATTTCCTCATTTTTTTACTTTCGTATTTTAAAGTCATTTTGAATATATTGTATGATACAACTGCCATTTTGAGCCCCAATCTTTTAGGATTGATAAGAAAATTATTCCTAGATTGAGTTTTCTTCCGAATTTGTACAGTAACTTTAATTGCGAGCAATAGCAGGTTGTATTCTGAATAAGTTAATTGTTTTAGTATTTATTTTTAATTTGATAAGTCGGTAAACATGCATACGGATGATGACCTGATGGCAAGTAATCGGCGCCACCCATGGACACCCGAAACACCAGAAGCGTTACAAGTACGTTGCCAGCCTTTTGGGACTTATGGCGCGTTTACATTAGGTCGGTCGTAGGTCGGTCACCGAAGGCGGCGGCCGCATTCGGTTTAACAGAAACCGAATTAATACGGCCAAACCGAATACGGCCAAACGAATACCTTTGTTTATATTAGTTGGTGACCGAATACGGCCTGCAGCCGAATACGGTCTAACCGAATAATGTAAATGCGCCATTAGAAATTTGAGGATTGTTAGGAATTCGAGGATTAGGAAGATTGGAGAGGGGGGTAATTGGGTTAGTCATAATTTATACCCATAGATTCAAATTGATATCCATATTTTCTTGGTTCACAGATGCCCAAATAAGAATGTTGAAAAACGTCCAACGTCTGCAGAGTTCGTCGTTCAAGAAGATGAGTGCGTATGGCCTGTTTGTAGTAGACGCCACACTGCCGCTGCAGTTAGCCGGGATCATTAGCACATACACTATAGCGCAGCTGCAACTAAGAGTGCTACATAACTGACATTAAAGTACAAATAAATATCTTCATTGTTCACAGAAGTTTCTTTTCATGTTAAAAAGAAGCTTCAAGCTTGCTAGTCCGAACTGCTAAGGAGCGGAATTCTTTGTCGGTGTCCATGTTACCTGGATGTCTTAAAGGCTCGAATGAATAGTTTCCTTATGGGCAGACGTGCTCTTTTATAGGCTTACCACCAGGCGAGATAGCGGCCAAACTCCGACCCATATAAAAAACGCTTCTGAAATTTTGAGAGTTGATAACCGCTATGAAATTTTACTTTACGCTTTAGGAATAATAAGGCCCTATTTAATCGACAGTCGTATTTACAACCAACAACATGGCCGAAAATTTAAAACTATAATTATTTATATCGAGGACACAAGCAGACAAACTAATCAATTCATTAGTATACAACATAGAAGCTTTTACTCATTACGTGGTGTCAATTTAACTAAAGTGATTACCTTTACACGAAACAATATTAAATTAAGTAAAACAATATTAAATAAAACAAAGTAGTCAGTGTAACCAGTGTATTGAATAAAGTAAACCATATTAAAAGTTGAATTAAAATAAAAAAAATCAGTACTATGATTATTCGAAAACTACCATGGCTCCAGAATAATGGAGTAGCCTTAAATAATTATATCAATAAAGATCTACAATCAGTGCTAAGACCTCTGGATTTGATCCAAAACATTTTCTTTCTATCCAAGTATTCTATACGGAACAACTTCATAACACCAAACAGTATTTGCTACAATTGTATATCAATATTTTGTGCCATCTTCTGTTTAAGTTTCCTTACTTGTGTCTTCATCAATTTCGGCTTCAAACACTCTTGGTCGTCATTATTTTTAGCTATAGCTTTACGTATATTCTATCAATTCTTTTCCTGCATACTTGGCTACATTATAAACATCATTTCGAACATCATCCACAACAAAGATAATGTTTTACTCCTGATCAAAATTCAGCATGTGCATACATTTCTTAAAATGGAAGGGAACCATTATAGAAGTTTGTTAATTTTCAACTGGACATCTGTTGTTGTACTAAATTGTCTGTATATCGTAGAAAGAATTGACTTTCAATTCGGATTTGCCGTAGACAGAATTCCAGAATATATGGTCGCTTATCCCAGTGTTTTGTTTGAAATTAACATTGTGTATGCCACGCTTATTATAAAGTTGTTGAGAAAAATGCTGGACTTATGGATGGAGACGGTTAAAACTTCAACTAATGGTGATTCGGAGAGTTATTGGAGAGAAGCAATGAAGGTGTTTTCAAATATACTGGAAGCATACGAATTGTTTAAGAAAACTTTTCGACTAATCGTAAGAATTATATTTTCGTTATTATTTATGTTTAGAAATGGTATATATTTTTATGTACTAACTTAAAGAAGCGTTATTTATCATGATAACACTGATATACTATTTAAAAAGAGACTTTTTTGAGAGGGAAAATTATTCAATATCTTCTCCCGCCTATTGTAAGGCGAGAGGTAATGTTAGACTCTTACTGACTAAAATCCGCCCCGTTGCTACCCCTGCTTATCAACCCGGAGTAACAGGCTAGGTAATCCGTTCTGTCGAAAAGAGGCTTAGACCTGGATGTAGGTGTATCCCATCTTGGCGATGATGGGTGGTATTTTTTCTTCTTTAAGGCTAAATTTAATTTTCACATGATAATTATCAGCACCCTATAAGTGGCCACTGCTGACCAAAGGCCTATTCTGAATCGGGGAAGGTTTAATCATTAACCACGTTTGCTCAATGTGGATTGGCAATTTCAAACTTATGATTAGAAATTATAAGCCCAGGTTTCCTCATAATGTTTTTCCCTGATTGTCAGTGGTGTTAATTTAATTGTATTGAAATTATTTTCAGTTAACCTTTTGCACGCTGTACATCGTTTCATACAGCCTCATGGCAGTTTCAATTACCTTACAATTCAAAACAGTACAAGATGATGTATTTATTGTAAGTATTGCAAAATTTTTTTTTTGTTTATAAAAATGGGGCCAATTGTGACTTATGTGCAGTAAGACAAAAGTTTAGTCTGAGTGTCCGTGCCGTATATACTTTGATGACCATAAAATCCATTTTTGGGGATATAAGACATTAATTATTTAATTTCATCAATAGCATTTTATTATTTTTGCAGTATCATAAGTTTATAATGACATATGGTCAATGGTTGGCGAAGACCATCTTTCTGTTTGGTTTCTTTTGCAACGAGTGTGAAAAATTCTACGATGTCTTAAATGAATCGCAAGGTTTAAAAATGTTGTTTCTAAGAACAGGGGAGTATTCAGGTACTTATAACTAATACGATTTTATATTAAGCTGTTAGCTGAACAGCTGTTCTCGAGATTTGCGCTATATTGTGGTCAAAGCACATTTAACAAGCTCAGTTTATGACCACCGCTAGCTGCCAGTGTGCATACGGATAGTCGCGTGTGTGGTGCAAGCTTGCTTTCGATCGCAGTTGCAGGTGAGCGATGCGACGTTGTTTCGCTTGTACCAAGCGGGCGGGTCGCCACCACCCGGCTCATTGTCCGGTCCTTACGTTGGAAGAGTTGGCGCCTCAAATACAACTCAAGAGGTCCGTGCGCTTGCCACCCATCGTCAACTTTTTTGTATTGACGTTATGAAATAAATCATACGACATAAAATTAAAAGTTCAAATTTAAATGAAAATTTAATTGCCATTTTGAAGCGGTGCGGTAATTTATAATTATAATAACTATTTTGTATTGTATTTACAGATGTAAAACTGAAGATGTTGAAAAACATCCAACGGCTACAGAGAGCGTCGTTCAAGAAGATGAGTGCGTATGGCCTGTTTGTAGTAGACGCCACACTGCCGCTGCAGTTAGCCGGGATCATTAGCACGTACACTATAACTCAGATACAGCTTGAACTGACGATGTCATAACGCAAGGCATTAATTATAAAGTTAACCCTTTAATTGCCTAGTTAAATATCAATCACAATGCCCCTAGCGCGCAGCTACTAATTGAAAAAAATATATATCTACACTAAATAAGGAAGAGCAATCGTGTGAATAGAACGATATGCGACACAGGCGGTTAAAGGGTTAAATCATTTAATTCGATTAGATCCGTAAGGTATAAAATATTAAACTATGTCTAAATGAATTTCGTTCATTATTATGCAGTGAAGCAGGAAAATTGCTTCAAAACACTTCTCCCTCTGTTTTTTAACCCAGACATAGGTAATTACATTTTAATGAAACCCCACACGTAAATATTATTATGTCATTAAATTAGGCCTTAGACTTTCACCTAAATTGATAACGCTCAAATCAATATACGTACTGATTGATTTTTTATTGTCTGCCTACTTTGTGTTCCTACAGATATGAAGAAAGATGTTTGGACGCGTAAACAAAAAGTCAAAACCAATAATACTAAACAATGTCTTAATCCAAAATGTATCAAGACCGCAATACGCAGAAGTACTTCTGAATAATATAGTTGATAAAGATCTGCAATTAGTGCTAAAACCTTTAAATCTTGCACAAAACCTATTCTTCTGCGCCAAGTTTTCTATACGAGACAACTTCGTAACTTCTAACAGTCCTTGCTATAATTATTTTTCAGTATTCTGTGCTATATTATACACTAGTTTCCTATCGATACTACTTATCATATCCTGTGTATATCTTTTTAGTCGTACTACTGTTTTAATCATAATTTTGCAAATGTTCTACCAAGCCTATTCTGCCTGTTTTGGGTACACAGTCAACATCATTTCCTATATCGTCCACTGCAATAATAATGTCTTTCTTCTTTTAAAAATCCAGCACGTGCTTAGATCTCTTAAAATTGATGGTAAATATCTTAGAAGAGTCTTATTTTTCAATTGGACCTTGGTCGTCATAATAAGTATTCTGTATATGTCGGGCAAAATTAATGAGAACTTTAAGATTGAAGTTAATGCTATTATATTACAATCTCCTACAATTTTGTTTGAAGTAAACATTTTGTATGCAACGTGTATTGTAAAGTTCCTGCAAAAAGCGCTAAATGTGTGGATGGACGAAGTGAAGAAACCGATTAGTCAAGATTTAGAAGAAAAACGTTACTGGAACAAAATGTTTAAAATGTACTTAAATATCTTGGAAGCCTATGACTTGTTCCAGAAAACATTTCGACTGCTCGTAAGACTACTAAGTATTATTCAGTACTTGTTTAATGTTTATGGTACAGGCCGGTAAACGAGTAGACGGTTCACCTGATGGTAAGCGATTGCTGCCGCCATGCCATGGACACCCGATTGGGAAGATTGGGACTTGAGGTAATTGGGCCTCCGGTAACCTCACTCACACAACGTAAACAAACACAAGCGTTGGTTCACGTCAGTTTTCTGTAAAGCCGTGATATTATTCCGGTCGAGCTGGCCCATTCGTACCGAGGTATACCGTAATATATATTAATTGTCCATAAATAAATAAATAACCTAAAAACGTAATTTTTTAAGGAGCCTAATATTTTATGTTTCGTGTTTCAGGTGACATTTTGTATTATATACACAATCTCGTACAGTTTGATGACTGTTTCCATTGGCATACAAATGGACAGACTCATAGGAGGTGGCATGGTGGTAAGATTAGATTACATGTTACCCTGAGTCTTCCTCATTTGATTTTTATAACTAATTAATAAAGTCATTAAGCCGCAAACTTGAAATGGAACTGAGCTAGTCATGTCTGCCGCATGTCAGACGAGCGGTGGGCTAAGGCTCGTCTCTAAGGATAGTGGCTTGAGCCCGCTCAACGTCCAAAGACGTCGCGACAGGCTCAAAAGGAGATGACGGGACGAACTTGACATCAATGACAGGGATTGACCGCAAAAGGCCTTACACTAAGAGTAATGGAAGGAGGGTAGGGAAGCCTTTGTCCTGCAATGGGAAGATCATCTCTAAAATCGAAATCGAATAAAAAAAAAGTAACTCGAATACTCGTAGGTACTTACTTTGGAATTTTTTACTAATCCGTTGAGGCAAAGCGGTTAAGTAAATTCTTCGAAGGTCGATTATAATTAACGAATTATTTGTGATTCATAATGTATAAAGAACTAGCTTAGTTAAGATATTATTATGTACATACGTTTATTTTCAGGTTTCAGCGTTTTCTGTATCAAATGGGCAATGGCTTATAAGGAACATATTCTTACTAGCATTATTTTGTAGTGAATGTGAAAAGTTCTATGGCGTTTTAAATGAAATACAATTGCTAAATGGACTGTGTATGAATTCAATGAATCATTCAGGTACTTGAATAACTTATTCAGATTCCTTTTTAGATTTAAATTTCCTTTTTTTTTGTTTTAAGCCAGTGAGGGAGTAAACGGATCACGCGTCGGTTTTTTGTGAGGCCGTATCCGCTGGAGCCGGCACTATTCATGCATTGCTCTCCCACAGTTCATTAATTTTATTCTATTTAATTCACAGATGCACAAATAAGAATGTTGAAAAACATCCAACGTCTGCAGAGAGCGTCGTTCAAGAAGATGAGTGCTTATGGCCTGTTTGTAGTAGACGCCACACTGCCGCTGCAGTTAGCCGGGATCATTAGCACATACACTATAGCGCAGCTGCAACTTGTGTTACCTTAGAATTAAAAGAAATCAGATTCAGTTTAGTTTAGCTTCTATAAGCTGAACTGAAAAATATGCCATCGGATTGATCTGTACAATTGTTTAATATTTTTATAAAACAAAAAATATTTTGTTGATTTCGTTATATCTGGACTTGATTGATGACTTGAACTTAATAAATTCATTATTCAATTGATACTATCCAATGTTTTAATTTAATTAGCTATTGTTGATATAATAATAAAATACACGAATAGTAACATATTGATTGCTGTCTTGGTAGACCGTAGATTTTGTTACCATAGAAATAAAAATCACAATAAAATGAATCCTACGCCAAAATTAAATAGTTTAGTGATTCATAATGTACCAAGGCAACAACACAAAGAAGGAGTTACCACAATTATAGATAAAGACTTACAATCAGTACTTAGACCGTTGAATTTCACCCAAAACATGTTCATCTGCGCGAAGTATTCTATTCGGGACAATGTCGTTACTTCGAACAGTCCTTACTATAAGTGTTTTTCTATAATCTGCATATTCTTTTACTTAGGCTTCGAAATATACGTCACTGTTGCGTTCCTTTTGTATTTTCCTATTCCAAAATTTTTATCTATGTTAATGCGAATAAATTATATACATATTGTCTTCTTAACTGGTTATGCTATAAGCATCAGTTCCAATATCATTCATAGTCGCAATAATGTGCTGCTCGTGTTGAAAATCCAAAATGTGCTTAAATCTCTTGACATTAAAGGTGAAAATCTTAAAACATTGGTCGTCGTCACCTGGGTTTTTGTTATCTCTCTTCATGTATGTTGCTGTTTAATAAGAAGTAGCTTTTTCTCGGGACTTTCTGTTGGAGATATATTATGTTTTCTTATAAATTACATTAGCGTCTTATTTGAAACGAATATTTTGTATGCGGTGGTCATTCTGAAGTTACTGAGAAAGATGCTCAATGTATGGATGGAGAAATTTATAAAGTCCACTAAAGAATCAATGAGGGAACGTCGTTGGAATACAATGTATAAAACATACTCAAATATATTGGAAGCTTATACACTATTCGTAGAAACATTTCGACTACTAGTAAGTTTACTAATTTTATTTCTATAGGACTTGAAATTTTATTCAAATTAACAAATTCACAAGGATCAAATGAAACCACTACAGTATAGTTTAAAACAAAATCGCTTTCTCTGTATTTACAATTATAGGTAACAACAGCATGCGTATTATGATATTTTTTAACAATAATATTAAAGAAACTAAAAATCAAAATAAAGTGTGAATAAAAAAACAAAAATAATCTCAGCAAAAATTAACAAAAACAGAACGAATTGCCGATTTTAAGCTAAAGTACGTCACTCCCTCTGATAATTCTAAGGAACTTAGGGAGGCGCTGGAAGTGAATATCAAGTTCTGGCAACTTATTTGTCAGGTCATTGTACAGACGGGCCAAACGTACAACCGGTGAATTACGATCAATCTTGTTTTACAAAATTTGAGTTTAAACAATCTGCATGGGTACCTCGGTATTCTCGTAGGTACATGATATATAAACTGACCAACCAGTGTAGGACTATCAATTTTGTCAGTTAACGACTTTATGCAAGAAGGACATGTCGAGACACAGTCGGCGCCCGGAAAGCGTATCGAGAATAAGACTAATAATAATAATTTCTATAGGACTTGAAATTTTATTCAAATTAACAAATTCTCAAGGATCAAATGAAACCACTACAGTATAGTGTAAAACAAAATCGCTTTCTCTGTCCCTTTATTTTCTACGCGACGGATTTTGATGAGGTTTTTTCAATACATAGAGTGATTTAAGAGGAAGGTTTATATGTAATATAAATGTTTGTTTTAAAATTTAATGCAAAATTGTTTTTAGGTGACATTTTCCATACTATACATAGTCTTTAATTGTCTAATGGCAGTGGCAATAGGTATAGAATTAGAAAAATTGTCGGCTACAATGAGACGAGTAAGTTTTTCAGTCACAGAATCATAACGCACTATCGCCTGTCATGGCGACCAGTTTTTTTATTTTGCGCCCATGGATTTGATTTGGACATTGATTGTGGGATTGAGTTCAAACACATTGTCGCTACTATCATTTGCACTATTTATGCTAAATGCTTTGTAACTTTGTAACCGAAGTTTATTTAAAATATATGGAAATCTTCATAATTTTTTTCTTTGTTGGATCATTGTTTTCATTTCAGTAAAATCTAATTATTCATCATCATTATATAATTTTATTTCCTTTTCAGAATGTACTATATCTTATGTCTAATGGAGTGTGGTTTATAAAAAACCTAATTTTGCTCATACTGTTGTGCAGCGAATCTGAAAAATTTTCTTCGACCTTAAATAACATACGAATTATGAATACTATGTTAATGAATTCAACAGAATACTCAGGTACACAGGATACTTCTATTTTAATGTAGTGTAGCAAATAAAATAGATTGACTTGGCCATCGCATGAAAACACAAGTGTACCAACTTTTGTTGATATTTTTCGTAATATATTGTTTAGTCTATTTCATGATTATGAATAATTACGATGGTCTATTGCATGATTATGTGCGATGGTCAAGTCGATCTATTTTATTTGCGACTTAGTATTATATGGATCTCACAATTTTTTGCGGCAGGAAAACTAAGGTGCGAGACTTGGGCTTTTTTACAGGTTTTTTTTGATGGTGTTAATATTTATTAGATTGTACAACATAATTATATTTTAAAAAGAGTAACGAATTAAGTTGCTTGTTCGTTCTTTCGAAGCTACAATTTGGATCGAGCACATAGCTACAGTGACGAACAGACTGATAGACGTTTCAAAAGTACATAATAATGGTTTAGTTGTTATAAATGCTTTACAAACGAATGTTTTTTTACAGATAATGAAAGAAAGATATTGAAAAACATCCAACGTCTGCAGAGAGCGTCGTTCAAGAAGATGAGTGCGTATGGCCTGTTTGTAGTAGACGCCACACTGCCGCTGCAGTTAGCCGGGATCATTAGCACGTACACTATAGCGCAGCTACAAATGTATTACGATAAAACTTAATAAAAAAGAAGAGTAAAATAATAAAATAATATTCATAGAGAAATAAGAGAGCTACCTACCACGAAATTTAAAAGAAAGCTAAAAAACTGGCTTATTGAAAAGTGCTTCTATATTTAACCAAATCCCTGTTTTTATCATATCCCTGCTGCATATATATTTTATGATTCTTGATCTAATCCATAATTGTCCTACTAATTTAATTATTATGTTATCGGCTTACTGACATAACTGTTTGACGAGGACGCACGCTTCTGTTACGCGCATCAGTCGTCGCGTCGCCGTCGTGCGGTTTATGAATAGCCTCAAGTATGGCTTGAAATTTTCGAGTTGCTCGTCAAACAGTTACGTGAGTAAGCCGTATAATAATAATTTATTTTGTGTGTCTCTCGAAACTTACAATAAAATTATGTGCTACTAATATTATAAAATTGAAAGTTTGTTTGTTTGTATGTCTATTTGTTACTTCTTAACGTCAAAACAGCTAAAGGAATAGAAATAAAATTTGGAACAAGTGTAAATTATGGTTTTAAATAACACATAAACCACGGTTATCCCACGGCAACGAGCGAAACCGTTAGCAGAAGCTAGTGTTAAATATAATTAATTACATTAGCCGGAATGAGTAAACTGCAGACAGCCATTAGCAAACTGTTTATTCTTTATACAATATGATAGATTATAAATGGCATGTAACGTATATGCATCGCTAATGTATTCATAACAAATTACTTTAGTTAAATTGTTACAATAAACCTCCTTGGTAAGTGTCCTCATACTCATCGCGTCAAATTAACACTTGTAACTTGACTCTACGTTCTTTTAAGGTAAGCGTCCACATGCCCACATCGCACGCAACGGATTTTAGTTTGTCTTGTATAGAAACTCATACAATTGATTTCACTGATCCGCATCGTACGGACCGTAACATCGGCAATGCCTACATGCGACCGACGCCCGGAGTATCTCTTGCGACGGCTGGGACGTGAAGAGGTTGTTAGCTCCTCCTTAGCTAGCATGACTGCTTCGCAGAAGGAGGAAACGGCATCCCAGGCCCCCTCGCTCCGCACTATGGCCTGAACCAGTGCCGGACACGATAGATCGCCGTCGTGTTTGTGGACGCTTACCTTTATAAGGAACTTCACGTTCATGATATTCTGATAACAATCAAGGACATTTCTACTACTTAACAACAATAAAATAAAACAATTTCTTGATTGCTTCCTTTGTGATTCATCAATTTGTTTTTCAGTCGATACCAAAACCATTGAATAGTCTAAACGAGTCTTGTGATACAAGTAACTATTATTATCAAAAACAATGTCAAGATGAAGAGTACGTAGAAAGATGTTTAAAGAAGAATTAAATAGCATGATTGTAGAAGATTTTCTATCAATGTTAAGACCGTTGAATTTAATGCAAAACATATTCTTCTGCGCAAAATATCGTATACGGAATAACTTTATAACAAAGAATAGATATTGCTACATGTATCTTTCGATATTGTTTTGTCTCGCATACATTACTTATTTAGCGTGTATAATATATTCATTCATCTATCTTTTACGTTTACATGTTTTGTTTTTGTCCATCGCTTTATCTATTTTCTACCAATTTTTTTCCTGCTTTCTGGGCTACCTCTTAAACATAATTTCAAACACAATCCATAAGAAAAATAATATTCTACTGGTGTTAAAAATTCAGAATGTGTACAAAGGTTTAAAAATGAATAGAAAAGATATTAAATACTTGGTGATGTTTAATTGGGCTGCTGTAGTGATCTTGAATGTGCTATACATTATAGAAAAAACCGATTTCGATCCTGAAATTACAATTTATCGCGTCATTAATATTTTGTTTACTTATACAAACGTTTTATTTGAACTAAATGTTGTGTATGCTGTATTTTTTGTGAAATTACTTAGAAAAGTGCTTAATGTATGGGTGGAAGAAATTAAAAGGCCAAGAATTGAAGATTTACAAAGTGAATGTCATTGGAATAGAATGTTTAAAGTGTACTCGAATATTCTAGAAGCTTATGAATTGTTTCAGGAGACATTTCGATTGCTTGTAAGAACTTTTACTATATTTTTTGATTAAAAACCATTGATTCACATTTTGCAATTGAGCGGTTAAAGTTACAATGACGATTAGTTTAAGAAAAAACCTATCTTTTAAAAACTGTCTGATAAATTGACTGACTGACTGACGGACTGACTGATTTTTAATATTTTGTTTTGGCGTTCAAAAGTGCTTAATTCAAAAGACCAGGAAGTCTAAATATAATAAATAATGTTGACTATAAATTTGATTTAACTGTGACTAAGACTTTGTCTTTGACGTTGACTTTGACGTTGACGTTGACGTTGACATTGACTATAATTATCATTCCAATGTATTACTGGTCTGTTTTATTAACATAATCTGCTTCACTGTTATAATTGTATTTTATTTCAGATACTATTTTATACAACATACACGATATCTTATAGTCTTATGACTGTTTCCATTGCTGTACAATATTATAAATTATATAACTATGATATGTTGAGTGTAAGTATAATTTTACATTACATAAATATTATACCACCTTCATAATAGTAGAGTAGTCTGTGCGATGTTATCGTGTCTACGCACGCTACTCGCGATGAAGAATCCCCCTATGACTTGAAACTAGTAGAGCTTTTCTTAACTTTCTTAACGTTAATTGACGCTAGTAAACCTGGATTTTTAGTTAATTTAGTATGTTTCATGATAGTCATTATAAAAATATACTTTCATAAGAATTATAATAAAGTACCCAGTTAACTAAATATAAGCAAGCGCAGGCATCGTCTTGTATCTTGTATCTTGTATCGGTAAAAGTGATAAAACTTTTTTATTCTTTTCCAGGATGCATTCTCAATATCACCAAATGTCCAATGGCTACTGAAAAATGTGTTTTTATTAACGTTCTTATGTCATGAATGTGAAAAATTTTACTCAGATCTGAATGAAACTCTGTATATGGATATCAATATGCCATCTGTAGAGTATCGCTCAGGTAAATTATATTTTATTATGTAATTTCAATGTTATTCTACAATAATATGTTTTTATAATATGTTTCAAATTTATTTATTTAGGGTACCTAAATAAATTGTATTTTTACAAAAGCACCCACGACGCAGAAGAAAATCAAAGTATGGGGCAATCTTTAAAAAAAACACCCGACGACGTATCACCTAATAGTAAGCAATCGACGCTACCTATGGACAATCGAAACACCAGAAGCGTAACAAGAGCGTTGCTGGCATTTTGGGGGTTAAGCATTTGAGGATCCTTGGGGAATCAGAAATTGAGAAGATTTGGGAGGTTCCGCCTCCGGTATCCGAACTCACACGTTGAAACACAAGCAAATGTAGCTTCACGTCGGTTTTCTGTGAGGCCGTACCCGGTGGAACCGGCACCATTCATTCCGAAGCATAACTCTCGCACAGTTGATTAATTTTATTCGGTTTAATTTATAGATGAACAAGTAAAGATGTTGAAAAACGTCCAACGTCTGCAGAGAGCGTCGTTCAAGAAGATGAGTGCGTATGGCCTGTTTGTAGTAGACGCCACACTGCCGCTGCAGTTAGCCGGGATCATTAGCACATACACTATAGCGCAGCTACAGCTTATAATACCGAAAATCTAAAAGTGTGGGAGAGCCATGCTTCGGCACGAATGGGCCGGCTCGACCGGAGTGATACCACGGCCTCACAGAAAACCGACGTGAAACAACGCTTGCGTTGTGTTTCGTTGTGTGAGTGAGGTTACCGGAGGCCCAATTCCCCCTTCCCAATCTTCCCCATCCCCGATTCCCGAACATAAATTCCTAACTCCCAAAAAGCCGGCAACGCACTTGTAACGCCTTTGGTGTTTCAAGTGTCCATGGGCGGCGGCGATTGCTTACCATCAGGTAATACGTCTGCTCGATTGCCGGCTTGTTCCATAAAAAAAAAAAAAAAAAAAAAAGTTTGAAGTTATTATAACATTTTGTAAAATCTAATTTTATAATTGTCGTATGTCTGTGTAAAGATTATCAATTTTATACAAAAATAAAATTAATATTCCTAATGTTGAATATTTTTTAATTGAATGTGCGTAGAATGCCCCTGCATGTGATGACATATTTTTTTACTCTAACATGTATATTGAAAGTCATGTCACTCTTTAACGGCACGCGCCCGTGAGGTGC
Source organism: Spodoptera frugiperda (assembly GCF_023101765.2). Taxonomy (NCBI): domain Eukaryota; kingdom Metazoa; phylum Arthropoda; class Insecta; order Lepidoptera; family Noctuidae; genus Spodoptera; species Spodoptera frugiperda. The sequence goes on from NC_064221.1 coordinate 9,912,635, forward strand.
AAGCTCGCAGTCTGCGCGCCAATGACGAGTTGCAAGCGCGCGGAAAGCGCGGCGTGATTCGGGACTTCAGGGTACAGCAAGGGCGATGCGACGTTATTTCGTTCACTGGCACCTGGTGGGCGACTCGCTGTCGGCCAGCAGTAAGCATGTGGTCATCGCGCTGTAAGCGCACGGGCGTCTCAACTGCAACTCCACTCCACCCACCTTCCACTTTTTGCTTTCATGTTTTCACATTTAAATGGCAAGTTAATTGCTGCGTTGCAGCGGTGCCATTTAAATATTATATGACCATTGCCGTGTACATTCAACATTAGGTATTAAAATACACTTAATTTCGAAAGTCCTTAAACTTATTTCATTTCGGTAATAAAGTTGATTACTTTTACGTAAATGTATTTTATATCCAGTAAAAATATACTAAAAATATTTATATTGCTGTTGATATTCTCAATGTAATACTTGATTGATTAGTTTAATATTAAATATTATTTAGGCCTTGACCGTTTCATTTAAACATTAGATTTTAATCTAAACTGACAGAACTGTATTCTTCTTTATTGCTTCACATTTGTCTAAACTATCGCGGTCATGTTGTGGTATCCATATACAGGGTGACTTTGAATTCGACGTATTCCTCTCGGGAGGTGATAATACAACTAATTTCCTACAAAAATAGCCCTGAGGTCCTTGGGCGGAAAGTGGCTAGTTTCTGAGATATTCAACATTTTTGGTTTTGGTAAAAATATCCCGAACTGATTACAAAAACATCAATAAATAAAAAAATACTGGTTGGATTTTAGTTATTTTAGTTTTAATCAGTTGCCAATACATCAGTTATCATTTATAAATACTAATAATGGCAGAATTATCATTCGTTTTAAAATAGCAAGTAATTTCCTATGAAATTTTGTTTTGTTTCACTAATTTGGTCAATAGATAACTGGATTTATTTCGAAAAAAATATATGACACTAAGCGTACAAACTATTAGAAAAACTTCCTTGGTTTATTAGCTACCCAGAAACGTAAAATTATTTACAATATTCTCAAAAACAAATGAATTAATTGATGATAAGTAGAGTGTAAAGAGAAAAGCGCAATTTCAAAAACAACTTATTTTGCAAAATTTTGTTCAAAATGAACTTCCCTACGACGAATACATGTCCGAACACACTTCCTTATCCTTGTGACGTTCACTCTTGGGCTGAATATGCGTTTTATTTCGTCACAAGAATTTCGATGCTCGGCCAATTCCCTCTGCATAAACAAGGGACTTCATGTAAAAATTAACCAGCGTTAGATTCTGGACACCGCGCTTGCTATGTAGTTGGACCCCCATGCCAATATAACGCCTGGGAACCAAGGTATCCAACCATTACCTCACAGTAGTTCGATAGTGCACTGGATAAACTATCACAATATCCATTATTAGCCACAAAAAGTTAACAAAATCCGAAAAAAGTAAACAATCGTTAGCGCATCGCGGCTTTAATTCAAATGTTTGCAGGGGTATCATAAATAATTATTTGATTGGACCCTACTTTTCATCCAACAATTTAAATGGTGAGAATTATGAAAAAAATTTAAGGAATGTGCTAGGGTCATTGTTTTAAATTTGAATTTAGAAACAAGATGAAATAACTTATTCTACTTACTGAATTAATTTATTATTTTGATTGACGAATTTATTCCACATGACGATTGTCAAGTGCATTACGAACTACTGTGCGGTAATGGTCGGGTACATTGATTCTCAGGCATTGGATTAGTAGGACGGACCAACTACATGGCATGCACAATGACCAGAACCTAACGCCGGTTGATTTTTACATGAAGTCCCTTGTTTATACAGACGGAATTGGCTGTGTATCGAAATTCTTCTCCGAAACATATTTGAAGATAGTGACGAAATAAGACGCATATTCAGTCCAAGAGTGACCGTCATAGAGATAAGGAAGCTTGTTCGGGCATGTATTCGTCATAGGGGAGGTCACTTTGAACAAAATTTTGCAAATAAAGATGTTTTTGAAATTGCCCTTTTCTCTTTACACTCTACTTATCATCAATTATTTCATTTGTTTTTGGGAATATTGTAAATAATTTTACGTTTCTGGGTAGCTAATAAACCAAGGAAGTTTTTCTAATAGTTTGTACGCTTAGTGTCATATATTTTTTTCGAAATAAATCCAGTTATCTATTGACCAAATTAGTGAAACAAAACAAAATTTCATAGGAAATTACTTGCTATTTTAAAACGAATGATAATTCTGCCATTATTAGTATTTATAAATGATAACTGATGTATTGGCAACTGATTAAAACTAAAATAACTAAAATCCAACCAGTATTTTTTTATTTATTGATGTTTTTGTAATCAATTCGGGATATTTTTACCAAAACCAAAAATGTTGAATATCTCAGAAACTAGCCACTTTCCGCCCAAGGACCTCAGGGCTATTTTTGTAGGAAATTAGTTGTATTATCACCTCCCGAGAGGAATACGTCGAATTCAAAGTCACCCTGTATATTTTAAAGCTGGACATAGTTTCCCTCACGATACCCACCATCTTGGCAGACTCTCCTACATATATTTTGGAACACACCAAATTAAAAAGTGAACATGAAATCAAAATTAAACAAAGTGATAATTAAAGAAATACCCAGGCAGCAATACCAAGAAGTACTACTAGACAATATAGTCGATAAAGATTTACAATCAGTGCTAAGACCTCTGCATTTAATGCAAAGCATATTCTTCTGCGCGAAGTATTCCATCCGAGACAACTTCATAACTCCCAACAGTACTTGTTACAACTGCTGTTCTATATCATACATTGTATTGTACATCTTAATTCTTCTCTTTTTTCTTTTTATAATGCTTGTGCTATTTTCGTTCCACAATGTCTTGTTAAATATAAGTTCGAGGATGACCATTCAGATATGCGCTTGTTTACTTGTAATGCTGCTGCACATTTGTTCAAATGTGGTCCATAGCAACAACAATGTGTTGGTTGTCTTAAAAATTCAATATGCGTTCAGAATTCTTCAAATCAAAAGAAGAAATCTTATAGTCTCACAAATCTTCTCTTGGGTCAGTGTAGTGACTTTGAATTTTCTATTTATTTTGGAAAAAAACGAGTTTACATTGGATATTTCTGATTTGCATATAATCACATTTTTAGTAACTTACCCTAATATTTTGTTTGAAATAATTATGGTGTATACTACGGTTATTGTAATGTTACTGAGGAAAGCATTGAGTGTGTGGATAGAGAAAGCTAAGAAGCCAACAAGGGAATATTCACGGAAAGAATATCACTGGAAGGAAATGTTCAAAGTGTACTCACATATACTGGAAGGATATGAACTGTTACAGAAGACATTTCGGCTATTTGTAAGAATTTACTTTTTTTTTATTAAGATAGGCCGCCTTACATGTGCTTGTGTCAGCCTTTTAGGAGTTAATCTGACTGAGGATTTAAGATTGGGGAGATTAAGGCAAATTAATTAGAATAGGATAGGGAACAAATGGTGGTGAAACAGGCGCTAAATATAGAAAAAAAAATACTCAATAAATTGTAATAATCTCATTTTTTTAATTTCCAGTTGATATCAGACACAATTTACGTCGCATGCAATAGTCTGGTTACGATTTCAATATGTGTTTATGCTGCAAAGTTTTACGGATTGGACATAGTATTTGTAAGTTTATTCTTTAATAATACAAAGCAGTCCCACGAATTGGTTTCGCCTCGAAGAAAGTTTTCAGAGTGTTCTCGAGCAACACATTTAGCGATATATTTTTTTATTATTTGTTTTTTATCAATGAGAGACAACGGAGCAGATGGATCACTAGATGGTAAGTAATCAGTATCACCTGTGAACAAAAGAAACACTAAAAGAGCTTGAAGCGTGATTTCGGCCTTTTGCGAAGGAATTAGACCGTCAATAATCTAATTTACACTACGAAACAGCATTGTTTTATATCGGTATTCTGTTTTTATTTCTTTCCGATGGTGGACAATCATCCAATTACTTTTCCCGCCTTAGGTAAGGCGAGAGGGAATCTCAGACTCTTACTGACTTAAAACCACCCCGTTCCTACTCTTGCTTTGCGAGCCGGAGCCCCGGTAACCCGCTAGGTATTCTGTAGTTCTGTGAAACCATGACTTTAATTTATGAACTTTACTTATTTTTCAGTCAACTACGTATTTTATAGCAAAAGTTGTGTGGCTTTCAAGGAACATAGGTTTATTGTCACTTTTGTGTAATGAATGTGAAAAATTCTACGCAGTTCTGAATGAATCACAAACTGTAAATATGAAACTTATGAAGACTTCAGACTGGAAAGGTAAGGCAAGCTAGATGATAATTATTATCTAATACATATATAAAATTCTCGTGTCACAGTTTTCGTTGCCATACTCCTCCGAAACGGCTTGGCCGATTTTGATGAATTTTTTTTGTGCTTATCCGGTATCTATGAGAATCGGGCAACATCTATTTTTCATCCCCCTAAATTTTTTTAATTTTCCGCGGACGAAGTCGCGGGCAGAAGCTAGTATTAAAAGCTAATACAAAAAAACTGGCCGGCATCATTGACGTACAATTTAACTAACTAAATTGAGCGATCGACACGTGTATGACGTCAGGCTCTCTGATTGGTTGGTAAACTTAGAACAGACCAATCAGAAAGCCAGATGTCATAAACGTGTCAACGCTAAAACAAGCTCTCACTAGTCACAAGTCACTTAAGCGAATTCCCAAAAGTGACAGTAAGTAGAATAGTAAAAACATATTTAATGTACATAATATGTATTTTAATTTACAGACACCCAAAAAAGGGTTTTGAAAAACATCCAACGTCTGCAGAGAGCGTCGTTCAAGAAGATGAGTGCGTATGGCCTGTTTGTAGTAGACGCCACACTGCCGCTGCAGTTAGCCGGGATCATTAGCACATACACTATAGCGCAGCTACAGCTTTTGATGCCTGAGAATTATAATAATACAACTGAGCTTATTTTCAATATTACTTGGGCACCCACGTGAAGATAAAGGAAATAAATTATTATCTTCTTTTTGAAAACATTTTTTCTTCTCTTGTTTAGTAATATAATTGATGTACCTAAACTTTTTTGAGATTGAGAATAGAGCAGACGAACGGATTACCTGATGGTAAGCAATCGGCGCCGCCTATAGACATCCGAAATACCAGAGGCGTTACAAGTGCGTTGCCAGTCTTTTGTTTTTAAGGGTTGTTGAGGAATCGGGGATTGGGAAATTGGGCCTCCGGTAAACCCACTCAGACGACAGAACACAACGCAAGCGTTGTTTCATGTCGGTTTTTTTGTGAACCGGTGGTATCATTCTTGTCGAGCCGGCCCATTAGTACCGAAGCATGGCTCTCCCATGCTTCTTAAATACATTATATACAGAGGCTTTACTACGAGTTAGTTTTACATTTAACAATAGTACGTTCCGCACTACAATTGGTTGGTTCATTCGAGTCGGCAATCAGAGCGCCAAAAGCGCTCTCGTTTCGATAAAAGCAAAACATACGTAAAGCAAACTCGTACTGAGGGCAAAAGACTTTAATTATCCCAAATGTTTAATTTCCATTCATTATCGTTATTACGGAAACGTTCAATATGTAATATTATGATAATGGCTCATTCGATGTAATTTCCAATTACTCTGTCGCAATGAAAAAATAAACAATTTGTTAATTGGTCCTTCTGTAGTATGATTACTTTGGTCGAAGTCTGACCATCATAAAAGCCAATAAACCAAATTCTAATATGAATTCCAAATCGAAATCAAGCAACGTGATGATAGTCAAAGAGGCAATAAGAGAACAATACAAAGAAGTACTACTAGACAATAGAATTGATGAAGACTTACAATCAGTATTAAGACCGCTGAATCTGGTGCAAAATATCTTTCTCTGCGCGAAGTATTCTATAAAAGACAGCTATATAACTTCAAATAGCTTTTGTTACAACTGCTGTTCAGTGTTCAGCACGGTTCTATACATCTGTTTCCTCACTTTACTTCTACTGGGTATTCTTGCAATGTTTTATTGGAATTTCGCCATTTTGACTCTGTTCCTACGACACCTATACCAATGCTTCTCTTGCTTTGTTGTGTATGGTGTGAATGTTGCTGCCAATATTATCCATATGAATAATAATGTGTTTCTTGTGTTAAAAATTCAATATGCTTATAGAATTCTTGAAATTAAACGGGACCATTTCAAAAGCTTGGCTATTGTCAACTGGATCTGCGTCGTCGTTCTAAATTTTCTCTACTTTTTAGAGAAGTTTGAATACAACATTGATTTTGTCGAAGTTAAAAATCGGATAGTTGGATCTTTAGTAACTTATCCTAATGTTTTGTTTGAAATTAATATTGTGTATGCTATTGTTATTATAAATTTATTGAGAAGGGCACTGAATATGTGGATGGAAAGAGTAAGAAAACTAACCTGTGAGGAAATACTGAGAGAACGCAATTGGAATGAAATGTTTAAAGTGTACTCAAGTGTATTGGAAGCTTATGCATTGTGTGAAGAAACGTTTCGATTAATCGTAAGATTTATATTATATTGATTAAAAAACTGACTGCCTCGTTGGTCGAGTTGTCGCAAGAGCAACTGCCGGACGAGGACCCTCGGGTCCCGGCCGGGCATAGAATTAGTGGGCTTTTATTCGGTTATTTGAAAATTTCTCAGTAGTAGCATGAAGTCTGGAGTTGTGCCCAGTGTATGGCAATAGGCTCTCCCCCTATTACATGGGACTTACAACACAAATGTAAAGTATTGTATAGACGAATTATGTGCCATAATGTAGACTTGTGCTGAAGATTAGAAAACTCTTTATTGTACACCATAAAAACACAAAGGACAAACATTCAGAAATTGATAGTACAATGGGCGGTCTTATCACTAAAAAGCTATATACTTTTTTATATTATTACTATTCTAAGGGCCTGTTTCATCTGGATAGCCGCTATATACTAGATAATTTCGAATTATGAACGCAATTTATATGAACTATCTGTCTTATAAACGGGTGCTAAGTATTTAATGGAGTTTCACATCCACGTATCACACGTATTCCACATGACGTCATCAGTACGCATCGCATGTAGGCATTGCCGATGATGCCGTCCGTACGATACGGATCAGTGGACACAGTTGTATGAGTTTCTATACAAGACAAACTAAAATTCGTTGCGTACGATGCGGGCCTGTGGACGCTTACCTAAAGACGGATTTTATTATTTTCAGTTGATGTTTTACACAATGTACATCGCCTCTTACAGTTTAATGACTGTGTCCATTGGTATACAAATGGGGCAGGCGAATGGAGCGTATGCTTTCTGTGTAAGTATAGTTATGAGTCAATATACCACGAAGCAAATACAAAAAACAAATGTCATAACTAGATTTCTTTTTAATATAATACAAAATGGGAATGAGGGATGTTACAAACTACACCCCTCTCTAACTAAATTTCCAAATGTAGAGCCATTTTTACGAACACGTTGTCAATGGTCCACATTTTAACATGGCACTTTTTGAGCGCTTAAACAATAAAGGTACTCACTCAGTTCGACCTGTATGTATGTTTGTTTATTCGTGATTATCTCGCGTTTAGCTGAACCGGTCTTGATGCGGTTTTCAGATTTTTCGGATTTAGGAGAAGGTTTTAAGGGTATCACCTGACTTAAAAAAATAAAGGCATTAAAGAAAACTGAAGCCGAATCCCTCTTTTCCTTCCTCAAAAAAATTGACAATTGACTTAACTATCTATGTGTTGCCAAAAAAATGAGATTTTTATTTTTATTTCATAAAAAAATCTAAATGTTTGTTTTCAGACTTCCCCGTATTTTATAGCAAGTGCCATGTGGCTATCTAGAAGTATATTTTTATTATCATATCTCTGCAATGAATGCGAAAAATTCTATACAGCTTTAAATGAATCGCAAAGAGTAAATATGTTGTTTATGAAGTCAACAAATTGGCATGGTAAGGCATATAGAACAAGTAAGAATTAAATGTCCTTATACATCTAAAAAAAAAAAAAACAGTTAACCGGTTAACAATTTCATAGTCACCCACACCCAGAACCCTTTTTTTTTTTTTTTTGTGGGGGGAAAATCATCCAATGACTTTTCCCGCCTTGGGCGAGGCGAGAAGGAGTGTCAGACTCTTACTGACTAAAAACCACCCCGTTCCTTCTCCTGCTTTTCGAGCCGGAGCCCCGGTAAACCCGCTAGGTAGTCCGCAGCTCCGGATCAGGCATCAGCCCTGCTGGGCCCCATCTGTGGTGGTCTGATGGCTCTTTGAGGCGCGCGCGGAACGCTACGTGCCGTACGCACGGGTCTGGTTCTGTTCGGGCGGTGAGCTACCCTTGCTCGCCGTCCGCAGGCCCGCACTTACGGTGGCCGGAGATCGTCTCGCGATCCCCAACGCCCGGAGTGTCTCTCGCGACGGCTGGGGCGTGAGGAGGTTAGTTCTCTCACGCGCCCCGCCTCCTCCTTAGCTAGCATGACTGCTTCGCAGAAGGAGGAGACGGCATCCCAGTCCCTCTCGCTCCGCACCATGGCCTGAACCAGTGCCGGGCGCGAGAGGTCGCCGTCGCCGACCACATCCCTGACGACTTGGCGGTGCTCAGCCCACGCAGGGCACACCGCCACCGTATGTTCTACCGTGTCCTCCGGGCGGTCCTCACAGTGATGACACCCGGGCGTTTCCTCCCGCCCAATAAGGAACAGGAACCTACCGAAAATACACCCAGAACCCTATCATTTCTTTTTGTCACATGTCACAATAGTCTTCCATCAATCGGCGATTGTTCTTGGGTACTTTCATAGTGCATACAGGGATAGTTGCCAGCTGATGTCCCATTTCACTTAGATTAAAATTGTTCAACAGGCCTCTGCGAGTTGGCTTTGGCTCCTCGTACGCCTTCTTAAGTTCTGAGATCCTGTGGTCCCCTGAAGGAAAAAGAGCAAACATAATAATAACATAAATAATTACAGGTCATTTCCATACTATAAATGATTTTTAAATAGTGTTTTATTTTCAGACACACCAAAGAAGGTTTTGAAAAACATCCAACGTTTGCAGAGAGCGTCGTTCAAGAAGATGAGTGCGTATGGCCTGTTTGTAGTAGACGCCACACTGCCGCTGCAGTTAGCCGGGATCATTAGCACATACACTATAGCGCAGCTGCAGCTTATACTATAAGCTGTACCGTAAACCTAAACAAAAATGTTTCAATTAGACTCCAAACACTTATTGAGTCATGCAATGCATGTGTTTGGTGTCGTTGAGTCTAGCTGAAAATTTTTGTATTGAAAATTTCTTTAAAAAATTATATTATTGACTACGGAACTCAGTTATTCTCAATAAGAAATATTTAATATATAAATGTTATGAAAATTTTGTACGTTTTTTCAACAATTGAACCCAAAGATTTGTGACGTCATCCGTTGATTTGCTCGTCGATAGTCTATGTGCGACTTCTGTCATCTGTCACTTGTTACTTGTCAATGTGTCGCCACATATACCGAGTCACAATGCCTAGTAGCCTTAAATTTGACTTGACCACTCAGTCAAGTACTAAAATAATTATCAATACAGACTTTCTATTTGAATTCCATTATACGCATTTATTCTTTTTAATTAACCTTAACCGACCTTCAACTTAAACTCGACATCTACCATCACTTATTATATTAATATGTGTAATACCAATTGAATAAAATTTTAATAAAATTGACTTTCATAGCCCAACTTTACGTTTCACTGTTAAAAGCTTGACTTGAATAGTGTCTTATATTGTTTTTACAAAAAAATGAATTCGTATAGTTTAAGGCTGCTGGCCCACAATTATGTAGACAGAGATATACAGGCGATGCTTCGACCTTTCAACATAATGCACACTATTTGGTTCACGCCCAAGTATCGTATTAAGAACAACTTGATACAGCCCAATAATCTCACCATCAACTTCTTGTCTTTCCTCGGCACGATGATATTCATCTTTCTTCAAATGTATCAACTGTATCTGGTCCATGTAGAAGAAATTTCCATAATCAACTCAGATCCAACCTACCTCACTGTGAACTTAGAGTTCATTTTCTATTTCACCGGATTCGTCACCAATTATTTAGTTAATGTGATGAAAATTAATGATCATGTCAATTTTGTTCTCAGACTTCAAGATATTCATGTTTTTCTTAATGTAACTGTTTATCTCAAACGGTTTGTTATTCTTAATTGGTTCATTGTCATCTTTAGTTTTGTGTACACTGTTATCAATAGTGCTATTGCCAATTTAGTTTTAAATCTATCTGCTCTTAACTTTTTATCTTGTTTGAGTATTATCTGTTTTGAAATCAACTTCGTGAATTCCATAAGTTTTATCAAGTTTCTAAGTCATGTGGTTGATTTGTGGAATGTTCGAGTTCAAAATTTGGATTGTGATCTTGAAGAAGGTTATAACAGAAATATGTTTAATGCGTACGCAAATATTTTGGAGTGCTATGACCTTTTCAGGTCTAACTTTGAACACATGGTAAGTAAATGTATATATATCTTTTTTGAGAGTGGAAAATCATCCAATGATGAGTCTGCTTTTCGAGCCGGAAACCCGCTAGGTAATCCACAGCTCCAGAATTATGACACTTTCCTATACATATTATGATATAATTAGGTTGAATATAACGTTTGTTTTTCATTTCAGATTATATATATTATAGTGGATTCCTTTTTTCATGCATTAGTACGATCCCAAATGTCGTTTGATTTATTTAATTTATCCAAAGTCCAAGCAGAACACAACTTTGTAAGTAACAATTTATATTAAGTTTAAACTCACAATAAATGTTCCTTGCAGTGTGGTAATAGCAGGATATTTTGTTACTATCGATTTACACGGGAGCCAAGATGTAGTCAATAAATGCCGAATTTGATATAACAGCATAAAACCCATAAAAGCACATTATTTGCTTGGAAGCGTCGACATTGTCACGGTAATTAAAAACGCAAAACGGAGAATGGCTGTGATCTTCAACCCATCTACTAGGCTTACTGATCATGACAGACCTTGTGTAGAAGACATTCATATTCTCCGATCTACGGGCTAAATTGATTATACAACTAATATGATTAATGGTCCTGGACCAACTGTTCTGCTTAAGCACCTGGTTGTGCCTAAGTACCACTTTCAAGACCAAAATATTTGTGTTCACAGAAGACAGCGTGGGTTTTCACTTCATTTATGGACATATGGATAGTAAAGAACTGGATTTTAGTAATTTCTCTGAGTTATTACTGTGAAAAATTCTATAAAGCGATTTATAATGTCCAAAGCTCTTGCACTTTAATTCTAAAAACAAATTGTTCAGGTAAGAAGTTATTTAAATAAATATAATTTTGTAGGTTTAGGAAACAGAGAGTAAAGTTTCCTAAAAAATAAGCAAGTTGTAGTCATCTATTACTTGGCATGTCGCCACGGTATGTTTGTGCGTAATTATCTCACGATTGGCTGTACAAATTTTGGTGCAGTTTTCAGCATAGTATTTTTCAGACTTAGGAGAAAGTTTTGTTATTTATTATCTGACTTAAAAAATGGAGGTGGTAAACAAAATTTAATATGGACTCTATCATATTACTTCTATTGCAGAGAACGCAAGAAGACTATGCAAAAACGTTCAGCGTTTGCACCGAGCAACATTCAACAAGATCATTGTTTGCAGATTATTTTACATCGACGCCTGTTTCCCATTGAACCTGATTGCTTTGCTTGCAAATTACTTCATTGTATTGTTACAATTTGCTTTTTTCTAATTTGTCATATACATAACATTGTCATTTCTTGAGATAAATTTCTTCTTTACCAATTGTACCAATACTGTTATATTTCTTTTTTATGGTTAAATTGATCATTTAGTAGTTTGTTAAATACAGCATTACTTTTCTTCTTGATGACTTTTGAGCTTATAACCTATCTACACCTTTTTACTCATAATTGAGCAGAGCCGATATTTGTGTCACAGTGCACACTCACATTATGCCATCTCTTCTTTGTACTTGTTTCATGATCATTCTTTAGCGGACTTAACGTTTACAGGCATTTTATAGCAGTTAACCCTTTTTTTTAAGGGAGAAAAATCATCCAATGACTTCTCCCACGTTGGGCGAGACGAGAGGGATAAGGAATAGCTTAAGTAATCACTAAAAATATCTAAGTAGTAGTCAAATATCCATAAAACTACATCATTATATATTTCGTTATCGTTCTTACGATTGTACATAGATCATCAGTTATTAAGTGTTCAAGAACCTACTTGTACAACCACATCAACAAAATTAGTGAGTCAGTTGCTTTTATCAAATCGATCATTTATTTATCGAAGTTAAAAAGCATTTCCTTACTTATCGCTTAGAGCTATGTACTTATTATTATTCAATGCTATTAACATTTAGAAGCACTTTATTTCCTTATAAGTCCTTTAGTGGAAATGTACTCTCAAGATGTATATTTTGAGAATAAAAGAAATAATCTCAATGTTGTATTAGACAATACTCTTGAAGAAGACTTTCAAGCGTTTCTCTTACCATTAAATCTTGTTCTGAAGTTTACGTACTACCCAAAGTTTCGTATTAAGAATGGAGTGGTACTTCCAAATAATGTATTGACGAATATTTGTTCTTTTATCGCCTCATTGACAGGAATCTTTATTTTAGCTTGCGACGCCTACATGTTCTATACAAGAAAGATTTTCATTTTATCGTCTTTTGTCAATTGCTGCTGCGAATTCTTCGTATACGGCAGTGGTTTTATTGTTTACTATATTATCAACGTCTTGTACAGAAACAAACACGTGACTTTCATCTTACAGTTACAAACTATTCATAGATTTCTTGGGAAAAAGTACAATTTGAAAGAAGTGATTATTTGGAATTGGATAGTTATTTTGGCATACGAAATTCCATACATCACGTGTTTGGTGGTTGCCTACTGTATATTCTCCTATCCTTTAATTACTTTGATAAAACAAATATCCATCATCTGTTTTGAGTTTAATATTGTTTGTGTGACGAGGCTCTTGAAGTTGCTGATCATTGAGGTTGATTTATGGAATGACCAGGCACAACGTTTCGCACAAACGGATTTTAATAATAATCCAGTGTTCTGTAAGAGAATGAATGAAGCTTATGTTAAGATTTTGGAATGCTACAACATTTATAAGTCTTCTTTTCAAATAATGGTACGTCTCTTCTACTGTTTTAAAGACTTTTATTTCAGCTTTTGTCCATAAATCATTATAGTTTTCTTATTTCAGATTGTGTTTCATAACGTGATTTTATTTTTTTATATTTTGTACAAATTACAAATTGCGCTCGATGTTTTGAAAATTAGTTATGTTCACAACGATTCTATGGTAAACGTGAGTATTGTTTTAATTAATAATAAAATTATTCAATAGTGCTTTACCCCGTACTTCTAAATCAGTTCTTTTACATTGATCAAATATACGCTAAAGGCAAAGTAGACAATACAGTTCTTATTAAAATTGCATGAACAAATTATTTGTAAACGCTACCAGACGTTGTTTGTATATGGACGTGATGTATTTGGTGTAAGTTGCCCATTTACTAGATCAAATGATAAGATTTGAAGATGATGGTTAATCACCAACAAGAGGGTCAAAAGAGGCAGCTTTCTGAGCAACCTTAGCAGATCGTTTTCTTTCTATCTTATATAAGCTGGAGTTCCCCAGGGTTCCACATTTGGGCCTGCAATTTTCTTCAACATAATCTCATTTTATATTTAACAGGCTAAAGCGTACTACATGATTCTTTTTCTAAGTTTATGGGCAGTGAAGAGTCTCATGACTGAAATCATTCTAAGTTTGACCTGTGAAGAATTCTACAAATCAATGGACAGAATCCAAAACACGTGTGTAGTCATTCTGAAATCAAACTGCTCAGGTAATAGCTATTTAATTGAATTTATTTACAAGATACTTTATTTCTTCCTCCTTAATACTAGAAGAGTGGCAGGTACGTTGCTGTTCTAGTTGGATAGAAGCCTCAAATAACTTCACCCATACGGCCTAATACAAAACAAGCGTTGTCCCTCGCCAATTTTCTGTGAGCCTGTTGCTTTACTCTGGTGAAACAGGCATAAAATGTCTCAATAGGATTACCCTATCTGACTGGACTGCCCTATCTACAAAACAGGGTTTAAAAATCAAACAAATCCATCAGTTGGATAACTAAAATATTACAGATACGTATTTTTTTATGTAGTCATATAAATAAACAATACTCAGATAAAACTGAGATAAGTTTGAGAGTAGAGTAACGACTTCCCTTTATTCTATAAAATCCTACCCTATTAATAACAATGCTATATAAAAATTGTGATAGTCTTTTGTACATTCCAGATGCCGAGAAGAAGTTATGCAAAAATATTCAACGTTTACATAGAGCTGCTTACAGCAAGATGAATGTCTGTCAAATGTTCTACATCGATGCTACATTCGCATTAAAAATGTTAGCCTTAATTACAAACAATGTCATTATAGTTCTTCAGTTTGCTTTTCTATAATTTGGTTGGCCATAATGTGTCATTTTTTATATTTTAATTAAATATAAGATTGATTGACTACCTAATTATTGTTTTTTTTTTCTATTTTTATAAATCTGGTGACCATTTCGCTATTCTTAGGTTATGTAAGAATTACTTAATTGTTACAAGAATTGGAAGAATTGATATGAGTGATTTTGACCTTGAGACCTTGTAATCCTATGAAACTTATAAGAACAACGTTAGTGGCATCAATTATAATAACTCTCCTTTATTTGAGGGAGAAAAATCATCAATCAGAGGGTGTATTAGACTCTTACTGACTAAAAACTACCCCGTTCCACCGCTTTTTGAGCCGAAGCCCCGATAATCCCTGGTTACTTCGCAGCTCCAGATAATAACTCTCCTAGAGACACTCCAAGGCTTAGACAAATATGAAAGAAAAGTTGAATCGCCTTTGGTACTTGCTACTTCTAAACCACATACAGAAGCTTGGAATAGTGACAAAACTCTTAAAATTCTTAGGTTTCAAATGATATTACGCTAGTTGTAAATATTGAAAAGCTTTTGCATTCTACGCTTAAACAATACAGACATAGTAAGTGCAGTAACTATGAGGTAGTAGAATTAAAGTTTTCGCGTAGTAAAACAACAGATTCAAAATTTATCATTTTATTTTGTTTTAAATATTATGAGGTCTTCACATCACATAAATATCAATAATACCGTTGAGTGCTCCCCTCAAGACACGAAAAAATAGCCGTCACCACAAGTTATTCTGTTGTCAAAAAAGTGTGTCTTGTGCAGCGGTTTCGTATATAATAAGAACTCAAAACAAAAGTTTTAGAAGAATGGCATCAGTTACCACATGTAAGTACAAGTATTTTGCAATATTTATCTTAAAATATTTCAGTTGATTACACTGTAAATATGATCTTCAAGTTTGTGTTGTTTAAATTCAATATATACTTATATCTAACTGTTATATGTTTTATTTTTCTATCGGTGTACCTCAGGGACCAATATTGGGCCCTTTCCTCATTTGAGTATAAATGGCTATGCCTGTTTCTGGGAAGGTAATATTTTAAAAATGCTATAGAAAATAAAAGAAGAACAGTGTTTAATTGATTTATTTACTTACAAATGGTCGATTGTATAATAGACAAAAAGACCTATGTTCAAAAAAGAAGTCTTGTAACTGGTAATTAAGCAAAATTTTACGAGAGTATTATTTTAAGTACTTTATGAAATAAATAGATTTAATTAAACTTGGTCAAAAACCGATTACATTAAAGTCATGATAATTATACAAAAGCAAACTGAAGAATTATAATGACATTGTCTGTAACTAAAGCTAACAGTTTCAAAGCGAATGTAGCATCGATGTAGAACATTCTACACACATTCATCTTGCTGTAGGCAGCTCGATGCAGACGTTGAATGTTTTTGCACAACTTTTTCTCTGCATCTGAAATATAGAAACATTTGCATTGACTGGCTACTAGCAATATACCGTATGGAGAGACCTCTTATGACTTGATTTAAACCACACATTTGTTATCATCTTGGCTGAAGACATACGAAAAATGAGCGTAATAGGCCATGTAGGTAAGCCAAAAAGTGCATTATTCTCTATGAGCTAATTTGAACACTTTACAAATACAGCATTATAACAGCAGCGCCGCGTGTCCGTAACATTCCTAGACAACCTACAACATTACAGCTCTTCTGTGGTCAAGGTACATGGAGCTGTTCACACAGAATTTAATACTTGATTTATGTAAACTATTATTTGTATAGTTGTAGTATACTTCTGTGGACGAATACTACTTTTGGTTTCATTTAGATCATATGAGTGATCTCTTTCCTGTATGATTCTAAAACATGTCAAAAAACTCATCACCTGTGCAATTTGATTTCAGCAGGACTGCACACGTGGTTTGGATACTGTTCATAGCTTTGTAAAACTGCTCACAGTACAAGCTTAGCAGGATTACTGTCAGGAAACTCTTCATGAACCACAGTATCAGGAATATTGTGATCAGGATGCATGCTTTAAACTGTAACATACAAAGGAGGATTAGTGTCCCACATCATCAACACATCAAAAGCCTCTAAGTATCCGGAGCTGCGGACTATCTAGCGGGTTTACTGGGGCTTCGGCTAGCAGGAGTAGGAACGGGGTGGTTTTTAGTCAGTAAGAGTCTGCACTCCCTCTCGCTTTGCCCAAGGCAGGAGAAGAAAGTGATTACCCACCCTTTGGAAAAAAAACAGCCTCAAAGTGGCCACTGCTCACCAAAGGCCTCTTGTCGCACGGAGAAGGTTTGAGTATTAATTATCACGGTTTACTCATTTTATTGTACTAAGAAAAGATCTACTAGTATCGCTAGTCGCGTACGCTGCACATAAGGAACTACTGTGACTCGACACTAGTAGAAATTTCAACAATATATTCCGCTAATTTTAGTTAATGGATTAATGTTACTAAAGATATATTACAGATACAACTCTAACGATTAGGTAAATGTGTTCCAAAAGTAGTTTCAAATTAATTTCAAATTGCAATACTCACGTATATGGAAAGATCGTTGCGAATCACACTTATACGAAAAACGTCGACAGAATATTGTAGTTTTAGCAAAATGTAACAAATTAACTCTATATTTTGGAATACAATCTGAAAATAAGAAAACCAGGATTCTGAACGAGGTACTTTTTACTCATATACATCAATAACTATGACAGTCTCTGCTTCATACCCAAATAAATGCCTCCTTTAAGTAAGATAACTTGCCATATTTTTCACTCTTAATACATGGAGTGAAGATCGCGGTTTAAAAGGTTCATATTTATCAGAGTGAGCTAGTAGCTCACTATGCAAAGTCTGTGACTATGCGAAGTAGACTTTGGCAAATGCGCAGTAGAAGTAGAATTCTACTTAGCCTTACAGAAAACCGGCGTGAAACAATGCTTGCGTTGTTTTTCGCGAGTGAGGTTACCGGAGACCCAATGAGCCCCAAAAGTTAACGCACTTGTAACGCCTCTAGTGATTCGAGTGTCTATGGGCGGGTGCTTACCATCAGGTGATCCGTTCGGATCGTTTACCGGCTTATACTATAAAAAAGCGAAATAATGTAAAAATGCTGTTATTCTTTTTATAATGGCACGTGCGCACCATTATTTGAAAAGTAGACTTATAGATGTTGTAACATTCCAAAATCCTTGTATAAGCTTTGAACATTCTCTTGCAGAACATAGGTTTGTTGTTAGAGTCAATTTGTCCTAAATTTCGTGCCTGATCGTTCCATAACTCAACTTCAGTAGTTAACCATTTTAAAAGTCTTGACGCGTAGATAATGTTGATCTCAAAGCATGTCACAGCAAAATGACGTAATAATGAGTATATAGAATATTGGTATAAAAAGTAAGAATATAACAAACACGAAATGCGGAGCGCCAGAAAAAAGAAGAGACATATCCAATTTCTGATAGTAAAATAATTAAAATTATGTTTTTTGCCAAGAAATCTGTGGATAGCTTGTAGCTTCAAAATGATTGAGACATTTCTTCTGGATTTCGTCACGTTATTGATGTAATATGCAATTAAGCCGAATCCGTAGATGAACAGGTCGCAACAGGTAATGACATAGGCGGTTTTTAAATTAGTTTTACGGTGATATGCTACACGTGCAGAGTAGACATCACCAATTAAAAAAGAAATACTAAACAATACGACGATAAAAGAACAAATCTTGGTCAGTTTGCTATTTGGGAGAATTACATCACGTTTGATGTTAAACTTAGGGTAAAGTAAAACTTTATGGATAAGATGGAACGGGTAGAGTATCGATTGAAAATCTTTGTCAAGTATTTTATCCGAAGGGGGATCATGTCGGTAGCTTCTGCGTTTGTTAAAATATACATGACGTGAGAACGACATTTCTTTCAATTTAGAAATGATCAATGGAGTCTAGAATCAAATTCATTATAATAAAACAGTATTGGACTTGTATAAAATACTAGGTAAAAATATTTGGTTATTAATTTGTTTTTAACCCCATCACGCAAAAAGGACATTAAGCTCTAGTAGATCGATCCGGAGCTGCAGGTTACCGAGGTTTCGGCTTAAGGTACGGGGCGGTTTTTAGGCAGATAGAGTCTGATACTCTCTCGCCTCACCCAACGCAGAAGAAGTCATTGGGTGATTTTCGAACCTCAAAAAAAGACTATAGTGGTAATAGTCTACTCTAGTAGTTTGTATGTATTTATTAAATAACATAATAACAAACCTTATTAAATACTTTCACTGCTTACATCACATCAACAGCCTTTATCTGACCACTGCTAACCAAAGGCCTCTTCTCGGTATTGACCTCTCGTATATAAGACACAATAGAAAACACATTGTGTCTCGCGTGGATCTGCGTTATACCAATGGTTAAAACCATCCGGCATACCAAGGTACCACCACGCTTGCTCAATGCGGGTTGGCGATTTCAATCTTATAATCACAATGTTTTCCGAAGTCCGAATATGCCTCAGACGAAATACTAAATGCCTTTAAATGAAATTTCGTTTCCATTTAAAGGCATTGTTGATGATAACCTTAAGCATTACAGATAAGGTATTCTGTGCATCCACATATTATAATTTAGCTAACTGTCAGATTAAAATTTAGACATGGATGATGATTAATCGGGTTGAAAGATTCCAATATTAACTATGAACTATAATTATTATTGAAGGTTTTTTTTTTTTTTTTTTTCAGGGTGGAAAATCATCCAATGACTTCTCCCGCCTTGGGCGAGGCGAGAGGGAGTGTCAGACTCTTACTGACTAAAAACCACCCCGTTCCTACTCCTGCCCGTCGAGCCGGAGCCCCGGTAAACCCGCTAGGTAGTCCGCAGCTCCGGATTAGGCATCGGCCCTACTGGGCCCCATCTGTGGTGGTCTGATGGCTCTTTGAGGCGCGCGCAGAACGCGACGCGCCGCACGCACGGGTCTGGTTCTGGTCGGGCGGCGAGCTACCCTTGCTCGCCGTCCGCAGACCCGCACTTACGGTGGCCGGAGATCGTCGCGCGATCCCCGACGCCCGGAGTGTCTCTCGCGACGGCTGGGGCGTGAAGAGGTTCGTTCTCTCACGCGCCCCGCCTCCTCCTTAGCTAGCATGACTGCTTCGCAGAAGGAGGAGACGGCATCCCAGTCCCCCTCGCTACGCACCATGGCTTGTATCAGTGCCGGACGCGAGAGGGCGCCGTCGCCGACCACATCCCTGAGGACACGGCGGTGCTCAGCCCACGCAGGGCAGACCGCAAGCGTATGTTCCACCGTGTCCTCCGGGCGGTCTTCGCAGTGATGACACCCGGGCGTTTCCTCCCGCCCAATCAGAAACAGGAACCTACCGAAGCTTCCATGTCCGGTAAGCACCTGCGTCAGGCGGTAGGTGAGGACGCCGTGGCGCCTCTCTAGCCACTCCTCAAAGAGGGGACTTACCGCTGCAATGACAGCGAGCCCAGCCCTCGGTTGCGACAGTCGCTGTTGCCATTCCGCCATGAGATCGCGCCGGAGCTCATCCCGCCACGCACTAATCTGGCGCGGCAGTGGAGTTTCGCCCCGGCGACGCGCGTCGGCGCGCAAACTAAAGACGCGCGCGAGCACCTTCGCCTCCAAATCCCACGGCGGGAGTCCGGCAAGGAGGTTAGCCGCCTCTCCGGAGATCGTGCGATATCCGCGGATCACCCGGATGGCCATGACCCTCTGCGACGTGAGCAGCGCCCGAGCTGGTCGCCGCATCAGGGTCGGCGCCCACACAGGGGCTCCGTAGAGGGCCATGGACCGCACGATCCCCGCGTACAACCTCCGGCAGGAGGCATTTGGCCCCCGAGGTTGGGCAGGAGCCGCTTAAGTGCAGCCCCCGTCCGTTCCAACTTAGGAGCCAAACGTCGGAAATGCTCCACGAAGTTCCATCGACTGTCGAGGACGAGTCCTAGGTACTTCATCGTCGTCTCGACGCCGATGGTAACCCCTCATTATTGAAGGTTTACGACTACGTTTAGTTAATTTTTTTAAACTATGATGATATTTATAGTAATGTATTTTTCCTATTAAACTCCATCATAAACGACATTAGTTAAATTAGCACTTAACTTGAACTTAAATATTTCTTTTAGTTTGGAGGACCCAATATCGATATGAAGTGTATAAGAAAGCATCGTCGAACAAAATCGTGTCGTATTATGTTCCCCGTCAATAGTTTTGTTGATAAAGACATTCAATCAATGCTTTTGCCTTTGAGTATACTACAGATATTGTCATGCAGTCCAAAATATGAAATCAAGAATAACGTCATGCGACCAAACAGTTTTAGAACCAACATGATGTTTCTGTGCGTCATTACGCTCACAATTTCCTTTCTAAGCTATCGTGTCTATGTCATTTGTCAAAAACCGCTTGTACAAAACTTAAAAGCACTTTTAGCTAATATTATTATAGAATTTGTCTTGTTTAGTATCGGCTTGGTAATCAACTTCAGCGTCAACGTTTTGCAAATGAAGAGATTTTTAGAACTGATCATGATGATTCAAAAAGTTCACAGTTTACTTAATGATAAGTTCCTCTTCAAACGTTATGTTCTTTGTAATTGGATTAGTGTCGTTATCTTCTGTATGGTCCATGGCCTTTCGTTTATCTGTTTCGTCTCCATGACCAACATCCGTCTTTATATCTTTTTCTATACCCTCGGCGTTATATGTTTCGATGTAAACACTATTTACGCCATTAGACTTATTAAGTTATTGACAAATAAAGTTGAGTTGTGGAATGATCAGGTACAAAATTTGAAAAATGTTGACCATGACAAACTTGGACTTTTCTGCCGTAATATGTTCAATGCTTACGTTAACATTTGTAAGAGTTACGATTTGTATAAATCTATTTTTCAACTCATGGCAAGTATACTATAGAACTATCACATTAATATTAGAACTTTCTAAGTCTGTGTGCTCTATCTTCGGCCACATTTTCGGTTGGTGACCATAGGCAGACTTTTTTTTTTATTAAGCCTTTATTGCTGAAAACTATACATTAACTTACATTTATCTAACTTATAAACTAACACATCAGTTATCCTTATTAGTGATCAGCGTGTCCTGTGACACATAGGCCTCTTCCAGCTTTTTCCACTCGTCTCTGTCTCTAGCTTTCCGTGACCACGTAGCCTCTCCGATTTCTCTAATATCGTCCATCCATCTTTTTACCTGTCTGCCTCTTCTTCTTTTACCATCGCGTGGATACCACTCAGTTATAATTTTGGTCCATTTCATTCTACTATCTCTTGACATATGTCCTGTCCATCTCCATTTTAACTGCCTTATTTTCTTTATTAAGTCTTCTACCTTGGTTATGGATCGTATATCTTCTGATCTTATGTGGTTTCTTTTTGTAACGCCTATCATACTTCTTTCCATACCCCTCTGACATGTTCTCAATCGTAAAAGATGTTTCTGGCTCAGTGCCCAAGTTTGGCATCCATATGTCAGACATGGCAATACACATGAGTTGAAGACTTTTTCTTTGCGGCCATGGGAAAATATTCACTTTTGAGTATCTCCTTCAGTGACCAGTACCTTTTCCATGCATTAGCTACTCTTCTTTCGATTTCTATGGTTGTTTGGTCTCTGAATGCAATTACTTGTCCTAGGTATGTATAGGTTCTCACATATTCAATATTTCTGTCATCCACTGTTATAGTTATTTCCTCTCTGTTTGTCATTACCTTTGTTTTAGACCCATTCATAGTGAGACCCGCTGTTCTGCTTGCCTCTGACAATTGTTGCAGCATATGTTGGAGCGTAGTAGCGTTGTCAGCAGTTAGGACTAGGTCGTCTGCGAATCTCAAGTGATTGAGTTTTTTGCCGTCTATGTTTATACCCACATTTTCCCACTCTAGACCCCTAAATACACTTTCTAAAATTGCAGAGAATAGTTTTGGCGATAGCGGGTCTCCCTGCCTGACTCCTTTAGCTATTCGGAATTCTTCACCAGTTGTTTCTAATTTTATTTGTGCAGTGCTTGTCTCATATATGCTTTTTATAATACGTATGTATTTTTTTGGAACTCCTTGTTCGACCAAAGCCTTCCAAAGCGAGTTGTGGTATATTGAGTCAAAGGCTTTACTATAATCTACGAACGCTATATATAAAGCTTTACCGTACTCTGCACTTTTTTCAATTAATTGTTTTAAGACATGCATGTGATCAATCGTGGAGAACCCAGCTCTAAATCCTGCTTGCTCCATTGGTTGCTGCTGGTCGAATAGCCCTGTAAGTCTGTTTAGGATCAGTTTAGCGAACACTTTGTAAAGGTTTGACATTAGACTTATGGGTCTATAATTTTCAATGTTGTCCCTATCTCCTTTCTTGTGTAGTAGTACGATTGTGCTCTTGGCCCACTGCGAGGGAATTAACTCTGTTCTTAGGATGGTGTTATACATGTCTTTGAGTTTCTTTAGTTTATCAGGTGCTGTTATTACTAGTTTTAATATCTCGTTTGTTATCTTATCTGGCCCTGGTGCTTTATCGGTTTTTTGACTCTGTATCGCTTTTTCTATTTCTGATTGTATGAAATCTGGTATATCTTCTATATCCTCGTCTTCGATATTTGTAACTGCTTCCTTGGTGTTGGGTTCTGCTGCATAGAGTGTTTTGTAGAAATCGGTGGCTATTTGGATGATGTTTCCTCTTTTTGTCTCTTGTTTTCCATTTTTATTTCTTATGTTTGGTATCCAGTTTTTTGACTCTACTAGTTCGTTCAAGGCTTTTTTGACTCCACCCGTCTTTTTTATATGGTAGTTGATTGTATTTATTCTTTTTTTAGTTCTGTCTTTCTTAATGCTGTTGCTTATTTTTTTGCTTATTTCTGAGATGGCTTTTAGGTTATGTTTGTCTTTTTTCAATTTTAAAAGCGACCTTCTCTCTTCTATTAGGGTTTTGGTTTCATTTTCCGTATAATTTTTCTTAGGTTTCGTTAATATATTTTGTGGTGATCCAAATATTTCATTTATTTCTTTTTCATAATAGTTATCTATCTTACTTTTTATCTCTAATTGCTGCTTTAAGTTATTAGTTGGTATGTTGTATTTACTTCTACTTTTTTTCTGTTCTGTCCATTTTAGTACTGCTCTAACCATTCTATGGTTGGTGTTAAAATTAAATTGGCTAAGGATGTTTACGTTCTGGATAAGCTTTCTGTTGTTAGTTGCTATATAATCTATTTCATTTTTGTATGAACCATCTGGAGAATGCCATGTCCATTTTTTCTTTGTGTTTATCCTAAAGAAGCTATTCATAAATGCGAGATTGTTTTCAAAGGCCATGTTGATCATCCTCTCTCCATTTTTGCTTCTTCGGCCAAAACCGAAATTGCCAATTACATTTTCTTCCCCAGTTTGCTGCATACCTATTCTGCCATTAAAATCTCCTATCACCATAACGTTTTTGTGTGTTTCTTGTAGGACTGATGTCAGTTGGTCGTAGAAGATGTCTTTGGTAGATTCGTTATGTTGTTCTGTGGGAGCATAAATTTGAACAATTGACCATTTGTGTTTGTACGCTGGCAGGTGCATATTAAGTACAGCTATTCTTTCTGATATACCCTTAAACTCCTCAATGTTTTTTTCAAGATATTTTTTAACCATGAAACCAACTCCATATAATCCTTTTGTTTCGCCTTTATAATATAAAATATATTCTTTATGGTCTTCAATGTTTTCTCCTAACCTTCTAACTTCGCTCAAACCTAGTATATCCCACTTAATATTTGAGAGTGCTAATTCCAATTCTGTTAATCTTTCTTGAGTTCTCAACGTAACGCAGTTTAGAGTGGCGATAAACAGCTTTCTTTTTTCATTTGTTTTTATATGTGTTTTTAAACTGGCGCCATAGTTAATTTCTTGTATTTTAGCTGGAAGGGATTGGTCGCAGTCCCCCACGGGGACCAGCCGGCTTGGGGGAGGTTTAATGATTTTAGTTTTCGCTTTAGGTCTTTTTTCTTTATTTGTCCTGGTCTTCCGGTAACCGATGTGTGTTAATGGCTAATCTTTATTTAGTTTATTTAATTCTGATGTTGAATGGGCTCTGCTTCTGTACATTCTTTCGAAGGCATTCACTTTATTAATTTTTGGGCGACTATCATTGTTATTTTCCTTTGGAGACATAGATTGTTCTCTCTTCCGTTTGTCCCGTGTATCACCTTCTTTGTCTTTTACAACCAGCTTATCGTATTTTATGTATGCTAAGCGTCCCTTTTTCCTTTCTTCTTTTAGCTGTGGTATAAGTTCTCTTCGCTTTTCCAAAACTTCTTTACTGAAATCTTCGTTAACAAATATATTTTTAGGTAATCTACTTTTGTTTTTCAATATTTCGTTTTTCTTCCAAACGTTCAAAATTTTTACTAAAATCGGGCGTGCTTTGCCATTTGCCTTTCCAATTCTGAACGCTTTGTTAATATCACGCTTGCTCATTTCAATACCAGAATCGTTAAGAGTTTGTATTATCATATCGATTATGTTGGTTTTATAGTCTGTGGGTTCCTCAAATCCATAGAAAATCAAATTGTTTTCTCTTTTCTCCCATTCCAGATGTTTTAACTTCTCATTTAATTTTTCCACTTCATTTTTTAAATATAGATTTTCTTCCACTAAAGGTTTTAATTTCTCGTCTATTTCTTCTCTGATAGAGTGTTGTAGTACTGTTGTTTGTTTTTCCATCTCTATTTTTAATTTCGAAAATAATAATTGCATTTGGTCGTCCATCTCGGGTAATTTTAAGTTTCAGTATTGGCAACACTGGTTTAATTTGGTGCAAAATAATTTGTGATAGTGGCAACACAGTTTTATTTTAGTAGGATATTATTTTGTAGAAGTGGCAACATTTAGTCTGTGGCTTGTATAGAACGGAACGTACTATTGTGTTTCTAATGTTGGTAGCCTTGCTGTGTAAATATTATTTGTTGGTTATAAACACAATATAAACTTGCTATTAATTTATTTTAACTGAACACACACCAAGTTCGTGTTACTATTTTTGTAGATTTAGTCTTTAATGTTCACTACACTTGCACAGTTTTTAGTTTAAGTTCGTTTTTAAACACTTTTATGATTTTCTTTGTGGATCGCACTTAATGACGTTTGTACAGTTTCAACGGTACCCCCGGAAGAAAGAGGCAGATTTATGAAAGCTTAAAAAAATTGTGAATGTTTATGTTTGAATGTTTATCCGTCAATCACGCTGAAAGTATTGAACGGATTTTTATAAAATTTGGTATAGAGATAGAGTAAGAGCTGACTTTGGTGATAGGATACTTTTTACCCCACAGAAACGCGGGCGAAGCCGCTGGCAGAAGCTAGTAAATCACAAGTATTATATACAGTATGTCACATTTGTTTACTTTCCAGATTTTATTCAACACTGTCAGCTTCTTTATACAAGTCCTGATGAATTGGAAAGTTATACTCGACATGGGTAAATTCTTTAAAAGTGATAATGTCATACCAGTGAGTATGTTCTATACTTCATTACCTAACACTAAGAACTGAGGCTTCACCGTCGCGATCGGGATGTGGGCAGGCCTCCTGCTAGGTGGACTTACCACATCGTCATAGTCGAGTGGACTTTGGAAGTAGACGACTGAAGAGGATACCTTGGTTCGGTAGTCGTCTTTTAGTTGATGATGAAGATGATTGCGATAGATGAGCCAAGGGATTCTCGGAAAAAAAGGTTGCAGGGAGATGTTTGACATAGGACGCTTGCAGCAGACTAATTTAGAATTCTTTGAAGAAGGCTTTCTGTTCAGCAGGGGCTGTCTTGTACGTGGCATTTTTTTAAGACTGGAAAATTTTCCTTTGACTTCTCCTACCCTGGTCGAGGCGAGAGGGATTGTCACACTCATACTGACTAAAAACCACCCCGTTCCTACTCCTGCTTTTCAAATTAGAGCCCCGGTAACCTGCTAGGTAGGCTGCAACTCTGATTATAGTTCCTAATGGGCTATGATATTGACTTTGACTTCTCCACTTTATTTTAATTTTTAACCTATCACATGTCATTAAACATTACATTTACGCTAAGTTTAACACTCTTAATCCAAATTGTTTGTAATTTGCAGTTGTCGATAAGTACTGTATTTAAGTTCATGAGCAGTTTGATGATAAAAGGTGTTGTGTATCAAATAATCCTTAGTTTCTATTGCGAAGCATTTTA
The DNA here is from genome assembly GCF_023101765.2 of Spodoptera frugiperda. NCBI lineage: Eukaryota > Metazoa > Arthropoda > Insecta > Lepidoptera > Noctuidae > Spodoptera > Spodoptera frugiperda. Next base: position 9,939,500 of record NC_064221.1, read on the forward strand.
TAAAGCAACAGATAAAGTACTGAATGTATGCGCTCTCATTTTGCAATCGGAGTGTTCAGGTAATGCCAACAATTTTAAACCTTAACCTTAATTACTTAAGGACTAGTTTTTTTTTATGGAACACCACGCCGAACGCGTAAACGAGCAGACCTGATGGTAATAGCGATCGCCGCCGCCCATGGACTCTTGAAACATCAGAGGCGTTACAAATACGTTGCCGGCCTTTTGGGGGTTAGGAAATCGGGGATTGGGAAGATTGGAAAGGGGGAATTAAGCCTCCAGTAACCTCACTCACACAACAAAATACAACACAAGCGTTGTTTCACTTTAGTTTTCGGTGAGGCCGTGGTATCGCTCCGGTCAAGCCCGCTCATACGTGTCGAAGCATGGGTTTCCTACATTTTGACAATATCATGATAAGTATGTAGTAAAATAACTCTTTCTTTGTCTGTAATAAGAACCATTTTTGTATTTTTCCAGTGATTGAAAAAAGGTTATGCAAGAATATTCTACGCGTCCATCGAGTAAACTTCAATAGAATGAAAATCTGTCGAATGTTTGACATCGATGCTAAGTTTCCATTGAAATATATTTCTTTGTTAGCAAATTACATTATTGTGTTGATTATATTTGCGTGTGATACGCGTTGTCAATAAATATTTCACGAATGCTGTATTTCAGTGATTCATAAAGGTTTTAATGAAATGTAAATAGTTGTATGACTGCGTCGTTGGTTGAGTGGTCGCAAGTGCGGCTGGTGCGGGCAAGGGGTCTCGGGTTCGATTCCCGGGGCAAAGTATTACTGGGCTTTTTTCGGATTTTCGATAATTTCTCAGTAGTAGCACGGAGTCTGGAAATGTGCCCGGAATATGGCAATAGGCTCACCACCTATTACATGGGACTTACAACATAAATTGTGAAAAGTGGGTGTACATTGTAGTGGCATTACATGCCATAATGTGCACCTCTGCCTACCCCTTCGGGGATTAAAGGCGTGAAGATATGTATGTATGTATGTAAATAGTTGTATCTGAATTCATAATAAATTATCATTATTATGTTTTGCATTTTAATATGTCAACTTTTTCGCGGTAGGCCCGAAAGGAGGTGGTTGGACTAACAAGACTATGCTTGACCGCAAAAAACTTTAAACAGAGAATGTGGACGGAGGGTAGGGAGATCTTTGCCCTGCAGTGGGACGATCGTTACCGAAATCCAATCAAATCCATCATACACCGTATAGATAGCAACATGTTTCGAAACTTTCTGTTGACGGGATCATAAGATTATTTACCAGTATTGGAATATATGGTCATATATTCGAAAATTCTCGCCACTCGACAAATTCTTAACGGATCGAAGGAGATTAGGATTTCAATGCACTTTACTTAAGTCACAAAATAAGTAATTACTGAATGAACCACGTCAACCAAAAAAGAGGTGATATTCATACATCAGATATAAAAATTGTGGAATATTCCTCAAATGAATCGAAAATACAATCAATCTAATTAAAATCCTTTCAATTTGATTGAGATTTTATTTTTTATGGCACTGAGTCTAGACGAAGATATTCCAATGATGTGAATTTGTCGACAATATGGTTGATATTGGTGAAATATCTTATAGCTCCTTCAACAGAAACTTTCTAAACATGTTGTTACCTCTCCGTTGTATGCAACACGCCACATTGTTTTCCATTTTCACCATTCAAAACAACCGAATCAAAACTCATAGCACGCGATATTACATAGCAGCCTTCATAGGTGTCTTGGGCTTTATCACTTGCCGGCTTGTCATTAAAATCGAAGACTTATACTTTAAAAACTTCAGTTTGGTAATCAGAATTATCAATAAAAATATTTCTTTCACATGGGTGCTGGTACTGCTTACGTTTTTCTTTACAAATTTTCTTAAAAGACATCATTATGTTGGAATGGTGTTGAGAATACAAAGGTCCTTTAAAGAGTTGAACTACAAGCACTACTTGAGGATTACTATTTGGAACTGGTTCGTCGTTCTGAGCCATCTGATTTTTTTGGTCTATGTCGTTTTTGTCTTCTTAGAAATAAAGAAGATTTTCATAGCTTTAAGTTTTATTGGCTTTGACATACATATTACTGTTTCTATACTGTTCATGAATTTGATAAGAGAGGGGCTTGTGACTTGGATATCTGATGTGAAGGATTACAGTAAACATTTTCATCACGAAGAAGGACAATATAATGAGCGTATGAAAATAATGTTTCGAGTATATCTGGATCTGATGGGAGCGTTTGATCTATTCAAAAGCATATATCAATTTGTTGTAAGTCGAGTTTGATTGTGTTCTAACTTTTCGTAATTGAGTATTTTAAGATTATTTTTATAATAACTATCGTGAGACATATTAAATGAACTAAACATCACGGTTTACTCATGTACATAAATGATGAAAAGCTCTACTAGTTTCGTGTCACACAGAGTACAAGACGACGTCGTCGCGTCTGCGTACGATGCTTACGATGAAGACTCCCTCTGTGTCTCGAAATAGTTAATTTCAAAGAATTATCGTTTTGCAGTGTTTCTTCCTCACAGTGGATATTTATTTCTTTTCGTTACTGTTTCTTCAAGAAGTAATAGAAATTCATATAAACCATATTCCTGATGATGAACACGTAAGTTGCTGATCACAAAGTAACAGTATTACAATTTTTTTTCATTAGTAAACTTATTTTATTTTTAAGAAACTAAACGCCAAACGCATTTTCAGCCAGCAAAATATTCATGGCACGGCTACGTGTTATGCTAATACTCTAGGGTAAAATGATAAAAGTCCATTGGTGACAAGCATTTAACATTAAACTGCCTTTTTTATAGTTCCACCTGATGCCATGGCAGATGGCCGTAAGCTTTTGGATATTAAAAAGATCAGTGTTCATGGTTCTATTTTGTTCACTGTGTGAGAAGTTTTACATGACTGTCACTGAGGCAGATGGTCTTTGCAGCAGTTTGTTAAACAGTTTCCAAGAGACTGGTAAGGTCTTTGTATTCATATTTATCATTTTAATTTCTGTCTTTGTATACAATTCTTGTTTGTTTAGCAACAATTCTTACATCTTAATTTTCTTCAAGTAGGCATTTATCAGGACTATTCAAGAAGTTGAATCAGTACCTATCTATTCTTCATTAATATCAGAAAGAGATATCTGAATGTCATAAGACCTGGTTCTGATTATTATTATCAATTTAAAATCATATTTGATAAATTTATTACAATTCCTTGCAGTGGCTATGAAGAGGCTGTGTAAGAATGTGCAGCGGTTGAACCGTGCGGCTTTTAACAAGATGACGGTTTGTCACATCTTGACGATCGATGGACGTCTACCTCAGGAGTTCTGCAGTTATTTGTTCGGGCATTTAATTGTCTTGCTACAATTTACCATCTTGTAATCATCGTGGTGAATAATTTGTAAATTATTTGTGTGATCTACAATCCGATGTTGTGGATCTTTTTAATAAACATGTGTGCGTATTTTCATGGATTTTCAGTGAATTTATTGTTTTCTTCTCATGGTAGACGTAAAAGACTAAAGTTGTGAGTTTTCCTTTTTCCATAATCTGTACATATAAAACTCTTCCATTATTGAATGACTGACTGACAGACAACACAAAACTACTGGACCTAGGCAGCTGACACTTGGAATGTATGTTCCTTAAGGAAGTAGGATTCTACTAAGAGAGGATTTTCCTAAACTCCCATGGAAATGGGAAATTGAGAATCACCTATTTTATGCGTACGAAATCACTTGTAGAATTTTAAGCTAGTAATTATAATATGTATGTTAGGTAATCTCGAATTTGTATTTACCTGTTCTTAATTATACGAACAAATGAATGCCATACAACTGTACTGCGTACTTCAATCAAACAAAAACCCCTTTCAATTTGATTATTATTTTTATCTATCAATGTTTTGTCATTTCCTACTACGTATTTGGTGAGCTTACCGTAACTTGTCGACATTATGTCTCATACTATTCAAATGCCTGATAATTCCTTGGACAAAAAGTTTCTAAACATGTTGCTGCCTCTTCGATGTTTGCAACACGTTGTATGCTTGTCCACTTTCACTGTAGACGGCAATTGTATCAAAACTCATAGCACGCGTTACTATATCGTTTCTCTCATCTGCATTCTAGGCATGATGGCCTTCCGAACATTACTTTTTAAGAATTTTCATTATTTTAGCTATTTCAGTACTGTGGTCAGATTCATCAATGAAAACATTTCCTACGTCTTATTGTTTGCAGTTCTCATTTTCTATATCATTTACTTTATTAAAAGACGGGACAGCGTCGAAATGATTTCACGGATACAAAGGGCTTTCAAGGAATTAAACTTTAGATGCTACAATAGAATCACTTATTGGAACTGGATTTTCGTTTTGGGCCATTTGCCTGTATTTATCGTTAGTGTGTTGATTCTTTCTGATATAAATATGGTATGTTTAACATTTGGCGTCATTTATTTTGATATACATACGACTAGTGGTTTAAGAATATTGTCTCTGATAAGAGAAGGGCTTCTGACATGGATATCTGAGGTACAAGAATATAATACTAAACTGTACGTAGTGAATTTTGAAGACGAAGAAACTAAATTACATATGAAAAAGTTGTTACAAGTTTACGTGGATCTCATGGAAGCGTTTAGTATATTTACAAAGATGTATCAGTTTTTGGTGAGAATAATTTAATTTGGTCGGTTTGGCTATGATATGCTATGATTGTATTAATTTCAATCAATTAATTATTGTCTGTATAATTTCTCTTGCAGATTCTATTTCTTACAGTTGATGTATTTTGTTTCATGTTAACTTACTTTCAAGAGATAATAGAAATGCTTGTGTATGACATCGTTGACAATGAGACGGTATAATACATATTTTGTTTAACTAAAATTTATTGGCTTTTAACTTGCAATGTATGCATGCATATCTTTATGTATGTGAAGTGGAATTTTTAAGATATCTTCAACCGATTGTACCACAAATTATGTAACCGCATTCTTGGTGTGGTGTCCTTCAAGGCCCATGTGAATTGTATGTTTGTAAACGTACCCACGATATAGGACAAAATCTTAGTCCCATACTAGGATTTAAAGCAAGGTTTAAATAAAAAAAAATATCGTCCGCCCATTACATTGCTGAAATTTTGTAGACACGTTTAGTTTGCATGACCATAAGTTTAGCTGTTCAATTTTATAATGTAGCTTATCTTAAGATTATGTATACCTAAGCATTTAATTTTTTCAGTTCCTTATCATACAAATCAAAATAGCCGCCGGCGGTTGGGTTTTGAGGAGACTTTGTTACGTGGTATACTTCAGCTCCCAATGTGAGAAGTTCTACATGACCGTGTACGAAGCAGATGCCACTTGCAGTTGTTTATTGAACTCTTTTCAAGATACCGGTGAGATGAGCTATCAAAAATCTTTGAACTTTCATGAGACATAGTAAATTAATGATTGTGTTTTTTGACTTACTCTAACATGTTGCGTAATGCTGTACAATTGTACATGAATATGAGTCTCTCTTGAAACTAGTTGACTTTCTCGTCAAACATTTACGTGAGTAATACGAAAAAGGTAATAATTAATTTTTGCAGCCTTTGTGTAATTCCAGACCATAATGTACCCCGATCCTAAATTTCATTTCGATTCCTTCAGCCGTTTTGACGTGAAAGAGTAACTAACAAACATATAAACTTTCGCATTTATAATATTAGAGATTATAGGTTTAGAGCCCATTCATTTAATTATTTATGCCACAGCGATTAATATTTAAAGAGTTAAATCTATTGCAGTGGAAATGAAAAGACTTTGTAAGAACGTGCAGCGGTTGAACCGTGCATCCTTCCACAAGATGACAGCTTGTCACATTTACACGGTCGACGGACGCCTACCACAGCAATTCTGCCGTTTATTATTTGATATTGTGATTTTATTGCTACAATTCGCAATTTTGTAATTTGCGAGAAGATGAAAAAATATAATAAGATAACAAATGACATAACCACGGTTTAAGGCCACAAAAATGAATATACTGTATTTTAAAATCACTTCCTTTTATTATAATCCGACTAAATTTTGAAAATTAAAATAGTAAATAAAAATAGAAATGCATTTTGTTATTTTACCACATTTTATTATCTAGAAAAAAATTAGGTCATCAGTCTAGAAAACTCCTTACTTAGATTACTATACATATTTCCATTTCTTAGATTATTTTAAAATATTAGACACAAAACAAATACTTTCGAAGATTTGATTTAATTTCAATTTGAAAGATTGCATGACATCACTTCTAGGTACATTTTATACGTAGAAATGACGTATTTGCGGCCACTCCTAAACTTTGATTCATTTTATCTTAAATATTAAAATAATTATTTTAATTTTATGTATTACACAATTTCTTTCGATAGAAAAAATCATTAGGTATAGTATAAATTGATGTACTTCTTCTATTAAATTAAAGAATCCTTTCAATCAAATTAGTTACCTTACTACCTTACTTCTAGAACTTTGAATCATTGATTTAAGCCTTTTTCTTCACACTGGTACCAACCTATAAAATATATTGAAATCATGGTTTATATCGAGCAAATAACCAATAGTTCCTCCGACAGAAAATTTCTAAACATGTTGTTTCCTCTTCGGTGCCTCCAACACTTGATCTTTTCATCAATGTTTACTATTAAACAAAACTGTTTCAAAGCACACAGCGTCTGGTACTACGTCTTCTCCTTCTTGTGTTTATTAGGAATCACAATTTTTCGGAGATTTTCAGGAATATCTCACGGCTTTATAGCAAAAATGAACCCTAGCATCTTTTATTTTAGTACTATATTATCATACTCATCACTCGTCGCAATGTTCATACTCTTGATTATAAACGTTATCAAAAGGCAAGACAATGTCGATTTGTTTTTAAAGATACAGAATGCGTTTAAAGAAATTAACTACAAGCACTACAAGAGGTTTGCTATCGTAAATTGGATCATATTTCTAATAACTTTGATGTTATTTCTGATTGTATTAATCTTTTTTGGATTTAATATGGCGGTTCTGAGTTTTACAACTGTTTATTATGACATATATACCGTGATTGGGATTCGTATAATATGTTTAATGAAAGAAGGAGTTACTACATGGATATCTGAAGTGAAATACTCAGGAAACTTTGCGTAGACACGAATGGAGGAGAATTTTATACAAATGTGAACAAACAATTCCAAGTGTACGTGGATCTGATGAAAGCGTTTGATATATTCAAAATGATGTATCAGTTTCCGGTAAGATTTTAATTTTTTACTAGTTTGACATCAGTGAACTCAACGTTAGTACGAGTTTGCTTAACGTTTAACGAGATCAAAAAGAGAGGCTCTAATTGGCCAACTAGAATGAACGAACCAATCGAACCGCCGAACGCGCTCTCATTTTGGTCTCGTTCTCTCTGATGAAATGCGACAACAAATACGTCGTAGTATCAACAACCTGAGTGATAATAATGAGAGAGATCAATCATATTTATTTACTTTTTTAAACATGTAACAGTAATAAAACAGTAGGTTGCTTTACCACCAGAGATGTGCTATGCTACGTTGCTGTGACTTCCACCAATCATATTCATTGGTACACATAGCTTAGCACTGGTGAAAATGGACTCAGCTAAGCTATGTTTTTTATAGAAAGATACATAGAAAAGATACATGCTATTGATGCGTGTTATAGATGCGTGCAATGGACGGATGCTATAGATGCAAATTTTAAAAAAAATGCGCGCCATGGATGTCTTCCATACTATCGATACATCGTATACTCAAAGCTTTACCAACGAATGAAGTAGTCTTTAAATAATTTTGTTTGCAGATATCATACATGGTGGTTGATATGTTCAATGGCGCACTTCTATACATTGAAATGACTATAGAGATACAAAGGAGCGAGATTCCTGATAGATATAAGGTCAGTCTTGAATTTAGTGCTATTTTCAATTGCTTTTACATATCATATGAGCAAATAGCTCAAATAAAGCGTCACAGAAGACCGGTATAAGACGCGTATTTCACTATGTCAGTGATGTCTACGTGATGTGAGTTATATTCTCTTTCTCTTTCTCTTTCTCTTTCTCTTTCTCTTTCTCTTTCTCTTTCTCTTTCTCTTTCTCTTTCTCTTTCTCTTTCTCTTTCTCTTTCTCTTTCTCTTTCTCTTTCTCTTTCTCTTTCTCTTTCTCTTTCTCTTTCTCTTTCTCTTTCTCTTTCTCTTTCTCTTTCTCTTTCTCTTTCTCTTTCTCTTTCTCTTTCTCACTGGGAGTGACTCACTTTTTTGGGGTTTTGGGGATTTGGAATTAGGCCTACGATACGCTAACTCACTCAACGAAATACAACCCAAGCGTTGTTTCATGTCGGTTATCGGTGAAGCTGTGATATCTTTGCGGTCGAGCTGGCTCATACGTGGCGAAACATAGCTCTCCCACACTTAAATTATTTGACGACGCTAAAACCAGAGTGATCTAAGTATATTAAATTGAAAAAATTGAATATACAGCTCATACGTTTCCAACAATAACGCTTAACGCATTTCCTCAATTTTCTCAGAAACATATTTTTGTGCCCTAGATTACTCTGGTTTTAGCATCGTCATTTATCTTTCTGTTTATTATCTTCGATATAATTACCTACCTATGTATTATTTTAATTTCAATTCAACGCCCTCTATTATATTTTTGCAGTACTACGTAGTGCGGTTCCAAATACTCTTTGGATTTTTCATGATCAAGAGATTGTCGCTCATAGCTGTAGTCGGCACGTTTTGTGAGAAGTTCTACATGACCGTCTCTGAAGCTCAGTCTGCCTGCTGTTGCTTGTTGCATACTACTCAGCAGACCGGTAATTTTTGAGATTTTATTCAAAAGATATTTGTTTGAAAAGCCATGGTGTCCACACCTATGGATATTTATAAAAATAATTCTCATCTCAGTACTATATTTTGGGGAACAGCGAGTAAAATTCCCTAAGAAAAGGAGGATCCACCGATCCAAAAGAGGCATCGTGTCTGGCGGGCTTTCTGCCTACTTTTTGTTCGTTGGTGTCTTTTCTATTCATGTTTATTCGCATGTTATCTTCATAATTATGTGCGATGTAGGATTTATGACACCATTATTTCTTAAGTTCTTTAGGTACTATGACTTTTATTGATAACTGTTCAATCTCAAACTTTCGAAAAATACAAAATTTATAATAGGGTATGGTCTATCGACGGAGAATCTTAACACCGCGATTTAGACTATGACGTCATCTAACAACGCCATCTAGTTCAGTTTAGTGGAACTTCTGAACTAACACTTGATGATTTCGTCCTAATTATTATTAAATGATTTACTGTTGCAGTGGAAGTCAAGAGGCTTTGTAAGAACGTGCAGCGGTTGAACCGTGCATCCTTCCACAAGATGACAGCTTGTCACATCTTCACGGTCGACGGACGTTTACCTCAAAACTTCAGCGGTTTTGTGTTCGGATATGCAATTGTGTTGCTACAATTTGCTCTCTTATAGTGAAAAATTAATGATGGCACTTACTAGAATTAGTTCCTGCATACTCATTATCAAAATAAAAGAACCCTTTCAATTTGATTACTGTTGTTTTATACCACAATGTAATCTTTTTCAATAACATTTTAGTAGAAGGAAGAAATTCGTCGACGCTATGGCTCTTCTTCCTCAAACATCTGATAATTTGTTCAATAGAAAGTTTCTAAACATGTTGCTTCCTCTTCGATGCTTACAAAACATTATTTTCATATCCAACTTCACTATTGACCGTAGCTATATCAAAGCTCATAGTGTCTGGTATCACATTATTTCTTTCATTTTTGTTATTACAATCATGACTACCCGCCAGGTAGTAGCTTATAGAGCTGATTACTATAGACATTTCAGCGCCTTGATGAAAGTCTTTGACTTCATCGTTATAAATGTCCTTATATTCGCACTTACTGCCTTTTATTTCTTTAGCTTCATTAAAAGACATGAACATGTCGAAATGTTTTTAAGTATACAAAAGGCTTTCAAAAGGTTAAACTATAAGTACTACAAGAGAATCACTATTTGGTACTGGATCATCGTTTGGTATCATTTCATTTATTTTATCTACTGTTTAATTACATTCACCTTTTATGATTATAAAGTTATTTTGGTTGCTGTTACTGTCATCTATTTTGAAGTTCATTCTACAATTGTTTTGTCTATATTGATTTTAATAAAAGAAGGAATTGTAACATGGACTTCTGAGTTCCAATGCTATGGTCAGGTTTGTTTGAGGGTAGGTGATGAGGAATCTAAGAGACACATGAAAGTATTGTTCCAAGTGTATGTGGATTTGTTAAAAGCGTTTGATCTATTCAAGAAGACACATCACTCAATAGTAAGATGGATAAACAAACATTGATAGAATTCTTACTTTTGTAACTAATTCAATTGATATTTTTTAACAATTTTCTTTTCATTGCAGATTTTTATTCTTATAGTTGATATATTCACCTCCACATTGCTATTTGTTCAAACGTTAATAGAAATTGTAAATATGTCTGAAGAAGATTTGGTAAGGCTTAAGAATGATAACTTATTCTTAATTTAAATTATATAATTAGAAAATACTCCTGTGGATTTAATGAAGGACAGGAAACCTATAGAGGTCATATAAATCAAAAGTCAAAGTCAAAATTATTTATTTCAGGAAGGCACTTTTGAACGTCAAATATTGATTGATTTGATGTCACCCATGACCGTCTCACTGCAGGGCAAAGGCCTCCCTACCCTCCTTCCACTCCACTCCATTTAAAGCTTTCATATTAAGATAAAAAAATTAAAATATTTATTTCTTTCAGGCTTACATGATGCCAATTAACATAGCTGCGCTAATTTGGATGTTTAAAAAAACTATGTTCGTTGTAACCCTAAGTGCTCAATGCGAGAAGTTATACATGGCTTTTTACGAAGCAGACGCCACTTGTAGTAATTTATTGGGCTTCATACAAAACATACAAGATGTCAAAAGGCTTTGCAAGAATCTGCAGCGGTTGAACCGAGCAGCGTTCTACAAGATGAGAGCTTGTTATGTCTTTTCAATCCATGGAAGATTAGCTCAGGAATTTATAAGTTTGGCGTTCGGATATGTATTGGTTTTATTACAATTAGCTATTTTATAATTATTATAAAAATGACGAATGAGATTAAATGTTACCGTAAAACTAGAAGCGTTTCTTTTAATCTGACATCAATTTGATTTGCTGTATGCATGACTATAATTATATAAAAATTATTATTAATTTCAAGGAGTTCCACAAGGAAGCATATTGGGTCCCACGCGTCTGTTTTCACTCCACATCAATACACTTAGAAAGTGACTTCAAAATAGTATGCGCGCAATATATTTACATTTGCGTAAAATTCAACATATTTTTTAAATATTAATTCTAACCAAAACCAAATTACATTAATAGGAAACAAAATAAATCGCAAAATTGTTGTCAATACCAATTATTTTATCAAAATGTTTGTATTGAAATGTTTTTATTGTGTTTTTATTAAAATGTCATAAGTACATTGATTTGTGCACCATACAAGCATATTAGATATTTGTAAATGTTCATATATAATTAATTTATAAATCATTACAATTTAATTAACGTTGATTGAATACAAGTACAAGCTATTGAAAGTTATTGCCATAGAACACATCATTAATCTTCGTCAGTCTTGCATTAATTTTGTCGAGACATTGTAATGAAGATTTCTTATTTATTAGGAAAAATAATCAATTCCAGACGTACACAAACACGTCTAGTACATTGAATCAATATGCGCACCATTTGAGTTCTTCAAAGCATTTCCAAAATGACAGCCTTCGAAATAAATACCAGTTCAGGAATTCGTAGAAAGGGCAATCGTCCTTTAAACAACCCAATAGACAAAGAAGTCCAGAAAATATTCAAACCTTTAAATATCATGCAAATAATAACTCTCAACCCCAATTGTCACATTAAGAATGATATAATCAATCCGAATAATAATTTTAACAAGTTCATAGTTATTGGAGGAGCAGTGCTTATCATCGCACTTTACATTCATCGTATGTGGGAAATTGTGTTCGACGATAACATAAGACGATACAATAAAGTCAATGTGCTCTTATTCGCGTCATATGTAGACTTCATGGTAAAATTGTCTGGAGTTCTCATCAACTTTTATATCAATATCTTTAAGACTAGCGACACTGTTCTGTTTATCTTGTACTTCCAAAAAGTGCACAGGTTTCTGAATAATGGAAGTAGCATTAAGAAGTTCATCGTCGGCTCTTGGTTGGGTGTTATTCTCATCTTCGCATTCTACACCTTTGTAACCTTATACGTCTACTTTTCGTTTCTTAGACCTCCGTTCAACGTTTTGTGCTTTATCTTTATATCAGTGTCTCATGACGCCAATATTGTTTACTTTTTAAGAATGATGAAATTGCTGACAGATAAAATACTTCTATGGAACCTAAAATTGTCCCTGATAGATGAAAATTATTGTAATAGAATGCACTCGATAAAAATGCTCCAAGCATATGACAATATATTAAAATGTTACAAGATAACAACAGACATTTTTCAGCTACCAGTGAGTAAAACACACATTACTGCTTAATTTTAGAATTCTAGAAAATAATAAAGGTAATACACGGGCCACGAATCTGCAGCAGCAGCAACTAATGATGATACCACGCGACGGGCATTACTGGCCCGTTTCCATTCATTGCTGCTGATCTATATCTTCGACCCTTTGCGTCCAACCACTGCCAGCTTGTCATCATTTCTTCTGATCTTAGCGTAGAGCACCCGCTTTACGCTAAGTTTATCTAGACTTCATTTTTGTCACCTTTTGCGGGGGGTCTAGTGCTTTTTTTTTTACAAAAAACGCGATCGAAAGATTTCCGCAATTAGCACTATGATTGGTTCATTAACTTGGAGCAGCTTTTTTTATAAACCGGTAAACGAGCATACGGATCACCTGATGGTAAGCAATCACCGCCGCCTGAGACACCAGAGGCGTTACAAGTGCGTTGCCGGCCTTTTGTGGGTTAGGAATTTAACTGTTGATGGGGAATCGGGGATTGGAAATAAACCTCACTCACCCAACGAAACACAACTCTGTTTCACGTCGGTTTTCTGTGTGGTCGTGGTATCATTCCGGTCGAGCCGTCCCATTCGTGCCGTAGCATGGCTCTCCCACACTTAATATGCTTTGCACTTAAGCTTGGTTGGTTTTCTTTCAAAATACTTAGACGTGTTCCTTTTCAGATGTTGTTCAAAACCACGGAGATGTTTATTGCTTGTATGATAAATGTGGAAATTTTTATTCAATACGTATTGTATGGTAAGGTAAGAATTGTCAAATATTCGCGTTTGTATAAATATTTTTTAAGTGTGAAATTCACATGCCAAAGTGGCCATTGCTGATCAAAAGTCTCTTCCCTAACGGACAGGTATTGAGCATTAATCACCACGCTTACTCAATGTGACTTGGTGATTTCAAATTAAAAAAAAATGAGCCTAGGTTTCTTCACGATGTTTTGCTCTACCGATTGCAGTGGTGTTTAAATAATCTAAGAAAGTACAGTCATGTAACTCGGAAAAAGTCACATTGGTATTTGCCGTTGGTAGGTTTCGAACCTCAAGACGTCTTAAACGTTCGGGCCACCATGTTATCTTACATCTTGACATTCAATTATATTTATAACAGAGCTTCTTTTCAGTTCAATGGTTTTTATCTTATTTAGCAGTTTATTTTTATGTTTTTTCAGAGTGGAAATCCTTTAGCATCCACCTATCTCTATTTTTGGATTGCAAGAAACCTGGTGATGCAGATCTCAATCTCCAAACAGATAGATGACTTCTATCAAGCTGTCGGCTTGTCACAAAATTCATGTTTGTTTATTCTGGCATCGAATAGTTCAGGTAAGGAGAGTGACAAAATGAATGCTGAATTAAAATGTATGGAAGTAAGGGCCACATTTCACAGGGATACCATAGTGGCGCAGCCAGCACAACCGTGCCCGCCAGTTTTGTATCAGTAAACTAGACAACAGAGTCGCCACACAAAATAACCTTGAAAAGGTAGCACTAGCGGCCGGACTGACGTCAGAGTGAGTGGCACACCCACCGTACAGTGCTATGGTAATTAGTGGTAGCGTGACCAGGGTGGATTCGCGACCAGTTAAATTCTATGGTAATGTTCGCGCTTCGAGCTATACATTTTGTTGGCAGTAGTAACTGGTTGTGCCGCCATGATGTCCTGGTGTAATATAGCCCTAAGAAAATGACGAGGACAACTAATAAAAGATGAATATTATGTGTGGAATGAATGATGTCAGATATGAGAGTTTAAGATAAATATTGACTTTAAGATGTGGGGGAGAAATGAGGAGGAGATAGTTATGACAGGAGAAAATATAATTACTCATTTTATGAATATTATTGACTTAAAAGTTCTGTATCTGTCCACAGGCAATCTGAAGACGTTATGCAAAAACATATTGCGTGTCCATCGCACGTCGTTCAGCAAAATGAGTGTATGTGGCCTCTTCTATATGGACATCTGTCATCCACTGAGCTTCGTCGTACTTATCCTTAACTACATTTTTGTGCTACTACAGTTTGCTTTTCTAGATACTTGAATGTTGGTTTATAAATTTACTGCCGCATTCAGAGATATTTAATGATTACTTAAACTATTCGTTAGTAATGATTTTGTTCCGAAAACAATTGCTAAGGAATGGGTTGAGTAGTTATTAAATGACTCTGAGTATGGCGGTTAGTCATTTTTAAATTATGCACTTTTTGTAAATGTAAGAATAACATAATTTTATTGATTTTGATGTTTAATGTGTTTTGTAACAGGAGTCGAAATCTAATAATAATATCCAATAATTATCACGCAATACTAATGGTAATATAATAAAATGTAAAACATTTATGTCTCTTATTAGACCTGAGCTGTTTGTTGATGAAGGTGTCAATACTAGAAGCCGTTAAAGGTAGCAAACGTACAAAAGTATCAGTACACACACAAAAACAGTCATTAATAGATCGTATCACGATAAATATGTATTAACAAAAAAAGATCTACTATTAATAGGTACAAATAATAATATTAAAAGTGGTAACGTCCTTGATTATCGAAAATATTCTAGAATATTACTAAGTTATTAGTAAGAAATTAACACATTCATATAAATATCGTTTTACCGTATAAGCATTTGGTCCAACTCTAAATAATGGAGTTCCAAAAATTATCAGAAACATTGTTAAACAAAATTCAACCATTGAAGACTCGAGTGAAGAAGATAGACAAATTACATAATTTACTAATAGATGATAAGCTACAGTCCCTGATTAAACCCTTGCACCTGATTTTGACTGTCCAACTCCTGCCAAAATATACCATCAAACATAATTTTATCAGTACCACTGGTATCTTTTCCAAAATCGCAACACTTTTCGGAGTAATACTGCGTATCCTACCATTCCTCTGCAGAATCTTTCTAGATTTCTTTGGTAACGCAAGTTACGAATTCGTTATCTTAATTATCTTCATTGACGGTAGTTTTTATTGCTTTGGTCTAATAATCGTTGGCCTTTTTAACATTTTCCTCACTGAAGTAAGCGTCCAGTGCATCCTTAAGACCCATGATGTCCATAAACTTCTCTATGACAAGTCTATCTTCAAATATTTTGTTTTCTTCAACTGGCTTTTCATTTGTGTTATTTTTATCATCTACCTTATTGATACTACTATTAATTTCCATCTCGATACGCCTATGTTCATAACTGTATGCAATGCTATGTTATTTTGTGTCGATGCTAATATGATATACTCTATAAGATTTGTTAATATGTTGGAATGCTATGCTTCGTCGTGGAATAATAAAATGTTGAGCCCGCCTAGCAGCAAAGTGAAGTACGAGAGAATGTG
Organism: Spodoptera frugiperda; assembly: GCF_023101765.2. NCBI lineage: Eukaryota > Metazoa > Arthropoda > Insecta > Lepidoptera > Noctuidae > Spodoptera > Spodoptera frugiperda. The sequence continues at coordinate 9,955,557 of NC_064221.1, forward strand.
TAATGTATACAATGATATATTAAAAAGTTACAAACTATTTGTAAAATCTTCTCAGCATTGGGTATGTGTTTCTTGTATCTTTTTGAGATATGAATTCTTAATAAGTGTGAGTGAAAAAAAAACAAGGCGGTATTATAAAATGTTTCCAATAATGACATGCTACCTATATTAAAAACTAGCATCTGCCAGCGGCTTTGCCCGCGTTTTTGTGGGTTAAAAATTATCCTATCACTCATGTTTGTCCATCCCTTCTATATACCAAATTTCATCAAAATCCGTTTTGTAGTTTCAGCGTGATTGACGGACAATCTTTCAAACAAAAAAAAAAAATCAGATTTACTTCTTCTACTAGATTGAAATCCTAGCCGGAGAACATCACACTTTGATTCTTATTAATGGTATATTCTTTTTTATAAGTTTGATATTTCCAGATTTTATATCACACGATAGAGACGTGTATCCATGGACTAATTGATTTACAGTTCTTTATTCTTCTTGCATTGAAACATGTTGTAAGTATTACTAAGATTTAGTTAATTTAATTTAATTTAATTTAATTTATTTATTAATCAGATAACAGTGATCCATAATGGTTAGTAACAATAGGAACTTATAAACTATGTTAGTATCAAAATGGTTAGTAGCAAACAAGACTTATAAACTATGTTAGAATCCTAGCGATACACATAATAATTTATTTTACGTCTCCCACAACGATGCTCACCCAGAGCGAGTGTATGGGACACTGATACCTGCTTGCCACCACCTTCAGTATGTCGTTGCTACTGCCGCGTACCCTGCCCAGCAACGATGCCACACGCTTGCGTCTCAACGCGTAAAAATCATCAACGCGCGCTTCGGCAAACATAGTGGACGCACTGCAGAACCGCGGCAACCGCAACAACATCCTGAATACATTGTTATATTGCACCCGCAGAGCGCTGTATGCCCTTTGAGTATAATTGACCCACAGGCTGCTCGTGTAAAAAGATTGGCAATAAGCTTTGAAAAGCGTTAACTTCACTTCCACATTACAACGAGCAAACCTGCGAGCCAACATGTTACCCCGGACAGCCAGCGCCCTGCGTTCACGTTCGATATCTTCATCATCCTTCAGGTCATCAGTGACAATATGCCCTAGATATTTAAATTTGTGCACTCTGGTAAGAGGAGAACCATTTAGACAAATAGGTGGAGGTTCATGCAGGGTCTTGTCACCTAGGCCGAAAAACATACACTCGCTCTTGGCTACATTGTATAAAAGGCCATGACTCTCGGCATATCTCTCACAGACCTTCAGTAAATTGCGAAGAGCTCCAATTGATGGGCTCAGCAGCACCATGTCGTCAGCATAGCTTATATTATTTACAGCCAATCCATCAATGTAACAGCCCGCATGCATGCTGCTGAGCTCACCAATCAGATGGTTCATATATACATTAAAAAGAGTGGGCGAAGAAATTCCCCCTTGTCTCACGCCACACTCTAGCTTATACTCCTCAGAAAAGCAATTTGCCCACTTTACAACATTAGATTGGTTGCCATACCAAAATTTCAAAATCTCCACAAGTTCTGTAGGTACATTTTGTTCACGAAGTTTATCCCACAGGACCCCATAACAAACTAGATCAAACGCTTTTGATAAATCTAGATAACAAGCATAAACAGGTGTTTTACGATCTAAGTAATACCTAACCGTGTGCTTCAAACCGAGAATAGCACTCTCCGTGGAAAGGCCCGGCTGGAAGCCAAATTGCGCGTGATGCAGGTTTATCGTTTTTCTTAGATGATTATTAACAAAAGTATCCAGTACTTTAGCTAGAATCGTAGCCAGGGAGATGGGACGATAATTATTTTTGTCACCTATATCTGCGGTTTTACATTTAACGATTGGTACCACTATTGTTCGCATGAGGTCCCGTGGGAGATACCTGTGACTAATACATAGGGAGAAAAACATGGCCAATACTCTGGGCAAATGACAGCCTGCATGCCGTAGATGTTCAACACTTAAGCTGTCATGCCCAGGAGACTTGCCGCGAGTCATTTTATTAATAACATTCTTAACCTCTTTAGGTTTTACTTGTATAATTGTCGCGGCATTTGGCTGGCAGCATTTTGTTGAGTTCGGAGACACACGAGGTTTTACCTTAAAATGAGCTTTAAATAAATTAGCTATCTTATGCGGATCTCTTTCAGCGTCAACACATTCAGCCCGGCTTTGTTTTACATTATGTTTATTAGTGCATTGCCAGAATTTTCTAAAATCACGCTCTTTACAATGAGATGCTAACAAGTCCATTTTTATTTGTTCTTCGTGGTCTTGACACCACTTAAGACGGGATTTGAAAATTTTTCTACTTTGGCACATGGCTTCATACATTTGACCACATGATGGCTTGCCGTGCCAGACCCAGTTTTTGAAAGAGGTTTTAGCCTGTTCATGTGCCTCCTTTACATGCTTATTCCAACCAGACACCGGTTTTTTACTATTATATCTACTCTGACTAACAATATCACAACTTTCTATACTAGCATTTTGCAGTGTTGCTATAATACTGTCATACATTCTATCTATACTGTCATGGTGTTCTTTGTTATTACAATATTTATCAGCGCAGTTTTGGAAGTCATTCGGAAAATCAATACACCTAAGAGCATCATTACAGATTTCACGATACCTTTGAATTTGCGCTGATGTTCTATATCCCCAAACTATTCTGTTAGGTACACAATCTGCAGTCAATTTCTTATGTCGTACAATATTATAATTACACTCAATCTCAACAGGAAAATGGTCTGACCAGAAAACATTGTAATGTATTTTTATGTTAGATACAATTTTGTAACCCATTTCAGTACAAACACAATGGTCAAGCCACCGACACGTCCCATGAACATCACTAATAAACGTATAGTCACCTGCATCAAGGCCGAGGCGCTCCGTGTCCGCACACACCCATCTTTGGTCACTACAAAAGTTCGTGAGTTCACTGAAGAAAAGGCCACCCGGGTGGGCATTAAAGTCACCGAGTACGAACACTGACTCCACGCCACTGCTGTCCACTATTGCACATATTTCGCTCAACAATTCCGTAAACTCGACAAGATTATCACGCGATTCAACGGGCATGTAAACAGAAAAAATTAATACCGAGCATTCCTGATTCACCACCACTTTACATGCCACCAACCGGTCACTACTGCAGTCCACAGGAGTAACGGAGACAAACGCACTTTTTCTCCAAAGAATAGCCAAACCGCCATAAGGTCTTCCTTTCAGACAACCAGTCGCCGTATCAACTGAAGATTTCCCGAAATACGCGTAATTCTCATTGATAGTTCCCAGCAGTGGGATATCATGTGGTAATAACCACGTCTCCTGCAATGTTATTATATCCGCTTTGCCACAGAAAGACCGGACACATTCTATCGACCGCTTAAGTCCTTTACAATTAAATGTCATAATTTTACTATGTTGTGGGTCATGCATGTTATTATTTATTATTACTTATCTTGTCAGGGCGGTTATCCGCGGTTCGGTACTGATAATGTACAAACCGACGAAAAACTATCCCTTTCGGCCACATAGATTCGTTTAGGAACAAACGTAACGTATAACTCGGTACAAAAATTTTGTAAGCATTATATTTATTTTCATTCTTGATAGATAGTTTTATCAGGTTAACTTTTTCTCCAGTTTTCTTTAGAATATAATTGGAGATGTCATCTATAGAAGTTTCCTTGTGAACATTCGTTATATATATAGGTAATCTCTTTTCTGCCGCTTTGAAATTTAATTCTGAATCTTTTGTGGCATTACCCACTTTTCCACTAAAATAATTCTTCCTTTTAGGCCTCTGAACTAATTTCCACTCATTACTATTCTCCATTTTGTTAGACTGTATTTTATTATTTTGTCGCAAAACCTCGGCCATCGTTATTCCTCTATGTGGGGACACAGTTATACACTCATTATCTAGTCGCTGCGGCGGCGCAGGCGGCGGCGGTGACTCGTCGTTAGGAGTCAGCTGTATTGTTTCGGAAACCGGTTCACTTTGTTGATTTACGGTCTTGTTTTGATCAATCATATATGCACTTTCTTTATTTTTAACGGTAACATCGTTCTCTGAAGACACATTGGATGTACGCAATAGACATTCCGACGATTCCTCCTCTATTTTACTCGTATTATAAATCAGTCCTACGGGCCCACTGTCGAGTTCTCCTCCAGAAATATCAATATCAATATTCCGATACCCCCCTCTCTTTCTATTAATATTGTAGTCAAAGTTGTTAACTATAGATGTTTGTTTGATGTTATTGAGGTCCATACGTAACTGATCCAATTGTTCCACAGTAGCACGATCACTTTTTAAAATTTTTATTTCATTTTGCATCAAAACAATGTCCTTGAGCAATCTTGTTGCGTCGATATGATCGAACGTAACAGGGGGTAAACGGTGCAATTCTCTCGCCACAAAAATCGGTATTTTCTCAGGATCCACTCGTTTTAATGTAGTAATTATATCTTCCAGGTTCCGTTGATTTTTCCCGTCACCTTTTCGCGTAGTTTTCTTAATTGCTGAGATGGAGTCAAACAGCAAATTTTTGGCCGCGTCAATTTCTTTCTCCAGAAAGGATGTTGCACATAGACGAATAATGCTTTCTTCGTCCATCACGTCCATTTTCGATTGAATGAACGCCAAAACTTCATTAATCACTATATTACAGTGAACACATTTTACAATACTAGTCGAATTTGATGACATTTTCGATAATTACACGATACGCTAGTTAAGCCAATTATATTTTATTATCAAGATGATAAAGTGCCATGGTTCTTCCTATTCACTATTAAGCAGAATTTTTATTGTTTTTAAGAGTCAACAGTCAAAATCATTTATTTCAATTACACCAAGGAAGGTACTTTTAAACGTCAAAGCAAATATTAAAAATGTCTGTCGGTCAGTCATCTAGCGAAGCTTCTTGGTCGTTCTAAAGTGTAGTTTCCTATGGACAAGAACGGATTATCTAACTGGGTTCACCTTAAAAAAGCAAAAAATAAATGATGTATTTTTAACCAGATATTTTTGCGTTCACCAGATGGCGTTAGTGAGCAATATGGTCTCCTTTGGCCTTCTAGTTTAAATGTCACGGGTTGAGTGACTAATGACTTGACATTATCAAACGTTCCATTGATAAATAGACTTTAAGCTACTTTAATAAGGTTCATTATTTTCCAGAACATTCCTGTGTCTTTATTCTTGAATCAATTATGGGTTGTAAAAAACATATTGCTTCAGACGCTCTTGGGATCATCTTGTGAAATGTTTTACTCAGCTCTGGAAACATGTCAAGATTCTTGCTTCATAATTTTGAAATCAAATTGCACAGGTATTGCAGGATTTCATAGATTTTAATCATTATCCTTTTTATTTGCGTTCAAACTTCACTTGCGAAGAGGACATTTACTTTTTGTGTAATAGCGCCATCTGTTGGTTAGTATCTGAACTAACTTTGTAAGTGGTGAATTTTTTATAACAACTTTTTTTTCAGAAGGTGAAAAGAAAATGTGTAAGAATATTCTACGACTACATGAGACACATTTTAGAAAGATTCAGGTATTTCGCTTACTGCCTATCGATGCTGGTATCCTGGTACTCATAATAGAATTTCTTACTGTAAATACTCTTATACTACTGCAATTCACATTTTTACAAACGTGGTTTGACGATCTTATTGTTAAACAAGGACTTTCAGATTCGGATAATATGAAGTCGAGCAAAGTATTATTCAATTTTTCTACAATTGAAATTGTGAATAGCACAGAGTCTGGTATTGTACTTTAGCATTTTTTATGTAACTGAAAGTTGCAGTGTCATTTTTTTGCCCTGTAATTAATAAGTTCCTGAAGGGAAGTTTAACAATTATGTATTAATGCGATTTATTTATAATTTTTTGCTTGCTATTGTAATGGTTGAGTAAATAAAACGAAACACAAAAAAATTATTAGGAATTTAATTTTTTGTTTTTATTATTATTCTGTGTGCTGTTTGCACAGGCTTAATTTGTTGAATAAATCCTTGTTTTTTTCTATCCCTCTTTCAAATAAAAGAAACGACATAACCTTAAGTCAGTTCAATTTTAGAGTCAATTAGGTATGTATAAGAATAAAAAAGTATGGACAAAGAATAGAATACATTTTAGTGTACACAAAGAATCTAAATCTAAGAACAAATGGGCACGAAGGCTTTATCTTTAAAGGATAGACTTTTAAAGATAAATCCTTCTCAATGTTCAGATAGCCACTACGTACCATATACATCTAAATAAAGAACCTAAATTGTATGAACTATATGTCACATAAGTTTATCGGGTACTCATAATAACTACACGGGGTGTAAAAAAATACCCATATAAGTACATCAAGAAGCACTGAAGAATACAGGTTGAATAGAATCTCTCCACAAAGTTTCACCTCAAAATACGTTTAAAAAAATTGGTACCAAGTACTTAGTGTCGCATGGTTCTTGATTTTAAATCATACAAACGAATCACAACACTACAGGGTTCACTCGCTAATATTACAAAACATTTCTTCCGTAAATCTGATCGCCCTGTATCTACCTAATTTTGATATTCGGTTTCTAGAATTTTCTGTATTGGAAAAACTCATGTCTTCGTTTCATGAAAACATGAGTTTAAAAATTACTTCCCGTATCGTTTGTTATGTTATCTAGAAACTGTACACTTGATATTTATACCCCCTTTTTGTTACACCGTGTATAACTATAACGGTTGATGAAACGGGCACTAAAAGTAATATCTTATAGCTGTCTCAAAGATGACAATATCATTTATATTCGTCGTTTATTTAATCGATGCGGTGAAACATGGTGTGGCGTAATTTATAAATTACATGTAAGTACAATTTTATGTGATTAAAGTGACTGTTTATGATAAAATAATATTGATGTTAGGTAGTTTTAAAGACATTTTATCAATATTAAGGATCAATAATAATAAGAGCGTTGGGGCATTTTAGACAGAAGTTATCAAGGAGAGAGTTATCAAAAATGTTTTTTAAATACACACGGGACAACAATTACTTGGACAAAAGCTTTCAAAAACTATTACTACCTTTTCGTATTCTACACCACATGTTGTTTCTATCTCGATTCACTATTGTCCATAACACCATCAGACCTCATGGATACATTTACTACATCTGGTCTTTCATTGGCACTTTCTGTTTTATTGTCTACCATATAAAGTACTTGAAGGCAGAAAACGAGTCTTACCTAAGCAATCAATTCCTCTTGAACTTCGAAAACGTCCACATTTTCATTTCAGTGATCCCTTTCTTTATATTCTACTTTCTCAATATCATCCAAAGAAGAGACCATGTTAAATTGATTCTGAAGATCCAAAAGGTTTTTCGAGCCATTCACTATCGGGAATATAGGCAGACTATAATGTGGAATTGGAGTTTAATTGCACGCCATTTCATATGCCTCCTTTTGTCAATAGCCCTAATACCAAACTTAAAATTAGCTCTATATTTGTACACGTTAATTTATTCTGATATTCATATTTCTTATGCTGTGTGCCTGATCAATTTGATACGAAAAGGTGTATTGGGTTGGATATCGAAGGTGGAGAACCATGTTTCCCTTGAAGCTAATGTACAAGAACATTTTGAGAAACTGTTTCAAGCATACGTGGATTTGATGGATGCTTTTGAAATTTTCAAGGATATATTTAAGTATACGGTATGATATCATTTCATTAAGGATCTTTTAGTAACTAGTTTGCTCGGTTTTATGTTTGATAAGTGACTATTGAAAACGAATAAAGGCAAAGTCAAATGACCTTGGGTGTATTGTTTAATGTGCAAGATTATCAATGTCAAAGTCAAAAAAGCATTCATTCCAATTAAACTATAAATGGTACTTTTGAAATCTTAAAAACCAAACTTCGCAACGCCATAAAAAAAATTCTCACCTCTTGTACCTTTCCTTGACTTTCACAAACAATTCAAGGCCAAAATTTGCCAAATCGGTTCAGCCGTTTTCGAATTGTGGCGAGACTTACAAACAGCAATTGATTTTTTTTAAATAGAGATTATTTTTCTTATTCGAGGAATACTAACCAAGTAATTTAATTTCAGATTTTACACCAGGCAGTAGATACATTCATACACAGCCTAATTTATGTACAAACTGTCACAGAGATAAGTAAATCAGGCCTCACTAAGTACAGTGATGTAAGTCAAGCAAATAGTTTACATTCATTATGTTTTTCGGTTTACTCACGTAACTTTTTGACGAGGAAGTCGATGAAGTTTAAGTGTGGGAGAGCCATGCATGCCATGATACCGCGGCCTCAAAGAAAAATTACGCGAAACAACGCTTGCGTTATGTTTCGTTGTAAGTGTGAGTGAGGTTACCGAAGGCTTGGGCCTTCGGTAAGGCCCACGGAAAGTTTGGTTGGCCAAACTTTCCCAAACCTCGATTCCCCAAAACCCTTAAATTCCTAACTCCCAAAAGGCACTTGTGAGTGAACAAAAAAATATAATAATTTAGTATGTCTCACAAAAGTTACAGTTTAAAATTATTTTAGTACTAAAATAAGTATAAATTATATTTGCGTCATATTTTTCAGACTCATATAAATGAATTCCTGACGTTAGTATTGCTGTGGATTATAAAAAATATAATGTTCGTCACTATATTCTGTGTTCATTGCGAGAACTTCTATATAACTGTGTCGGAGGCAGACGCCGCTTGCAGCAGATGGAGGAAGCACATACTAAGTACTTGTAAGTTTAATAAAAAAGTTCCTCGTATTATGAGTGGGGTTACCGCAGGCCTAATTACCCCTTTCCTAATCGCTTCTATTCTCAAATTTCTAACCCTTAAAAGGCCGGCAACGCACTTGTAACGCCTGCAAGTGTCCATGGGCGACGGCAATTGCTTACCATTATTTTATTTTTTTGTTTATTGAATAGGGGCAAACAAACAGACGGTTCACCTGATGGTAAACGATCAGCACCGCCCATGGACACCCGCAATACCAGAGGAGTTTAAAGTCAATAAAATTTCCGTAATCATGAAATTGATGCAGACTTGTAGTTAGAGTCTTTATTTTTACAGCACAAGCCAAAAGGCTTTGTAAGAACGTGCAGCGGCTGAACCGTGCAGCCTTCCGCAAGATGACAGCTTGTCACATCTTCACCATGGATGCAAGAATGGCGCAGGCATTCAACAGCTTGGAAGTAGAATACATTGTAATCTTACTACAATTTGCTTTTGTAAAATAAAGAGAGAAGAATGGATTATTAAATAACATATACAATATTTTATTACCGAGTTTCTATCATTTTGAAGACGTACTGCAGTCGAATTGATAGAGAGAAGGAGGAAGAGAGGGGTAGACAGAGGGAGAGAGAGAGAGAGAGAGAGAGGGATAGAGAGAGAGCATCTTAAAAGTACTAGAGAGAATAACAAAAAACAATAGATGCAAATAAATATTAATAATTATGTACAATAAATTTATTTCAATCACAAAAAAGCAAATTGCAATAGCACGATGACGTAGTTTGTAGTGAGTAGCAACAAGCTGATTGGTAGTGTAGCATCGATGTAGAACAGGCCACACGCGGTCATCTTAGTGAATGTGAAGTTGGTTTGTAGCACTTTCTTGTATAGATCTATTTGGTTATCTGAAATTGATAATACAATATGTTACTATACACAGTCTATACAGAATAGTTCTAATAGAAAAAGTATAAAATTTCTTAAGACTTTGACTGCCAACAAAAATCTGTTGAAGGCAAATCCTCTGCTAGTGCCGGTCACTTTTGCTCCCGCTGGCATGTGTTAATCTTCATCATCACAATATATAAAACATAACACGTCTTTTGTTAAAAAATATGTCTTCTCAAAGAGTTTCCAAATCAGCTTGCATCAAACGGGTCCCTACGTCCTTTATCACTCCATCACCCACAAGTTCATCTTGTGGGTCAATGCCCTGAGTTGACCTTGGCTGGAATTATTTTATTTTCTACCTCATCCTTACTCTATCAATCGCCACTTCAACATGCTTATCCGCTGGGTCAATCGCGCAACGAAATACAAAATACTCATATAACACGCTGAATTGTCTTCAGCTCAAATACATTTGGAAACCGATTTCCTTCGAACACACTATGTATGCTAAAGTTACTCACTTGACGATTCCAGATTTTTCATAAGCTGCGTACATACCATATTAGCTTCATCAACCTTTTCATAGAAGATTTCGCAATTAACAACATGTAGTGTCAACAGGTACATATTCTTGATTAAAGCAATGAAAGTGAGAATGGACATAGCAGGCTGTAAATAGAAAACAAAAAATATGAAGCAGTTATTTTTTTGTCTCCTATATAGAAAATATACTTTTATGTGGATATTCACAAAGACCACTTTCAAAATCAAAGAAGTATTTTTATAGAGCAAGAGGTAACAACTGATAGAAAGCGAGTCCGCACTTCACATGGCTTTAAAAATATGGACATATTACATGACACAACAAGCAAATATAACAATTTAAAAAATTACAATTTCCTGTGGATTAACTTGTAACCGAAGGAGTTGTAACACTGACTCGACGTATGTGACGGTGCGAAAGAATGTGTCCACAGAGTAATATAAGATCTGAAATAAGGAAACTGATATTATTAATGAAAATAGGAGGTTACAAGTTTGTTATGGCTGTTTGCCTTAACTTTGCTTTAACAGGGTATAATAAATTCATTAGTTAGAAAAAGTGTCAAGGTCCATCTTGCGACCATACCTGGTGATCATGTCGAGCTTCTAAAAGTTGTATATTGGGTTATTTTGATTTCAAATATCAAATACTACTAACGATCTAAATGCGTAGGTGACACGACGCGGTGCGGCGCAGAAAATAACAAACTCTCAAAATCTATTGACGAAACCTACGTGACCAATCGCACTTAGGATGTGATCAATTGGCGTGGTCACACTGCATCGTGTTGTTTTCACATGTTACCGCACCGCTTTGCATTCGTTTAAAGATTGCTCACGCACGACATTGCGTTACGCGGTATAACATTTATGAGTTCATTAGTTGATTGAAGATTAACTATAGTAGAGAAAGGTATAACCAAAAAGGTCGCTGTCGAATTGTCTTTAAGATAAAGGAAAATCTTACCAAAATTCTAAAAATCTTCTTATACAAATTGTAAGCTTTCATAATATCAAGATACGTCTCAAGTAAATGCTGACAGTCCATATTATCACCATCCTCTTGATCTTCATTAAACATTAAAACAGACTTGATCCATTCATCCATGTACTTGTTAAGCAACATTAAAATACTGATTGCGTATACTAAATTCAAATCAAACGTCATATAAGCACTGTCACAAATTATACCAATTAAAAGCATGTCGGTGTAAATGATATGAAGTATTAGAACCACTATTAAACCATAAAAGACCGTAGTAAAAGTGTGAAACCAAATCCAAACAACCAAAGTCTGAATTTCCTCACTGAATTTAATACTTCTGTGGATTTTATGGAACAAAATGATGATGGAACAATTGTTTTGACGGTTACTTAGTTCCCCGATTAGGGAAATGGTATAACCGAAGCAGAGAAAAAAATCATAAGTAATATTCACAAAATTGAGCATGTTATACTTCGACCTACGATTGTTGACAGAACAAATAGAGCAGTAGACGCTTGCGATGATCACAGTTAGGAACCATATCGTAAGAGACTTTTTGTCAATCGGAATGATTCTACCGTTTTCAATTCGATATTTAGGCGTACCGAAAAGTTTTAGTATAAAATTTAAAGGACGCAAAATTCTTTGGAGTTCTTTATCGATATTATAACTTGGAATCATGATGGTTCGCTTCCAATGTCCATCTACTGAATGTTTATATACAATTCTAAACAAAACGCTTTAAGGTAATGTGTTATGTATATTAGATCATTTGGCTTTCATTGTAATGACGATAATAGAGCGATGAACGAATTGAAATGGGAAATGGACATTAATAATGTATTTTATGTACATAAGAACATAATTTACTTTTATAGCCTTGAAGTTTGGGATATTGCCAAAAATATGATGTTTGAAAGAACAGATACGTTACCCTTGAATTTCATTGCTAAAAAAATAAGCAATAATGTTGAGAGTTTTTTTTTTTAATGAATATGTGATGTATTGTAAATAAGGTAAAGATAATGTTTATATAAAAAAATAGTTTTTGAGCGTAACTTTATCCACGTGAAACTAATTTTTTTTTTTATATTTTCTTAAAGCAGGATTAATAAATCTATAGTTTTATTATATGTATGTAAAGAATAGATAATGAAATGTATCACTTTAAATACATTACAAAAAAGCAAACTGCAAGAGTACTATGACGTAGTTAGTAGTGAGCAGCAACAAGCGTATCGGCAGCATGGCGTCGATGTAGAACAGGCCACACGCGGTCATCTTGCTGAACGTGCGGTTGGTTTGAAGCACTTTCTTGTATAGACCCATTTGATTTTCTGTAAATCAAAGACGTAAATACATACATACATACATACTCTCGAAAAACATAACCCTCCTTCTGGCGCAGTCGGGTAAAAAGATATTTACTTAAGAAAAACTGCTCATTATAATTCTCGTAGTTAAATATATCATTAGTTTAATTGCCGATTAGACTAATTCCCTTTTTTTATCCATGGGACCGTGATAAAGCTGCTAGCAGTAGCCAGTTTAAAATATATGTATAAACGCATATAAGATTCTCTGTCATTTGCATCGTTACTCACTTGAACAACTCGACTTCCTCATAAGCTGCGTACATGTCATAACTGATTCCTCAACGGTTTTATAAAAGTTTTCACAATTGATGACATGTAGCGACAACAGGAACGAATTCTTGGCCATACCGAGGAAAGCAAGAACAGACATAGTAAGCTGCAAATAGAAAGAAATATAAAGCATTTTTTATTTTTCACAAATACGGATAGTAGGAGGAAGATATTACAGAATTGGAGAGGCACTTAAAAAGTATGATGAAACTCATAATAGATGGGTCTCCAAACAAAAGGATAAAATCTAAAAATGTTGCTTGACATCAATAAAGCTACATCATTCTGCAAAATCAAAAAAGTTCTGCATGGTTGAAATTGCACTGATGTTGCAAGTAACTTAGGCAACAGCCACCACTGTAAACTTAGAAGCTACTGGTATAAGTACAAAAAAATTACAATTTGATCTTCATACACATGTGCCAATAAAAGTTGTAACACTGACTCGACGTATGCCACGGTGCGAAAGAATGTGTCCACAGAGTAAAAGAAAATCTGTAAAAAAAAGCAGAGCTGGCATAACGGAGTAAAAAAGGAAAAATGGGAGAAAGAAAAAACAGAAAGTAAGAATGAGAAAATTAATTTTGGCCCACAAATAATTAGGTAACAAGTAGTGTGGTAGTTTTTGCTTTGCACAGCAAAATGTAGAATGAATCTAGTCACTAGTGGTATTTCTGAATCAATAAGACTTTCGACCGAAGCGTGTGCAGACCTCCAGCTAGGTAGACCGACAACATCATCAAAGTCGCGGGGAGCCAGTGGATGCAGCGTGGCCACCTGTCATTTGGCATGGAGAAATAATGAGGAGGCCTTTGTCTAGCAGTGGACATCTTGCAGTTATTGATGATAATGTAGATCTTGGAATCACTCAAAAACATGCGTACTCCTTCTTGAAAAGCCAGCAGAACACTTTTGACTCCTCTGGAGTAATGCCCATGTCCAAGCGGTGTTGATTGCTTACCACCAGGTTTTCATAAATATAACTTACCAACATTGAATAAGCCTTTTTGTATAAGTTATAAGCGTTCATAATGTCAAGGAAAGTTTCAAGCAAATGGGCACAGTTCATATTTTCATCTTGTTCTTCATTCAGCATTACAACGGAGTTGATCCATTCACCTATGTACTTGTTCAACAGCATTAACATACTGATAGCGTATACCAAATTAATTTCAAACGTGATATAAGCGATTTCACTGAGTAAAGTGATTAAACTAATGTCAGTGTATAGAATTACAAGTAATAGAGGTATTACCAAATTATATAAGACTATAGTGAAATTGAGAAACCAAATGAAAATTATGAGAGGATGAATTTTATTACTGAGTTTAATGCTACTATGAATTTTGTGGAATAAAGTGACAATGGAACAATTGTTCTGACGGTTGTTTAATTCTACGATCAGCATAACGGTGAAGCCAAAGCAGACGAAAATGCTGTAAATAGAGTTCACAACATTAATCACGTTCACATTCTCGGATATTTCTTCGATATCCGAACAAAAACTTTTGTAGCCGCAGATAGTGATCGCAAGTACGAACCACATCGTCATAATTTTCTTATTAATTACAGTGATTCTACCATTATGGATTCGGTATTTTGGTGTGCCGAAAAATGTAAGAGCAAGATTTAAAGGACGCAAAATTCTTTGGAGTTCATTTTCAATATTATAACTTGGCATCGTGGTGATTCACTTGAGATGGCTGCCTAGTGAATGGTATTATGTAATTGTGAACAACACACTTGAATAGTTGAGCAATGTACAATCATACATAAATACATATATGTAATTGCTTATTTTATAATAATGTTGATAGAACGAATGGTAATTGTACATTAAAAATATATTTCTCGGAAATAGGAAATATCACTTTCGATATGTCAGGAAACACGTGGACTATATGACGTAGGTATCATTAGACTTTAAAACGGCATATTTACCATGTTTATTAATTTTTGTAAGTTTCCAATATTTCGGCACTGTTGCAAGCGCCATGATCACGGATGAGCTGGAGTATATGCGGGTGGATGTTTATAAGGAGACAAATCAGTCTACCCTCTGTCTTGTTGGTTTTTTGCCAACGACACCGCTGCCATTGTTAATTTTATCACACCATTGGAGACAATAAAATAATTAGATAATTAATTCAATACTAGGCTAGGTTAGAAGCTACATGCTATATATATATGAATAATGATATAATTAGATAATTAATTCAATTCAACATTTAGAGGCTAGAAGCTAAATGGTATATATTTGAATTGTAACATTACAAAAAAGCAAACTGCAAGAGTACTATGACGTAGTTAGTAGTGAGCAGCAACAAGCGTATCGGCAGCATGGCGTCGATGTAGAACAGGCCACACGCGGTCATCTTGCTGAACGTGCGGTTGGTTTGAAGCACTTTCTTGTAGAGATCCATTTGGTCCTCTGGTAGCAGAAAACATTATGTTTCAGTACTTGTAATAATCTGCAATTTATTCTTACAGTAATACAAGATAAGGTTGATAAAATTTATTATTCCGTGTCATACGATCATCATACGATGAAAAAAGAGGTGAACGTGTACGTCAACGTCAACGTAAACGTAAACGTAAACGTAAACGTAAACGTAAACGTAAACGTAAACGTAAACGTAAACGTAAACGTAAACGTAAACGTCAACGTAAACGTCAACGTAAACTTCAACGTAAACGTCAACGTAAACGTCAACGTAAACGTCAACGTAAACGTCAACGTAAACGTCAACGTAAACGTCAACGTAAACGTCAACGTAAACGTCAACGTAAACGTCAACGTAAACGTCAACGTAAACGTCAACGTAAACGTCAACGTAAACGTCAACGTAAACGTCAACGTAAACGTCAACGTAAACGTCAACGTAAACGTCAACGTAAACGTCAACGTAAACGTCAACGTAAACGTCAACGTAAACGTCAACGTAAACGTCAACGTAAACGTCAACGTAAACGTCAACGTAAACGTCAACGTAAACGTCAACGTAAACGTCAACGTAAACGTCAACGTAAACGTCAACGTAAACGTCAACGTAAACGTCAACGTAAACGTCAACGTAAACGTCAACGTAAACGTCAACGTAAACGTCAACGTAAACGTCAACGTAAACGTCAACGTAAACGTCAACGTAAACGTCAACGACAACGTCAACGCAAACGTCTACGTAAACGTGTACGTCAAAGTCAACGTAAACGTGTAATAGTCTGTCTGTCTGTCCGTGAAGTCATTGAAATGACCATTAGTGGTAACAATGAGGCTAAAATTTTAAATAATATTGCAATAAAAATAATCAATATAATTATGCAAGTTGCTATTATGTGTTACTCTTACTTGAATAGTTTGAGTTATTCTTAAGCTGCGCACATGTCACCATGGCTTCTTCGACCTTGTTATAGAAAGTTTCACAAGTATTGACATGGCATGACAACAGGAATACATTCTTGATCAAACCAAAGCTAGTTATGATAATCATCGAACGCTGTAAGGAGAAAATGTTAAACATAATTTTATTTCAAGTATCAAGTCGTGCTGGAGGCTTAGTAGGTGGGTACTACTCAGTGAGGCATTAGTAGGTACGTGAGTACTACTCAGTAGCAGCGCGACGATCGCCGCGTCGTGTGTCGCGGAATACTGCTCATGAATATGAGGCTCTAGCTTGTCAAACAGTTACGTGAGTAAACTGATGATATGATAATTAACTATGAGAAGGATGCGGGTTTTATCAAAAATTTTAGTTAAAATTCACTACACTCTAATAAAGTCAATTAATTTACAATTTGTTTTAATACACCTACTTTAAAATGCAGGATTTGTATGGCTGACTCGGCGTATGTCACGGTGCGATAGAATGTATCCACAGTATAATATAAAATCTGTAAAAAATCATTTAAAATAATTATTATCATCGATACAAAAAGAGGTTACATTTAAATAATACTTGAAATTGTAGGAGAAAGACTGAAGTACTAAGTAGAAAGTGATAATAGTTAGGTTACAGATGTTTGGTTTAGGCCTATATTTCACCAGGGCACCATGGCGGTGCTACCAAGAAAATTTATACACTATAAAGATCTATATAGAGTTAGTCACCTGGTGCCAGCTTGGTTGCTCAACCAATCTAATGTCACGACCATCTCGAACGGCAGCAAAGAATTTTACTGATCGCGCATACAAGTTGGTCATGCCACCACTAATTAGTATAGCATCGTATGGTATGTCAGTCACTCAGCCACCAATCCAGCCGCCAGTGCTATTAGTATTAGCACTGGCTGAGGAGATACCTTTCTTATATTACGAATGTATCTCTTCCACGTCCATTTTGATACTGTCGTAGTGTGAGGTGGAAACTCTGATATCTGTATGGTGTCTAGTTTGGTGGCTTTCGGACACTATCGAACCGCGACTGGTTACGCTGTCATGGTGCCCAGTAAAATATAGATCTTATAAAGTAAAAATAAAACTTACCAAAGCATTAAAAATCTTTTTGTACAATTTGTAAGCGTCCATAATATCAAGAAACGTTTCAAACAAATTTTGACAACTTATACCATTGTTTTCTTCATTCAATTTTAACACGGACTTGATCCATACATCCAAATACTTGTTCAGCAACATTAAGATACTAATAGCATATACTAAATTCATATCAAACATGATATAAGCACAGTCACAAATTATTCCAATTATAGTTGAAACTGGGGTAAAAATATAAAATCCTAGCAACAATAACAAAGTAAATGAGATAGTAGATAAAGCGAAAATCCAGTTCCAAACGACAAAACTATGAGTTTCATCACTGAATTTGATCCTCCTATGGATTTTATCCAATAAAATAATGAGGTAGCAATTGTCTTGGCTGTTTTTAAATTCTACGATGAACAAAATGGTATAACCGAAGCAAATAAAAATATCGTATATTAGGTTGAGAAAATTGATCATTTTTAAAGTCTTGTGTGCAAGGACCACATGGTAGGTACAGTAAATAGACATGATGATCACAATCAAGAACCACATCGTCATAATTTTCTTCTCAATAGGAATGATTCTACCGTTTTGGATTCGGTATTTCGGTGTACCAAAGATTTTTAGTGTAAAATTTAGAGGACACAGAATTTTTTGAAGTTCATTTTCGATACAATAATTTGGAATCATGGTGATTTGTTAGTACTTCTATAGATAGATAGGTTGTGAACAAAACGCTTTAGAGTAATTCGTATTACTAATGTATGTATGTGCTTACATTTTCATAATATTAATTGAGCGATTGGAGTGACGAATGAAAAATGGATAAAATTTTGATATTGAGATAATATATTATATGGAGTAACTGTCTTTTTAGAAGAGTAGTTTTGTATGTTTTCATCTCTATTACGATTCCTAGATCTCTTACGTATTGGG
Organism: Spodoptera frugiperda; assembly: GCF_023101765.2. NCBI lineage: Eukaryota > Metazoa > Arthropoda > Insecta > Lepidoptera > Noctuidae > Spodoptera > Spodoptera frugiperda. The sequence goes on from NC_064221.1 coordinate 9,973,860, forward strand.
TGTATACATTTTTGCACATTAATCTGTATAAGTGCGCTCAGTTTTCTGCAATAATACGCATCACTAAGTATTACAATGAAAATATAGCAACAAAACATATGAGCGATATATTGCCAACGGCATGGGTAACAGCAACTGTTGACGCGGTGATGTCGACGTCTTAACACTAGCTATCTCAACCATAGCTGATATGGCGTCGACGGCAGCCGTTGAAGCGCACCGACCTCCGCTATTGGCAACATGCCGTTCCTGTGTAAGAACTCTGACTCTTAATATTTTCAATTAATATTGTCTTTATTTACTTCTGTAATATTTTTGTGCTAAATATTGGGCTTAGTGGCTTCTATTTGAGAAGTTTGTCTTCAGCAGTGATTACGCGTTCCCATAGTCTAATGATAACGTTGAATTATTGGAATGAATCGCCTTTGCCGGCACAGCTGAACATTAGTTAAATTATTCATCAGTATTTGCTTAACGTTCTAATATTGACGGACATTTAAATCAACAAATTAATAATGATGTAAGAAATTGAATTTTAATTTAATAACTTCATAAAGCCTACGCAATAACGTACGAGTATCATTATTTTTAATTATGTGAATGGCGTTCCTTGTTAGAACAATAATCATTGGAATAGTTTCTCATAAGTGCTTGCCATAATAATAATTGTGCCATTTCCCTTCCTTGAGTTTATCGACAATGAAGTTCTGGAGGCGACAGCAAGACCATTTAAGAATATCAAACTATCTTTTCGTATCCATGAGTAATTTGAACAGGATTGACAAAGATGTCCAGTCGTTACTGTTTCCTTTGCACCTGATGCAAACGATTGTGCTAAATAAACAGTATTACATCAAGAACAACGTCATTAGGCCAAACAATTGCTTTATTAAGTTTATGTCTCTGTGCAGCATCAGCTTTTACATAGGAATCTGCTTGTATCGGACCTTAGAAATATCGTTAGATCCAAATCTTCGGAGATTTGTCAAAATCAAGTTCTTATACTTTGCTTCCATTTGCGATTTTTTCTTCTATAGTTCAGGTTTTATTCTGAACTTCGTCAGGACCTGTGTTAAAACAAATAAAATGGTCCTCTTTATCTTAACGTTTCAAGACATTCATAGATTTCTTCATAGAGAAGTTAGTTTTAAATTCACTTTAGTTAGCATTTGGATGCCCGTCGTCTTAATATTTTTGTTTTACTGTTTTACTTTGACGTTCATGTCTGTTACTCCGTTTCATATCGTCTTTATTTTGGTCAATTTAATTAGTCTTGATGCTAACCACGTGTATTTCATTGTTGTGACTAAATTATTGACTTGTAAACTGGAATTATGGAACGAGCGATTGCTCTATGTATTGGAAAACGGTGATGATGAAGTTCATAGCAATGAAATGTTTTCTGCTTATAAAAATATTTTAACTTGCTATGAGATTTTGAGAGACGTTTACCAACAACCGGTGCGTATTAGAGATTTATACTTTTGAGGAGGTTTCCCCTTCTCGGATTTAACCCGGTGAAAATAAGCATCGCGACCCGCAGGAAAAACGGTGCTCATTGCCCCCTACTAATTATTAATTTATAACTCTCCTCCTTCCTCTTCTGCTGACTTCTTGAGTATTGATACTGTTTGTGTGTTGTTCTGAATTTTGTGTGGATGTAGATTGAATGCCAGTTGTGGATTGTGAGCTTTGTGTGTTAGTTGATTGAGTGGTGTGTGGTGTCTGTGTTTGGGATGGCTGTAGTTGATCGGTTTTTTTAGAGATTTATAATATTACATACAAGAGATATTTTAGATTTTTCTTGTTTACATTTTTTATTTTTTCAGATTCTCTATCAGACTATAGAGACATTTTTCCGTTGTTTAGTCAACATTAAAGTTATGATTGAATTCGGGAACATGTTTTTGGTGAGTATTTTGATTTATTTAACTCTAGCCTCTGCTAGCAGTTTAGCCCGCTTTCATGTGGAATAAAAACTATCGTATCACCTAAGTTAGCTCATACACTGACTGTATACCGAATTTTATCAAAATCCGTTCAATAGTACGATGTGTAATGTTATAGAGACATATAGGTCGACTCGGAACTGCAAACCATCTAGCGGATAATTCGGACTCGGGCTCGAAAAACAGGAGTAGGAACGTGATGGTTTCTATTCAGTAAGAGTCTGACACTCTGTATTGTCGCGCCCATGGCGGAAGAAGTTATTGGATGATTTCCCTCCTTAAAAATGGGGTTAATAGTTGTTTATGTCACAATTTATTATTATTTACAGATCAAATCGCCTTACGTATCACTATTCCTTTATACAGGAATGATAAAAACCTTGGTAATACAGCTCACGATCAGTTTGCGATTGCAATTCTTCTATGACACCATCAAATGTGGGCAAGATTTGAGCAAACGTGTTTTGTTGTATTCGGAATGTACAGGTAAAATTCAATTTCTAACAAAAAGAGAGTGAGAAGACTATAGAGCTTCATTTAATGTATAGTATGTGTGATTTTATAGAAATGGGCAAGTTTAATTTGATTCATATTGTTATGGTTTCGTTGCCTGTTATTTGGCGTCTATCGATCGTAAGCGGTAATTACAATCCAAAACAATTTGTTGTGTCAATATTTTTGAGTTCTAAGTTGGTAAACACCATGATCTATCCGCAACATCAACCTTTTTTTAATGTATACTGGCCGGTAAACGAGAACACAGATCACCTGATGGTAAGAAATCGCCGCTGCCCGAAACACCAATGGCGTTACAAGTGCGTTGCCGGCCTTTTGATGATTAGGAGTTTAAATATTGTTGGGAAAACGATGATTAGAAAACTTGGGAAGGACCCAATTACCCGATTCGACCTAATCTTATTTAACCTAACTTTAGTAAGCCTTATATTTCAACGTGCTTAAGTTACTTTTTAACTACTTCTGATTTCAGATTTTCAAAAGAAGTTATGCAAAAATGTAAGGAGAGAGCATCGAGCATCTTTTCGTAAACTTAGTGCGTGTGGTTTGTTCTACGTGGACATCTGTCATCCGCTACATCTGATAGCCCTTCTAACAAACTACACTGTTGTGTTACTACAGTTCGCATTCTTATAAATCTCCTTCATTCACTCTTTTATCAATAGATCTGTAAATTAAATGTTTGAAATGTATTTCTTTTTTTTTAATACGTTTCTCCGCACTAGGATTTTCTCCTGTGTCGTTTAAACGCACCCCGTTTACAAACACACAAGTTAACATACACCTGACACCCAGACCCGCAACAACAATTTGTGGATCGCACAAAGATTTACTCCGTGTGACAACCCGATATACGTTGGACCGCAGCTAGTTGCCAAGTCACCGCGCTATCCGTGTATCTTCTTCTTCTTTTCTCTATATAAATAGAAAAGAATAATAAAATTCTTCGAAGCAAATAGTATTATAGATGGTTATCTCTCAAGCTACAAAACAAGAATTACGTAACTGACATGTTATACAAATATAAAAGCAATAGATTTAAAAGCATACTCTTATCAAAATTAATATGTAGTTAAACTTCCCTAAGCAACTGTTTCTATACAATAATATTTTATAACTTGTAAACGACGCACTAATCTCTATAATATAAAAATAAGTCGGGTTTTCCTTCTTGACGCTATAACTCCAGAACGCACGAACAGATTTCCACGATTTGGCATTCGTTAAAAAGGTCTCCGAAAGGTTCCGTGAAATTTATAACAAAGAAAATTCTGGAAAAATTCAAGATAAAAGCAGAAAATCATTGGTGGCGAAACGGAGTTCGTCGGCTTTGGTAGTTCAAGATAAAACAAACATGGAAAATACTGATAATATTCAACAACATCGACGTTATAAAATGGTCACTTTATTAGCAAGTAATAAAGTAGACAAAGACGTTCAATCAATATTTCGACCCTTAAATCTAATGCAGTACCTTATATTCTGCCCAAAATACCGCATCAAAAACAACCACATCAAACCTAACAGTATTTCTATCCCCTTCTCAGCTATTGGCACATTGATATTCATCACTACAGCTGGCTTCCGAATCTACTTTTACCATATCTATGCCAATATTAAAGAAATCACTCTCTTCATTCACATCTCCACTTATTATGACTGCATCTTCTATAGCATTGGGTTTATTATGAACTTTGTGGTTAGCATTGCTCAGACTAGAAACGCTATTAGCTTCGTCCTTATCTTTCAAAAGATACATAGGTTCTTGAATAGCAGTGTCATCACCAAACGCTTCATCGTTCATAACTGGATTATTACCATCACTTACTTTTGTGGCTACATGACTTTCTATGCATACATGTGCATCCAAATGTATAACAGTTTCTTTATAGTATTTGTCAGTTTTATTATCATTTCTTTCGATTTCAATATACTTTATTCCATCCGTATCATTAATTTGTTGGAAAATAAAATTGTTTTGTGGAATACCCGTGCTTTATATATTGGGCATAGTGATGCATTCGATAAAGGTTATAGCAAAGAAATGTTGCAGATTTATGTTAATATATTGAAGTGTTACGACTTATATAAACAAGGATTTCAACATTTTGTAAGTATCTTTGTAAGATAATGTATTGTTTGTATTCGAAGATTTCAATTATCGCTAATTGTATTTATTTTCAGATGCTCTACTACATTATAGATTTATTCAGTCATGCACTAATCTACATCGAGGTTTCAATACAAGTTATGTTCATTGGAATTAAATTAAATAACTACGTAAGTAGACTGTTGATTTTATTTCTTTATGGAATTATTTTTATTCACATTTTTTTTCTTCATTTAAAAAATACGATTTCGAAACTGTAATATCGAAGTGGCCGATGGCCTGGAGGTTTAAGACGCTTATGCATTCGGGCTTGTGCTAGTTGATAACCTACTAATGGCAACTACCTTATGACTTTTCCCGAGTTATGTATATAATAGTATGTACTTTCTAATATTATTTGGACACTAACGACGTACGTTAATGGTAAACATTGTGAGGAAACTGGACTTATAATTTCTAATTTTAAGTTCGAAATCGCCAACCCGCATTGAGCAAACCTTCTCCATGCGAAGAGGCCCTTGGTTAGCAGTGGCCACTTATAGGCTGTTGATTTGATTGAAAAACTTAAGAATTTATAAGTATATTATTATTCTGTAAAAAAATATTCGTTGAATATATCATGAAATTGTGACCGGTGTCAATAATTTCTTTATTTTTTTATATCGTCTCCTAAATATTACTTTACTACTATTACAGGATCAGCCAGTTTTAGCAACAGTCAGTATATTTGGTTGGTTGGTGAAGGGTTTGATGTGGCAAACACTACTGAGTCAGTCATGTGAGAAGTTCTACATTGCTGTTCAAAATACTGAGGACACTTGTGCTATTATTCTCAGTTCCAATTGTTCAGGTGAGCAAAGATGTAAAATCTTTATACCAAGGGTGGTTGCTAAATAAGGAGATTTTTGTTACAATGCATAGTACGTTTGTCAGAGAGGTTCTTACTGATTAAAACAATGAAACAGTGAATTTATATTTGTAAATAGGCTACAAAAGGGCCTACCTTTACACGTTAAAATTTTTATAAAAAAAATCTAGATAATATTTGACAAAAAACGATGTGTGAGAACCTTGTTTGTTTTGTAGTAGCCTTTTGACGAAAGACCCACAACAGTTTAAGCAGAACGCATGAGTCGTTTTATAATCATCTCAATTAACGTATTTAACATTTTTCACTTTTCACTTTTTTCCACAGTTGGAAACACTGGTGCTTGTTAAGTGTGTTTAATCTTAGGCAGTTGTCCCACCAACGGCGAGTGAACGACTAACTATCGGCTATTTTCTCGCTCAAGAAACGTACAATAGATATACTTTTCCGTGTAAACAAAAGAGATGCATATACAAATAGTTGATCGCTGACTGTTCACACTGCCGGCGAGTGCTCGCTTCACTTGTTTGTTTTTGTTTTCACTCGTTTTCACTCGTTTCTAGTTCTAGCTCTACTCGTTACTCGTTCATCGTTGCCGGTGGGACAACTGCCTTAATTATAATAATCTGCCTACTCTTTCTACAACACATAATCTAATATATTCAACAGATGACAAGAAAAAGCTGTGTAAGAACGTGCTGCGTCTACTGAGGACGTCGTTCAGCAAGATCAGCGCGTGTGGCCTGTTCTACATAGACGCCGCGTTACATGTGGCGCATGTGACGCTACTGACCAATCACGTTATCGTGCTGCTGCAGTTTGCTTTGTTGTAGTTATTGTTCAAAGTATTTCTGTACAATTTTGGTTTCATATATTACCGAAATAATTTATTGCTTATTTGAAAACTAAGTAAAATATGAATTAATGAAGAATATTGATGAACAAAAAGAATGTTACGATACGTTATTATGACAGAAAGAGAAAAACAAAGGAGTAAAATTAAGTAAAGACTTAAATATCAATAAGACATGTACAGTACACATGAATGTAATAAAGAATTAGAGTTAAAAGACACAAAAGAGATCTTTAAAATAAACAGCAACAAGAAAAATGTGTTGTATTTTGAACCTGATTGAAAAAGAGTAACATACCCGTTCTTTTGGAACGAACAAATAGCTTCACTAGAGAACTGACCGACGGACAGACATTTTTAATAGGTGTTTTAATATTTGCTTTGACCTTCAAAAATGTACTACTAAACTATTTGAAATAAATAATATTGAATATTATGTTGAAAATAAAGCTTCAAGAACTAACATTTGTCTTGTATTAATTATCAGTATCTTATAATTAAAACTTTACTACATTAAAATAATTGTTTTCAATGTGTCTTAGTACTATCCATTAACATGATTAAATTGATGATTGCTATCAGTAGTTTTAGCATCGATTGATGTTTCGCTTGCCTAAGTCTTCAGAGTATAAGCTAGTCAAAATGTCTCTTTTTAAAAGACCTTATAATTTGGATTTAAACAAAATTGTGGATAAAGATGTGCAATACATCCTCTTACCTTTGAATGTGTTTCAATACCTTACTTTGTGTCCTAAATATCGTATTGCAAACAATTACATCAAACCAAATAGTTTCATTTCTAACTCTCTCTCTTTACTTGGAACTTTGTTTTTCATTGTTCTAGTTGGTTCTCGTCTATATATTCTTGATGCTTGCTCCGAATTCCATCAGCTGACTTTATTTTTACGTTTTTCTATCTGTTATGATTGGATCTTCTATAGTATTGGGTTCGTTATCAACTTCGTGATTGGGATCACTCAAACCAAAAACGCTATTAATTTCGTCCTTACTTTCCAAAACGTGCATAGATTTTTGAACAACGACATTAACACTAAGCGTTTTACCGCCTGGAACTGGATTATTGTTATTGGTTTTTTATTCAGTTATGTGTTTTTCTTCACTTGTAGTAATATCTATTTGAAGCTTCCTTACTATTATATCTACTATAGTTACACTGTCATTTCTTTTGATATTAATGTTATTTATGCTATTCGGATTCTACGTTTGTTGAAGTATAAAGTTCTTTTATGGGAAACTAAAGCTTTAGGTAGTGTTAAGGCAAGAAGAGGATTATTGGAAGATGATAATAGTAAAGAGATGTTTAAGGCTTATGTTAACATTTTGGATTGTTACAATATATATAAAAAATGTTTTCAACACTATGTAAGTATATTTAAGTCATGTTTTTCATTAATAAAATATGTATATTATTATTGCGTTTGTCTTTCCAGTTTTTGTATTACGTGATAGAAATATTCACTCACGCTCTGATGTATATGGAAACTTACATTGAAATGTTTTCTGGCGTTTTAAAGAAAGTAAGTAAACCTTTTAAAGATAAGATATTCTGAACAAGATTCGGGGGTTTACTCTCGAATACAATTCCGATCGATCGACAATGCACGGTCTGACCAGTAGGCTGATGCCTGATCCGGAGCTGCGGACTACCTAGCGGGTTTACCAGGGCTCCGGCTCGACAAGCAGAAGTAGGAACGGGGTGGTTTTTAATCAGTAAGAGTTTGACACTCCCTCTCGCCTCGCCCAGGGCGGGAGAAGTCATTGGATAATTTTCCCTCTTAAAAAAAAATAAAAAAAAGGCTGCACGACATGAGGTCGCCACGTCAGCTCACGCTGCTCATGATGAAGAGTCCCTCTGTGACTCGATACTAGTAGAGCTTTTTTCTTCATTAATTTACGAGCCGTGATTTTTAGTTAATTGATCTCTTATATTTCAACATCATTTGTTCATGTTTTACTATTTTTTTCTAGTCAATGCCTGTTCTAACTACACTAACCATACTGACTTGGCTGATAAAGGATTTGATGTGGCTGACGCTGTTGTGTCATCAGTGTGAGAAGTTTTACATTGAAGTTCAAAGTGTTCAAGATATTTGCACGCAGATTTTGAAGACAAATTGTTCAGGTATGTACATTGTATAAGTGTCTAATAATATAATTTTGCTTTTGTGAAATTATTAATTATGGTAAGAAAAATAAAGGGCATATCACACTCCACATCAAGAGTCTATCAGTGGCCACTGCTGACCAAAGCCGCGCGAATTGGACGTGGTGTCGTCACGTTTTTGTTAATAATGTTGGAAACAGAAACATACCGAAAAGATCCACTTGCATGTAGGACATACCCGCCGCATCGCGCCGCGTCACACCGCATCGCGTTGGATTCGCATGTCACCGCACCGCTTCGCGTTCGCTTGCTAGATCACTCACGCAGTTGGCCACGTTAGTGACAGACAGATTCTGATTGGCATTTATTTTTACTCTTCGACAGACGCAAACAAAAGGCTGTACAAGAACGTGCAGCGCCTGCATCGAGCATCGTTCACCAAGATACGAGCGTGTGGCCTCTTCTACATGGACGCTGCGTCGCAATTAGCTTTGATGAGCCATCTCGCTAATTATTTCATTGTGTTACTACAGTTTGCTGTTTTGTAATTAAAGTATTATAAATATTATAAGAAAATCTTTGTTTTTACTTTCTTTTTGTCATTTTCAGAAGTATAAAACAATGTTATAGGTCATTTTGTTTATTTGTTTATTACTCCTTCATGTCAAAACGACTGAAGGGATCGAGATAAAATTTGGAACAGGGGCAGATTATGATTTGGGATAATATATACTTGGGCCTTTTTATCCCATGGAAATGCGGGCGAAGCCGCTGGTAGAAGCTGGTGATAAACGATTATTAAGTGTTTGCTTGTCGTTAAGCTAATTACTCATGTTGAATAAATTTTATCTGATTGAAAGAAGGCCTTATTAAAAACATTAGGTTTAAAATAACCCTTTAAGTGCACTATTTATCTGCGCACTTAATTACTCTTCCTTACTCCTATTTTTCTACGTCATTAATAAAATTTATAAAAAAAAGTGACGCAACCATTCATCCCCAAATCGATAGGTAGAGGTGCACATTACGGCATAAAATCTGCCTAAAGGAAAATTATATAAGAGAAAAACCAAAACATTTTATTAAACACTGACTTACAAATAAGCAAATTGTAATATAACCACAATATAGTTTGTAAGGAGGTTCATCATCGTGAGCTGTAGCCCGAGGTCCACGTAGAACAGGCCACACACGCGTATCTTGCTGAATGACGCTCGATGCAGGCGGAGCACGTTCTTGTAGCTCTTTCTCTCATTTTCTGTAAAATAGTATTAGGTCTCGTTTTAATATTATTTCTACTGATTCTATTCCCCAATTTGCACTGTGCGTTGCCAACCTTTTTGGGGTTAGGTATTTATGGTTGATCAGGGATTGAGTAGATTGGGTAGGGGTAATTGGGCGTTCGGTAACCTCACTCACACAACAAAACACAACGCAAGCGTCGGTTTTCTGTGAGACCGTGGTATTACTCCGGTTAAGTAGACCCATTCGTGCCAAGCATGACTCTCCCACACTTGATATCAAATTTCGTCTTTTTCGTCCTTTTTCCTACCCCAGTCTGTATGTCAAATTTCATCAAAATCCATTTAGTAGTTTCAGTGGAATGTGAAATTATTTTTGTCAATCAAATAAACTTTCACAATAAAATTATAGTATTAATGTGTATAATTTTTTGTATTTATTCCATTTATTTTTCTACTACAATAAAATTTACCTGAACAGTTGGATCTCAGAATTGAAGTGCAGGCATCTTGTACACTTTGTATGGCTATGTACAGCTTCTCGCATTGATAACTCAAGGTCGTTTGCCACATGAAGTCCTTTATCATCCAGCAGTAGATAGTAACAGAAGCTACTGAAGCTCTATTCTGAAATATATACAAAATAAAACGTGAGATATTAAATACTGCCTCGTTAGCCGAGTGGTTGCAAGTGCGACTGCCGGGCAAGGGGTCTCGGGTTCGATTCCCGGGTCGGGCGAAGTATTACTGGGCTTTTTTCGGCTTTTCGAAAATTTCTCAGTGGTAGCACGGAGTCTGGAAATGTGCCCGGTATATGGCAATAGGCTCACCACCTATTACATGGGACTTACAACATAAATTGTGAAAAGTGGGTGTACACAGTGGCATTACGTGCCATAATGTGCACCTCTGCCTACCCCTTCGGGGATTAAAGGGGTGACGATATGTATATGTATGATATTTAAGCGTGATTTGTTCTTAAGGCATTACTTTATCTTTAAAACATATACAAACTATCACATATAATTAAGAACAAAATAAAAACAACTTACGAAATTTTTATCTACGTTGCAAGTATCGATCATCACTTGAATATAAATAAGAGAGTGGATGAAAACTTCAACAATGTAATACAGCATCTAAAAGGATAAAAAATCATATTAAAATTCATATACCTTGGTCAAACCGGGGCTACTTTTATTTAGCTTAATTGCTAATGTTGTTTTCATAGTACAACTGCAGAACACCTTACGGGTTCTCGGGGCACCAACTTGAAGAGCAGAAGTAGGTACGATTTTTAATCAGTAAGAGACTGACACTTCATCATGCCTCGCTTAAAGAAAGAAGAGTCATTAGATGATTTTTCCACTTCAAAAAATAAGCAGAATACTGTATTGGTCGAACTATTAAATTGTTCACGTCATAAATTAGTAGTTACTTATCATTCTCAAAAAGTAATACTTACGTAATGCTGAAAACAAGTCTTAAATATATCATAACATTCCAAAATATTAGCAAAATTCTGGAACATTTCAAAACTCTCCATATTTTTGCAACAATTTTTAATTCCCCTCGATTTCAACAGACGAATTTGCCACTCATTAACTTTAGTTTCTAAGAGTTTCAACATTCGTATCGTGTAAAGCGTATTGAAATCGAAAAACATTAAAAAATAATCACCGTACACCACGTAATAGGTGAGTTGGGAACAAAAGTACGTAAAGGGGATCATATAGATGCAAAAAGCCATGATAACACAAACCCAATTCATATAGGTGAAACGTCTAAGACCAATCTTGTCAATATTGAGAAATCTATGCACGTTTTGAAAGCACAGAACAAATTCAATATTGCTCTTCGAAGAAATAATACCAATGACAAAGTTGAGAGTGAACCCGAAGCTATAGTAGATGCAATCAATAAAAGCAGCTATATTCATGAACATGGTATATCTATAATCATCGCTAGTAGTAGCCATGGTGTAACAACGATGAACAAAGACCAAATTGAATACTACAGTTGCAACAAATGAAATAAAATTACTAAAGAACTTATTAGGGCTTATATGATTATTCTGAATACGGTATTTGGGACAACACATCATAAACTGCATTAGATTTAAAGGTAGAAACATTGATTGCACGTCTTTGTCCACAAAATTATTCGCTGTGTGTTGTAGTGGGATAACAAAGGTTTTTTTAGACAACTTCATCGTTAAAGAGAACTAGTTTTGTAGCTTACTAGTACACGAGCTATGGATTACTGTAGTGTATGTAAACAATTAAGTTTATGTCAATGTGTTATTGTTTTCATATATCTATCAGGACTTATTTACTTGATGACGTCAAACGTAAGAACAATATAGCAATACGATGATTAAAAGGGTACCTAAGTCAATTAATTTCTGTTTTGTATACTCAGCGTGAATCATGCATGCTTACGCAAATTATAAACCTGCAGTTTTTATTATATGGTTTTAACGGTACTGTCAAAGTGTATAGTTAAGCTGTAAGTTATACATAGCTTATTTATAGATTTAATAGATTTAAGAAATCACTTGAATTTTACAATCTTTGCTAGAGTGTTCTTTATTCGTTATTGATAGTATACGGCTTATGCCATAAATAAAAACGATTAAACGTATCACTTGATGGTAAGCAATTGCAGTCGCTCATGGCCACCTGAAACTCCAGAGGCATTATAAGTGAGTTGCCGGTCTTTTATTGATTAGGAATTTATGGGTTGTTGGGGAATCAGGTATTGGGAACTTTGGGAAGGGGGGTAACTGGGCCGTCGATAACTTCACTCACATAACGCAAACGTTGTTTCACATCGGTTTTCGGTGAGGCCATGGTGTCACTCCGGTCGAGCTTGCCCATTCGTGCCGAAACATGCCTCTCCCACACTTAAAATCTTTTTGAGATAATAACTTAACGCATCCAACTCCCATTTTCCTAAAAAATCAAATGCTTATACACTTTAGAACAATTGACACGCTACGTTACGTGGGCCACCGTACTTATTACTATGAAACGTAGAACGTCTTTGAATAAAGTCATTCAATTCCATTTATAATGGAATTATTTGTCCTTGTTTTGCCTTCCAGGTACTTTCCATTGTTGAGGCGGAATTTTTGATATCGATAGATAACGTTTTACTATTTTTATCATCATTAATGATTATTACGTCCTACAATATTGTTAGAAGCATTTACTGTGACACTTTCGATAACAGTGCTGCCTTATTAAAATTAACTTAAACGCTTAAATTGTCATGAAATTTTCCATACAAATTCTGCGTAGTTAGTTGGTCATTGTAGTAAATATTTTCAAGAACAAAAATATGGGAAAAATCACGTTACTAGTCGAGTCATCGGAAGAGAAGAAAAATAAGAAATTAGATAAAGACATACAAAAATTATTTGATTACCCTATTTTAAATATAAATCCGTATATGATTTTGAAATTCAATATAAAGAATAATCGAATTAGTCCTGCTAAAAGGAGATATGATATCATATCGTTCTTTTTTACATTTATAACCAACGCTTTATGTATCTACCGACTGTTTACAGTAGATTTCACAACCGTAGCTACTAGTACTGTTAACAAACTAGTCGTAGTACCTGCTAGATGCTATCCCATGATCACCATATTTGCCCTTACTGTGACTTTCATTCTTAGCTTTGTCCACAAACACAATATTGTCTCCTTCTTATTAAAGATTGAGACTTTAAACAGGAGTATCAACATCAAAAAGGATATTAAACCCTTTGTTTTATGGAATAGGATCTATATTGCAATGGTTTTTATTATGAATATCTTCATACTTGGCGTGTTTTATTCAACATTTGCTTACTTGGGTACCAATGATCGTATTCTTGATTGCTTCAACGATGTAGTCTGTGTATTGACTGATATTAATTCCATTATGTCTATTCGTATGATAGTCTTGTTGAGGAAGTATGTGGATGAGTGGGTCAAAATGTTGTTGGAATTAAAACAGGAACGAGGAAATGATGAAAAGTGTATCTCCTTATTTGAGACGTACGAGGACATTTTGGCTGCTCATGATTTGTATAAAACTATTTTTCAAACAGTGGTGAGTTTTGCATTTTTTTATGGAATAAGCCGGTAATCGAGCTGACGTATCACCTGATGGTAAGCAATCGCCGCTGCCACACCAGGTGCGTTACAAGTGCGTTTCTGGACTTTTGGGGGTTAGGAATTTATGGGTTGTTGGAGAATCGGGGATTAGGAAGATTGGGAAGTGGAGGCAAAATTTCAAAACCTACAACGAAAAACCACGTAAGCGTTGTTTTACGTCGGTTTTCTGTGAGGCCGTGGCATCACCTCAATTGAGCCGGCCCATTCATGCCCAAGCTCTCCCACACTTTGATTGGAGAGAGACACAAAAAAGTAGAAATATGAAGTCGGTAAAAATGTTTTTGGTTCTTTGTTTCAGATCTTATTCTTGGCATCGTTTTACATATTTTTACGAAGTATGTGTAATGTTTTCATTTCGGTCGTCCTATTGAGAAAGGAAGGCAGTTTTGGACTTAATGTTTGTATTTTACATTTTGCTTTTTTTAAATTAATTAAGAAGAAGTCACCATAAGTAAACCCACATTGAGTAAGCGTGGTGATTAATGCTAAAACCTACTCCATATCAGAGGAGGCTTTGGTCAGCAATGGCCACCAATAGCCTGTTGACGTGTGTGTGTGTGTGTGTGTGAAGCCGGTACACAAACTCACAAATCACCTGATGGTAATCAATCGGTGCCACTCACTCTTTGTGTGATCCAAAAGTATTTATGTCCCAAAAAAATATTTGGTTTCAGGAATTTTCCTGGACCATCGCAACATTTTTATTGCTAGCAAAGAATATTTTGTTTATTGTTGTACAAAGTGCGTGCTGTGAGAAGTTTCAAATGTCCATAGAAGAGGTGGAGTCTGCGTGTGTTATACTAATGAAGAATAAAAACTGCCCAGGTATATTATTTTGACTGCACGGTTGGCGCGGTGGCTGGGCAACTGGTTGTCGTGCAATGTGTAGCGGGTTCGATTCCCGCATGGAGCAACTCTTTGTGTGATCCACAAATTGTTGTTTCGGGTATGGGTGTCATGTGCATGTGAAATTCTATGTTTGTAAACGCACCCATGACACAGGAGAGAAACCTAATGTGGGGCAACGATTAAAAAAAAAAAGAATTATAAACTAATGGACCCCGCTAACTTTGGTTTCGCCTTGGAAATTAATTGTTCTGCGCTTCTTTATTTTTTTTTAATGTCCGAAACTTCTCTTGGTAATAAGGAATATATTAAAAAAAGTCATCCAATTTGGTGCAATCGTTCAGAAATATGTATATTTTGGCGATTCATTTTTATTTATATCGATGTTGTTTGTATGTTTGTCTGTCAATCATACTGAACCTACGTTGCCGAACGTTATTATAACAACGTATACATATTATTTTGTTCATACTGGGGCGGAGAGTGATCATACTGAGAGTATGTTTGGTCTTAAAAATTAGTTTTAAATTTTCATCTAATTAAAACCAATATTTACCTTAATTAACCTTATTGCAGAGAGTCAAAAACGTCTTTGCAAGAACATTTTGCGTCGCAACGAAAGCTTTAGTAAGATGAGCGCTTGTGGACTGTTCTTCGTCGACGCTGTGCTACCAATGGCTTTGGCGGAGGTCATCTCGAAATACATCATTGCAATACTTCAATTCCTGTTTTTGTAAGATTAGAATATGGCATGTAATTCTCCTAATGTGTAGGTACGAGTTGTTAACTGTACGCTGACATAAAATTATTATGCAGAATTTTAAAAAGAAATATAGCATGTTTTATTAAACAAACGTAACCTTAAACACAGCATATGTGTTTACATATTACACGTGTCAGATGAAAGTATTCGCATATAGATAATCGACTATCAAATCAACGGTTGACGTCATAAATTTTATGTCGCACATATGATGTTTATATGCGAATAAACATGGATAGAAAGTTCCAAGGAACAACAATTGGGCAGAAATCCCGCTACGCATGATCACTTCACCTGGTCAGTTCAAAAGTTGCTAAATACATTATGTTTATGAAAACGAAACCTTATGGCCTAGCAACAACCAATTGCGTTTTGTTATATTAAATTGAACATTATGAAATTATTAATCTAACTACATTTACATAAATGTATTTAGATTACTCACCTATAATGTGAATACTTATATATCTATTTTTAACATTACTTTTACCAAAGACAATCTAGATGTAGTAGTCGATATCTCGTAGTAGTAGATGTATTCAGTTGCTTATTGGGTGAATTTACACGAGATTTGCTATACATAGTAAATGCAGAAATCTATAATATAAAAATAAGTCGGGATTTCCTTCATGATACTATAACTCCAGAAATAAAAAGAAAAATTCAAGAGAAAAGCAGGAAAACAGAGAAATTCATTGGATGCGTAGCGGAGTTCTCCGTTATAGTAATTCGCTAGTATTTTATAGACTATCTCAAGTATGCAATATCGCATTGGGTGTAGCCTGTGAAGATATTTGTATGTTATATGTGAATAAATAAAATATAAAAATAACCACTCAAACGTTAACGTGCGACACCTGTCAACACCTTGTACGCCCACGCGCTCGATCTGTGTTGAACCGCGTCGAGCGCCCCATGCCGTTACCGATTCAAAGTGTATTTTCTAGCAAACTATTGCAGCTAGAGCAAAGTAAAAAATACCAGTTAAAGCTGAATTATTAAGGAATCAAAATATATACTAATTAAATACAGAAATCAATCACAAATGCATAAAAAAAAGTTGAACTTAACAGAACGGGCTAAATATTTGTTTGTTTTTTTGAACAAGTTCTGTGACTACGTTATTTATTATTTATTTTCGTTGTTTCATTTTGAACAGAATGAATCATTAAGGATTATTTTAATATACAAATATACAGTAGGTTTTACAAATAAATGAATACTTCAATTTTAAACGCAAACACTTCACAAAACTTGACACACAGTTTGTAAACAATTATTTTTTATATTCTTGCTGTCACCTGGCATACTGTTTTACCGACCAATAGATGCGTTATTTAATACAGATCCATCTAGTATAACATTAATAAAGCTCTTTGAAGCTTGTCATAGATAAAAATTCGTTGGAAGTGAACAAGTCAATTGGGCTGCTATAGTCGCCCTGGCGTTTAACGCCAAAATGTGATTTTGATGGCGACTATAGTCGCCCGGGCGTTTGAGTGGATAATTTCACCCATAAAAAGTGATTATAATCACAAAAAGAAAAAAATGATTCACGAAGATTTTGCTGAGAGTATGTTTTTAGTGAACAATGATGTTGAAAAAGATTTGAAAGCAGTTTTAAGACCATTAAATCTAATGTTAGCTCCGCTTCTGTATTCTAAGTACAGAATCTACCATGACCGCATTGTACCAAACAGTTTCTTCTACAATTTTACTGGTGTAATCTGCATGCTTATTTTTCAATTCATTGGCCTTTACAAAATTATTTTAAGTTGTTTTTCTACTAACTGGAACAGTGTCTCCAGTTTCATGTTTGTTAGTAACTTCTGTGACTACGTCATCTATACCATCGGATTCATGATCAACAGATGGTTCCATATCATGAAGATCAAAAACAATATACAGTTGGTTTTACAAATCCAGTACTGCCATAGAATTCTCAGGATCAAACGAGAAAATCTTAAAAGCTTGATCACACGCAATTGGATGTTTGTCATTGTCTTGTACATGTTCTATATTGGTTTTATCATTTATATTTATTTCGAATACCCTATAGTTTCTTTCTACGGCCTTGTTGCAACGTTTTGCGTTATTGTATTTGATATGAATATCATTTACGCTACTCAACTCATAAGACTATTGACGGAAACAATGAGAATTTGGATTATGGAAGTTACAGAACCAAGGTCTGCTAATACACTAGGTGTTGAAAGCTATTGGAATGTGATGTTTGATGTGCATCAGAAAATATTGGACGCTTATAAGATGATCGAAAAATTGTTCAATGTTTTGGTAAGTGAAGTAAATGATAATCATTACAATTTTTTATCACCGATTCTCCAACCACCCTTAAATTCCTAACCCCCAAATCCGGCAACGTTCTTGTAATGCCTCTGGAGATTCGAGTGTCCATGGGTGGCAGCGATTGCTTACCATCAAGTCGTTTACCCTTTCACCATAACAAATAAATGTAATTGTGCCATTTTTATCTTATGGAATGAGATAAACTATTGTACCATAGAACAATAACTACTACTTTTAAGACTAACTACCATTTATTGTATTTTTTTTTCAGATTGTATACTACGTCGCCAATTCAGTTTTTCATGGTTTGTTAAACATTGAAGCTTTATTAACTGTAAAGAAAATAATTATAGCTGATTCCACTAAAGTAAGTAAAACCACAATTTAGTATAAGAACCACAATTTTGTGAGAGGTGTTACAAATAAAAAATATTGTCGTCAACTGGACGCTGCTGGACTATGAGTCTCTACTACCTTAAGAGCTCGCCTCGCTTGGAATGGGTCGACTCAACCGGAGTGATACCACGGCCTCACAGAAAACCGACGTAAAACAACCCTTGCGATGTATTTCGTTGAGTGGGTGAGGTTACTAGAGGCCCAATTACCCCACTTCCTAGTCTTGCCAATCCCCAATTCCTCAACAAACCTTGAATCTCTAACCCCCAAAGGCCGGCAACGCATTTATAACGCCTCTGTGGTTTAAGGTGACTATGGGCGGTGGCATTACTTACCATCAGGTGTTCCGTCTGCTCGTTTACCGGCTTATACCATAAAAAAAATTGTGCATCCTGGAATAATAAATGTTCGTTACTTTTCAGGGTCTTATTCAAACCTTAGTACCTCAATTTTGGATTGCAAAAAACCTAGCCTTCTTAGTTTGCCTAAGTGTGCAATGCGAAAACTTTAGTTCTACAATGAATGATGTGTATAGCACTTGTGTCTTGCTTTTGAAAACTGATCGGTGTATAGGTGGGTCTTACATTATTTAATCCTAACGTTTCTCTTAACAGTCTCGATATCAACATCATCGCCCGTAAGACGTCCACTGCCGAACAAAAGTCTTCTCCTTAGACCTCCACGGCAAAAGCGTTTGGCTGTACCCGACTACCTAATTAATTAGTGTTTATTCTTAATTATATTATTATGATTGACCTATTATTCAACGACACACCTTTCATCCCCAAAGGGGTAGGCAAAGGTGGATATTAAGGTAAGTAATGCCCAAATAAAGTCCCATGTAATAGGGGGTGAGCCTATTGCCATATACTGGGACCGTGCTACCACTAAGAAATTTTCGTGTGTGTAATTATTATTGTGAGTGTAAGTGTCTAATTATTATTTTTTTCTATTCCCACAGGATCGAAGAAGCGGTTGTGTAAAAATGTCAAGCGAATACACAGATCATCGTTCACCGAGATGTCTGGATGTGGTCTCTTCAAGATAAACGCAAGGCTTCCCATTGACTTATCCAGTTACATTGTGAATTATATCATCGTGTTCCTTGGTTTTGCATTTTTATAAATGTAATTTTGATATTAAATCTTGTTCTTTAGTCAAATAAGTCTAAAGTCAATGTATGTATTAACTTCAATAACTTTATCTAGAGCCTGGAACGCGCCGTGGTGGCCCGTAGGTTTAAGATGCGCCGAGGGTGCAGGTTCGAAACCTACCAATGGCAAAGTACCATTGTGATTTTTTCCGAATCGTGTGTACTTTCTAAGTTTATTTAGGTGAGGAAACCTGGGCTTATAATTTATAGGTATAAGTTTGAAATCGCCAACCCGCATTGAGCAAGCGTTGTGATTAATGCTCATAACTTCTTGTGAGAACAGGCTTTTGTTCAGCAGTGGCCACTTACTGACTGTTGATGATGATTGTGATGAGATCCTAGAATCCGATTTTAATTAACATTTTGACCAATAAAATAAATGACCAAAGATAAAAGATCATTGTGTTCCTCTATTTTATGGTATTTTGAGTACTATTTAGACATCTAATACAGTAATCGACATATAGCCATTAGCAACAGCTGAACCTACAATTTCTGAAACGATATCTTCAATTACATCAACTAGATAGCCATGTACAGTACAGTACTGATGAATAATGAACTTTTAATATTCCCAATGACTTGTCAGAACTTGTCACTATATTAACCATTGTATTGTAACACGTCGAACTAACTGATACCATCAGTTTTCAGTACTATCAGTTTGTCATTGAAATGACATTTTATTTCGAAAAATTCTAGTTGTTAGTTGCTATCGATAGAAGAAGTGAAATCCAATAAAAATGATGTTAAAAACAAAGAAAGTAACCCCAAAAAGATCGTTCCAGGTTTTGATAATCAAGAATCGTTTGGAAAAGAGTATAAAGATGCTTGCAAATTCATTAAATACAGTACTTTATTTATTCTGGAGTTCGAAATACAGTATTAGGAATAACCATATATATCCACTTGGCAAGATTTATGACTTCTTAGGATTCTGTGTTATGATTTGCATCAACTGTTTGTGCATTTATCGGACCCTCGCTATAGACTATGTCGATGAAGACGTTCCCAAACTAGAGATGAAACTTTTGTCTGCCTTCAATTTCTTCTACGTAATCTACTTCATGATTGGGTTTACAATGAACTTCATATTAAACTTTGCGTTTAAACGAGAAAACATCTCTCTCATTCTCAAGATCCAATCCATCTATTTGGGTATTGGTTTCAGTAAGAGAATCAGGGGCTTTATTATATGGAACTGGATTTTTATTATTGGCATTATTTGTACTGATAGTTTTATTTATTTCATTTATTATATGTCATCTGAAAGTTTTTTCGTCTGCGAGTGTATTTGCGACGCTCTGTTTATTGGTTTGGATGTTAATATCGTTGTGTCTATGCGATTTATCATATTGTTAAGGAAATATGTTGATGAATGGATCAGGCAAGTCCTCATGATGAACTGTGGAAAACATGATGACGTACAGAGCAACAATTTGTTTAGAGTATACAAGAATATTTTAAAAACTTACGTTTTGTATAGGAAGATTTTTAATGTTTTGGTGAGTCTGATTTTATTTATGTTATGTGATGGTATTAGTTCATTTATGATTACAAGTCTGGTATGACTGTATCAAAAAATAAATGAAAGTCTACCTATTCACATATGAGTAATTATATTTTCAAACTTTTACATTTAACTGGAAGTCATTGGGGTAGGCTTATGTTCAGCAGTGGACGTAGCCTTCTGGTTAGCCAGAATGATTCTGATGATGACTGTTTACTGAGTTAGAATTTTATGTTCCCTAGGTAATTGAAATAGGCTTATCTATTTTACATTATAAAGATTTAGTGATGGTGCTTGGAACTACTGCCCGGAGGTTAAGTGCCCGAGCGAATCCAGGTTTTTTTTATGAAACTAATTTTATTTTCAGGTATTCTATCACTCGTTTGGTGTTTTTTATCGTAATCTGGTCTATTTTCACGTCATCTTGTCTGCGTTAAGAATGTTTTACGGTTTTGGGGATGATGTAAGTACCTTACCATTCTATTGATTATTAATTTTAGTTGTCAAAGAATTAATTCCTTTTATTACTAACCATGTCAATTTTGCCTGGTTTATTTTCAAAGTGACCATTGTTTCAAATGATAAGATCAAACAATCTCAGTTGACTATAAATTGTCTGTATATTCCCGATTTTTACTTTAATTCTTATTACAGTCAGGACGTGAAGATGCTTATTGAATTTTTTGTGTTAGATACCGCTAAAAGTATGTAAAAATCTCTTGTTTTGCAGACTGTGTACAATATACTATCAGTATGCTTGTGGCAAACGAAGAACATGTGTTTAATCATTCTGCAGTGTATATTGTGTGAGAAGTTCTACATTAGCGTAGAGGACGTAGATTCAGCTTGTGTACGGCTCATGGAGGATGAAACTTGTTCAAGTAAGATATCTATTTTTTTATATCTTCATGATAGACATAATAGTCATCATTTTTTATAACATTTTTGAAATTCGAATGCAATATTATCATCATCGAATATTTCTCTCATCTATATGGTAAGCGTCCACAGGCATCGTACGCATCGTACGCACCACATGCACCAACCGTATTCCGTATTACGACATTAGTACGCATCGCCTGTAGGCATTGCTGTTGATACGGTCCGTACGATGCGGATCAGCGGACGCAGTTGTATTATGAGTTTCTATACTAGACAAACTAAAATACGTTGCGTGCGACGCGAGCCTCTGGATACGTTCCTTCGCATCAAATCTAAGAAAAATCTATAGCTAATAACTGGTGACAAAGATTCCATGAGAAGCAGAAATTATTTTAAACAAAAATATTTCTTACTCTCCAGAAAATACAAGATATTTTTGCAAGAACATAATCCGTTTAAATGGGACGTTTAGTAAGATGACTGCATGTGGCATGTTCTCCATCGACGCTACGCTTCCACTCTCCTTGGCTGGCATCATCAGCAACTACGTTGTCGTGTTACTGCAGTTTAGTTTGAGTAAAATATATTAACAATACAAGGGAATATCGCCTTTAATTTCTTAAATAAGGGATGAAAACTTAACCTAGATTTTTTTTTTTTACATTTAATGGGTCGACGTTTGGCCGCTATCTCATCTGATGGTAAGTGATGATGCGGCCTACGGTGGAGCACGTCTGCCCATAAGCAACCTATTCACTCGGGCCTTGAAGACACCCAAGTTATACCCATCAGGAAACACAGACTCCGGCAAGGAGTTCCACTCCCTAGCAGTTCGCACAAGGAAGCTTGAAGCGAAGCGCTTCGTGCGAGTGGGTGGGATATCTACCATGAAGCGGTGACGCCTCGCCGATTGTCTTGTGGTTCGATGATGAAAAGGACTAGGGGGAATCAAGTTGTGCAATTCCCCCGCACACTCTCCGAAATGTATCCGGTAAAAAACGGAAAGGCTTGCGACCTTGCGCCTGTGTTCAAGACTTTGAAGCTGGGCCTCCACAAGCGTATCATCATTGATGAGCTTCTTGGCACGCCTTTCAATGTGTTCGAGCGCATCCAGCTGGCATTTGGCCGAGCCGTCCCAAAGGTGAGAACAGTACTCCATACATGACCGAACCTGCGCTTGGTACAGGCTCAGCAGTTGTTTCGGTGTGAAGTACCGTCTCACCTTCGAGACCAACTTCCTACCAGCCAGATGCGCCTTCGACTCTATATAAGAGCCGAAGTTAAGCGTTGGCGATAGAGTTACGCCCAGAAGCATTTGAATCATAGAACAGCGGACCTTGACGTGGCTAATAACGATGATGATGGTGGTAATGAGTTTGACAATAATTAATATTCTTGATATAAGAGTATGTTTGTATTTAGACGACCATGAAACTTTATTGATAAAAAGTAAAAACAAATCTAAATATGCGAGAGTCCAAACCGATGAAGTGAAAGAAATCAAAATACTAAACTTTTTGGTTTTCTGTAAATCTTTTGATACTCTTTATTCTTTATATCACATCATATCAACAGCTTATTGGTGGCCACTGCTGATCAAAGCCTCTTCTCGCATGGAGAAGGTTTTGAGCATTAATCACCACGCTTGCTCAATGCGAGTTGGCGATTTCAAACTATAAGCATTCAAATTATAATTAAAAATTATAAACCAAAGTTTCCTCACGGTGTTTTCCTTCACCGTTTGTCAGTGGTGTCTAAATCATCTTAGAAAGTAGAAATAACTCGGAAAAAGTCACATTGGTACTTGCTGTTGGTAGATTTTAAAAGCGTGCTCTCAAGCATAAGGATCAGACGTCTTAAACCTCTGGGTCATCACAACGTCTGCATAGACATTTATTCTCTAGCATGGTAACTATTGATTGAAACATTGTTTGCCAGACAGTCTTATATTAAAAAGTATTTGTCGTCGATTAGTTTAAATGCTTTTAACATTATTAATATGTCATGATAAACAACATTAAGTACACTGTATGAGTTTTATCCAATATATAACGTAGGTTTGTGTATTTTTTATCATTTTGTATTTAACCATTGAGGAACATGTTCAGTGAAAATCGTGTGAATTCATTTAAATACACAAAACATCTACGACATTTTTATGTAGGCGATGAAATTCAGAGAATTTTCCATCCTCTAAACTTTACGTTGTCACTATTCCTGTGTTCCAAGTTTAGGATCAAAAACAATTTGATCGTCACCACTCCAGTACTATGTTTGATAACGTTCTATGCAATTTGTATGTTTTCTCTTTTAATTTTTGTGATTGAGTATTCAGAATACTACATTCTGCAGAACACTGTTCTCATTGGGTATTACATAGTTTATTGTGCCATCATGGCTATAGGCTTCACTATAATGTTTCTTGTGGAATTGTTCAACCGTCAAAATAATTGTCTTTTACTCATAATGTTCCAAAGAATCCATAGCTTTATTAACTTGAGTACTCATGTCCATACTTACGTTTTTTGGAATTGGATCTCAGTTACAACAATACTTATTATTAATTTGGTTATCGCAGCTCTTTTTTATATCATTCTCAATCAGTTCAATTTGATGACCTTCATTTCGGATTTAACATATTTTTTACTGGATTTAAATGTAGTGTATGCCATTAGTGTCATTTCATTGTTAACAAAGTCCCTAGCTGAATGGAACAAAGCTGTGTTAGAATTAAAAAACGAGCCAGCGAATAATACAGATGCACTGTATTATGGGAAAATGTATGAAACGTATCTCAATATTATGGAAACTTACTGTTTGTATAAGAAGTTGTTTCAAGCATTGGTGAGTTGATTTGGATTAATGAAGTAACATCGTGAATGATTCATAAATGATTAAGCTATGTATACGTTTGTTCACAGATCTTCTACCACGCCGTCGATACCTTCTACCGCACTATATTTTACAGTGGATCATATTTGGAAATGCGAATCATGACAAATTCGGATAAAGGAGAAATGGTTACCTTAATTTTTTATTTATGTTGCCCCACGTTCTCTTCTTGGTACATTTAACGAATCCGTTGGCGATTTTTTGAGGATTAGAAAATAGCCTCACGTATTATTTGAAGCTCATAAATAAAATTGTAATTGTGACTTGAAACTAAAAGAGATTTTTCTCAATTAGTACATGTGATTAAACCGTTATTATAAATGAATGTAGTATATCTCAGTATAGTTAATATACTAAAGGTTTCTTTATTAAATTTCTTTCAGCGTGCTATGTGCTCTTTAGCCTTTATGTGGCTACCAAAGAACATGATCTTGCTGATAACCCTTAGTGTGTATTGTGAAAAGTTTTATATGACTGTTGAAGAAGTCAAATTAGCCTGTATTTTATTTGTGACGGATACAAATTGCTCAAGTAAGTTATACTCAAATTTATCAGGGCTCCGGCTTGAAAAGTAGGAGTAGTTTTTAGTCAGTAAGAGTCTGTCACTGCCTCTCGCCACACCCAAAGCGGGAAAAGAGATTAGATGATTTTCCCCCTTAAAAAAATTTGACTCAAATATATCTAATAAGCCACAAGACGTCCAATGCTGAACATATGCCTCCTAAACTAACTTCAAGATTGTTTCACCCTAGGCTACTTGCGAAAATATTGTCAAACTTTCTCTTTAGAAACATGCCTGGCATGCTAACATTGTTCGGCAGTGGACCTATACTGTAGCCTTAGTACGAGTTTGCTTTACGTTGAACAAAAACAAACGATAGCGCGTTTGGTGATCTAATTAGCCAGCGTGAATGAATCAACCAATCAGAGCGCCGAATGCGCTCTCGTTTGAATCTCCCTGAATGTAAAGCAAACTCGTAATAAGGCCCCTGGCTGATGATAATGTCAATTATGGATTATATCCTGCATATTTAGAAAGAGCGCTCTTAAATATTTTGTAGGTACTCACTCAAAATACAATTTGACAGAATACCAAACGGGTTTCTACAAGAAAGTGCTTCAAACCAACCGCACGTTCAGCAAGATGACCGCGTGTGGCCTGTTCTACATCGACGCCATGCTGCCGATACGCTTGTTGCTGCTCACTACTAACTACGTCATAGTACTCTTGCAGTTTGCTTTTTTGTAGTGTACTGTTTGTTTTGTAAATAAAAAGAAACCCCAAAATATTTGGTTTTCTGTAAACCTTTCGATACGTTACTAATCCAAACATTCTTTAGGAAATATTTTTATACTTAATAGGGCCGATGTCTAATTTTATCTTAATGTCCGTCTTATACAATGTGATAGGTTTCGGACTTCTAACCCGTTAAGGCTGAGTACTACATCTAATTTTATGGACAAAAGTCGGGGATCGAAGGGGTCGAATCCCCTCCCTCTTAAAATTATGGCTATTTTAATATTTTCCTTACTTTATGTGATATCAAAGGCTGTATGCGTCGTAGAAACAAAAAAAAAACGACAAACGGTAGCTAATAACCTTGGCTAACTAATTCATTACTTTTTTCATATGTTTGATAATGTTTTGGTGAGAAAAAAATAATTTCTGAATAATCTTTACCGAAAAAATCGCTATTTTTCAATATTTTCAATTGGGGTTTCAAACCCCCATATTACTTTTTTGTCGATAAAATTAGATGTAGTACTCAGCCTTAACGGGTTAGAAGTCCCACACCTATCACATTGTAGATTATTTTAAAACATTTGACACGTATTTCTTATTTACTTAGGGAAACAAATACTTTCAATTTCAATCTATCTTACATAAGATTACAATAGGTATTGTAATCTTATGTAAGATAGATTGAAATTAAGATTACAATACGTATTGTAATCTTCTATGACAAAATAAAAAAAAAATGGTATCGAACATTTTTTTACTATCTTGTTGACGGACTAAATAAATTTTTTATTTTAATATCGTCATCACACCTATTAACTTACCAAATAAAATTTAAAAAAGTGTATCTTCAATTAGTTAAATGCTTTCAATATTATGAACGTTATCATCAAAATGAATCTAGCTGTATTTTATCTGATGTTAAAACTAAATATTATTTTGTTACGAGCACCGTCTCTCTTTTGTACTTTCTAATATGTTTCGAAATAATCGAGTTACTCCATTTTCATATACAGAAAATCTTCAAAATTTTTACGTAGGCAGGCAAATTCAAAGAATGTTCTATCCTCTGAACTTTGCCTTATCACTATATCTGTGTTCCAAATTTAGGATCAAAAACAATTTGATCATCACCTCTCCTGTACCATGTTTGGTGACGTCATATGTAATTTGTATGATCTTTCTTAGTGCTTCCATTTATATCTTATATTTCGAATATAACAAAATCTTCATACTTAACACAGTTCTTGTCTGGTATTACATATTTTACTTTATCATTACGGGCATTGGTTTCTCCACGATTTTCTTTGGGGAACTTTTCAACCGTCAAAATAATTGTCTTTTACTTCTAAAGTTTCAAAGAATCCATTGTGCCATTATCTTCAGTACGCATGTCCAAAAATTTATCATTTGGAATTGGATAGCTGTTTCAATGACCATAATAGTTAATTTGTTTATCACAGCCCTTTTTTATACAATTATGAATCAGTTCACTTGGGTCACCTTTATTTCGGATTTAACATACTTTTTACTGGATTTAAATGTAGTGTACGCCATTAGTGTCATTTCATTGTTAACAAAATCCTTAGCTGAATGGAACAAATTGGTGTTAGAATTAAAAAACGAGCAAGAGAATAATACGGATGCACTGTATTATGAGAAAATGTATGAAACGTATCTCAATATTATGGAAACTTACTGTTTGTATAAGAAGTTGTTTCAAGCATTGGTAAGTTTTGATTTTGATTAACAAAGACATAACTTTGCCCTGAACTAGACCTGAGCGTACGGCATGCACCTCAAGGAGCCATTAAACCACCACAAAGCTGCAGACAACTTAACGAGTTTTTGACGCTCCGGCTCGAAGCAGCAGTAGGATCTGGGTGGTGTTTAGTTAGTAAGAGTCTGACACTTTCTCTCACCTCACCCAAAGAGGTAGGACACATTGGATAATTTTCTTCCTTCAAAAAATAAGAAAAGAACTACTTCGCTTATATTTTATTTTGTTTTTTACTATTTTATGTTCATAAGTGTTCTTTTGTCCACAGATATTGTATTACGCCGTCGATACTTTCTATCATACTATATTTTACAGTGGAACATATTTGGAAATGTTACAAATTATTCATTCGGATACAAGAGATATGGTGACTATATCATTATATTCGATGATGAAAAATTGTTTTTAATCAGACCCAAATACGATCATTACAAATATTAGATTATAATAAATTACATAAGTCAAAGTCAAAATTATTTATTTCAAATAGACCGGGAAGGCACTTTTGAACGTCAAAGCAAATATTATAATATAAGGAAAACAAAATGTCTATCTGTCGGTCAGTCCTCTAGTGAAGCTATTTACTCGTTCCAATATGTAGATTCCTATGGAGAAGAACGAGCAAGAAACTCCATAGGTACTCCTTTTCAATCAGGTTCACAATCATAAAATTGCAATTTAAAGTTACTCAATAAATTGAAGCTCATCATAAACTTCTTTCAGTATGCTTTGGCCACGTTAGCCTTTTTATGGCTACCGAAGAACATGATCTTGCTGATAACCCTTAGTGTGTATTGTGAAAAGTTTTATATGACTGTAGAAGAAGTCAAGATAGCCTGCATTTTATTTGTGAAGGATACTAATTGTTCAAGTAAGTTATACTCAACATCATCAATGACCGCAAGACTATGCCTCTCCAACTTGCTCCAAGATTTGTTGATGCAAAGCAATTTTCGAAGATATAGTTAAACTCCCTATTCAAAATCTAGCTTTTGTTCAGCAATTGACTTATAATGGCTACAATAGGTTTTATCTTGCATTTTTATAACAAAAATAATCCGTAGAAATATCTGTACTCATACAAAATAAATTTTGACAGAATACCAAACGGGTTTCTACAAGAAAGTGCTTCAAACCAACCGCACGTTCAGCAAGATGACCGCGTGTGGCCTGTTCTACATCGACGCCATGCTGCCGATACGCTTGTTGCTGCTCACTACTAACTACGTCATAGTACTCTTACAGTTTGCTTTTCGGTAACGTGCTCTTTGTATCTGTAAATAAAGTTGAGTTCTCTATGAAGAATTTCTTTTTATATATGAATAATGTGTTTTAATTTATTTTGCCTCGTATAGGTTCGAAAATATCCTCCAAGTTGATTTGGTCTATTATGTTTTATAGTACAACGTAATACAGTTTTCAAATATCCATCTAACGTCTTTACCTTTTCGGTTTCTATAATTATAATTATTGTTATTTCACTTTATATAATTACAATAACATTTCAATTTCTTTCATTTCAAATATTTATGTGAAGAAAATAAAACTAGACGTCTTTAGAAACGGTCTAATCCATTATGATGTTTTTGAAATATAGCATTTATGTTTTAGACGTGTATACAAAATGTCTTTTCCGTGGAAAAAATGGATAAGCGTAAAAGATAATAGTATTAGTTTAGGAGCATTCAGAAACAATATTTTGGACAAAGATATAAAAGCTATGTTTTGGCCTCTAAATATACTTCAACTAGCCGTTCTCCTTCCAAAGTTTCGTATCAAGAATGATATTATAATTCCAAATGATGTGCTATACAAAATTGTTTTAGTTTTTGGAGTATCTTTTTATTTTTGTTTAAATATCTATCGATACTTCCACATGTTTGATAAAGAGGTACAAGATGCCACGATCGTTGTGATGCAAAATTACGTCTCGTATGCTGACGCATTTTTCTTTATGACTAATTTCATTTTGATCCTTATCTGTAACCTTAAGTATTCCAAAAACATTGTCGATTTCGTTTTGGACATTCAAAATGTGCATCGCTACGTCAATTTCTGCAGTTCTAAGAATTATGTGAGGAGTAATTGGTTCTGTGTTATCTTGTTCCTTATATTGGCTATTGCTTTCTACATTTACTGCCGTGCTGTGATGACTTTCATACCACATTACCTCACAGTTACTGCCGTGGCAACATTCGTTTTTGACGTTGATAAAATTTTTGCGATCCAACTCATGAGGTTACTCAATGAAAAAGTCATCCAGTGGAATCGTCGAGCCCTAATTGATTGTCAAAATGAAACGTTTGACAAAAATATGTTCGGACTGTACCAAAAAATATTGAGATGTTATGAAAATTATAAAAAATGTTTTCAAGCATCGGTGAGTTTCTTTGATATTCTTTTAACTTTGATTTGAAGTTAAAAAAAGGTGCAGTATGCAATATAATGTACATTTAACTAAGGTTACGGCCCCTTGCGGCGACTTTTTGTAGCTACTACCGCATGTTAATTTTATTTTCACATCGCGATTGTCTCGATGCAGACGCGCGACAGTGGACGAAGGGCCTGAGAAATTTTTATTTTTCAGATAGTAATCACAACATTAGCTAATCTCCTACATACATTAATATACGTTCAAGACTTGATTGAATATTATCAAGTGCCTCAAGAATTAGACAGTGATCAAGTACGTAGTAAAGAACCAAGCAGTTTTGAAAATACAATATTTTGCTTCTATTTTTCTAATAATGTAAGAATTTTCGTTTCAGCATATAATACTTGTTGCAACGCCAGTGATCTGTATGTGGTTGGTCAAGAATTTAATACTACAGCTCATAATAATATTGCAATGTGAGAAATTCTATAGTATTGTAGAAAAGTCTCAAGACACGTGTGCTCTTGTCATAAAATCGAAATGTCCAGGTAACAGAACTACCAAGTATTTAATGAATTGATGGAACAAACGGAAAGATTTATGTGGAGTGTGATGAGAAAGAAAAAGAAGCTCAGTTGGATTGAATTTTGGTTGTCACCTAAATCACTGACTGCTTCGTCATTCTAAACGTTTAGTGATTATTTAAACTATTCTTTTGTAACGGTTTTGTACCTTTTCTAATCTAAAACTGTTCTTTAGTCCTTAGTAATTTACTGTAGAATAAAATCTTCAGAATATATTCATAAAATTCGTGTATTTTAGCAAGCAACGTCACGCCTTTATCTCCGAAGGGGTAGGTAGAGGTGCTCATTACGACACGTAATGCCGCTATACAATGTATACCCACTTTTCAACATTGTGTTATAAGTCCAATCTAATAAAAGGGTGAGACTATTGCCATATACTGGGCACAATTCCAGACTCCGTGCTACTAATGAGAATTTTTCGAAAGACGACCACTCGACCAACGAAGCAGTCAATATTTATGTTTGCAGAAGCCAACAAGAAGCTGTGTAAGAACGTGCGTCGCTTACACCGCGCGTCGTTCAGCAAGATGCGCGCCTGTCATCTGTTCTACGTGGACGTCTGTCTCCTGCTGTATCTTATCGAGCTGCTCGCTAATCATATCATTATATTGTTACAATTTGCTTTTGTCTAATACTATTCATTCTACTTTTTTGATAATATTACTAGCTGTGTCCGCAACTCAGCTCACGATAGTTATAATAAAAATATACTACAAAGCTGTTTCATCAGTCTATATGTACTTAATTTGATCTATTATATGTAATGTCTTTACCTAGACGAAATTCTGAGGTCATTTCTATAGTATCTTATCTCTTTAAACAACCATTTAAATAATTTCTCATCACTCACTTTCATATTTTTTTAAAGTTGGTATATACTGATAAAATGTAATTAATGAAGTACATTTGAAAATTAAATAAATTAAAGTAAATTGGTGTTCACTAATATGTCTGCTTACAATATGCCTACTTCTATTCAATAAAGCTCCCAACAAAACATTTGTAGACGAACTTGTATTTAGCGATGAACACAATAAGATTAAGAAGTACTGCAAAGAAATTTACAGTGATCAACAAATCCAAGAACAAAGTAGATAAAGATGTGCAAAGAATACTATTTCCCTTTACTCTAATAAGAATAGTGAGCATGACTCCAAGATACCGCATCAAAGATGATATAATACAACCAAATACAATTCGTTCATGTATCATCTCATTCTTTGGAACGTTACTTTTTGTTCTCGCATTTGTGTTTCGTTACATTAAATTTCTTTCTATTGTCATCATAGGCGAAACTCCTTTCATGTTTTTTGTGACTCATATGGACATTATTTTTTATAGTATGGCTTTTATTGTCAACTTTCTTACTGGGCTACTTCAGACCAAGAATTTAATCGAGTTTGTGCTCATCTTTCAAGGCGTGCACAGGTTTATCAATAGCAAAAGGGTTTCTGAGTCTTATATTGTTTGGAATTGGGTGTGTTTGAGTATAGAATGTACCCTCTATTACTTTATTTACCCTATGATGGCCATTTATGCCGGTATGGAGTTTATCATGGTTGTAATCGGCAGTTTATTAATCATATTTGACTTTAATGAAATTTACGCCATTCGTGTTTTGAAATTGTTGGAGACTAAAATTGTTTTGTGGAGTCGCGAAGTTTTAAATGGTCAAGATATAGAAAGCAGTGGAAGGGATTATAATAGAAAACTTTTCCAAGCTTATGTTGATATTCTGAAATGTTATGATATTCATAAACATGGTATACAATATTTCGTGAGTATCATGAATTGTTTTACCACAAGAGTTACAGCCGTATTCAACGTCATTTAATCGTTACTTGACCCATTCCTTAGTGATTGTTTTCGGAACAAAATCTAAGGAATAGTTTAAAGTAATCATTAAAATAATGTTTCTGAGTTCTGCAATTAGTAGTTTAACGTTATTTACTTTTAATTCTACGTATTTTCAGGCATTACATTTCTTATTTTTAGTACTGATACATACTCTTATAAACGTTCAATGTATTATTGAAGTTTTTCAAAATGACGTAGTTTTCAATGATTTGGTAAGTATCTATACATAACATTAATTCTTATTGTAATTACATAGGTGTACCTGTACATAAACGGGCATTAGGATATGTGGATTGAGAATATTTTTTACTTCCCATCAATCTTGCTAGTTACATGAATGTTTACATTGTGTGTTTGTAAACGCAACAACGTCTTAGGTTAAAATCTTAGAGAGAGACAGTTTTCATAAAACGTAGGCTGGCTCGATCTGGACAATCAAGTGTGGGAGAGCCATGCTTTAGTACAAATGGGCCGGCTCGACCAGAGTGATACCACGACCTCACAGAAAACCGCCGTGAAACAACGCTTGCGTTGTATTTCGCTATGTAACATCCGTTACCGGAGGCCCAATCTTTTCTATCCCCGATTCCCCAACAACCCTTAAATTCCTAACCCATAAAAGGCCAGCAACGTACTTGTAACGCTTACTTCAGTCATAATTTTTTTTTATGATATAAAAAAAATATCAGTCTAAAAACTATTTATTTAAGGATATGTCAATTTTGGGGACCATTGTCGTACTTTCCTGGCTGTTAAAGAATTTTGTTTGGCAAACAATACTGAACTGGCAATGTGAACAATTTTATATAGCTGTTGGGAACGCTCAAGATGCTTGTGCGTTTGTCTTGATGTCTCAATACTCTGGTAAGTCATTATATATACAGTATAGAGCTAACTGATATGACTTAAATTTATTTATTTATTTAGAAAAAACATGCATAATTTTACAGCCTTATACAGTTAAAGTGTTGAAAATTGACAACAAAGAGAAAAGAAATATAATATTTTTGATTACTTAAAACTAATTCATCAGCCATCCATCTTCTCACAAAATCTTAAACATTCACGACATCGTTTCATCTCGCTGCGAACAAATCACACTCTGGTGCAGACGTCAAGAGAGCATTGATCAAAATGAAATGAAACTACAAGTACATAGTACTCGTCCAGAGGACAATAGGACTCGAAGTCGAAGCTATTTTCATTAGTTTACGCGATTAAACCATTCTTTTAATTTATTTTTCAAGCAATAACTAAATTCTATTACTAACTCTTATATAGGGAACTTTAAAACAGATTCACGTATCCAATAGGATATGTGAATCTATTTTAATGTCAATAGACAACTACCTAGTTATATTCTTATATTTCACAGATGACAAGAAACAGCTCTGCAAGAACGTGCTCCGCCTACATCGAGCGTCGTTCAGCAAGATACGCGTGTGTGGCCTGTTCTACTTGGATGCTGCGTTACAGCTCAGTCTGATGAGTCTAGTCACTAACTACACTATTGTGCTGCTGCAGTTCGCGTTATTGTAATTTAAGCTTTGTTATAATCATGACCTAATGCCTGTTTTTCATTAATCCCTAGTGTGATAGTAATATTGTTAATAAGTAATTAAATACTATTATTTAAGTAGGTGTGGTTTCTTATTTTGACGATTTTTTTTCCTGAGAATTAAACTTAAGTCTTCAGTCCTTTGTGAATAATCATCATCATCATCATATTAGCCATAAGACGTTCAATGCTGAACATAAGCATCCCTCAAAGACTTCCGGATTGGCAAGTTGGAAGCGTCCTACATCCAGCGGCTCCCAGCTACGAAGTTTTAGTTTTTGCATTTTATTAATAAAATTAAGTACTAAATATTAATGTAAATGGTAGTTTTATAAATAATTAATGCAGTAAAATGTACAATTATGGTAAGTGGCGATCAATGCGATCAAACGATAAAATTTCCATTCACAATTTTAAATATATTTCAAGTACTTTTAACATAAACACGCTATACAAAATGATGTCCATACTCAAAAAGAAATGGAATATTGTGAAACATCAGAACGTACTAAATTTGGAAAATTACGTCACTGATGAAGTCCAAACGATACTTTTTCCTTTTACTATAATCCAATCCCTTCTGCTAGTACCAAAATATAGAATCAAAAATAACATTATAACTTCCAATGATGTGTTACTTAAAATCGTTATAGTATATGGAACAGCTATTTATATTCTGGTGATAGCATATCAGATTATACACAATTCAGATGACACAGTGCAAGAAGTTACAGTTACTAAAGTGCAAAATTTCCACGTGTATATTAATTGCATTTTTATCGTAGCCGGCGTAATTGCAAACTGCCTTAATAATATTTGGATCCAATCCAAATTCAATGTGATGTTCGTTTTGAAATTGCAAAAAGTTCTTCGATTTTTCAACAATGTGGTCATTTACATGAAGTATGTCAGGCGTAATCGGTTCTGTATCATCACAATTGTCATTTTATACATTTTATTTGTCATCTACAATTGTTTAATGTATCCCAATCTTCCGTTTCATGTGATTTTGAGTAGCTGTATCATTATAATTTTTGATATTGATATGATTTGTGCGATTATCTTCATCCAATTGCTTAATGACTTGGCCATCGAATGGTGCCGTGAGATCGTCAGCTACATTGAAAATGGAAAACGTCTCACACCACTTTTTGAAATTTATGCCGATTTGATGAAAACTTTTGAAATGTATAAGAACAATTTTCAAATTTTGGTCAGCTTTTGATACTTTCGTAGCATCTTTTGTGTGTTTGTGTTTTTTTAATGATAATATAATTGACTTATTTAGATGGTTTGTTTTTCAGATTTTCTATTACACATCAAAGAATTTATTCCAGTCTCTCGTGTATGTGGAAATGTTGATCGAATATTATCAAATACCTAAAGGATCAAAAGAACTAGTACGTATACATAAGTACAATACAAGAAATGTTTGGTACAATTTATTTTTAAGAAACTCCTTGTATATTATCTTAATTCTAATTTGGGTTTCAATGCAAGCTTTTAAATTAGTTTTTTATATTTCTTTTATATTTTAATGTACGTTGCCCCCA
The DNA here is from genome assembly GCF_023101765.2 of Spodoptera frugiperda. Taxonomy (NCBI): domain Eukaryota; kingdom Metazoa; phylum Arthropoda; class Insecta; order Lepidoptera; family Noctuidae; genus Spodoptera; species Spodoptera frugiperda. Next base: position 10,009,386 of record NC_064221.1, read on the forward strand.
TACTAGGATTTTCCCTGTGTTCTGTTTTTTAATATGAAAAACAATAATTTTCTACATAAAACTGGTTACTTTTCCCACAGCACATAACATCAACATCATCAGTCATGATATTGCTTTGGCTACTCAAGAATTTCGTTTTACAAGTTCTACAGAATCTTTACTGTGATGATTTCTACACAACTATCGAAAAATGTCAAGATGTATGTTCTGTCATTTTGGAATCAGATTGTTCAGGTATTTTCATTAATAATTATTATTCTTATCTCATTAGTAGCTATACGAAGAGACGAGTGGAAAGAGGGTAGGGAGCCCTTTGCCCTGCAGTGGAACCACGTGGTTGTTAAAAAAATCTCAAATCACAAAATAACTTCTACAGAGGATTGTTTATCATCATATCAACCCGAAGACATTTATTTTATAGCTGAACACAGGCTTTCCCTTTGTTTAGAATTAAAATCCTTGGGTGTCTTCAAGGCTCGAGTGAATAGGTTGCTTATGGGCAGACGTGCTCCACCGTAGGCCGCATCATCACTTACCATCAGGTGAGATAGCGGCCAAACGTCGACGAATTAAATGTAAAAAAAGTAACTTGCATCCAGCACCGGGGCTCCGGCTCACAGCAGGAGTAGGAACAGGGTGGTTATTAGTCAGTAAGAGTCTAAAACTCCCTCTCGCCCCCTTAAGGCGATAAGAGTCATTGGATGATTTCTCCCCTCAAAAAAATCATGTAATTATCATAATACTCTGTAAAATTTCAGAGAATTTTTACTGTCTAATTTTTTGTAGATGAACGCAGATTTGCGACTCACCTGGGTTTTATATATGATTACACAGGAGTTATTTTTATCTAGTGTCCTAATCTTAGCTTATACTTTGTATTGCAGATGATAACAAGAAGCTGTGTAAGAACGTGCGTCGCTTGCACCGCGCGTCGTTCAGCAAGATGCGCGCCTGTCAGCTGTTCCATGTGGATGTCTGTCTGCTGATGCATCTGTTCGAGCTGCTGGCTAACAATAGCATTGTATTACTGCAATTTGCATTTCTATGAAATTTAAAGTTTCATTGGACTTGTCATACCATTGTTTCTTCGCTTAGGCTTTTTAAATTTTCCTAATTTTATTATGTATTTGTTATTTTTGTCTTTTTTATCATCTTCTTTCTCATACACCGCAGTTATATCATTTTTATACAATGCATTAATTCTAAAATATGAGTACAATAAATATTATCCCTAAAGTATGTGATTAGTTCATTTCTTAAATGATCCTACCAATCCAAAATTAGGAGGAACAGAAGAAACGACATGAATAATAACAGAATGTATTTATTAGATCATAGATTTACGGATATAAACGAGTTTACGGATCACCTGATGACAAGTAATCGGCGCCACCTATGAACACCTGAAACACTAGAGGTGTTACAAGCGCTTTGCCAGACTTTTGGGGATTAGGAACTTGAAGTACCGTATGTCATTAGTTTATTTCTTAAATGACTTTACCAATCCAATTTGCAGAAACAAAAGAAAACACACGAGAAATAACACAATGGTTTTATTAGAACATAGATTTAAAACAAATAACCAATGGCTCTCTCACACTTGATTTAGGTACAATTGTACTTACTATTTGGCTTCGTGAATAAAACACGTCTTGTTACAATAACTATAAAGTTTAAATTACAATAACGCGAACTGCAGCAGCACAATAGTGTAGTTAGTGACTAGACTCATCAGACTGAGCTGTAACGCAGCATCCAAGTAGAACAGGCCACACACGCGTATCTTGCTGAATGACGCGCGATGTAGGCGGAGCACGTTCTTGCAGAGCTGTTTCTTGTCATCTGTGAAAATAAATATTACAAAGATAAAAGTTTTATAAATTTCAGAGTTTTGTAAATGTAATGGTGATGAACCAATGTCGGACGCGAGAGTTCGTCGTCGCCGAAACCTGCGTCTCTCTCTTTGTCGATTTCTATCTCAATTTCATATAATTATAAAAATGTTAACTGGATTTGTAACAACTTGGCAATGTATTCAAAAGTCAATAATGTTGCACGCCGTAAGGCAAAATGTATCGAAACTCTACATAAGTTACATAACATCATATCTGTTACCTACATTTTTGGCAAATCAATAATTTCATTCTTTCTATAAGCTGTACAGATAATTATTCAAAACTTAGTAAAAAATCTGAGCGCTTACCAGCACAAGATGACATCAAAATAACAGCACAGACGTCTTGGGCCTTTTGTACAGCGGTGTAGAATTGTTCACATTGCCAGTTCAGTATTGTCTGCCAAATACAATTCTTTAGCATCCAAGAAACGGCGCAGAGAGTTCCAAACATTTTCATGTTCTTGAATAAAGGAATATACTCAATTAAATATGTACTTTTTATGGGATTTTATAACTTCCATTACACCACAAACACTTACTATGTCATTATAAGTTAAGTCATTTTGAAGCGACTCAATAAGAATTTCGACGTCAATCAAATTATAAATAAATACAAGATTGATGTAATAAAATACCTGCAAATTAATATATTTAAGAATAAAAAAACTACAAATAAAATAACAAGAACCAAAATACAGTACCCTTAAGGTAAGCGTCCACAACATCGGATGCATCGCACATACAAATTTTAGTTAGTCTTGTATAGAAACTCATAAAAAATAGCGTCCACTTTCGGCACTCTGATTGGTTGGTTAATTTGAGCTGGCACAACGTCATAGAATGCCGGCAAAAATCCGAGCGAAAGTGGTATCGGCAATCCGATTGCTGATACTCGCGTTCAATCCGATCGCTGTCGAACCGAGAGCGCGTTAGGCTTATTGGTTGGCCAGCGATGCGGGTCTGTGGACGCTTACCTTAAGTCAGAATTTTTATTAGAACGTGTTCGCTGTAATTTGATTTATTTGAGCCGGCCAATTAAGCCTAACGTGCTCTCGTTTCATTAATTTAAATGTACTAAAGGTACTGATTAAGACACTTACATGGTATTGCACACAATCTCTATGAATATTATAACATTTCAAAATATCAACGTAAGCTTGGTACAGCCTTTGATTATAATTTCTTCTTTCAAACTTTGTTCCGTAAACATGTAGAATTCGATCGTTCCACAAAACAATTTTAATTTCCAATAATTTTAACACACGAATAGCGTAAATTTCATTTAAGTCGAATACAATCAGTAGAAAAGTTGACAAAAAGATTATTAAATTTAGTCTTACATAAATGAAGATGATGGTAAACAAGAACACGTAAAGAATACAACCAGAAATCAAATAAATCCAATTCCAAACAATGAAAGACTTAGAAATACTACTATCATTAATAAACCTGTGTACATTTTGAAAGACAAGAACAAACTCAATAGATTTCTTGAGTTTAAACAACCCAGTTAGATAGTTCATAATGAAACCTGCGTTATAAAAGATGAGATCAAAGTTATACATCAAAAACATGAAGAAAGTATCTCCTGTCACATTGGAATTGCATGTTTCTATGTAGCGGAATATGAACAAAATAATGATGAACAATGTAACAGTTAGGAACATTATATTCCAACGAAAAGTATTTGGTTGTATCATATCATCTTTGAGGCGGTATCTAGGAGTGAAGCTGAGAATTTTCACTAGATTAAGGGGATATAGCATTGTCTGTACATCTTTATCAACGATATTATTAGTAAAATAATTAATTGTTGTGTATCTGTTCATCTTTATTGTAGTCTTCTTTGTCAGTAATACCTACATTGATTCCCTAATGGTCATTGGAAAGTTTCCTATTGTAAACATCAGACCAATTGTCATTACTAGATGTATTTCTTAGTCTAACTTCAAAAGTCAATTTATTTGTATAAAACACGTTTATTATAAAGTGACTAGGATCTAGATTAAGTGATTAATGACTAATATTTTAAATTAAGCTCTGAATGCTATTTACTGCCATGTCCGTTAACGTGTTAATAGTCATAACTATTTAATGTACCTCGGTCCTTTTATTTTGACATAGGTCGACAAACGAGTAGACGAACCACCTGATGGTAAGCAATAGGTGTGCATGAGCAATGGACACCCGAAACAACAGTGTGGAGTTATAAAAGCATTGCCGGCCTTTTAGGGATTCAGAATTTCAGGATAACCGATTTTGATATTTGCGATTTTCGGAAGAGGGGAGAGGATTGGGACTCCAGTAACATCACTCATCCGCAAAAACACAACACAAGCGTTGTTTCACAACGTTGATGTACTGTGAGGTCGTGGTACACAGGTCGAGCCGAAAATCACAATTGTAGTAGTACTATGGCATGAATTACAATAACGCGAACTGCAGCAGCACAATAGTGTAGTTAGTGACTAGACTCATCAGACTGAGCTGTAACGCAGCATCCAAGTAGAACAGGCCACACACGCGTATCTTGCTGAATGACGCGCGATGTAGGCGGAGCACGTTCTTGCAGAGCTGTTTCTTGCCATCTAGAAAATAATAAAAATATCATAAAGAGAAGTATAGTAAAGAAAGACAATATAGGCAGATGTCGAAATTTCGATGTTTATACGTACTCAAATAGATAAGAATAAAGGAGATGGCTAAAAACCCAGGTATAATCATACGAATTTCAGACCCGATCATTTAAAATTCACTAATGAATTATTTTGTGTTTAACTAATTCTTATAACTTGGTGAACAAGATTAACAAAAAATAAGTTTCATAATTGATTTTTTTCTGTTGTGTTTGACATGACAACACGGAACAGGTACTGCAATAGATAGGACATTAGTTTCCCCGAAAATCAAATACCAAATAATTAAACGAACATCAATTTTTAATAAGTAATATAATGACTTTTTTCTGAAACCAAATAATTGTTCAGATCGACACAAAATATATATTTTGTATAAGATTGCACAATCTTACTATATATTTTGTGTCTGTCCTTGGTTACTTTGTGTTCATTATCTAGTATAATGCAGAATTGTTTACCTATCTACCTCATATATAAATAACTTTCGGCTCAGTACATTAAAACGCCTTGGTAAAAGTTCACAGCAATGTTATATTTTGAAGTTTTTGTCACGTTGTCGTAGGAACGCTACTTTATTTTCAGGATTGCGCAGATATGCCAAGTTTCTGGACCTTCTTAATTACAAAATATCAATTTTTAATTACGGCTTTATTTATTGCTAGGTACCATATTTATACAATATTTATTTGTACGGGTTACGACGTCCATACTTTGGTTTAGCCATGTCCTTTAAAATTTACCAAAAAACCTGAACTTTAGTTTTTTAATCATTCCAATTCAGATAATCTCATTTCGAAAGACATAATGAATAAGTTTCGTCTATGTCTCAAACAAATGAGATGCGTAGGTAGAGCTGAAGATCGAGCTCAGTGGCGTGCTATTGGAGCGGCCAGCGATGGACGAGAATAGGTTGATGATGAAGATGATATATCAATCAAAACAAGCCTTCAAACAGATCTCTAAGAGACAATATATAGACATTTGACTAACTATTTGCAGATTGCTTACACAATGACTCTCACAATCATTTAGAACATTTTTTTAGCAAAGGAAACTTACCAGAACTATCGGACATCAAAACGTAGGCGCAAGCATCCTGAGCCTTTTGCACAGCCATGTAGAATTGTTCACATTGCCAGTTCATTACAGACTGCCATACGAAATTTTTACCCAACCATGAAAGTACGCAGATAGTCCCACAGATCGTCATGTCCTTGAATAAAATGATTCATAAACTCGTATTTTTAATAATACATGTGTATGATAGCTCTTGTTCTTGAATGGGATACACTGTCATCTATTAGATAACAGCTGTAGTTATAAGTAATATGACATTGACATAATTATGTTCGGTTAGGTTAGGACGGACACCACGAACCCTCCTATTGTGGAATGAACTCCCTAACGAAATTTTCCCAGTATATTTGGTAATATAAGGAGGGAGTAAATAGGTTTCTTAAGGGTCGGCAAAGCACATGTAATGCCCCAAGTGTTGCAAGCGTTCATATGCCACGGTAATCACTTACCATCAGGTGGGCCGTGTGCTTTCTTGGCACCGTCGTGGTATAGAAGATATGGTCTATATTTACCATTTTCGGAATGCTTTTCGTATTTCTCTCTAAAGATTATCTGAAAATTACTCACCACATCTTCGAAAGTCAGGCCATATCGAAAGGACTCAATCAGAATTTGAACGTATATAAGCGTATATAAGAATACAAGATAAAGGAAATAAAAGGCCTGAAAATAAACATAGAGGAAATCATATTATTATTGAATACTGATCTCTATTATTATAGCAACACAATTCATTATACTTACAAAAAAATGTATGCATCTTTTATGAATGTCATAACATTTTAAAATATCAACATAAGCTTGGAATAGTATTTGGTTGTAATTTTTTTCGCCAATCTCTATGTCTTGAGCATTTAAAACTCGACGAGTCCACAAAACAATTTTGGTTTCCAACAATTTTATCATACGAATGGCGTAAATTTCATTGTAGTCAAATATGATCATTAAGTTGCTGATTAGAACCGTTAAAATGTTCAATCCTACAATTATAGCGACGGTAGGGAAAACGAAGATATAGACAAACCAGTCCATGGTCAAACAAATCCAATTCCAAACAATATAAGACTTAGAAACGCTATTATCATTAAGGAGCCTGTGCACGTTTTGGAAAATGAGCACAAATGCGATTGAATTCTTCATTTGGAATAACCCAATAATGTAATTGACAATGAAAGCTCCAATAGAAATAATACTTTCTATGTTAGTAACTACATCCATGAACGTAGTTTTTCCTCCCAAACTCATGCTATCCATTAACACATGACGGTATATAAACAATAGAATAAAAACCAATGTTCCAATGAATGAGATGATGTAGGAACGGATAATATTTGTCTGTATAAAATCATCTTTGAGGTAATAGGTAGGTGTCATGCTGAGAATTTTCATTAGGTTGAAAGGAAAAATGATTGACTGCACACTTTTGTCCAGTTTTTTCTTAGATATTTTCATCACGGAGAATTTCCTTCGTATCGAATATCTGATCATCTTCATTGTGGCCTTCAAGTTTCTTAGTACGAGTACCTTGTTTTATGTCTATGACTGCGTAAACAGTCAATATCAAACCAATTATTGATAATGTAATTCCCCACATTCCATTGATTAACTTCTTATTTTTGTCTACAAACTATTTAATAACATGACAAGTGACAGGTGACAGAAGTCGTACATAGACGATCGACAAACAAATTAACGGATGATGTCATAAATCTTACATCGCACATATATGAAGATTGAAAACCTCAACGAACAAGAGTTAGGCAGAAAGCCCGCCAAGCATGATCACTTCGCCTGGTCGGAGGATCCTCCTTGTCTTACTTACTGTTCCCCAAAAATACGTAGAGGGAAAGAGAAAGAGCGAGTGACCAAAGACTAAGGAAGTAATTCGATGACAACTTCAAATTCGAATACATAATCGATAAAAAATTACGTATATCGAAAATGTTTATACGACCATCACCGCTTACGGAGTATACAAAATTTATACATTATCACCAGGGCAATATTTACAGTAGGCAGTAAAAGAAGAATTGATTGACTTTGCCTTGAAAAACAAGAAGCACACGTGTAAAGTCAGAACGGGGAGCTAGTTTTAAATAAACAGTCAGTCAATATTAATACGTAAGAAATAAAAAGTTCTTCGATATTATTTACACATACCGATAATGACAGTGGGCCTAATTGATTTTTATAAATGTATTACATCCATCGATCCTTCTTAAAATAAAATTTCTGGTTTGAAACTGACGTACCATTACTTATTAGTGCTTTTAGTGATAAATAAATCGTTAATTTTTTTTTAATAATTTTATTCAAAGTTTTAACATAAATAAAATTGTGGCCTTAAATGTAGACTCGCTAGACTGTAACGTTTGATAAGCGCTCATTTAGCAATTTTAACAAACCAAATAAAATGGAATCTTTAAAATTAAAACTCGAAAATGTAAAAGTTAAAGATTTTAGAGTTCGTTCAAAAGATAACTTTATTGACAAAGATTTAGAGTCCATGTTCTTTCCATTGCATCTGATGCAAAGCGTTTTGCTGAATCCCAAGTACATTATAAGGAAGGGCCTTATAAAGCCAACGAATATTTTGTTCAAGCTTTTATCAGTGGTGTTGACAGTATTGCTAGGTTTTGTTTACATATATCGTGTACAAGATCTGGGCTGTAATATTATAATATTGCAATACCTCTCGACAATGTACTACTCCGCCTATTTCGATTTAGTCTTCTACTCCATTGGATTCATTGCAATCAGCATCTTGAACGTTTTTAACTCGAAACATAACATTGAATTCTTCTTGAAAATCCAAGATCTTCATCGAGCCCTCAATAACGACACTAGTTCTAAACGTTTTATCAAATGGAATTGGATTTATGTCATCGGCAACGTATTTGTCAGTTTCTTTACGTCTATCGTCATTTGTTTTTTGTTGCATATTCCAATTTACATGTATGTTTGCTGTGTGTCTTTGATTCTCTTTGATGCTACCATGGTTTATGCTACCAGAATGATTGCATTTTTGGCTGATAAAACCAACTTGTGGGCCGATAAAGTTAAAAGGATTATTTTGCATCGTTCCGATTGTGTCCACAATGAGGATACGTGTGAAGCCATGTTTCAAGCTTTTAAACATATTTTAGAGAGCTACGAAATGTACAAATCCTCTTTTCAACTAATGGTACTTAATGGTTTTTTGTTGCCTAATATTGAAATAGTGACGAATTTTTATTTTAATGTCCGTCTTGTAGATAATTTTAAGATATTAGACACGTACTTTTTATTGTCTTATATAAACAAATACTTTCCTTTGTCAATTTGAAATGTCACTTGACGTCACTGCTAGGTATTTTATAAGTAGATATGACGTTTTATTAAGTATTGTTATCTTATGACAAAATAAAAAAATAAATTACCTATCTGACGGACTAAATAGATTTTTAATTTACATAACATTGTTATTGATTGATTAAATATTTCTTCCTTCTTTCAGATTTTATTCAACATTATTCATTTCTTCTGTCACATTTTGATATACGTTGAGATAACTGTAGAAGGTTTGACGTTTTTGTCATCAGAGTACATGCCATTAGATCTAGAATTTGTAAGTAAAATAATCCAATTTTACGCTGCTTTTTTCAATGATTTAATTTCATTTAATTCAAAGCCAATATAATCGTCATTTGTATTTTATGGTAATGATAAGATCTTATGTATTGTATTATTATACATTATAAAAACTGAAAAGTTTGTTTGTTTGAACACGCTAATCTCCGGAACTACTGGTCCGAATTGGATAATTCTTTTTGTATTGAATGGCTCATTTATTGAAGAGAGCTTGAATAGGTTACAAAAGATTACACTACTTTCAGTTAGAGCTAAGCAGAGCGGATGAAACCGAGTGGAATTAGTTAGTATTTAATGAACTCCAATGGTTATTCTATTTGTTTCAGGGTCCGACCGGGGCTTTAGTTATCCTTTTTAACTACAGTTCGTGGCTATTCAAAATTTTGATGACACATGTGTTCCTGAGTTGCTACTTCGAGACCTTTTACACTGCGATGTACAACACTCAAGATGCTTGTGCTATCATTTTAAATTCGGATTGCACAGGTAAAGTTGTAGTTCATTTTCGCTGGTAGTCAGTACCCTTAGTACGAGTTTGCTTTACGTTGAACGAAAATGAAACGAGAGCGCGTTCGACTCTCTGATTGGTTGGTTCATTCGCGCTGATCAATAAGAGCGTCGCAAGGGTACTGGTCGCGCCGCAACTTCGTATATGAAGCTTTTTTGGTAGAAGATCGGCCCAGTTCAGAACACTAAAAATGGTTTTGTGGTGTTTCAGATGCAGAAAAAAGGTTATGCAAGAATATTCAACGTCTATATGAAGTGGAGTTTGACAAGATGGATGTGTGTAGGATAGTGCGCATTAATGCTAGCTTGCCGCTCGATCTGATTGAATTAACTACAAACTATACGATTGCTCTACTGCAATTTGCGCTTCTGTAATGTTGATAGCATTTAATTAAATAAGAGAATTATATCAGTCATGGCATTTTAGTTCTTATTCCCTTATCCTTAAATCCCAAAAGGCTGATAACGCACAGGTTACGAGTCTATGAGCGGCTACGATTGCTTACCATCAGGTGATCCGTTTAATCGTTAGCCGGTCGAAACATACCACGGCATCACAGAAAATCGACGTGAAACAACTCTTGCGTTGTGTGGCTGAAGTTACCGAAAGCCCAATTACCCAATCTTCTCAATACCCGATTCCCCAACAACCCTTATATTCCTAACATCCAAAAGACCGCTAACACAATTACAACGCCTCTGGTGTTTTAGGTGTCCATGGGCGGCGGCGATTGCTTACCATCAGGTAATCCTGATCGTTTACCGGTTTATACCATAAAAACACAAGTCAGTCTTTATCCTTTCTTTTAAAAAAAAGGTTACATGTTTATTAAAGGAATGCAAACTGTAGCAATACAATGCTATTGATAGCCAGCAGCTCGAACAGATGCAGCAAGTGACAGACATCCACGTAGAACAGGTGACAGGCGCGCATCTTGCTGAACGACGCGCGGTGCAAGCGACGCACGTTCTTACACAGCTTCTTGTTGGCTTCTGTAAACAATGAGATGTAACTGATATAAGTGTACTGCCTTCAATATTATAGACACTACATCACGCAATAAGAAATTTGCTTGAAGGTTATGAAAACAAACGTAAATGGGCTCCTAAAGGTCTTCGACGATATATATAGCAGCTTGTGACGCAACCATGGCATGGGTTAGTTAGGTAACTCCAGTTTTTTATAGGGCATTTTTTGCGTCTCCAGTTACTCTGATACCAGTGCTTTTAGTACGAGTTTGCTTTACGTTTAAAGTAATCAAAACGAGAACGAATTCGGTGCTCTGATTGGTTGGGTTGTTCGAGCTGTCAATCAGAGCGCCGAACGCGCTCTTGTTTCGATTACTTTAAACATAAAGCAAACTCTAGTATGAGTTTGAAGGTACAGATTCCCAAAAGAAAAAATAAAAGTGGGAACACACAGATGAAAGATTTTATTTGACTGACCAATCCTTGCATGAATATGAAATTGCAAACGGTCAACTAACGCCAATTAAAATGATGAATGATCTTACCCGAGCAGTTTGATTTTAGTACCAAAGAACAAATGTCTTGAGACTTCTCTATAGTGATGTAGAATGCTTCACAGTATGTGAACAATATTACTTGTATAACCAAGTTTTTTAACAACCATATAGATATCATTGTGGTCGACGATAATATGATGTACTGAAAGAACAGGACATTAAATTTAATAACTTACTTTAACACAGGAGTGTCACTTTTCTACAAAATACAAAAGTAGAGGAAAGCCATGCTTCGGCACGAATGGACCGGCGCGACTGGAATAATACCACGGCTTCGCAGAAAACCGACGGGGAAACAACGCTTGCGTTGTGAGTAAGGTTACCGGAGACACAATTACGCCCCTCTCTAATAAAAAGACATGATATATTTTAACATACATTTTCTTTTGTTCCTCTTGACAATTCATAGTATTGAATTAACATTTCCACATTAAGTAAGGTATGGAAGATGTTTCTAAAAGTGTGGTACAAAATCTGAAAATAATCAAAAATGTATTATTTGGATAATATAAAACAATATGAACTGAGTAAAAGGATATTGATGAACTCACCAAAACTTGATAATTACATTTGTAGACATCATAAGTCTTGAGTATGTGAATGTAAATTTCTAGCAAATTTTTGAGACAAGACACGTTTTCTACAGAGTCCAAAACATATCGATTCCATAATACAACTTTGTCGTTCAGTGCCTCTATGAATTTGATCGCGCAAATCAAATCGACGTCAAAAACAATCGGAGTGATGACAGTTATGGTGAAGAAAATAGGTAGATCCCGATACATTAAACAATTGTAAATAACAAACAAGATGTAAACAGGGTGTCCACATTCTGGAAAGTCAGGGAAAGTCAGGGAAAAGTCAGGGAAGCTTAAGGTGGTCAGGGAAAGTCAGTGAAATTGAGGGGAAAGGAGAGAAAGTCAGGGATAGTCAGGGAAAATTGAGATTTTTTCCCAGTGATTGTGAAATGAGGGATTTAATTTTATGCTCTGGTCCGACGCTTAATCCAGGCCATAGAAGCATTTTTTTTCAGATTGAGAGTAAACTATATTATGATTTTATTGTCATAATTAGATTACTCTATTTTAATTTGAAATAAATAAATATATGTCACGATAAATTTGTTTTATTTCAAGGTTAACTATTTTATAACATTACGGGATTATTTTAAATTACGTTTATTTTTCAAGATTGAGGAGTGAACTACGTATGATTTTTTTGTCATAATTAGTTTACTCCATTTTTATTATTTTCAAGGTTGGAGTGAGCTATGTATGATCCATTGTCATAACTAGGTTACTCCGTATTAACAGGTCTTTTTTTACAGGTCTCTTAATTCCTAATGTGAGAATAAAATTATAAGTTATACCTATAAATTATAAGTGATAAAATGAGTGCTAAACAGTGTTTATTTAATAAAGCGTGGCTAGATCCCAAAATTAGCCCAGAATTTTATGAATGGTTAAATGATGTAGCGGATGACCAAGGATCAGCATATTGTAAAGTATGCTGCAAGTCCTTCAAACTCAGTAATATGGGCAAACAAGCTCTGGTTTCACATGCTAAAGGCCCTAAACATGTTAAAAATTTTGAACTGAGGAAAATGCAACCTAATATTTCATTCTTTGCGAAAAAGGTAAAATCTGATGAAACATCAACAGCGACAATTGTCAGCGATAACATGAATACGACGCAAAATACAAAAACTGTTCCTGACCCACCGAAAACCGAAGAAATTAAAACGTTTACGTACAAAGACGACAATGTGACAACTGCAGAGATACTATGGGCTTTAGAGATTGTTTTCAACAAAATGTCTCTTAATTCTAGTGACAGAACTACCACCGCAATGAAGAGGATGTTTCCTGACAGCAAAATTGCCTTAAATTTTACATTGGGAAAAACAAAAGCCTCATATGTGATAAATCACGGAATAGCACCGTATTTAAGATCCTGTTTGCAGAAAGAAGTTGAAGATTGTTCATTTTACGTAATTTCCTTTGACGAATCATTGAATAAAGTCTCCCAGAAATGCCAAATGGATATGGTCATTAGATTTTGGAACAAGAGTACCGCAAGAGTCGACACAAGGTATTGGACTAGCATTTTTCTTGGAAAATCAACTGCTATTGATCTATTGAATGGATTTCTAGAAGGGTTGTTAAATCTAGACCGTGACAAGTTATTGCAGGTTTCAATGGACGGGCCCAATGTAAACCTTAGCTTTATTCAAAAACTAAAGGCAGAACTCTCCACAGAACAATCGAAAACTCCATTAATAGACATCGGAGTTTGTGGTCTACACACCGTAAATGGCGCTGTTAAAACTGGACATAAGCAAACTAACTGGGACATATACGAACTTTTAAGAACAATGTACAATTATTTTAAAGATTCACCAGCACGTCGAGCTTTATATACTACAATTACTGGAAGTACAGAATTCCCGCAGAAGTTCACATCGATAAGATGGCTTGAAAATGGCCCTTGCATAGATCGGGCTGTAAAGGTTTATGATAATGTATTGAATTTCGTTACTAACGCATCTGTCCCAGAAAGTCACAACAAGAAGAAGTTAAGTGCTACTATGAAAGATCCTTTGTTGAAAGTCAAATTAGTAGCTGCAAGGTCAGTTATATCCGAATGCGAACCGTTTTTAAGACGATTCCAAAGCGAAAAACCACTTTCACCGTTTTTGTACACAGCTCTGATGGAATTGTTAAAATCTCTCATGATGAAGATCGTGAAACCCACAAAACTAAACGAAGATTTTCTAAATCTAGACTTAAAGCTAACAGAAAATTTGGTATCTACTGAAAATATTCAAATTGGATTCGAAGCAAAGCGGCTTTTAAAGGATGCAAAATGTACAGATAAAGACAAACTTCTGTTCAAACACGATTTTAGAAAATTTGTTACAGCTTGTATTCAAAAGATGCTGGAGAAAAGTCCTGTCAAGAAGAGTTTTGTAAGGGGTCTAACATGCTTTGATCCGAAAATTATAAAGCATCAATCTGAAGTGGCCAATAAGCGTGTGGATGTCGTGTTGGAAACTTTGCACGAATCCGACAAGATAAAAGGGTTTGTCGCTGACAGTGCCAAAAGGCAATATCAAAAACTAATTTCCGAAGCACAAAATACCTGGAGCCAAAAATTTGAAGATTTTGATTATGATAAAATCGGTGTTGATGAGTTCTATCATTCACTTATTGGAGGTGATAAACAATACGTAGACATATGGAGCGTTATGAAAATCTGTTTCATCCTCTCCCACGGAAACGCGAGTGTGGAGGGCGGGTTTTCTATTAACAAATCTCTCTTGGTGGAAAATTTACTGGAAGATTCACTTATATCGCAAAGAATTATATATGACGCCTTGAAAAATATCGGTGGTCCTCAAAATTTCGCTGTTACAAAATCTTTGATCACTTCAGTACGAAACTCACGAAGAAGATATCAGGAAAACTTGGATAAAAAAAAGAAAAAATGTCAGATGAACAAAAGAAAATCAAGGAAAAAAGGAAAATTGATGAACAGCTAAGAGAAGTAGAAGAGAAAAAGAAAAAATTGGAATTACAGAAGGAAAAAGAACTCGTGGAATTACAGACGTTAAAAAGGGCTTTACAAATGAAGAAAAGGAATATGTGATTAATAATGATACCTTCCTACTTATCGATCTCATTTTTCAAAGATTATAATAAGCATAAAATATTTAATTTAGGCATAACTTGGCAATAATTATAACTTGATAATAATTTAGTACCTACCTATATCAGCAGATATTTAATTTTGTTTTATAATTATATGTGGAGGTTAGAATTTTTTTGTTCATTTAAGTTCGAAGTTTAATTTTACTAGGTACTGAAACTGTTGATTTTGGTTTAAGTCTTATAATTTTACTACAGAAACTGTTGATTTTGGTTTAAGTCTTATAATTTTACTACTGAAACTGTTGATTTTGGTTTAAGTCTTATAATTTTACTACTGAAACTGTTGATTTTGGTTTAAGTATTATAATTTTTAAAACCAAAATCAACAGTTTCAGTAGTAAAATTATAAGACTTAAACCAAAATCAACAGTTTCAGTAGTAAAATTATAAGACTTAAACCAAAATCAACAGTTTCAGTAGTAAAATTTTTACTACTGAAACTGTTGATTTTGTTATTTTTACTACTGAAACTGTTGATTTTGTTTTAAGTCTTATGCAGTTTATGCAATGTCTTATGTTATAAAATTCTTAATAAGAAAGAGTTCCTAAGTGATAAATACCGATCTCAATATATTTGCTATATAAAATAAAAGAAATTAAAATATTACCTGTATGCAGTTTTACTCAACTTATAAACTACTTTACAAATAAAACATACCTACTTGAATGATTAGGCCGTGTTCAAACCAAACTAACTGTAAGCCGCCGAATGTGAGCAGGCTTACTATGAGTCCCAGTGTACTAAAGAACATGTAATAACGTATTGTCGGTTATATGTAAACGAAAAACTGAATATGTATGGAAATAAAAGGAGTTACAGTCAGTTTGGTTTGAACACGGCTTAAATTTGGTCAGGGAAATTTAAAAAAATGGTCAGGGAAAGTCAGGGAAAAGTCAGGGAATTATTTTGAACATTAGCTGTGGACACCCTGGTAAAAACCGACAATTATGACGATAGAAATCCAGTTACGCCTAACATACTTCTTGTCGATGACGTCATTGTAGAAAAACCTAAAGACTGTTTGGAAGTTAATGATAAATTGCACATTGGATTTGGATTGAACTAAAATGATAAGAAAATACACGAAGAACCCAATGATATTGGAGAAGTAGTTACTATACAAAACAAAATCTTGTATTTGTATCAAAGAGAATTGTTGTAAATCGTCATCCGCAATGTGATAGAGCTGATATACGTTTCCAAAAATATATATTGCTATTCCGATACACAGGAGGAGTTTGAAAAGGGTATCATTTGGAGTAATAATGTTATTTTTTATACGAAACTTTGGAACTAGCAAAACAGTTTGTATTGTAACAAAAGCCAGTAGCATAGACTTCACATTTCTATCCAGATAATTTTCCAAAATTAATCCTGTTTTAGAATTTAGAACAAGAATCTTTGTGTTTTGTTTTTTTATAGACATTGTGTCGTAGTTATTTTGAATACGGAAATGAAAGACAGAAAACTAAATAAAGGAAGAAATTATAAATGGTTTCTTAATATTGTTTACTTGACATTTATTTTAGCGTTATTTGATTATTGTCGTTAACGGTCAATCAAATGTTTTGTCAGGCACTTATCATAATTGTGTTTTTGTTTCTATTTTTTGTTTGTTGTAAAACTTATAATATTCTGGTTCCTTATCTTTCTTTATGGTTCTGGTTCTTCATTTAATGTTTGTTTGTTTCGTACGCTTCTTGAAAATCTTCAAAATGTATTTATACTCTTCTATTCTAAAGTAATTTTCTATAGCAATTGGCAATGACAATTAAAGTTTGTGGTAGATATTATTCAATATTTTATTTTGACTAGCTTACTCCGTCCGCGCGGATGTTCTCGCGTAGTTTTATTTCTCCATTTTAGTAACTCTGACAATGAATCTTATAAATATCTATTGATTGGACCCAAATACGGCGAGGTTTTAAGGTGATCCCTTATTGAGACACTGCTGTTGAGCTCGTTCTGTAGAATAAAACTTAAAGATTTTTTTTACAATCCAGGAAAAAAGATCCTATTTTATGCCCAGGATATAAGGTATACCTAGTTTCTTCAAAATTGAACCTTTAGTTTTGGTTGAACATACAGACAGACAGACAAACAAAAAAAATTTACATATTTGGGTTTGGTATCGATCCAGTAACACCCCCTGCTACTTATTCTTTAAATATCAATTTACAGAATTGTCCTTTTACAGATTTATTATAATATGAATGAATGAATGAATGAATGAATTAGAGTGTTATAAACGTAAGAGTAGACAAATATAATGAGAAAGCTCGAACTGCAGCTATCGGGAGTTATACGTGTAGGTCAACCTAAAAGATAGATATTTGCTATCGTGGAAGTTTTAAACCATTTTAAGGAGAACATTTCGTCATACATGATTTCTGTGTAGCTTTAACCATGCTGCACACGCGACGTAACCTTAAAAAATGGAGTAAGTTCTCCTATTTTTCCAACATTTCCCTTCACTGCTTCCTATTGATCGTAGCGTGATGGTTACTAACCTGCCCAGGAGTTGAAGAACAATTGTACCAAGTTTCATTGAAATCTGTCAAGTGGTTTTTGTTTCTATAAAGAACATACAGACAGACAGACAGACAGACAGACAGACAGACAAAAAATTTTCTGATTGCATTTTTGGCGTTAGTATCGATCACTAATCACCCGCTGATAGTTATTTTGTAAATATATCTCATGTACAGAATTGACCTCTCTACAGATTTATTATAAGTATAGATTAAGGCGGTTCCACTGCCACTGTATTATTATTTTCATTAAATAGTTGGTTGAATTCTGCAATCTAAATATTACTTTTCTACATTCTATATAAAACTAAATGCAAATAAGCAATACAAAAAGAAGAGAAGAAGATAAATAATATTTCAATTGGTAGTCGCAGTTCACAGAAACTCAAACTGCAGTATAACAATAGTGTAAGTGCTGATGATACTGCTCAGTTGTATAGACATCGCCGCGTCTATGTAGAACACGCCGCACACACACATCTTCTTGAAGTTGGTTCTGTGCAGGCGTTGGATGTTCTTGCACACTCTCTTCTGGTTTTCTGGGAAAAAAAAACAAATTTAAGGATGAGCTAAAAGTATATAATTATGCTTTGTGATTACAAGCTTTCCAATCTCCAACAATCCTTAAATTCCTAACCCCTAAAAGCCCGGCAACGCACTTGCAACGCTTCTGGAATTTCAGGTGGGCCAGTGGCGGTCGCCATGGGCGGCGGTGATTGCTTACCATCAGGTGATTTGTCGGCTCGTTCGGTATCGGTTTAAAAAAATAACAAAAACATGTTGATTTTGTAATTGAATTATGATTCTACGAACATAATATCCAATATCGTGACTTACCTGAACAAAGATTGCCTTTAATTAACTCTTTACAAGTACTCTGTACTTCTTCCATTGCTGAGTACAATCTTTCACTCTCAACGCTCAAGAGAATGAATAGCATTATATTCTTAAAAACCCAAGTTATTGATATGATTGAAAACAGGAACTGCAAATGAAACATACTTATGAATACCTATATGTAATTTTATTGTTCTTTTAAAACAAAATATTTAAAATTAGCCTTGTGTTTGATTTAAATTTTTTAAGACCAATTTACATATTTCAAAGTCATAGTCGTATGTCATCCCGTGCGTAGGGTATGTCACGTTCCGCACGCGCTTCAAAGACCCAAAAGACCACCACGGATGGGGCCCAGTAGAGCTGATGCCTGATCCGGAGCTGCGGAGTTCCTAGCGCATTACTGAGGCTCCGGTTTTTAATCAATAAGAGTCTGACACTGTCGCCCAATGCGGGAGAAGTCATTGGATGATATTGCCCTCTCAAAAAAATTTTTATGTTATTTTGAGCTTCATAATAAACAGAATTAGATATTTTTTAATTGACATGATTGCCAATCCACATCCAAAAACTGATACAATTCTTACATATTCCGTGCTAGTTCTTCCACTGGACGCTTTCCACAACTCAATACGTATTGCTACTGCAAGCAAAGATCTCATCGTTGTGTGTATAGCATAGAATACAATCTGCAACAAATTCACCAGCATTAGATCAGCCACATCATGACCACTGCTGAACAAAAGACTAGTCTTAGTCTTCCCCAGTTTTTGGTATCACAATGAGTAGAGATTTTAATTTGGTAGGTCGTATGGCTATAATAAAAAAAATGGACATATTACATATTTTGGGGTTACTAGATATCAGTGCATACAACGCCTTGTGGTAGTGGCTCATAATTGGGACGTGTGCTGTTAAACAATTTTATGGACGACAAAGATTTATTTACGAAAAATTATACCATATGCTGAAACGTCTCCTCAAATATTCCATATGCTTCCAAAATGTCTTTATATACTTTTAACATACTCGTCCAATCCCCATCAAATCGCATTAACTTCACTGTTCTCACCCAATTCTGGAGAGGCAGAGTCAGAAGTTTGATCGTTCGCAAAGCATACATCATATTAGTATCTATAGCAGCCCAACAATAAGAAGTAACATTATAACCAGCACCCATTGAGGAGAAGAAGAAAACTGAATAGAGCATCCAAGAAACATGAGACGCATGCAACGTGACAATGTAACACCAGTTAGAAAATCTCAACCTCTTGATATCGTTAGTCATCTTGAGAATTTTACACACATTTTGCACTTTCAAGATGAATAAAACATTACGGTTACTGCTGAAGATGTTGACGTAGCTGTTCAAGAAGGTGCCAATGACGAGTAAAGAGAAGATGAAAATTTTGCACCATTGGATGAAAAGTTCATAGCCGTTCACTTGAAGGGTGAATGAAAAGTCAAATATGTAGCAACCGCAGGCCAACATTAAAAAGATTGTGAGAAAACCAGCGATGATCTTATAAGAGACGCTGTTTGGAGTGATTCTGCTATTGCGAATTTTGTACTTGGTGCAGAAGAAAATATTTTCCATGAAGTTTAACGGTTTTAGGACTGCCTCAAATTCTTTTTCTAATTTATTATCGGGCATAATGTTAATGTTATGCCCTACTTCAGTATCAATAGAATCGAAATCGTTTCTTTTTGCCATTTATTATTTCGTGTCAAAGGCATGTCAGTTCTATAAGCTTGAGCCAACTTGTTTGATGAGTTCACTAAGTACTTAAAGACTGAAAGACATTTAGAGGTGACGTTTACTTTACATAATTGCATTTGAAAAATTGTTACATCATTTATATTGTATTAAACTACTTCTTCCCTCGGACTCATTCTTATCTTTACTTTTTTATGAGATAGGTCGGTAAACGAACGTTGCTGGCCTTTTGGGGCCTTAGGAATTTGATAGTTGTTTGGGGATATTGGGGAGAAGGGATAATTAGGCCTTCACTTCCTCATAATTTCACCAGAGGACTGACCGAAAAACATTTTTTTTTTGCTAAATATTTTGTTTGACTTTGATATGTCCTGTTGATCTTATCCAAATAAATGATTTCACTTGTCTATGAACTTTATTTAAGTAATAATAATATAGTTATGACCTCTGAGTTTGTTTCGTTGTTAATATGACCTCTAAGTTTGTTGCGGTCTTTATAACCTTTGAGTAGTTGTGATGTAATGACCTCTGTTTTTGAAGGAGGGAAATCATTTAATGATCTTCTCCCACCTTGAGTGAGGCGAGAAAGAGTATCAGACTCTTACTGACTGCTAACCCGCTCGTGCTTCTAGAGTTTGTTTGTCAAACATACGATGTTACATGAGACCCAGACCCGGAACAACAATTTATGGAGCACACAAAAAGTTGTTCTACACAGACAGCACAGACACAGCTACACTCTATGCCAGTTGCATAGGCACCGCACCAACCGTGCAGTCAAAGACTTAATTAGCCTAGAGCTATTCATTTCAATTCCATCATCATTCTCTGCCATAAAACGTCCAGTGCTGAACATTAGTCTCCCAAAATTACCCCCAGATAGGCCGGTTGGAAGCAACCTGCATCCAGTGGCTCCCTGTGACCTTAATCAGGTTATCTATCTTCCTTGTGGGTGGACGTCCTACGCTACACTTGTTGGTACGCGGTCTACACTCAAGAACCTTTCTACCCCAGCGGCCGTCGGTTCTCCGCGCCTTTATGCCCTGCCCACTGCCAGCTTGTTTATCCGTTGGGATATGTCAGCAACTTTTGTTCTTTTGCGGATATTCTCGTTTTTATGCGGTCTCACAAAGAAACTCCAAGCATAGCCCTTTCCATAGCGCGCTGAGCGACCTTGAGTTAACTACAGGCCTTATAAAGTAGCAACACTACGTTTTAGTTCCATAGGTAATCGCTGGTAACACACATTGACTTTCATCTTGAGGCACTGAGCTATATTCAATTTCAATATAAAGAAAAAAAAAATACACAGTCAAAATAACGACTATAATTAATAGAACGTTTACAGAAACTCAAATTGCAGTATAACAATAGTGTAAGTGCTGACGATACTGCTCAGTTGGATAGACATCGCCGCGTCTATGTAGAACACGCCGCACACACACATCTTCTTGAAGTTGGTTCTGTGCAGGCGTTGGATGTTCTTGCACACTCTCTTCTGGTTTTCTGAAAGACCAAAATATAAATAGAATTTTGTATAGGTCAAAGAAAATTAGTATCTGTTTTTTTTTTGTGTTATAAGCCGGTAAACGAGCAGATGGATCACCTGATGGTAAGTAATCGCCGCCGTCCATGGATATCCGAAACACCAGAGATCATCACTGTTAAAAGTGCGTTGCCGGCCTTTTGGAAATTAGGAATTTAAACGTTGTTATGGGATCGGGGATTGGAAAGATTAGGAAGGGGAGTAGTTAGGCCTCCGGTAACCTCACTCACAAAACGCAAGCGTTCTTTCACGTCGGTTTTCTGTAAGGCCGTGGTAGCACTCCGGTCGAGCCGGCCATTCATGCCGAAGCATGACTCTCCCACACTTAAATTAATCACAACTTTCTGTTTGTAATGTTATGCATATCATGGTTTTACTTACCTGAGTACTGATTCCAGTTAATGAATTGTTTGCAAGTACTCTGTATCTCTTCCATAGCTGAGTACAATCTTTCGCATTCAATGCTCAAGAGAATAAATAGCGTCAGATTCTTAAAAATCCAGGTAAAAGATATAAATGAAAAAATTAACTGCAAATGTAAAACATAATCAATTAATTTTACGTTTCCACATTAATACGCCTTTTAGAATTTTGACACGTAGCTAAAATGTAAACCCACTTTTACTTTAGTGTTAGGGCTAAGTTAAGTTTAGATGGCAACGCGATGGGCTCACGTACGAGGTTGGAAAACGGAAATTGGAAAGAGCACATACAAATCTACAGCATTGCCAATTTTCAACATTCTGCACACATCAGCCTATAAATGGTTACACAGATATTTGGGCATTAATCGCCATGCTTGCTCAATGCGGGTTGGCGATTTCAAACTTATAATTAGAAATTATAAGCCCAAGTTTCCTCACATATTTATCCTTCACCGTTTGTCATATTATAATCGTGTGGTGTCTATATTATAATCTTAGAAAGTACATAATAACTTGGAAAAAACCACATTGGTACTTGTTGTTGGTAGGTTAAAAACCTGCACTCTCGTGCATGAGAAGCGGGCGTCTAATACTTTTGGGCCACCACGCAACCCCCATAATATTTCGCTAAAATGACCAGACTAAAACGTTTTGTTCAAAAAAAACTTAATAAATTCTTACGTATTCCGTGGTGGATCTGTTTTCAAATGAAACTTTCCATAATTCAATGCGTATCACAAGCGAGAGCACATATTTGGATGTCGTTAGTATGGCGTAGAATACAATCTGGAATAATAGATAACCCATTTTGTTACATGAGAATCAAATTACATGATGATGTAAGAAAAATATAATATAAAAGAGAATGTAAGTATTTGAACGGTCCATTTTTGATTTTGGAGATATTGAGAGTTGACTAGGCGATATGAATGCGTTTTTCTATAAAAAAAAAGGAACAACGCAAATCCGGCAATTTCATAAAAAAACGAAATCGGTTTAACGCATTCATAGCACGCATCAAAATCTAAAAACATAAAAAATATATTATCTTAGCTGAATTCTTTTCCACCAGTGCTAAGCTATGTGTACCAATGAATAGCACCATCATTTTATTCTAAATATAATTAGTGAAAGCCAAACAAGCCCACAGCAACGTAAAAAAACAACTCTGAGTGGCCACCATTGCTGTAAGTCTATGTGTACCAATGAATATGATTGGTGGAAGCCATTAGCAACGTAACGTAGCATATAATTATCTGGTGGAAAATTACCGTAAGTGACGTGTTACCTATTAATAATGTTAATGTCTAACATTATTAATAGGTATAAAAAGTATTACAATACCGAGAACTGAAACGTTTCCTCAAATATCTCATAAGCTTCCAAAAAGTCTTTGTACACAACCAGCATACTAGTCCACGATTCTTCTTCATCACATCGTGTCAACTTAATTTTTCTCACCCAATTTTGGAGAGGTACTATCAAAAGCTTGACTGTTTGAATGGCATACAATAAATTAGTATCTACAGCAGCCCAACAATACGATGTGATATTGTTACCAGCACCCAAAGCGGAATAATAAAAATACGCGTAAGAAACCCATACGACATGATACACGTGTAAGATGACAACGTGACACCAATTAGAAAACACCAAGCTCTTGATGTCTTCAGTCATTTTGAGGATTTTATAGACATTTTGCATTTTCAAGATGAACAACACGATTCGGTTGCTACGGAAGATGTTGATGAAGCAGTTTAGGAAGGTGCTGGTGAAGAGGAAGAAATAGAAGATGACTCTGGACCATTGAAGAAAGTACTGATAGCCTTCGATATGTATTTTGAATGGGGAAGCGAATATGAAATAGCCGCAGGCAACCATCAAGAGGAATGTGTAAAAGAAAGATAGGACATTGTAGATAGTGCTGTTTGGAACAATTTTTCCTTTACGAATTTTGTATTTTGAGCAGAAGAAAAAGAAATCCATTATGTGTAGTGGTTTTAGAAATGCCTCTAGTTCCTTCTCTATTTTATTTTCTGGCTTGGAATTGTGTGCTGATGGTACTGCTTCAGCGTCAATGTCGGAATCATTTCCTTTTAAGTATTTCTTCTTTGCTATCCAAGACATGTTAGCTTTAAAAGCCCGATCGAAGATATTATAAAATATCTTTACTTTACAAATACTTTTAAGTAGTGGTCTACTTAAATGACCGCTGCTGCCTATTACTTAAGCTAAATGAAAATGATACCATTAATCATATTATTATTTTAATTGTTTTTAATACTGTATCACCATGCGGACTCATTTCTAAATTACTATTATTATTTTCAATACGGGTACTGGAACTTTTACTTTTAATTCAATAAGATAAATGAAATATCTAATTTACTTCATTATATTTATTTGTCATTTTACTTACACCTATCATAACAGAGTGAACTATTGTGCCAGAGCATCTGTCCAATCAAAATACCTATGTATATGTTTGGCTACCACCTGAAGTACACCACCACAAGCTACCGTATTGTCTGCGTCATCCCTCCCCTGAAGAAACTCGATTCGAATTTACTTCTATAGCAACATAAGTCGTGGAGATGACAGTGGTGATAGAAATGCGCTGTGTTTTGTTGTGTGAGTGAGATTACCGGAGGTTCAATTAATATTCTTCCCAATCTTTCCAATCCACGATTCCCCGACAACCCTTAAATTCCTAACACCCAAAAGGCCGGCAATGCACTTGTAACTCCTCTGGTGTTTAGGTGTCATTGGGCGGCGCGATTGCTTACAGGTGATCCGTCTGTTCGTTTACCGGCTTATATATAAAAAAAAGAAACAAGATGCTGTGTTGTCAAACATTTGTAAATAAATACGACTATACGACCCATGTTTAACATTTATTCTTCATTCCTTTGTATAGCAACAACATAATCATAGTTTACAGAAACTCAAACTGCAGTATAACAATAGTGTATGTGCTGATGATACTGCTCAGTTGGATAGACATCGCCGCGTCTATGTAGAACACGCCGCACACACACATCTTCTTGAAGTTGGTTCTGTGCAGGCGTTGGATATTCTTGCATACTCTCTTCTGGTTTTCTAAAAGAATTACTTCTTTAAATTTGAATAATTAATAATATTGGTCATTTTAAAATTCTCAGTGACGAATCGAGAAACATGCTCATAAATGAGATGGCGGGTTACTTTATGGTAAGCGATCAGCGCCGCCTATGGACACCCGCAACACCAGAAGAGTCACAGGTGCGTAGTCGGCCTTTTAAAAACGATTACATTCTTTTCTTGAAGGTTTGAACTACTCACTCTTTATGATAAAGAGCCTCGATGATACTAACTAAACATATGATGATGATTTGCGTTGCAATATCTCTTACCTGAGTATAGATTCCAATTAATTATTTGATTGCAAGTGCTTTGTATTTCTTCCATTGCTGAATACAATCTTTCGCTCTCAACACTCAAGAGTATAAACAGCGTTAGATTTTTGAAAATCCAGATTAAAGATATAGATGATAAAATAAACTGGAAATGCAAAAACAAGACTTGATTATAAGGATATTCAAATAAATAGCAGATAGTCATTCAAATAGTAGACATTTTTGTTCTTAATGATAGTTCTTTTTCTATTATGGTACTATAGGGTCCCGGAAGGCAAATTAAGAAAGTAATTTGTATGAACTATCTGTCATAGGTAGGGAGGCCTTTACCCTGCAGTATGACGATCATGGTGGCTATCTAAATCTAATCTGTCACATAAGTTTATCGGGTGCAAAGTATTATTTTAAAATAATTTATCTTACGTATTCCGTAGCATTCCTATTCAAATATGAAGCTTTCCACAATTCAACGCGTACTGCAACCGAAAACAATGCTTTCACAGTCGTTTGTATGACGTAGAACACAATCTGAAACAATTGGGTATTAACATTTTATACGACTGGATTGGCTAGACTTTCATCTATGTCTTGAGTATAACGATGTAGTATTTTTATTTTTATTTGATGGTTCCAAACGTTTAGCAGTTATCTCGCCTGATGGTAATTGATGTTGGTTCGGTGATGGAAAGGAACCTATTGATGGAGCACAATTCACTCGGACCTTGATGACACCCAGGTTTTACCCATCATTTTTTCTGCATAAAGTGAAACACAGCAGTAATTGTAAAAATAGCAAAGAATTCCACTTCTTAGCAGTGGTTCGCATCGGAAATTTACCATGAACGGTGGTGCTTCGCCGATTGTCTTGTGGTTCGATGATGGAAAGGATTATCGTTCTGTCCATAAGATGACGGGGAATCAAGTTGTGCAATTATGCATATATATCATCAACCAAAGTAATTTTCATGTACACAGAACAGGTACTCAAAATTCCCTTTCTCAACCAACCAAACGATTACTCTTTAAAATATAGAACAGATAAAAGTATATTACAATACCAATGTTTCAAACGTCTCTTCAAATAGCCCATATGCTTCCAAAAGGTCTTTGTACACTTCTAGCATTTTCGTCCACGATTCTTCATCATCAAACCGTATTAATTTGATTTCTTTCGCCCATTTTTCTAGAGGCAGTGTCAAGAGCCTCATTATTCGTATAGCATACAGCAAAGCTGCGTCTAGTACTATCCAAAATAAACCCGTTACATTATTACCTACACTCAAAGGAGTATAACAGAAACAGGAATAAACGATCCAATGCAAATGATACACTTGCAAAATCACAACATGACACCAGTTAGAAAAAGCCAAACTTTTGATATCTTTAAACATTTTCAAGGTCTTATAAACATGTTTTATTTTCAAGAGAAATAGAAATATGTTTTTACTGCGAAAAATGTTGATGTAACAGTTTAGGAAGGTACCGATGGCGAGTAAGGAATAGAAGATTATTCTGATGAATTGTAAACAATATGGGCAGCTTTTCATTTGTACGGTTAGTGGGGAAGTAAATATGATATAGCAACTGGCCAACATCAATAGGAACGTGAAAGAGACAGAGATAACGTTATAGAAAGTGCTGTTTGGAATAACTTTCCCTTTACGAAATTTGTATTTGGTACAAAGGAATACAATATCCATGAGGTTTAATGGTTTCAGAACTGCCTCCAACTCTTTGCCTAATTTTATATGAGGCTTGAGATTGTTGATATGTATTGATGGTAATGTTTCAACGTCAACGTGCAATACATTTTCTTTCAAGTATTTATTCTTTGCTATTACAACCATGTCAACTTTATAAGCCTGATCCAACTTTATTGATATGTTGACTACTCCTACTAAACATTTAGCTCAGAACATTATTCATAATCGACACTTAATTTCGGAAATGGTCGTTAAGGAATTTTGTTGTAACATTTATCTATCTAGACTGTTTCTAAGACTAGTTCTTCCCGCGGACTCGTTCCTACAGTAAATACGAGTGAAATGATTATTTTTAGTGAAACTTTCTTGTACTCAAAAGAAGATCAAAGGCCTTCTTGTAGTCCGTGAACACCAAGCGTGGCATAAGAAGCAAGTAGTACATCTTAGACTTTTGCATAATTAGCCCTGGGTATGGATGTGGTCTAGAGTAGTAAAGCCAACTTGTTCGTAGAGTGTATTCAAAATCCGTATTTAAATAATATTTTACTGAGCATTGAAAAGATTTAAATAGTTTACAAAAACTCAAACTGTAGTATGACAATAGTGTAGGTGCTGATGATACTGCTCAGTTGGATAGACATCGCCGCGTCTATGTAGAACACGCCGCACACACACATCTTCTTGAAGTTGGTTCTGTGCAGGCGTTGGATGTTCTTGCACACTCTCTTCTGGTTTTCTGAAAGATATGAAAGATACCAATGAATAAAATATTCTATTGGTTTTTTTTTTGGAAATAAATTGCACAAAAAATTACATCATCGTACATCAAACAGCAGTTTATTGATAAGCAAACTCGTGTCTTTTCCATTGTTGTGAATTTTATTCTGAACAATTTTTACTACAAAATCTGTGTAATCTGTATCTGTTGCCCTACGTATTATGATTGGTACCTGAACATAGATTCCAGTTAATAAATTGTTTGCAAGTACTCTGTATTTCTTCCATTGCTGAGTACAATCTTTCGCTCTCAACGCTCAAGAGTATGAATATCACCAAATTCTTGAAAATCCACGTCAGAGATATGAATGAAAAAATAAACTGGAATTGTAAGAAAAACAATTAAAATTATTTTCTGGTTCTACTATTTTGATTTTGGTCATTGTATTTTTTAAAGCTTAAACGTTAGAATTATGACGAAATAACAAAAAAAAAACTCTTTTAATTTTCTAACACTTTAAACAGAGAGGGGTACAAGGAGGTAGGTTGGTTTAGGTGCCCTGCATTAGGACGATTATGACTGAAATCTGTTTTATGTGCACGTAACTGTCAGACTCAAAAACTCATACTATTGTAAATCATATAAAGAAATCAATCAAAGACCACATTATGTGCACTATGTGCAGCTGCTGATCTTTCAGATACTGTACCAACCGTAAGATTTTTTAAATATAACTTGAACACATCTAAACTCATTTAAAATCTTACGTATTCCATAGAACTTCTATCTTCGAATGAAGACTTCCATAACTCAATGCGTATTACAATCGCAAGCAAAGCTTTGAGTGTCGTGTGTATAGCGTAGAACACAACCTGAAAGAATTAAAAAGACGAGAGCTGTGTTTTTTTTTAATTTATTTATTTCACTAGGCTCCGTGTCGAAGCTGAAGCAAAAATGGGGTGGTTTTTAGTCAGTAAAAGTCTGACACTCCATCTCGCCTCACCCAAGGCAGGAGAAGTCATCAATTTTGTCTTCGTGTGTTATCTAGTGCAAATTTTAAAAAATATTTTAAAAAGAGACTAAATAATAAAAAAGTACTTTTCCAATTAGTTTCGGAGTATTCTATATTATAAGATTAGACAAAAAAAGTTACAATACCAAAATCTCAAACGTCTCTTCAAATATTCCGTACGCCTCCAAAATATCTTTGTACGCTCTAAGCATACTAGTCCAAGATTCTTCGTCATGAAATGGTGTTAAGTTTATTTGCCTAACCCATTGCTGAAGAGGCAGTGTCAAGAGCTTCATTGTTCGAATGGCGTACAATAAATTCGTGTCCAAAGCAGACCAACAGTAACCAGTGAGATTATTCCCAGCTCCCATAGCAGTGAAGAAGAAACACGCATAGAAAACCCAAGAAACATGAAACACATGTAAGATGACAATATAACACCAATTAGAAAATGCTAAACTCTTTATATCATCACTCATCTTGAGGACCTTATAGACATTTTGCAATTTCAAGACAAGTAAACAGATTTTATTACTACGTAAGTTGTTGACGGAACAGTTCAGAAAGGTACTGGTGAAAAGTAAGCAGAAAAAGATGATTCTGCACCATTGAAGAAAGTACTGATAGCCTTCCATCTGTATGGTGAATGGGGAAGTGAATATGTAATAACCGCAGGCCAGCATCAAAAGGAACGAGAATGTGACAGAGAGCGCGTTATAGAAAACGCTGTTTGGAGTAATTTTCCCATTACGAATATTGTATTTCCTACAAAAGAAGAAAGTCTCCATGAAATTTAATGGTTTTAGAACTGATTCCAAATATTTTTCTAATCTATTGTCTAGTTTCGGATTGTTTATTTGTACTACTTCGTTGTCAAATTCAAAGATATTTTCTTTATAATGTTTCTTCTTTTTTATCCGAGGCATGTTTGCTATACGAGTTAGAACAAACTTGTTTGATTGGCTCAATGCTACTGCCATTAAAATTGAATGAACTATTGTAATGACTGGAAAACTTACATAAATTATATTAAGTGCTACGTAGTTAAATGTCATAATTATGATAATATGTAGTATTTTTATGAAAGTCATTATGAGTTCAGCTTGATTGATGGTGATTGGTTTTGAAAACAACAAAAGTTAAACGCCAGTCTAATCACTTGTGAAATCATTGGTGTTGCAAGTGCATATAATGGACGTGTATGGTATAATGGACGGTGGATGCTTTCCATGAGGTAAACATAAACTACTTGACTCGGCTGACTCCACTAATAGTGTGCAAAATCAGCGTTTGTATTAATATTTCACTGAGAGAGAGAGAAAGAGAGAGCTCATGCTTCTCTTCGTAAATGCTACAGGATTGGAAAAGGAAGAACAGTAATTTTTACTAGATTATACCAAAATATATTTACTGGAAACTGAATAAAAACATTTAAATAGTTCACAAGAACTCAAACTGCAGTATAACAATAGTGTATGTGCTGATGATACTGCTCAGTTGGATAGACATCGCCGCGTCTATGTAGAACACGCCGCACACACACATCTTCTTGAAGTTGGTTCTGTGCAGACGTTGGATGTTCTTGCACACTCTCTTCTGGTTTTCTGGAATAATTAATGAAAAAATGAAAAATTATTTAATGAACCCTGACTGATTTTAGCCACAGTGACTGACCGTGATTATTGAATGTATGAACAATAAAAGGTATTGGTTCATGGTGATAGACTCGCGCCCCTTCTTCTCACTCCCAACCCCTTTTTACTCTGCAGGCACATGCATTGTGCTATTAGCCGAGTCTCTAAGTGCCAGATGGTCATATTCATGAGCAGCATTCTGCCTTATACGGCGTGGCACTCTGTAACGGCGCGATAGTCACCTCGACGTCGAAAACCATGATAATTAATTTAGTATATCTCACGAAAGCCAAAAATAATTTTGAATATTACAACATTACTTACCTGAGCATAAATTCAAGTTAATGAATTGTTTACAAGTACTCTGTACTTCTTCTAAGGCTGAGTACAATCTTTCACTCTCCACGCTCAAGAGTATGAACAGAACTATATTCTTGATAATCCAGGTTAAGGATAGCGATGAAAAAATTAGCTGAAATGTTAGCAACCACATTTTATTGTCTGCTTTTTTAAAATAAGATAGAGATCAGGAAACTTAGGAATGATATAACAATCGCACTTCTACAGAATATTACAAAGTTAATGATTATGTCAATTTTAACAGAGATGATGATGATGATAGAAATGGGAGTCTAATTTAGGCGTCTTTTACATAGTAGTATATCACGGAAGCCTTGGTAACTAATGACTGTCAGCCACTATACGGACAGATCATCATTACTACACTTAGCTAGAAGGCGCCCTGCGTTAACTATGCCCAGAGGTAGCCTCCACTTCCAAACAAACCAGAAATGAGAACGGTCATTAGTTCTGCGTTAAATGTGATTGGGTCACTATCACTTTAGTCTTGTCCAGTAGCTGTAAATCTTTGAAGTATATTGGATATCATAATTACATATTCCGTTATAGTTATACTTCCAATCGTAGCTTTCCATATCTCGATGCGTATTACAATCGCAAGCAAAGCTTTCACCGTCGTTTGTATGGCGTATACAACAATCTGAAACAGTTATATTATAAACATAAACATTCTATCTACCAGATTAAGACTTCTTTTCCACCAGAGATGTGCTCTGTAGCTATGCTACGACGATGTTATAGCTAAGCTGTGAAACTATATGACCGTTTCCACTGATACTAAGCTATGTAGCGGTGTAGCTGTGCAAATAATGTGCAACAATGCGCAGTTTGAGTATACGATTTATCGATAATTATAATAGGGAAGCTCGAGACGCATTTTTTCATATAAAAAACATAGCTTAGCTGAGTCCGTTTTCACCAGTGCTATGCTATGTGTGCCAATAAATATGATTGGTAGAAGATATACGCATGCACAAAAATGTAGCGTAGCACCCTATAAATTTTTGAGTTCACAGCCGTACTATGATTGTGCACTTAAATACAATATGTACAAAACAAGAAAATAATATGATTACCAAGATTTCAAACTTCTTCTCAAACAATCCGTAAGCTTCCAATAGGTATTTGTACACTTTTAGCATAGTGGTCCAAGATTCTTCTTCATCAAGCCGTGTCAGTTTTATCTTTCTCACCCACTCTTCAATGGGTAGTATCAAGAGCTTCATAGTTCTTATAGCGTACAATAAATTCGTATCCAAAATAGTACAGCAATAGGAGGTGATGTTATAATCGGCACCAAGGCCAGGAAAGAAAAAATATGAGAACGTAATCCAAGAAATATGAAACATGTGCAAGCTGACGATGTACCACCAATTCGAAACCGCTAATTTTTTTATCTCATCAGTCATGCTGAGGAGCTCATAGACGTTTTGCATTTTCAAGGTAAATAAAACAATTTGATTACTACGAAAGACGTTGATGAAGCAGTTGATCACAGTATTAATAGCGAGTTGGTAGAAGAACAAAATTTTGCAGAATTGAAGGAAGTATTCAAAACCATTGACATGAAGAGTGAAAGAGAAACCAAATATGAAGAAGCCGCAGACTGACATCAATACGACTGTATAAAAGATAGATAAGACCTTATAGACAGTGCTGTTTGGGGTGATTTTACTATTACAAATTTTATATTTCCTGCAGATGAAGAAGATCTCCATTAAATTTAATGGTTTCAGTACTGACTCCAGTTCTTTCGTTATATTATTGTCTAGTATGGCATTGTTAATATGCACTGTTTCTGTGTCGACGTCATCGTCTTTTATGTACTTCTTTTTTGTTATCACATACATGTTTAAGTCAGTATAATTATACTGTATATACGCCCGATCCAACTTATTTCATTTACTTATTGAGTCTGTTACTTAACCTTGTTTTGACCGTCGGCGTTAACATATAATTTAGATAATAGCTATTGAAAAAAAACATTTAGATTGTAATTGTTGTTTATATTATACGTTATTTAAATTATGTTTTTACTAGCTTCTGCCTGTGGCTCTACCTGCGTTTTTGTGGGATAATAAGCAGTTTATGTGTAATTTCAGACTATAATCTATCCCTGTTCCAAATTTTCTCTCGATGTCTTCAACTGATTTGACGTTAAGGAGTAACAAACAAATATACAAACTTTCGCAGTTATAATATTAGTAGGAGTAGTTTCGCAGTTATAATGTTACTAGTTTTCCTTGCTGATCATTTTACAGAGATTACATTTTTCACATCTTCATCATTCATCTGATCATCCGGTCATCGTAACTTGTTTGACCCTATCCCATAAAATATGACGTGTTTGGAAAGTGAGCTTAATAGAACTTTTTAATTATAAACCAATGACAATCAATAAAACATGTTATTTAGTTATTTTTTTACTTTAATTGTATTTAATTTACACATCACATTAACATCTAGATCTTAACAGAGATAGGTACATTAAACAATAAGGTTTACTCTAGAATTGATATCTTATACGGCAAAACTAAAATAGAAATTTTACAAGAACTCAAACTGCAGTATAGCAATAGTGTATGTGCTGATGATACTGCTCAGTTGGATAGACATCGCCGCGTCTATGTAGAACACGCCGCACACACACATCTTCTTGAAGTTGGTTCTGTGCAGGCGTTGGATGTTCTTGCACACTCGCTTCTGAGTATCTGGGCAATGTATAAAATATATTATTGATACAACTTAGTATTGGTACGCCATTCAATATAATTTATTACATTAATTATTACGTTGAAAAGGTGCTTATTTGCAGAGCATGAGGACATTGACTAAACAAATTAGTTACGTTAATCAACAAAGACTTAGACTGCACGATTGGTGCGGTGGCTGGGCAACTGGCTGCCGCGTAACGGGTAGCAGGTTCGATTCCCGCACGGAACAACTCTTTGTGTGAACCACAAATTGTTGTTTCGGGTCTGGGTGTTATGTGTATGTGAACTTGTATGTTTGTAAACGCACCCATGACACAGGAGAACATCCTTGTGTGGGGCAAAGATTCTTTAAAAAAAAAAGCACAGAAGCATTGTATTCGATATGATTTCGATTTAAAGTTTGGGAGAGCCATGCTTCGGCACGAATGGGGCGGCTCGACCGGAGTGATGCCACGGCCTCACAGTGACGACTCGACGTGAAACAACGCTTGGGTTGTGTTTCGTTGTGTGAGTGAGGTTACCGGAGGCCCAATTCCCCCCTTCTCAATCTTCCCAATCCCCGATTCCCGAACAATAACCCTTAAATTTCTAACCCCAAAAAGCCGGCAACGCACTTGTAACGCCTTTGGTGTTTCAAGCGTCCATGGGCGGTGGCGATTGCTTACCATAAGGTGGTAAGTCTGTTCGTTTACATTAAAAAAAAGAGTTATGTTTCGGCACAAATGGGCCGGCTCGACAAGGCATAATAATTATAGGCATACATAAGCAAGGTACCCCCTACCTGAGCATAGATTCCAGTTAATACATTGTTTGCAAGCGCTCTGTATTTCTTCCATTGCTGAGTACAATCTTTCACTCTCAACGCTCAATAGTATGAATAGTGTTACATTTTTGAAAATCCATGATAAAGATATGATTGAATATAGTAACTGAAATGTTAGAAACAATATTTTATTATAAATAACTGATCAAACAGAGCTTAGGCATCACCTATAGATTTACATAGATCAAACATCAGCTGTCCGTGTTCTGTCACTTTACAGATATCACGATTTAATCTATCTTGAGAGCACCGTGCAATACATTTGCGTGGATGTGGTTTCCCCTTCTGAATAAGTGTGGGTATCTTCCCAATCCCCGATTCCCCAACAACAATTTAATTTCTAACGCACTTGTAACGCCTCTGGTGTTTTAAGTGTCCATGGGCGGCGGCGATTGCTTATCATCAGGTGATACGTCTGCTCGTGATACCACGGCTTCACTGAAAACCGACGTAAAACAACGCAATAACTGCGATTTCGTTGTGCCAGTGAGGTTACCGGAGGCCCGATTCCCCCTTCCCAATTTTCTCACGACCCGATTCCCCAACAGTTCCGATTCCAGACCTGTACTAGTCCAAAACGATTTTATTTGATGTTATAGGTATTACAATATCTTACCGATTCCGTAGTAACTTCACTTCCTAATGAATTTTTCCATAACTCAATGCGAAGTACAATCGAAACCAATGCTTGCACAGTCGTCTGTATGGAGTGGAGTACAATCTGAAACAACATATATATTATCTTTACTTTCACTTTCAATTTATTTATTTATTTGTATATAACAAAAAAGTATTCTAGTACCAAGATTTCAAACGCCTCTTCAAATATTCTATAAGCCTCCAAAAGATCCTTATACATTTCAAGCATATTAGTCAATGATTCTTCTTCGTCAAATCGCGTTAATTTAATGATTTTCACCAAATTCTCGAGAGGTAGTATCAAGAGCTTCATTAATCGGAAAGCATACAACAGATGCGTATCCAGAATGGCCCAAAAATAAGAGATGATATAATACCCAGCGTCCTGGTTTACAAAGCAAATATACGAAGACAAAATCCAAAAACAATGATACGCATGCAAGACGACGATGTAGCACCAATTTGAAAATGTCAAGCTTTTTACATTTGCAAACATTTTAAGGATTTTATAGACATTTTGCAATTTTAAGATGAAGCAAATAATTCTGTTTCCGTGGAAGATGTTGATGAAGCAGTTAAGCAAAAAACTGATGAAGAGGAAACAATAGAAGATAAGTTTACAGCAATGGACGAAATATTCAAACCCTTTTAGTTGATTGGTGAATGAGGAACCAAACATGTAGTAACCGCAGAAAATCAATAACACAAACGTAAAAATGACTGAGATGATGCTATACAACGTGCTGTTTGGAGTAATTATCCCATTACGAATTTTGTACTTCCTACAGAAGAAGAAAATTTCTATGACATTTAATGGTTTTAGAACTGATTGCAACTCTTTTTCTAATTTATTATGCACTGTTTCATTGTGAATATCAATATTGTTTTCAACATAATCTTTTCTTTTTACTATACAAGACATATCAGCTGTGCAAGTCTCAACCAAATTGTCGGTGAGTCCAACACTGTCGGTAATTTGATTAATCCATGTTAGTGATTGAAAAAAATATGTATTGTTTCAAGCGCTACGTGATTATGCCGCGAGTTTGTTTATGTAATAATAATATTTTTATTGAAGTTATTCTAAGTTGTATAATCTTTTTCATTCCATTTGGCACGATTAGATTTAAATTTGTACCTTTTGACTAACGAATAATTTATCATCTGCTAGCCTAAATGTAGCTCCTTAGGGATGTGGTCGGCGACGGTGACTTCTCGCATTCGGCATTGGTTCAGGCCATGGTGCGGAGCGAGGAAGACTACTGAGATGCCGTCTTCTGCTTCTGCAAAGCAGTCCTGCTAGCTAACAAGGAGGCGGACGCATGAGGGAAAGGACCTCGTAAGATTTGACCATCTTGCTTTCGCCTGCCATCCTACTTTTCCAAATAGTTTTGTCACTCTATTTGACTCACACAAAATTGTTTATACAAAAGAACAGAATGTAGCATTCATTTTTATATACGGTATTTCTGAATTAATCACATTGAAAGGCTTTTTCTATTACTGTGACCTTGAAATTACGTTGGTCATAAATCATACGAAATAATTATTGAAATCAATACAAATCATATTTTGACAAAAAACCGCGCAAATCAATATAAATATATTAATGGAGAAGAGCTCTACTAGTTTCGAGTCACAAAAGAACTCTTCATCATGAGCAGCGTACGCAGACACGGTGACGTTGTGCAGACTACTGATTAGACCGTGCGTGCGTATATTATTATGAGATTACAAGACTGAAAAGATTTACAAGACGCATGCTTCAGGAAAATGATGGCAGATCTATTAATCGTCTTTTACAACCTACACTATCGTATTGTTGCACCTCTAGTATTTGTAGTCCAAGAATTTCTAAACAAAATTAAATTATTGTATTCCATTTATACACAACTTTAGGGAAGAACGCAATATATTTTAATGTATTTAATGATTAGGAAGTTTTATATAGTAATTACTTTTATACTGAATTATTTATAATGTTTCTGTACCACTTTATCATACAATTTAAATAAAAATAACAATAAACTACTCTAGTAATATTGAAGAAAAACATTCCACAATTACCAGGAACACATAACTTAGTAGCTGTTATCATTCATTGCAATAAAAACAATGTTCGGAAAACGAATAGTGTCC
This sequence comes from Spodoptera frugiperda, assembly GCF_023101765.2. NCBI lineage: Eukaryota > Metazoa > Arthropoda > Insecta > Lepidoptera > Noctuidae > Spodoptera > Spodoptera frugiperda. The sequence goes on from NC_064221.1 coordinate 10,046,566, forward strand.
GTGACAAAATTCCAATCCAAGGAAATATGTCTTAAAAACTCTCTAGAAACAGACGTACAAAAAATATTTTATCCTTTCAACTTCATAATGTCATTATTCTTATCTTCAAGATTTAATTTACAACAGAACTATGTCAGACCAATCAGTAGACAATCCTTAATACTACGGTCTTTAGTAGTTGCCTTTATGATAATAGCTACTGCTTATAGAATTCATTTGAAAGACATCAGTCGGTTTGGTCACAATATTGAAAATATTTCTATCGTCCTTTTAGTTTCTTATTTCCTAATAATCTCCCGTTGCATGGATTATGTCTGTATGTTTATTCTTAACATCGTTCATCGCTATAATAATGTTGTCTTAATTGTCATCATCCAAAGCATTCATAAAAGCATCCACTTCAATGGTATTAGAAGTTTTATCTTTTGGAACTGGGTTCTTGTTGTAGCGTCTACCGTCTTTAATGTATTGGCTTTTATCCTGTTTGGTGTCATCTGCCATTTTGTTGATTTGTTCTGCGTCTGCGAGCTCGTCATTATCTGTTTTGATGTTGATTTGCTTTATACCATCCGAGTTCTTGTGTTGATGATTAAATATCTCAATGGATGGATTGAAAATTTTCGAATGCTGCATTTTCATTCGGGCAATGATGAAATGTATTGCAAGAAGATGTTTAACGTGTACTGTAAAATTTTGAAAGTGTTTGATTTATATAAAAGTATTTTTCAAGTTTTGGTAAGTATTCATATTGTGAAAGTTATTGTATAAGAGATATGAGTAAGAGATAATAAATAGTCTCAAACTAGAAATTTGTTCCACTTCATGCAGATCAAGTTGATTCATTTTCCGGTATTGGCAGCTATTATGATCAAAACAGATATAAAAAGTACTGCTCCGGCTCGGCTTGGGCACGGCGTGTTTTCGAATTATGGCTACCTCTGTCTGCCAGCGTGCTTACGGTACGCCGACGGCTAGCTACAAGCAGGCGATGCAACGATGTTTCACTTACGCCTAATAGGCGGCTCGTTGCCGCCCGGCTCGCTGAGCTTTCTCGCTTAGAGAATACCACGCGTTGGTCCAGTTCCTTGATCACTTTCAATCCGCCAGTATTTGTATGTATTTTTCCAGATACTTTTAAGGACAATGAACGCATTCTGTCGCAATTTGTGTTTTTTTGAGTTCGCATTACAACTTGTTAAGCCAAAGACCAATGCGGAAAACATGATCAAAGCTAAGGTAAAGTAACAAATTTCAAATACTAGCTTCTGTCAGCTGCTTCGCCCGCGGCGTATATGTGTAATTCCAGACCATAATGTACACCTGTTCCAAGTTTCATCTCTATCCCTACAGCTGATTAATTTGACGTGAAGAAATAACAAACAATCAAACAAACTTTCGTATTTATAATATTTATTTATCTTATTTAATTTATGTTTTTCGTATTCATATACTTATTATTTATCTTACTTCCTAAAATAGTTATGATATGAAGGAGTAACAAACACATACAAATTCTGACATTTATATTTTTAGTGGGATTTAGGCTATACAAGCTAAAATCTTAATAACCTACCGCACGTGAGATGCGGTAAGTGATCAATTGGCTTGGTCGCTCCACATCGCGTTGAATTTGCGTGCCACCGCACCACTTCGCGTTCACTTCTAAATCGCTCACGCAAGACATCGCGTAAGAGTTATGAGTTTTTGACAAACCTTTGAAGATATAAGACTCTTTCTTTACTTTTTAGGTCCCCATAGCTAATATAGTACTGGGTATTCTGGCAATGTTGGGGATTATAAAAGAAATCCTGCAAATAATATTTCTCAGCGTGTACTGCGAGAAGTTTCACATAGCTGTGGAGGAAGCTGAAACAGAATGTATACTGCGAATGATTCATGTCAACTGTTCAAGTAAGTATAACGATAATAGGAATGATGACGGGGTATAAAAATTAAAAATCTATTTAGGACTCCGTACAGTTAGGTAATAAAAAAATATAACATGTATTTTCGTTTATTTCGTCATATAAGATAACATAATAATACCAGAAAAAAAGTGCATGAGGCGGTGCCTTCTGACCTGCACGGTTGGTGCGGTGACTGGGTTCTCATTCCAGCTGCCGTTCTCGCAACGTTATGGTTCGATTCCCACACTGAGAAACTCTGTTAGTGTGGCTGTTAGTTTGAGGTCTAAGTGTCAGTCATCATATATGTTTGTATGTCATTTTGTATCTTTGTAAACGCACTTAACGACACGATGAGAAAATTTTAGTGTGACGGGAGACTTTTGCCCTGCTGAAGCTGTTAATTTAAATGTTTTAGGGCATCAAAGGCGACTATGCAAGAACGTTTTGAACGAAACTCGCAAGTTCAGCAAGCTGTCACCGTGTGGACTATTCAAGGTCGACGCTACGTTACCAATGTGTTTACTGGAACTCTTCACCAGTTACGTCTTTGTACTCTTGCAGTTTGCTTTTCTATGAAAGCGCATCAGAATTTATAAGAATTGTCCTGGAGCTGTGAATAACCTAGCGGGCGAGCATCAGCTAATTAATAAATAATTTATTTAAAATCTAGTATTTTTCTAAGCAATCTCCTATTGCATAAATCCAGTGCTATGTTGAAGAGATTGTTTGTATAGTACCAGGATTTCAGTACCTGATTCGAAAGAGCCCCAAAATTTGTACAGTGTACAAGGTCTACGATAAATCCCAAAATCATAGGCTTTGTTATTACATTTATGTTATACCATAAAACTGACCTCGAAACAACTAGTAAAGGATATACTTTGCTCGACCCGGGGATCAAACCTGAAACCCCGTGCCCGACTGTCGCACTAACGATCACTCGGCCAACAATTATCTAATCATTGAAAAAACTTTAATTGAAGCATCCAATATGAGCATTAGTAATATTAATGATAGTACTACGGAAACGATCGATAGTATACTTCACTGAGTTAGTGACACCAATCACTTTAAAGAGGCTAAAGCTATTAAAATGAACGCTCGTTTAAAAAAATATTCGAAACTAAATCATATACCCTTTATGATTCAAAGACGGTCAACGACCATCCCAAATGGAGTTTTACTAGGCAACAAAGTTGGAGAAGATTTGCAAACGGTGTTAAAACCAGTGAATTTGATGCAAAAAATTTTATTCTGTGCGAAGTATTCCATTCGCAACAACGTAATCACTGCTAAATCGTATCTCTACATCATACTTCGAATTATCATCGTATTCCTGTTTCGTTGCATTAGTGTTGATTTTGAATTTATTTCCTTTAAGTCTTTAGAAAATGACTTAAGGATGTTATATACGTTTTTGTGTTGTAGCACTGATATTATCTTGTATGTTACTGGAGACTTCTTAGATAGCCTTTCTATCATCTCACATAGCAGGCACAATATCTTATTAGTGTTAAACATCCAGTATTTGTTCAACGTCTTACAAATTAAGGGTGAAGAGTTAAAAAGCCTTGTTTTCTGCAGTTGGGTGTATATTATCATCTTAAATATGTTTAGTATTAGTTACATCCTATTTTATATTTTTGTTTCATTAAATTGGAGCGTCATAGAGGTCATAATGGCATACATGACCATTGTGTTCGATGTAAATATTGTCAATGCGCTTATACTATTGAAATTAATTCGACACATTATCCGTACGTGGATAAGAAGGGTTGAAAACTCAAGAAGTGTTGGAAGATTGGAACATGGAGAGCTGAGGACAATACTTGACTGCTATCAGACTATACAAGAGAGTTATATAATCATAGTGAAGGTATTCAGATTGATGGTAGGTTTTAATAAAATGCTTGATTTCTGTATATGATCCGCATCGGACGGTTCTACGTCTACTGTATCGACAGCAATCGGATTGCCGATACCACTTTCACTCAGATTTTTGGCTTCGGCATTTCGTATGACGTCATCGATACGCATCGCAGGCATTGCCGATGAGCGGTCCGTGCGATGCGGAGATGAATTTTCATACAAAACAAACTAAAATCCGTTGCGTGCGATCCGTCTGATCCGGGTCTGTGGACGCTTACCTTTAGTACGAGTTTGCTTTACGTTGAGCCAAACCAAGGGTAGTAGAATGATTATTTTATTTTTAATAATAATTGCACTTGCAGTTTGTTTTTCTTTTTACAGATAGTGTATTATACGGTATTCACAGCGTATCTTAGTTTGCGGAACGTAGCATTAGTATTGCTTTTACAAAAACTGGTTGTTACTGGGGAACTAAAAGTAAGTATCCAAATTCATTAAAAATAAGTTATATTAACTAAAAATCATGGTACTCTACTACACTCAAGTACATTAATGGAGAAAAGCTCTACTAGTTTCGAGACACAGAATTAGAGCTTTTCTCCATTAATTAACGTGAGTAAGCCGTGATTTTTAGTTAAGAAAATATTATGTTTCTATCTAATTCAAGTTACTGTTTAATTATTTCAGTCTATTTTATTACCTCTATTATCACAAATTTGGAATTGGAAGAATATCATCATGTTAATATGTCTGAGTGTGGAGTGTGAGAAGTTCTACACTGCAATGAGTGATCTTCAGAGCACTTGTGTCTTATACATAACGGGCACTAATTTTCCTAGTAAGACCTTTTTCTTATTTAATACATTTTGATTTTTATAGTACGAGTATAATCACCTGATGGTAAGCAATCACCGCCGCTCATGGACACCCGAAAAACTAGAGGCGTTACTAGTGCGTAACCAGCTTTTTGAGGTTAGGAATTTAAGAGTGCGAAAGAGGTGTGTAACGATGTTAGCAATTGGCGTTTCATTGTCTCTGCCTACCTCCATGGGAGACAGGCGTGAGGTTATGTATTAATGAATTTAAGGGTTCTTGGGGAATCGGGGATTGGGAAGGGCGGTAATTGGACCTCCCGCAACCTCACTCAAAATGGTATTTATGTGGGTTTATTTAAAATGTTTTCATGATTTCAATGACTTTGGTCCCTAAGGTAAACATTTTATATTTTTAAGAATCAGAAGAGAAGATTTGCAAGAACATCCTCCGCTTACAGAAGACATCGTACAAGAAGATGAGTGCGTGCGGCCTCTTCTCTGTGGACGCTACACTACCACTTCAGCTATCAGCTTTTATAACTTCATCCACGATCATATTTTTACAGTTTGCCTATCTTTAAGCTTGAAGTCATAATAGGGATGATGACGGGGTATTAAAGTTAAAAATCTATTTAGTCCGTCAGTTAGGTTATTGAAACATATTAGACACGTATTTATTTATTTTGTCGTGTAACATAACAATGTTTAGATAAAACGAATCAAAGTTTAGGAGTGAGAGAAAATACGTAATTTCTTTGTACAAAACATACCTAGAAGTAACGTCACGTGATATTTCAAACCAATAATTTATCTTCGAAAGTATTTTTTAAAATAACCTACAAGACGGACATTAAAGTAAAAAATTGTCATCTCTCCATCATTCTTATAGATTTTCTACTAGTTATTTTACTTTTAGTACTTTTTATGTGAAGAAGCATTATCTGAAGACAATAATGAATTGAGGAAAGTTATTAATGTAACATTACTTTTGTAAGTTATCGACCTTGAATATTCATATAATATCTTCATATATACTTTAATCAATACTAATGTAGCTATCAGACAGTAAGCGGCTCTAAGTCTAAACGTTTTACTAATGTATTTTAAGAAACTTTCCAGTATTAAAAAACATGGCTGTAACATTAAAAGTAGTTCCAAAAAATAAAAACAAAATTATCAGCATCACTAATATACTGGACACAAGAAAACCTGAACCAAATGGAGTTATTGACAAAGAACTGCAATCTGTTTTAAAGCCTTTCCATATTATACAGTACATTTTGTTCTCTTCAAACTATTCTATCACCAATAACATTATTGGTTCCAATTCTTTCATCTACGACTTTTTCTGTGTATCCTACTTCATCGTTTTCCAAATTTACAACTTCTATTCTTTCATCTCTGATCTAAACTACGATCTCCCTTCTGGCTTTATGGATATCTACTACAAATTAGGTACCATATGTGACTTCATTTTGTTTAGTGTCGGTATATTTGTGAACAGCGTTTTATGTGTATACCAGAATCAAGGCAGTATCTTGCTCATCGTCAATATCCAACGTATGTTTGGAAGCTTCAGAATTAATTTCTACGATCTCAAATATCTTATTGTCTTCAACTGGATTTATATTATTTTCGCAATTATATTTTCTATTATATCTGCTTGTACTTTGCACTTTTGTATTTTCGAAGGAATAGGTATTTGTGATTTTGTTGAGATCGCCATCGCTATTTGTTTTGACGTAAATGTATTATACGCCTCAGTCTTATTGAAATTGTTAAACAATATTATTGAAAAATGGATTGTAATATTAAATAAATGTGGCGATACACTAAACGAGGATTATTGGAAGAAAATGTTGAATATGTACCTTGATATTTATAAAATATACGGGTATCTTGAAAGAACTTCACGGCTGAAAGTAAATAAGTATTATTTTTTATACTCTTCTAATATATCTACTAGTATTAATTGCAATTTTTTATCGTTCTCTTATTCCCGAAGGGGTAGGCAAAGGTGCACATTATGGCACGTAATGCCACTATACATTGTACACCCCACTGTTCACCATTTGTGTTATAAGTCTCATGTAATAAATGTCACAATTCCAGACTCCGTGCTATCATTAAGAAATTTTTGAACAGCCGAAAAATGCCCAGTACCTGACCGGACGCACTTGCCACCACTCGACCAACGAGGCAGTCGCAGGCAGAGCAGTAATTGCAAAAATGTTTGCTTGATTAATAATAATTAGAATTTTGTTTTTGTATTTTTAGATTGTATTCTTTACTATATACATAGCATGTGTCAGTTTACGAATATTGGTACTAATATTAATACTTCTGGACGATTTATCAGGGAAAGATGTCGAAGTAAGTATTTACTAATGTAACCAATTTACTATTACTACTATTATGTATAATAGTAAAATCATGCTATATCTTATAGTCTAGCTAGCTATTATAGACGGGAAGATATCCTATAAAATATCTTTTCGGTCTCTGATCCTGTAAATATATTAATACAACCAATACATAATTATATCTAAGAAACTATTTATTTAACTCGGAAAAAGCGACTTAAGGGTGGTTTTCCACCAGAGATGTGCTATGTAGCAGCTACATAGCCTGTGCGTAGAAGATGCGCATTAAGCCATCCATAGCACACCTCCATAACACGCATCTTTCCATATAAAAACATAGCTTAGTTGAGTCCGTTTTCATCAGCGTTAAGCTATGTGTACCAATGAATGTGATTGGTTGAAGCCAAACGCATCCACAACAACGTAGCACAGCTCATCTCTAGAAGAAATGCACCCAAGCCTAGGCCTCTAGGCCACAATGACTAGCTCGTAACATTTTCATCAATTTCAACTAATTTAAGTTAATGTTATTTTCAGTTGATTCTTATTATTATCCTGACTCAAGCTTGGAACGTGAAGAATATGTTCATCTTAATATGGTTCACTGTAACGTGTGAAAAATTCTACGCAGCTATAAGAGATATTCAAAGTATTTGTGTTAAGATTATTAACGCTAAGGAGTGTCCAGGTAGCTATCATGTGACCTTCTGTGTTCCATGTTCCTTATTATAATATCATAGTTTTACCCACTGTTCGGCTCTTGAGGTGCTTTTCTACGACAGCACGGTTGCCGCGCAACGAGCAGCAGGTTCGATTCCCGCACAGAGCAACCATTTGATTCACAAATTGTTCCGGGTCTGGGTGTGATATGTACTTATGTGAACTTGTATATTGTAGTAAACGCACCCACGGCCCAGGAGAAAAGCTAACTTTACATTACGCTTTTTTTTATTTAAAAGAACTCCATTTTCCGTCCTTCATAAATTACTTTTGGATATTTGGTCATTATTATACTATTGTCAACAGTTTGGAAAAGAAGAGCTTGTAAGAACATCATTCGCGTACAGAAGACGTCTTTCAAGAAGATGAGTGCTTGCGGCCTCTTTTCTGTGGACGCCACACTCCCTCTGCAATTATCCAGTTTTGTGACTACTTACGCTGTTGTATTTTTGCAATTTACATTTTTGTAGATGAATTAATGTTGCGTAAACTAATAAACGATAAACGAGGCGAAAAAACCGACTATTGTTATAATGCTAAAGTCCTAGGACGTGACTTAAAATCCTTTTAAGTGTGGTAGAGCCATGCTTCGGCACGAATGGGCCGAAAACCGATGTTCATATCGACTTACAACGTTTGCATTGGTAAAAGTGCACTTTACGACACGTAATGCCGCTATACAACGTACACCCACTTTTTTTTCAGCATTTGTGTTACTTGTCCTATGTAATAGAGGGTGAGCCTGTATAAAATAAAATTAGACATAGTATTTTTTGTAAAATAAAATTAGTCATAACTTCGTTTTTTTATTAACAACTTAATCTCTTCCTGACGTCCGATCGATCTGATATTTGGTACACATTTTTAATCTTGATTACCATACAATTTGCCCATTAACCTTAGAAATGATACAAGTACAATACTTTAATCATAGAAATTCAAACTGTAATACAACAAAAATGTACCCAATGAGTACACGCACAAAGCCTAGTAGAAGTGAATTGTCTACTGTGAATAAACCAAACATATCCATCTTCTTAAAGCTCCTAGATTGAACTCTGTGGATATTCTTGCAAATATTTCTTTTTGCGTCTGGAAATAATATAAATATTTTCATGTACAAATAGTTAAGAATTTACTAAAAAAATACGGTTTATTTATCTACATTAATGAAGAAAAGCTCTACTAGTTTCGAGTCACACAGGGACTCTTTATCATGAGCAGCGTGCGCAGACGCGGCGACTTCGTGCAGTCGCAGCTGTTTATTCACAACTCATACAAATATTTTTTATTTCATAACTCTTGAATAAATCAACACAATTGTAATATAATATAAAATCTATAACGCAATACTCACTTGAGAAATTCCCAGAGCTAATGACTTGAATACAAATACTGTCTATTTCATTTAAAATTGAATAAATCCTTTCATACTCCACAACAAGCCAAGTGAGAAGGAGGAAGTTTTTAATAATCCATGAAAGTGATAGTAGGGAAGTCAATGCGTACTGAAACAAAATACACGAATCAATAACAAAGAAGTTATATAAATACAAGAAAGCAGACATTGATTCTCAGCTCAATACATTAAATGAGGAAATAAGCGAATGACAAAACAAGTGCCGAATATTGATCCGGAGCTGTGGACTGCCTAGCGGATTACCGGGACTCCAGCTTATATAGCTCTTTTCCACTATCAGAAATAATTTGCAGCACTGTCGTTCCGCCTGCAAACTTTGCCGCTTTAATGCATATACAGCCGTAACACAAAACACACACACGGCACGCAACAAACCACTCTTCTCAATCTCTTTGAATTTGCTTCATGGGAAAAATAGTTGGACTGTGTAATGAAAGAAATAGAAATTTTGTAATAGAAATATTTTCTAACATGAATTGCAGTGTCGATGATAACTTTCTTCATTTCAATGCGCAGCACTATTCCCATCACGGATTTAACAGCTATATTTACCAAGTGGTACAAAATCTGGAACAATATGTTTCGATTACAGAAAATTTCATATACGAAAATACATGAATATGATCAAACGTTAAACTAAAAGCCGACGCCAATTCAGTAGAAAAATCGCATAAAAACAGACACTATTAACAATATAACAAACAAAAGTACAGAACATACCCATTTTTGAAAGAAGACGTGGAAAAATTTAAAAGTATCCAATATTTTAATATACATCTTAAACAGTAAATTCCAATCATGTCTGTCTTGTGGAACAAAGTTAGATTTATAACCATGAGTCATTGTTTCAAACTTCTTCACCCAAATTTGGAGAAGTTTCCTCATAAGCATTATAATGTTAGTAGTATAAATAATGTGTAGGTCCATACAAGTATAGAAGTAGATTGAGTAATTAAAGGCTAAAGAAGGAAGCTTGAATTTATAAAAGTAGTAAACCATCCAAGAGATATGATAGACAGTGTATGTTATGATATAAAACCAGTTTGAACAAACAAGGGTCTTAAAACTGCCATAGACTTTGAGAGCCCTATACAAGTCACTAATGTCAATTATAAGCCTAAGGTGATCGCTTCTATAAACAAAATTAATGCTCTCGTTAACGACAAACATTACTATCGAAGTAAGTGATATAATATCAGTTAAAAATTGAACGTACATAAAGTTATCCAAACTATTGTTTTTGCTTAAGGCAGGTTTAAACATAGAGTATAAGGTAACGAAGAATAAAACAAACGTCACTAAAATTGATGCTACATTGTAAAATGAACTGTAAGCAGAGATCTTACGGCTGATTATGGATTTTGATGCAAGCGCCATTGCTTGTAGTATACTTATAGGTTTCAATACAGATATTAAATCTTTTTCAAGTAATATAACACTGGATTTTGATTGGGATTTTTCCCAAACCTGGCCGATTTTTGTAATGATATTTTGCTTTCGTGAGAATTTAAACATTTCTACTAAAGAGGTTGTGCCTTTTTCATTAACATTTGTTTTATTTAACTTGGCTACAATAGTTCTTCTATCATCTATAGTTCTCACTCAGTGACTTTCTAAGTCTAACTCCGTACATTGATTTGTAGAGAAGGCATAGTTGATATAGTTTAGAAACAGTCGTTCCGCCCAGATGTACTTAGTAGTTAGTTCATTCCAATTCAATTACAATATGAAATGAAAAGCGATTATTTCTCTCAGTTGTTTGAGCTACCGAGTCTATATAATTTGACTGTATTTTATTTCGTAAGTCCCTCAAGTATCGTATCGTTAGTCTAAAGTAGGTTGCCGATTAAACAGAAAAATGTGACAAACTTCCAGTGACTTCTTAAGCCTAGACACCAAATTCAGACACAATATTATTAATGAGAATTATTCTAGAATATATGTGGCACTGTTGAAGTAGACAATGCACCTAATATTTCTATAATCAATTTCTATAAGTACTAGTAGTAATATGTTATAATCTTCTATTATAACAATAGTAAGATAAAGATCAAATTATGACAAAGCTATAGGTATTACAATATTTAGTTTTTGATATTTATTTGTTGCCTACATTTTATTGGCATATGTATTTTACCAATATTTTTTATATTATAAGCCGGTAAGCGAGCAGACTGATCACTTGATGATAACCAAGAGTCCATGGGCGGCGGTGATTCATTCAGGTAATTCGTCGGCTCGTTTATCGGCTAAAAACGCTGCCGCCCATGGACAGCCGAAACACCCGAGGCGTTACAAGTGCGTTGCCGGCCTTTGGGGGTTAGGAATTCAAGGGTTGTTTTGGGGATTAGGAAAATTGATGAGGAGAGTAATAGGGCCTTCGGTTAGCTCACTAACACAATGCAAGCGTTGGTTCACGTCGATTTTCTGTAAGCCCGTGGTATCATTTCGGTTAAGCCAGCCCATTCGCGCCGAAGCATGGCTCTCCCACGCTTAAATATATGACATTCCAAAAAAAATAGATAGAAAAATTTAAACAACCTGTTTTTTTATTTAATTATGTACGGTTCAAAAACAAAACTAAATAATCTTCCAGTCAATAAACTAAATAAAATCAATTAAGAAAAGCAAACTGTAGTAGCACAATGATATAGGTAGTGACGAGGTTGCAGTAATGTAGCAGAGTAGCTGCGTCCACCACAAACATGTTCAGAGCGTGTAGCTTGTCAAACTCCTCGTCTAGTATTCGGTAAATATTCTTCCAAATCTTCTTTGATGGCACTGAAATTGTGTTAAAGTTATTGGTTAAGTCTTATTTCCAGTCATTTCTTTAGAACGTTTGCTAATGTATCATCATAATATTCTTTGACACTTGATCATTAAGTTTTAAATATAAATTATAAAACAAAACGGCAGCCCACCAGTAACGGAAGTTTCAAGCTACCGGTGGTCAGGGCTCAAGACAGAGGAATTTCCGGAGAATACGCGCTGTGTCCAGAAGTACGGCTTTCTCCAGAAGTACTGCTTTCACACGCTTAAGTTAGCTTAGCATTGTACGGTAGACATAATTTATACAGATTTAGCTGCTTTTGGGTTTGGTAAGGACAAAGGTCTTAAAATCCTACAACTTTGTGATTGTCAGTCGCCTTAGCACCCACTTATTCTACAGAATTGACTATACTAGAAAAATGAGACCACTCCCACGAAACGTTTCGCTTCAAGCTTCCTTGTGTAAACTGCTAAGGAGTGAAATTCTTTGCTTGAATCTGTGTTTGATGAATATTAACTGGGTGTCTTCAAGGCCCGAGTGAATAGGTTGCTTATGGATAGACCTGGTCCATCGTAGGCCACAACATCACTTACCACCAGGCAAGAAAACAGGGTTAGTGGCCAAACGTCAACCGATAAAATTTTAATATAAAAAATGATATCTCGCTACTCACAATCTTCAGCCAACTTCAAAATAACATTAGTATGCACTCTGTCGATTTCTTCGTAAAAAGTCTCAGAAGCAACACATAAGCCAGTTTCCACAAAGAAAGCTTTGGTTAGCAATAATACCATTCCAACCGCGTGACTTATTATGTACTCTAGTTTACCCTGGAAATGTTAACAATAGGGAATAAGTTTATTGAACTGTTCACTGCAATAAGACACACACATTTGAATCAATCTGGGGGTGAATGTTATGAAAATAAAGTATTTTAATTCGTAGGTACTTACAAAGTTTTTTACTGACCAAACTATAAGAATTTCTGCGTAAAATATAGACTGTATGAACGTTGTTACGTAGTGGAAGAGTATCTGAAAATAAGAATGGTGACATAATATTCATAGGCACTCATAGCAAAGAACTGGTGGAAACGGACTCAGCTAAATTATCGAGCTGCGCATCTTCCTCGCACCTAACAACTATATAACTTAGTATCAGCGGAAACGGTCACATAGTTTCACACATACCACAATTCTGGTGGAAAAGCACCCTAATTGTCATTGTCTTTTATGTATAAAACTGAACATAGAATAAAATACATGTTCCACTTACAAACAATTCCGCAGACTTCATTATTAGATTCCAAGCCTCAATAATACATTTGAAGTTAAAATGAATTTCTTCCAACATCATATCATTATCCGCAACTATACTTTCATCGTTTACAAACATTGGCTTCCAGTTCTCCGCTTTTTCGTTCCAAATCCTCGTTTGGTACGTTAGCAGTAGAATCAAGATTGATACTTGTATTAATTCTACGTCAAGAAGACCTGACATTGCCACATAGAAGCCTCTCATGAAAGACCAATGTATATCGTAGATCAGTTTGAATATAACCAATGAAACACAGTCTGTTATTACTAGCCCTATTGATACCCATGTGATCAACTTTAGCTTGCGTATATACTTTCTGCTATAGAGGTATTTGTTGTTTTCATTAAAGATGTAGAGTAATCGAACGCTAACATCGGTGTGGTATAAGTTTATAACACTGATGGAGGCAAAAACGAAAGCGTAACAGAAGTACACAAAGAAGTAGCCAGTTCTATAGATGACGACGCCAAAATGTGTGTAGTTCATGACGATGTAATAGAAACAGAAGATAAAGCAACTTATGAACACGGCACACATCATGTTTGTCCTGTTTACATGCTCAATAGAATTGTAATCTCTGATATTGTATTTTCGGACTAATAGAAAAGAGTTTACAATGTAGAAAGGATAAATGATACTGAACAATTCATCGTCTAACACTATATTGGTTTGTATATATTCCATTATTATTATAAATTCGTTTAAATTTTGTCAAAGACGTCTTGTTTCGAAGTTGTGCAATACTAAAAAGCTGTTAAGCATTATTCATTCCATTAGTGGATAGTGGATCAGTTAATAAACAACTTTTTCGTAGTAATCGATTGTTGATTGGTATTTTAATTTATGTACTTACAAAAATTACTTAAAAGGTATTAGAATTTTAGAGTACAAATTCTTTTAAGACTTTTTTTTGAGCGAGGAAAATGATGCAACGATTTCTCGCCTTGGGTGAGACCAGAGAGTGTCAGACTCTTGCTGACTAAAAATCACCCCATTTCTACCTTATGGTTGGAGCCGAAGCCCCGGTAACCTAGTAGGTCGTTCGCAGCACCGGGTCGAGCATCAGCCCTACTAGGCCTTATCAATGGTGGTCCAACAGCTAATTGAGGCGCAACATACATATACACGCACAAACTTGTCCACCACCTCTAAAGAATAGATCAAAAAATAATTTCAAAGGTTAGATATAAAAATAACAAGTTCGTTGTCTGACAGTAAGATTTTAATTGCTTTGTAATCTTTTTTTTCCTCAAAAATATCTTATCCGCGATGAAATTGCAGCAATACGATAATGTAATGTGTGACTATTGATAATAAACTTGTAGGTAATGTTGCATCGATATTAAACATTCCGAACGCTGTCATCTTGCTGAACGTTCGGTTCAACTTTAATACTTCTTTGCACAGATCTTTGTGACTTTCTGAAAGAGAAACAAAGCTTAGTTATTTTTTAAGAAACACCTTAATATCTCATTTATATCTACGTTATTTAGAGTCTTTGGCTGTTTTTTGGATACATTCCTAAATTCTAAGAATAGAGTTAAAAACAAAACCCTCAATTTTTTCCAAATGTGGGAGAGCCCATGCTTCGTCACGAATGGGCCGACTCAACCGGAGTCATACCACGACCTCACAGAAAACCGACGTGAAATAATGCTTGCGTGGTGTAAGTCAGGTTACCGAAGGCCCAATAAAACCCTTTTCAAATCTACCCAATCCCGATTCCCCAAAACCCCTTGAATTCCTAACCTCCAAAAAGCCGGCAACCCACTTGTAATACATCCGATTTTTGAGCTGTCCATGAGTGACGGCGATTGCTTACCATCAGTTGGTCAGTCTGCTCCTTTACCAGATTATACCTAAAATCTCATACTGGAAAAAATATGCTGTTATGTGTAATATGATAAATCACAGTTTCACCGTAGAAACCAGAGGCGCTTGGAGGAGGGTCGTACATCAAGTGACGCGTGCACCAGACTAGACATGACCTTCTGTAATGAAGAGAAGGACTGAGAAGAAGAAAATGATATAAAGTTCATACTTGGACAGTTTTCGTTCTTGATAAGCTGTATACATGCCGACTCAGACTCTTCAACCCGTAGATAAAACATCTCACAATAATAACTCAGTGCAGTAATTATTCCAAAGGTCTTCATTAACCAAACTAATATCGCAATCCAGTTGAAAGGAAACTGAAATTAGAAAAAAAATATATAAAATCTTACTAGTAAATATCTAAAAAATCAATTGCTGTTCGTTAGTCTCGCTAAAACACGAGAACGGCTGGGCCGATTTGGCAAATTTTGGCGTTAAATTATTTGCGGAAGTTCAGGAAACGTTTAAAAGGTGAATAAATTATATTTAAGGCAGTGCGAAGTTTGCGGGGTCAGCTAGTAAATATAATAAAAATGTGTATTTCTGAGTTTGTATGTAAATTTGTTACTCAATCACGCCAAAACGGCTAGATGAAATTTTGATTATGGTTTAGAACAACACAGTCTTTTTATCGAACCAGAAATCCGCTGGCAGAAGTTAAGCTAGCAAAGCTATTTACATATTTATCTTTCCACTAGTTATTTATACACAAATACAACATAAATAAACACAATAAGCAATATATTAAGAATATGCTTACTTCTGATGCCTCATCAGGATATAATCTGACAGTTGACAACAACAGCGCAACGCTACACAGGACACGGTATAATTCCGATACCGTTATGTGCAAGTTCTAGAAACAGAAAACGTAAATAATATCACAGATAATCTAAAGGAGAAAATAGAAAGGAGAGAATAGGAAAATCAAGATATAGATTGACAAAAAAATTGACAATATAGCAGTGTGAATAGATGCTCGTCAGCAACGCTAGATAGTTTCACTTACGGACGGACTAATATTTATTTGTTGACAAAAGTACCTATTTATGGTTTAATTGGAATAAATGATTTGATTTTAACTTTGACTTTGTCAATTCCTTGTGTGAAGTTCCTTATTGTCTTGTTGGACCAGCGTTTAAATGTCATTTAGCTCAAAAAATGATCTTGAACAATCAATATCCTTACCAGAACTTGAAAAACTCTTTTGTACAAATCATACGAGGCTAAAATATTTCTGTACACCTCTAGTAACTTTCGACATTCATTCTCGTCTTCTTGTTCATTATTATTCAACTCAAGAACATCTTCAATCCACCGATCGATGTACCTTTTCAACAACACCATAATCCGTACAGCAATCAACGAGTTCACATCAGGTACGATGATTAAAAAATCAAAAATTATTTCACAAACATCATTAATCTTATCTTCATAGTCTGAAGCGTAAAACAAGACGTTTACTATCGTGTTTAGAACAAATAAGGACCCAATTAAAATCCAGTTCCAGGTGATATAGCTCTTGATACAGTTAGAAGTATAAATGGTTCTATGAATGGCTTGGATCTTCAATATAAGTGAGACGGTATTGTTACTATGCACAATGGAAGTAAGAAAAATCATTAAGACAGATGTCAGGTAAGTGACGAAATAACATTTTAAGGATAAGTTCAAAAAGGCAACTTCGATTTCGTTCATGTCATCGGCGGGTTCAGTTTCCGTGGAAGTCAAATATAGGCAAAATATGGCCAAGAATATGATGTAGCAAGAACTGAGTATGACACTATGTTTTTCATGCGGACTGATGTAATTATCCTTCATCCGAAAGGCTGGTGTCATCATATATTTTAGTGGGAAATGAAAGGAATACGCCAGTCTTCGTATGTCTTCATCCAATTGAGGGTGTAAGGGTGGTTGCGGTTGACTCTCAATTCCATGTTTTCTATGAAATATGTTACTAATTCTTTCAAACAGCGACATGTTCCAATAACGCAGTGTGGAGCTTGACAATGTTATGATTAACGTCATGGATGGAAAAATATTTGAGGCAATTACTTATTCATGATGTATTTAATGGTTCTATAAATAAGACCACTTCGATAAGCATTCTCACAATGTTTTGACCTTGTAGTAACAAAATGTCTAATATCGTTACACAAAAATGTCTCACAGAGTAAAAGTCATTGCATGTTCAAACGAAATAATTATACATACATAAAATATTAAATAAATAAACGGTACGGACACGACTCGACCACAATGGAGGATTCCGGAGCTCTGGACAACTTCTAAGTAGGAGTAGAAACGCGGTGGTGTTTAGTCAGTAAGAGCCTAACACTCTCTTCCTCACCTTACCCAAGGCGGGAGAAGTCATTGGAAAATTTGCCCTCGACTAATTATTGAAGAGTTCAATTTCAAATTCTACTTTTAATCAACCTTGAATTAAAATTAATTAATACATTTCATTAAAATGCACTAGACTGATTAATGAAAACGTTTTATATTTTTTTAAATAATTCAATTCCAAATAGAAGCGAATTACAATTTACAACAGCGCAAATTGTAACAAGACTATAACGTAAGTAGCAACTAGAGCCGCCATTTTCAAAGGGAACGTAGCGTCGATATAGAACATTCCACACACCGACAACTTGTTGAACGTCACTCTATGCAGCCGCTGGATGTTTTTGCACAATCTTCTCTGATAGTCTGCAAAAATATTTTATAAAATTTTAGTATAACGTTTCGTGGAAAACATTTCAGCCGGTTGCACCAAGACTAAGACCTATGCTAAGATAGTTTAGCTTTTGGCATATCCGACACAGTTTTCCACCACATTTCACATCAACAGCCTATATAAGTGGCCACTGAAATCTGAAATCTGGAAACCCTAGTCCCAGTGGGAATATGGTGTGCTGATCCTTGTGAACGAACCTTATTAAACCCTCTATTGGGGATGCGGAAGGTTTCTCCGACCAGGTTATTGTTGAATAAGCTATCCTAGGCTAAGCTAGGCTTTTCTTCAATAACCTGGTGGGCTTGCGCCCTCCGGACTGCTGGCCAAAAGCCTCTTCTTACACGTAGAATGTTTGAGCATTAATCACCACGCTTGATAAACCTACAGGCCTCCACGACACTACAGTTTTCCATAATTGTTCCATATTTCGTGATCTGCACCTGTAGGGAAAACGGCGTCGGCTATTCGAACTAAGCTTAACTAGCATACGCTGAATTAGTTAGTTCTTGGTCCACAACCGGCTTTCAACTACAACAAAATCATTTTAACTCTTATTACCTGTACAATTAGATTTCAAAATCAATGCACATGAACTTTGCACATTAGACATTGATTTGTAAAATTCTTCACAGGAGAAGCTCAGAATTATTTCCAGAATCAGACTTTTTATCACCCACAAGTAGAGAACGAGTATGATGACCAATGCAGTTACCTGTTGAAATACAAACAATTAGGTATTTACTATGAAGCAAATACAAAGAGGAGATTTCATAACTGGACTTCCCTTTAAAATAATGCGTGACACTTTACCGGGAGCGCAAGATGTTGCAAACCACGCCCCTCTTTATTTTCCATCTAGCGGTCCCATACTTCAAAAATATTGCCAATTGTCTACATTTATTTTTAGAAGCCACTGTCTGAGTGCTTATGACCTATCTACCTTTTTACTAATACTAATATATGATAAGGCAGACCCGTTTTCTTGTATCACAGCGTACAATCAAATTATGACATCTCCTCTTTGTAGTTGATTCATGGTTACCTTATAAATATAACATAGTAAAAGTAGAGGACCTAGAAGGAAAAGATAAAAACGACAGATAAAAGTTTACACACGGGCGACACATCAAGCTATGCATAACTAGTATAAACTGACCCATGAATGTGCAGAAAGATCATACAAAGCAAGACCATTATAACCTGACATTAATATGTACCATAATAATGTATGTACTCACCAAAACTTCACTTTCTACTTGCAACGATAAATGGAATATATCAAGTACCAATTGCATTCTAATAACGGTGTTGCAGAAAAAATCTACCGTGTGGAATAAAATCTGAAAACAAGATTCACTGTCTTTAATTTTCGACACGATCACTTTAAACTTGGAAAAGTTTCATTGGTTTGCATGAGGTTTGCAAAAGACTACGTTTAAAAAATAAATAATTGAAAAAGAAAACATTAAGAAATACTAAACTAAGATTATTTCCAATTACCATCAGCTTGTAGGTTTTCTTATAAAGATCATAACACTCCAAGATCTCGATGTAAGTTTCAAATAGTTTCTTCCAATAAGTAGCACTATCTTCTTGCTCTATATGTAATCCTTTTAGAGCTTGGTCGTTCCATAGATCAACTTTTTTACCTAACAGCACAATAAGTCTGATTGCGTATATCATGTTTATATCAAAATACAAATAAGTCACACTATAAATAATGTTATAAATAGTTGTCTGATAGTGCAAACTGAAAACCCCGATAAGGACGAAGTAAAACATAAAAAGAGAAATGAAGCTGATCCAGTTTCCAATGATATAGCATTTAAAGTTGACTTCATCGTTCAAAAACCTGTGAATGTTTTGTAGTTTCAAAACAAAAGAAATGTTAAACATCGTTTGCAGCACATTGATGTAAAAATTCAAAACATAACCAATAAAATATGAGAAGAAATCATATAAAAAGGTAAATATTACTATGTTTAAATGATCCGACTCTGCCGTTGAGTAATACTCGTAAAAACGACCAATAAGTGGTACAAGTAGTATTAGTTTGCAAATTACTGAGATTACATATATCGTAAGACTATTTGGTTGGATCAAATTTTTCCTAATTCTATATTTAGGCGAAGGAAATATGTGATGCATTATATTTAGTGGTAGAAGCATCGACAGCACATCATTATCCACAAAATTGTTAAATGGTACTTTAATATTAGAACTTTCCTTCATATTTTTTTGTCTTGTTTTTACACTGAACTCGTAGAAATGAAAATGGAAAATTTCAATTTCCTAAACTAAAAGCAATCAATTTGAAATATATCAAACACATTATAAATATTAGTCTTGTCTCAAATGTTTCCATCATACTACAAGTATAAAAGTAAATAAAAATGTGGTATACAAACTTTTTGATCCCCTTAAGGGTTGGATCAAAAAGTTTCAAATATATCAAATGATACTTACGGCTGGTAAACCAGACAGCCAAAAGTTTAAATTACAAGATGCTACACCTCTCAGGGAAAATTAAAAAATACAAACATACACATGATACCAAGACCCGGAACAACATCTTGTGGATCACACAAAGAGTTGCACCGTGCGGGAACATCACGTTGCGCAGCAGCTGGTTCCTCAGCCACCCCAACCGTGCAGTTTAAATTTAAGGCTACGTCTACTACTTTTCCAAAGGCTTTTTTTATTGTGGAAAATCATCCAATGACTTATCTAGCCTTGGGCGAGGCGAGGAAGAGTGTCAGACTCTTACTGACTCAAATCTACCCCGTTCCTACTCCTAGTTTTCGAGCTGGAGCTCCGGTAACCCGCTAGGCAATCCGCAGAATACCATATTTAACAAAAACCAGGCAGATAATTCCGATCTTTATAAACTGCTAGCTTGAGCGACTTGGAATATTAAATAAAGAAAAAAGACAATTTATAAATTTATACCAGAACAATATACAGGTTATAACAACGCAAATTGTAACAAGACTAGTACGTAAGTAGCAACTAGAGCAGCCATTTTCAAAGGGAACGTAGCGTCGATATAGAACATTCCACACACCGACATCTTGTTGAACGTCACTCTATGCAGTCGCTGGATGTTTTTGCATACCCTTTTCTGATAATCTGAAATTTTTAAGAACCATATGTTAATTTCCATAGATTTATTTTGTTATAAGAAAACCAGAAAAAAATATTCATAAATATAATTATAGGTTTGCCAGCAAGCCAAGGAGCGCAGAATCTTAGGAAGTCTGTCAGATAGGGTAAGAAACTCCACACTGCGCTCCTAAACTCAAATCGCTGACGTTGTCCAGAAAGCCGCAAGCTTGAAGTGAAACTAGACTGGACATGTCTGACGAGCGGTGGGCAAAACTCTCTACTGAGTGGAGCCCACTCAACGTCAATAGAAAGAGATGGCGGGATGAACTCGATGCCTATGAAAAGGATTGGCCACATAAAGCTCTAAGAAGATTGGTAAGGAGGCCTATGCTCTACAGTGGGACCATGGCTGAAAATAAATAAATATAATGATAATAAAATCCATGGATGTTAACTTATTTACCTGTACAATTAGATTTCAATACCAATGCACACGAACTTTGAACACTTGACATTGATTTGTAAAATTGTTCACAGCAGTAACTTAAAATTATTTCCAATACTAGACTTTTTAGCACCCACGCATATAGATAAATAGTCGAACTCACAGCGGACCACTGCGAAAAAAAACCTTTCGTTATTTTTGTGTTCCCATAATAACTCCATATATTACTTAGATCACCTCTCAGAAGTATTTTTTAAAAAGATACATACAAAGAGAGAATCTCCCGCAAGAGTTGCCAGTTTAAATAACTGAAGGTCCGATTGCATTCGAGTCATAGCAACAAAATAAAAATCAATCGTATGAAATAACACCTGAAAAAGAAATGCACTATCGTAAGAATATTTTTTCATATAAAAGTGTCAAAGGCTGCTGATGTCATCGGTATATATGTACCAAGGCCCCAGCACAGAGCAGAAGTAAGAAGGGGCTAGTTGTTTGTCAGTAAAGAGACTGACACACGGGCAGGGCTAGAACAGACATTTCATGATTAATTATTATCTACACAAAAAAAAGTGTTCAAGTACCATCAGTTGGTAGGTTTTATTGTACAGATTATAGCAGTTCAAAATCTCGACGTAACTTTCAAACATCTTCTTCCAATAAGTATCACTATCGTCTTGCTCCAAACTCAGTCTTTCTTGAGCATTATTATTCCATAGATCAACTTTTTTAGTTAACAGTACAATAAGCCTGGTAGCGTAAATTAAGTTTGAGTCGAAATACAAATAGGACATGGCCAAAATTATTTCGTACCAACCCTTAGAATATACAAAATAAGAAAATACAATAATGATAATATAAAACAAATAAATAGAAATGAAGCTGAACCAATTCATGAGGACGTAGCGCTTGAAATCGACTTCATCATTCAAAAACCTGTGAATCTTTTGTAGTTTCAAAACGCAGGTAATGTTGACTATCGGTTGTGAAACATTGATGTAAAAATTTACGGCGCAGCCAATTAAAAACGAGAATAAATCGTAGACGGTGATATAGGTCACAATTTCCATATACAATCGAACTTCTTTTATTGAAATCAAATTGTAACCACGATAGAAATGTAATATAAATAACAATACTTTATAACATGCTGAGATCACTATTGACGTGAAACTATTTGGTTGGATCAAATTGTTTTTAATTCGATATTTTGGAGCTGGATATATATGATGCATTAAGTTCAGTGGTCGAAGCATCAACTGCACATCACAGTCAACATAATTATCTAATTGAGTTCTACTGCTTTCCCAAATCGACACCATTTTTGTGAGCAAGTAAACACGAATGAAATGAAGTTCGATTTTTAGAAAGCGATTAACTACACATACTTAATTTGAATACAGTCCTTGATCGAAAACATATTACGAATATTAAATTTCTAAGGTTATGTTTTATTTTTAACTTAAAATAACATTTTGGCTTCTTAAGTACTTAGACAATGAGTATTCTGTTTACTTAGTACGAGTTTGCTTCACGTTTCGAACGCGGGAACGCGTTCGGCGCTCTAATTAGCCGGCTCGTATAAACCACCCAATCAAAGCGCAGAATGCACTTTCGTTTCGATTACTTTAAACGTAAAGCAAACTCATATTACAGAATACTCATAGTCTAACGATATAACTAGTACTAAGAGTACAGAACTGAACAGTACTATGAGGATCAATTATTTAATTTAACAAGCTCTATAAAGTAAGAGAAGGTATCTCACGCTGATAGCAGCTCAGGTACTAACAAAAAGTCGTTGGTGAGGCCTATGTTTAGTAGTAGACATCGTATGTATGTAAACAAGAAAAGCATACAGCTAATTGAAAAAACTGTTTGAAAAAATAGTAATTATTCGATGAAATAAATTTACATATGTACATGATTTATTTATTCTATATCGAAACGAATTACAATTTACAACAGCGCAAATTGTAACAATACTAAAACGTAAGTAGCAACTAGAGCAGCCATTTTCAATGGGAACGTAGCATCGATGTAGAACATTCCACACGCCGACATCTTGTTGAACGTCACTCTATGCAGTCGCTGAATGTTTTTACATAACCTTCTCTGACAACCTGGAAAAATAAAAATCAACGTCACGCCTTTTATCCCCGAAGGGGTAGGCAGACGCGGTCCTCATTACGACACGTAATGCCGCTATACAATGTACACCCACTTTTCACCTTTTGTGTTATAAGTTCCATGTAATAAGAGGTGAGCCTATTGCCATATACTGGACACAATTCCAGACTCCGTGCTACTTCTGAGAAATTTTCGAAAAACCGACAAAAGCCCAGCAATACTTTGCCCGACCCAGGAATCGAACCCGAGACCCCTTGTCCAGCAATCGCACTTGCGACCACTCGACGACAGAGTCTGGAAAAATATTTTACGCAAACAATAGTATAACGTTTCATGGAACACATTTCAACTGCGAGAAAATTATTTTAGGTCTTATTACCTGTACAATTAGATTTCAAAATCAATGCACATGAACTTTGCACATTAGACATTGATTTGTAAAATTCTTCACAGGAGAAGCTCAGAATTATTTCCAGAATCAGACTTTTTATCACCCACAAGTAGAGAACGAGTATGATGACCAATGCAGTTACCTGTTGAAATACAAACAATTAGGTATTTACCATTAAGTAAATACAAAGAGGAGATGTCATAACTGGATTTCCATTTAAAATTATGCATGACACTTTACAGGGAGCGCAAGACGTTACAAAACGCATCCCTCTCTATTTTCCATCTAGCGGTCTCATATTACAAACATATTGCCAATTGTCTACATTTATTTTTAGAAGCCACTGTCTGAGTGCTTATGACCTATCTACCTTTTTACTAATACTAATATATGATAAGGCAGACCCGTTTTCTTGTATCACAGCATACAATCAAATTATGACATCTCCTCTTTGTAGTTGATTCATGGTTACCTTATAAATATAACGCAGTAAAAGTAAAAGACCAATAAGGAACAAAAAAAAACGACAGATAAAAGTTTACACACGGGCGACACATCAAGCTATGCATAACATGCACCCATGAATGTGCGGAAAGATCATACAATATAGAACCATTATAAACTGGGTTTCGTGTGCCATAATAATGCAGTAGAACCATTATAAACTGGTTTGTGTAGGTACCATAATAATGTATGTACTCACCAAAACTTCACTTTCTACTTGCAACGATAAATGGAATATATCAAGTACCAATTGCATTCTAATAACGGTGTTGCAGAAAAAATCTACCGTGTGGAATAAAATCTGAAAACAAGTTTCAATTTTTTTTTGTCAGTCAGCAGTTTATAGTCACGTCACAAATGAGTCTTTAAGTGGGCATTGCTGAGCAAAGGCTTCTCACACGGAGAAGAAATGAACATTAACCATCACTCTAGCTCAAAAGAGATTAGGACTTTTAAACTTATAATTAGAAATGATAAGTTCAGCTAGGCTATTCTGTAATTGTTAATTCGAAACATTTGAAGTGAGCTCGATTATAGTCAGATGTGCTATTGCACATCTTGGAAAAGTTTCGTCGGTACTTGCCAGGTATAAATGAGGTCTGCAAAAGGCTATGTTTAAAAAATAAATAATTGAAAAAGAAAACATTAAGATATACTAAACTATAAGTATTTCCAATTACCATCAGCTTGTAGGTTTTCTTATAAAGATCATAACACTCCAAGATCTCGATGTAAGTTTCAAATAGTTTCTTCCAATAAGTAGCACTATCTTCTTGCTCTATATGTAATCCTTTTAGAGCTTGGTCGTTCCATAGATCAACTTTTTTACCTAACAGCACAATAAGTCTGATTGCGTATATCATGTTTATATCAAAATACAAATAAGTCACACTATAAATAATGTTATAAATAGTTGTCTGATAGTGCAAACTGAAAACCCCGATAAGGACGAAGTAAAACATAAAAAGAGAAATGAAGCTGATCCAGTTTCCAATGATATAGCATTTAAAGTTGACTTCATCGTTCAAAAACCTGTGAATGTTTTGTAGTTTCAAAACAAAAGAAATGTTGATCATCGTTTGCAGCACATTGATGTAAAAATTCAAAACATAACCAATAAAATATGAGAAGAAATCATATAAAAAGG
The DNA here is from genome assembly GCF_023101765.2 of Spodoptera frugiperda. NCBI lineage: Eukaryota > Metazoa > Arthropoda > Insecta > Lepidoptera > Noctuidae > Spodoptera > Spodoptera frugiperda. Next base: position 10,072,081 of record NC_064221.1, read on the forward strand.
TAAATATTACTATGTTTAAATGATCCGACTCTGCCGTTGAGTAATACTCGTAAAAACGACCAATAAGTGGTACAAGTAGTATTAGTTTGCAAATTACTGAGATTACATATATCGTAAGACTATTTGGTTGGATCAAATTTTTCCTAATTCTATATTTAGGCGAAGGAAATATGTGATGCATTATATTTAGTGGTAGAAGCATCGACAGCACATCATTATCCACAAAATTGTTAAATGGTACTTTAATATTAGAACTTTCCTTCATGTTTTCTTGTCTTGTTTTTACACTGAACTCGTAGAAATGAAAATGGAAAATTTCAATTTCCTAAACTAAAAGCAATCAATTTGAAATATATCAAACACATTATAAATATTAGTCTTGTCTCAAATGTTTCCATCATACTACAAGTATAAAAGTAAGTAACAACGTGGTATACAAACTTTTTGATCCCATTAAGGGTTGGATCAAAAAGTTTCAAATATATCCAATGATACGGCTGGTAAACCAGCAAGCCAAAAGTTTAAAGTTCAAGATGCTACACCTCTGAAAGAAAATTAAAAAATACAAACATATACATGATACCAAGACCCGGAACAACAACTTGTGGATCACACAAAGAGTTGCACCGTGCGGGAACATCACGTTGCGCAGCAGCTGGTTCCTCAGCCACCCCAACCGTGCAGTTTAAATTTAAGGCTACGTCTACTACTGCTTTTCCCAAGGCTTTTTTTATTGTGGAAAATCATCCAATGACTTATCTAGCCTTGGGCGAGGCGAGGAAGAGAATGTCAGACTCTTACTGACTAAAATCCACCCCGTTCCTACTCCTAGTTTTCGAGCTGGAGCTCCGGTAACCCGCTAGGCAATCCGCAGAATACCATATTTAACAAAAACCAGGCAGATAATCCCGATCTTTATAAACTGCTAGCTTGAGCGACTTGGAATATTAAAAAAAGAAAAACAGGACAGTTTATAATTTTATACCAGATCAATATACAGCTTATAACAACGCAAATTGTAACAAGACTATAACGTAAGTAGCAACTAGAGCAGCCATTTTCAAAGGGAACGTAGCGTCGATATAAAACATTCCACACACCGACATCTTGTTAAACGTCACTCTGTGCAGTCTCTGGATGTTTTTGCATACCCTTTTCTGATAATCTGAAATTTTTAAGAACCATATGTTAATTTCCGTCAATTTATTTTTGTAATGTAAGAAAACCAGAAAAAAAACATTCAAAAATATAATTATAGGTTTGCCAAACCATGGAGCGCAGAATCTTAGGAATCCTATTGTCGGATAGAATAAGAAACTCCACACTGGGCTCTAAAACTCAAATCGCTGACGTTGGTCAGAAAGCCGCAAGCTTGAAGTGGAAATAGGCTGGACATTTCTGACGAGCGGTGGGCATCAATCTCACTAATGAGTGGAGCCTACTCAACATCAATTAACATAGCGGTAGGCCCAGAAGGAGATGGCGGGATGAACTCAATGCCTATGAAAAGGATTGGCCACAGAAAGCTCTAAGAAAAGAGACGAGTGGAAGGAGGGTAGGGAGGCCTTTGCTCTACAGTAGGACGACCATGGCTGAAAATAGATAAATAGGTATAATGATAAAAAAGTTCATGGATGTTATCTTACCTGTACAATTAGATTTCAATACCAATGCACACGAACTTTGAACACTTGACATTGATTTGTAAAATTGTTCACAGCAGTAACTTAAAATTATTTCCAATACTAGACTTTTTAGCACCCACGCATATAGATAAATAGTCGAACTCACAGCGGACCACTGCGAAAAAAAACCTTTCGTTATTTTTGTGTTCCCATAATAACTCCATATATTACTTAGATCACCTCTCAGAAGTATTTTTTAAAAATATACCATACAAAGAGAGAATCTCCCGCAAGAGTTGCCAGTTTAAATAACTGAAGGTCCGATTGCATTCGAGTCATAGCAACAAAATAAAAATCAATCGTATGAAATAACACCTGAAAAAGAAATGCACTATCGTAAGATTATTTTTTTTTAATAAAAATGTCAAAGTCTACTGAGGTAAACGGTAAATTGTTATATATTAAGTATGTAGGTACCAAGACCCCAGCATGGAGCAGAAGTTGGAAGGGGCTGATTGATCGTCAATAAAGAGACTGAGCTGACTGAGCCCAGGGCTAGAACAGACATTTCACCAAAGAAAAAATGTTAAAGTACCATCAATTGGTAAGTTTTATTGTACAGATTATAGCAGTTCAAAATCTCGACGTAACTTTCGAACATCTTCTTCCAATAAGTATCACTATCGTCTTGCTCCAAACTCAGTCTCTCTTGAACTTTATTATTCCATAGATCAACTTTTTTAGTTAACAGTACAATAAGCCTGGTAGCGTAAATTAAGTTTGAGTCGAAATACAAATAGGACAGGGCCAAAATTATTTCGTACCAACCCTTAGAATATACAAAATAAGAAAATACAATAATGATAATATAAAACAAATAAATAGAAATGAAGCTGAACCAATTCATGAGGACGTAGCGCTTGAAATCGACTTCATCATTCAAAAACCTGTGAATCTTTTGTAGTTTCAAAACACAAGAAATGTTGATCATCGTTTGCAGCACATTGATGTAAAAATTTATGGCACAGCCAATCAAGAATGAGAATAGATCGTAGACGGTGATATAGATCACAATTTCCATATACAATCGAACTTCTTTTATTGAAATCAAACTGTAACCACGATAGATTTGTAATAGAAATAACAATACTTTATAAGATGCTGAGATCACTATTAACATGAGACTATTTGGTTGGATCAAATTGTTTTTGATTCGATACTTTGGAGCTGGATATATATGATGCATTAAGTTCAGTGGTCGAAGCATCAACTGCACATCACAGTCAACATAATTATCTAATTGAGTTCTACTGCTTTCCCAAATCGACACCATTTTTGTGAGCAAGTAAACACGAATGAAATGAAGTTCGATGTTCTCGAAAGCGATTAAGTATACATACTTAATTTGAATGAAGTCGTTGATCGAAAACATATTAGGAATATTATATTTCTAAGGTTATGTTTTATTTTTAACTTAAAATAACATTTTTCTTAAGTACTTAGACAATGAGTATTCTGTATACTTAGTACGAGTTTGCTTCACGTTTCGAACGCGGGAACGCGTTCGGCGCTCTAATTAGCCGGCTCGTATAAACCACCCAATCAAAGCGCAGAATGCACTTTCGTTTCGATTACTTTAAACGTAAAGCAAACTCATATTAAGTATATAGAATACTCGTAGTCTAAGGATATAACTAGTACTAAGGGTGCAGAACTGAACAGAACGATTAGGATCAAATACTTAACAAGTACAGAAACAAAGATCTATAAAGTAAGAGAGGTATCTCATATTGATAGCAGCCAGGTAGTACGTAATACGTAGTACGTTAGTCCCTAGCGAGGCCTATGTTTAGTAGTAGACATCGTATGTATGTAAACAAGAAAAGCATACAGCTAATTGAAAAAACTGTTTGAAAAAATAGTAATTATTCGATGAAATAAATTTACATATGTACATGATTTATTTATTCTATAGATACCGAAGCGAATTACAACAACGCAAATTGTAACAAGACTAGTACGTAAGTAGCAACTAGAGCAGCCATTTTCAAAGGGAACGTAGCGTCGATGTAAAACATTCCACACGCCGACATCTTGTTGAATGTCACTCTATGCAACCGCTGAATGTTTTTACACAACCTTCTCTGACAACCTGGAAAAATAATATTCAGTTTTGTAAAAAACATTCATGTATACGTGTGGGAGAGCCATACTTCGGCACGAATGGGCCGGCTCAACCATACCACGGCCTCACCGAAAACCCACGTGAAACAACGCTTGCGTTATGTTTCGTCATGTGAGTGAGGTTACCGGAGGCCCAAGTGCCCCCTTCACAATCGTCCCAATCCCCGATTCTCCAACAACCCCTAAATTCCTAATCTCCAAAAGGCCGGCAACGCACTTGTAACGTCTCTGGTGTTTCAAGCGACCATGAGCGGCGGCGATTGCTTCTCATCAGGTGATACGTCTGCCCGTTCCATAAAAAAAAATGTAACTAAAATAAAAAACCATGGATAAAGTATATTACGGATAATTTGACTGCAATGTTGGCGCGGTGGCTGGGTGACCGGCAGCAAAATACTTGTTCTGGGTTCGATTCCCATTTGGAACAACTTTTGTATGATCCACAAATTGTTGTTTCGAGTCTGGGTATCATGTATATGTAAACTAGTTTGTATGTTTGTAAACACACGACACAGGAGAAAATACTAGTGTGGTAACAAAGTTTTATTAAAAAATAAATTACCTGGATCATTCGATTTTAGAATATCTGTGCAAGCATTTTGAACATCACACATTGATTTGTAGAATTTTTCAGAGCAGTAACTCAAAATTATTTCCAGAATCATACTTTTTATCACCCACGTGTTCAAATTTAGGTTCACAGTCAGCGCTGTCGTCTGTTAAAATATTGATGCAGTTAAATCTCGTTTTGTCACATAATATTCAACCTTATAGTAGTTGCAATATCTAACACGTGCATGCTAAGAGGTATATATGATGGCTGATAATTAGTGAACGATACTTATACACGTGAATGTACTCATGATTACAAACAACTTTTCCAAAGAAACTTTTTAAAACTAATGAGTATACAAAAATTGTTTCTTTGTGAAAGTTGTTTGTAATCATGAGTTCAATCATGTGTTTTAATATCATTCACTAATTACCAGTCATCCTATACAGGTGCCAGATAAAAGAGATAATATGAGATCTACCTTTATAACTACTACTACTACTAATATAATATTGACGTGTAAAAGTGTTATTTTATAACTTATTTACAGAAATAAATATCATTTATCATTAACAAAGATACTCACATACCAATCCTTTCCTCCAATATGTGCAACTTTAAACAACTGAAGGACGATTTGCGTTCTAATCAGAGTGTTGATTAAAAAGTCAACAGTGTGAAACAAAATCTGCAAAGAAATTACACTTGAACATTTATTTGTACAATAATTTATCTAATTCTATATTTTCCAAAGATCTTCAAAGTACCATGAATTGGTACGTTCTCTTATAAAGATCATAGCATTCCAAGATCTCAACGTAAGTTTCAAATAGTTTTTCCCAATAAGTGCAATTGTCTTCTAGCTCCATAGCCAACCTCTGTTGAACTTCATAATTCCATAAATCGACTTTCTTAGTTAAAAATACAATCAGTCTGATAGCATAAATAATGTTGATATCAAAATACAAATAAGTGATGCCATAACAGAAATGGTAAACGAAATATCGGTATTGAAAAGTAGAATATAGGATAGCAAGAATATAGAATATAACTAAGGAAACAAAACTGATCCAGTTTATTATAATAAACCGCTTAAAGTGTACTTTATCATTGAGAAATCTATGTACATTTTGTAGCTTTAAGACAAAGGAAATATTAACTTTCGTTTTTGATACATTAATGTAGTAATTTATGACTAAACCGATTGATGTGGCGAAGACATCGTAAGAGGTATCAAATAGTATGATACTCATATGTTTTCTTATATGTTCAACTCTATAGAGATCTATAACGCGAAAGATAAAAAATAAAACGACTACAATTTCACAACATATCGAAATTATTGATACAGTCAGACTATTTGGTTGGATCAAATTATTCCTAATACGGTATTTCGGAGACGGGCATATATAATGCATTATGTTTAGAGATAGAAGCATTAATTGTAAGTCCTTATCAATTGAATCGTCTAACGGTGTTCGAGCACGATAGTTTTTTCTCTTGTTTGAAAATATATTACATCGTTGTATTGACTCCATTTCTGTGAGCCGATATAGACTGGAATGGTAAATGTATTAAAATACTTAAAGATTATTTAATTTGACTGAAAGGTCAAAACATAGTTTGTCATTCGTTAAAATTGAATGTCAAGATGGTAGAATAGAGAAATTAATGTATTTCTGATTATTCCGTAGTCTTTTTTTAGTTGTGCGTAGGTGTAGTATTATTTTTATTATCATAAAGAGATAGATCATTAATTATTATGTTATCGGCTCACTCACATAACGGTTTCACGAGGAACTCAACTAGTTTCAAGCCGATAACATAATAATTAATTTATTATGTCTCACGAAAGTTATAATAAAATTATAGATAGAACATTGAAGAGGTAGAAAAAGACAGAAATATTATTATATTTCGTTATAGCCATTTTTTTATAGCTTGTTTTTAGACATGTACAAGGTAATTCATAAATTAAGATTCTCACTTCTTTTACATAACAAATTAAAGAATCACATTATTAAATTAAACAGAGTTAACAAGGGAAGGTAGAAGAAAATGCCACATTAGAAATGACTTAGCCTAGCTCTTTGTCTGCAACCGACTTAAAACACATATTTAAAAAATTCACAACAGCTCAAATTGCAGTAACACTATTACATAATTAGCGAGTAAGGCAATCATCTTCAATGGGAATACAGCGTTTATGTAGAACATGCCACAAACAGACATCTTGCTGTATGCTGCGCGGTGGAGGCGTTGGACATTCTTGCATAACAGCTTTTTATGTTCTGAAAAAAATACGTATAAATAATAATTATTTATAACGTTAGACGGTTGGATCAAGAGCCTGATGTAGAAGGCAGTATTTCTGAACACAGCGCGTATTGTCCGGAAATTCGTCTCTCTTGAGCCGGTAGCTTGGATTTATCCGTTACTGTTGGGCTACTGCCTTTTATATTTTTAAATGTTTTTTTTTTACTAATTAAATATTTAAAAATGTAATCATAAAGTAATGAAATAAATAAGAGAAAATTACGCATTAATAATAATAATCAGTCAGGTTTCAAACATACACACAAACTCACAAACATATTACGTGATACGAATGCGTAATGCATTTATAATATTAGTAAGATTTACTTTACCTGTACAATTTGAGGTTAAGATGATAGTGCACGAGTCTTGGACATTTTCCATCATCTTGTCAAACTTCTCGCAGTAACGAGTCAAAATTATTTGCAAAATAAAACTCTTAATCACCCATATGTTCCAGAATTCAGCATAAATATACGCATGTTGCTGAAATAAGTAATTTATTTTTTATTACAATCATCATCACTTCACATCATCAGCCTATAAGTGGCCACTGCTGACCAAAGGCCTCTTCTCACACGGAGGAGGTTTGAGCATTAATCACCACGCTTGCTCAATGCGGGTTGGCGATTTCAAACTTTTAATTAGAGATTATAAACCCAGATTTCCTCACGATGTTTTCCTTCACTGTTTGTCAGTGGTATCAAAATAATCTTAGAAAGTACATATAACTCGAAATAGGTCACATTGGTACTTGCCGGTGGTAGGTTTAGAACCTGCATCCGCATGCATGAGAAACCTTAAACCTCCGAGCCACCACGACATACCACTGTGACTTAATTAAGTATTGTAAAGTAGTTAAGTAAGTAGTAGTAAGTAGTAAGTTAGTAAAGATTGAATTGGAAACTTACCTTTACATTTAAAGCAAATGGTTCCACCAAATGAAATATCTGTATTGACATTTCAAATCTTGTTAAAGAACATATAAAATACTCGATAGAATGGAAAGCTATCTGAAATATAAGAAAGTTGATTAGTTTTAATTATGTCAATAGGGAGATGACGGAGTATGAAAATTAAAAATCTATTTAGTCTGTCTCTATCTGTTATTTTTGTCTTTCTGTCGGCCTGTCTCTCTAATCTCTAGACTCGACTTGGAACCGATTTTGATGGGACTTTTAATAACAATGGCACCTGATGTACTAAGGAGAAATTTAGGCTACTGAAGTAACTGGTCACAAAGTTATTCACGCGAGCGAATTGCAGGCATCAGCTAGTTTATTAATAAACCAAAACATCATTGGATTGAAAATAAAATTGTAAATTGGGATGGCAGTAAAAAAAATATTATAAATTATTATTTACCAAATATTGAAAGATAGACCTATGAAGATTATAACACTCCAGTATGTGTGCATAAACTTGAAACATCCTTTTACAATAATCCTTAGTTGAACCATCTTCCATCCAACGAAAATTTTGAGCTTCAATATCCCACAAATGTAGCTTATGGGTTAAAAGTTGAATGAGTCTGATCGCATAAATGACATTACAATCAAAACACATGAGACACAAACTCTTCATAAGAGTATATATGGAAAGTTTAAATATGGCAGTCACAAGCGTTATTATCACCAAGTAAAAACAAACAATAGCAGCCATACAGATCCAATTGTTAACAATGAAACGGTCAAAATAAGAGCCGTTGTTAAGAAATCTATGTACATTCTGAATTCTTAAGACAAACATTATACTTGAAGATGTTTGAGTCAAACGGTTGATGTAGTTAATAGAGAAACCGATGCCGTACATAAAGATGTCGGCATAGGAGTTCATGTAAGCGAAATCCAACTTTTCTTTAATGTAGTCATAATGACCAATGTCATAGATGTGATGAACGAAGAAAAACATGAAGATAATAACGCCACAGGCAGAAATTAAATTAGACATGAGACTATTTGGATAGATACGATTGTTTTTGATGCGGTATTTAGGGAACAAGAAGATGTTTTGTATCAGGTCTAGAGGTAGAAGCATTGATTGGATATCTTTGTCAATATAGTTTTCCAATTGTATTTGATAGTTGGTTCTTCTTGACAACATATTTACAATTAAATGCAAATACTTTTTTTACATTTGATGGGTCGACGTTTGACCGCTATCTCGCCAAGTGGTGAGAGATGATGCAGCCTACGATGGAGTACGTCTACACATAAGCAATACTCGGGCCTTGAAGATAACCAGGTTATACCCACCAGCAAACACAGATTCTGGCAAAGAATTCCACTCCCTAACAGTTTGCACAAGGAAGCTTGAAGCGAAGCGCTTCGTGCGATACAAATGATGAAAAGTATTAAACAAAAGAACAAGAAAGCAATGAGGGAAGCAATATGATTAATAAGTGTATTATTAGTATACATAGTATATAGTATTATTGTATTTCTATATAGAAAATAGGGTTTTGTTGACAGGCTGTTGCTAAGATAAAAGTCTTGATTTTAATCTACCTTAGGCACTAATTCAATTTTCATATTTATTAGACTCATAGTAATAAAAGCTTTATGTCATTAAGACTCAGAGTTATTGAGAATTTCTAAAACCAGAAATCGTAATGAAATAGAAACATATTTAAAAAAAGGGAACAGCCTTAAATTTTCATTACCGCTTCCACTTTATTTAAGTCAAATATATCCTTATAACTTTCTTCTAAGAATACATATACTGAAAACCGCATTACAATCAGTTCAGCCTAACACAAAATAATCGCGCACAAACACACATACATGAAGGTCAAACTGAGAACCTCTTTTTAGTCAGCTAAAAAGCCCTTTCTCATCTGTCATGTAGGTGAGTGTGTTGTTTGTGTGCTTATAAATAAATCAAATAAATTAATTACAAAAACTTAAACGAAAACAAATGAAAATACGGACCAGTTTCATCACTATTCTTTATAAATGTTTTACAAAAATATGAATTGCACTATTGTGAATACGTAGTTGGAGATCACCCCCACAAGGCACATCGGTAGCGCGGCATCGACGTAGAACAGTCCACAAGCGCTCATCGTACTAAAATTCTCATTCATCCGAAGAATATTCTTCGCAAGACGTTTGTGGCTTTCTACAAAAAATAAGATCAAATAATTTAGTAATTTCTGTTTCATATCAGTTAAACACTAAATCTCCTCTACATAAGAGGAATAAGTCTTTTAAGAGCAAAATCATCCAATGACTTTTCCCGCCTTGGGCAAAGCAAAAAGGACTACCGGACTCTTACTGACTAAAAACCAACCCGTTCCTACTCATGCTTTTCGAACAGCATGCGCTTGAGGTAACCCCGCTAGGTAGTCTGCAACTCCGGATCATGCATCAGAAATTTAGGAAAGGCTTTTTTGTCCAATCACAGCAGCTGTCAAATATTGAACGTCCAATGGTGTGACAATAGCTAATTCCCTATTGGACGAATAACAAGAGATTCATACTAAAGCCATCGGAGAGCAAAGGTACGGTAAATCCCATTAAGACCATTATACCTGGACAATTCTTCTTCTTAATAAGCTCAAAGCACACCGTCTCCGCTTCTTGTACACACACATTGAACTTCTCACAACACAAACTTTGATGAATTAGTAATCCCATGTTTTTTATAATTATTATAATGGTTGCAATACACCAAATTGTCTCCTGCAACAGAACGAGGAAGTTAAATTAAAATATCGGTTTACTCACGTAAATATACGAGAAAAGCTCTACTAGTTTCGAGTCGCAGAGGGTCCACATCAGAGGGCTTAGTACGTGTTTATTTTAGATCGAAACGAGAGCGCGTTCGGTGCTCTGATTGGTTAATTCATTCGCCGGCTAATCTTGAACGCGCTCTCGTTTCGATTTTGTTTAACGTTAAGCAAACTTGTACTAAGGGTATGATAGGCTGCGCGACACGATATCTGCTCACGAGTAGTTTATCTGTGTCTCAAAACTAGTACCTAGAGCTTTTCTGAGTATATTACGATAGTTATTATATAAACAGAACATGGAAGATATAATTTTAAAAGCATTAACATAGAATTATCATTATTCCGATAAACTTACTCTCATTCCAAAACTCCTTCTGTTTATAATAATTAACGTAATGCTTACATTAGACAAACAACGAAGGAATGAATCACATGATATTGAAAACAATACCTGGAAAATTAAAACCATTGAATTAGTTTATTTATTAAAAGGGAACAAAACACATTTTTAGCCTATTGACTGCGTAAATAAATAGATCCATTGATAATATTTGGTGCACATCTATCTATCTATTGCACATCTCTGCATCACCCAATGGTAGACTGTTAGCCCTTTATAAGGCATAATTTCCGGGAGAGCCATGCTTCGGCACGAATGGGCCGGCTCGACCGGAGTGATACCACGGCCACACCGAAAACCGACGTGAAACAACGCTTGCGTTGTGTTTCGTTGTGTAAGTGAGGTTACCGGAGGCCCAATTTCCCCCTTCCCAATCTTTCCAATCCCTGATTCCTTAACAGCCCTCAAATTTCTAACCACTAAAAAACCGGGAACGTACTTGTAACGCCTAGTGTTTCAAAATGTCCATGGGCGGCGGCGATTGCTTTCCATCAGAAAAAAATCCATAAAAAATAAAAATAAAGAACTAACCGAGTTAAAGCAAAACTTTTTGTAGTTTATTAAAATATGCGTTTTGTAATATTCACTGAACTTTTCGTTGAAGTAAACATGGTGGTAAAAATATTCCCTATGCCTTATAAAGGGTTAGTAAATGCCACCCGGTGTCAAGTCCGTCATACAGAAGTGTAAATAAAATAAATAATTATGTTAACTTATGTATAACTTACCACAACTTGAAAAATAGTTTTGTATAAATCATGAGCTTCTAAAATATTCTTATAAATCTTTAATAAATCAAGACACTGTTCATGATTATCTAATGTACAAGTATCTTTCATCTTCACCACCATTTCAATCCATTTCTCGATGTATTTCCTTAACAACGTTAGAACTTGAATTGACAAAACGGTATTTATATCAAAAAATAAAAACGAAAAGTCTAGAATGCAATCTGGGATACGTTCAGAGGCGAAAAAGTAATCAAAAGTTGAATAGAATAAAACAGTTGTTAAGATGTTAACACCGATGATCATGGATAATAAGACCCTATTCCAAAGTATTAGGGTTTTAATTCCTTTACTGATGTCAATGCTTCTGTTAATAGCTTCAATCTTTAAGATAAAATGAACACTATGTTGTCTATGAATAAGGTTCAAAATTAATGTTACAGTAGCTCCAATAAGGGCTATGGTAAAGAAACCATATAAAGATATTTCTATCATTGCAATGTCTGGTCTTGACACATTCGGTATATCTCTAATTTCGACGGTAAAGAAACGGTACAAGCACATAGCGTTAATGAGAAATGTTAGAAAGAATACGAGGATATGGCATCTCTTTCTTGTTAAAGTAATTGAGTTATTTTTCAGATTGAATGTTAATATCTTGTAAGGATTTAGAGTAAAAATTGGGAAATTGATGAATCTTTGTATGTCGTCATCTAAGTGACAAGGTAAGGCTTCTTGAAATATAGGTATTTGCAGCTTTTCCGTCATGATTTCTAAGACTAGTATTTCTTATAAACTCTGTTTGATGTAATGAGTTTTTATTATTACTACCTACTAGGGTTACATAAAGGGTAATTTGATTACTTGTTTGTTTACAATAATTCATTACACTAAGTTAATCCTTTTTCCTTATTGTTATTATTGTCAGAAGTACTTACAATTTCTAAATTAAAATTTTATCTATTACTTTTTACCGAGGGAACGACGATCGCACTACGATCTCCGGCTACTGTAAAAGGAAACGGTAGCTCATTCTAACAGAACCAGACTCGTACGTATAGAGCCATCAGACTACCATAATTGAAGCCCAGGCGGGATGGTGCCCGATCCGGAGCTGTAAACTACCTAATGAGTAACTGGGGCTCCAGCCCAATAAGCAGGAGTAGGATTAGGGTGGTTTTTAGTCAGTAACAGTTTGACATCTCTCTCGTCTCATCCTAGGCGAAAGAAGTCATTGAATGATTATCCCCTCAAAATTCATTGCGTACATATACATTCAAGTTACTCAATTTCCTCCCCTCTGATCAAAATTAAAGCAATGCACTTGCAACATGTGTTTTGGGTGTCCATGGTTAGCGGCGATTGCTTACCATCAGATTATAATAATGGTTTACTCTTATCCAACATTATATTTTATTTATTTAGCATTCTATTTATGTTTATTATAGAACAGCGAATTGTAATAGCACAATGATGTAATTGGTGAGATAGCCCATCATAGCCAACAGTGACGCAGCGTGTATGTAGAACAGGCCACACGCGTGTATCTTGGTGAACGACGACCGGTGTAGGCGCTGCACGTTCTTGTAAAGCTTCTTCTCACTGTCTGTCAAGAAACAATAATTTTAAGGTCAGTAAAAAATGGTCATTTATGCATTAACACCCGAAAGAAAAATGCTATGTTTGAAACAACCGTCTTTAAGTTTTTTCTTCACAAATTGGTTTTATAGTTCTATTAATTTTGTCGCTATAGTGTCATTACATTATTCTCACATATACAAACGGTTAAAAATCAATTAATGTATCAGAGATGTTAAAAAAACAATTTTTTTTGAAAAGAGGAACAATGGAGTTTCTTGTACGTTCTTCTCCATTAAGCTACACTTCGGAAATAGCGCCTAGTTTCACTGACAGACTGACGGACAATTCAATTTGACGTCAAGTGCCTATTTAATAATTAGTTGAAAAAATTGCCTTGATTATTGACTCACAATTAAAATAACTAGCAAAATTACCTGAGCAGTGTGTCCGCAATATTAACGTGCAAGTATCCTGCGCGTTTTGAACAGCCATGTAGAATGACTCAGATTCATAACACAGTAAGGATTGCCACACCAAGTCTTTTATCAGCCAACAAATTATGAGCAAGATAGACAGATCGTGTACTTTCTGTAACAAAAACCATGGTATTATAAGATGCCCAAATTCAAGTTCCTAAATACGGACTCCCCAATAACTTTTGTAACTTCTCTGGTGTTGCGGCTGTCAACGGTGATTGCTTGCCATTCTTCATATGCTCGTTTGCTGAACTCTCCATAAAAAAATAATACTAATACAATTAAGTATTAAACTTATTTTTTATGATATAAGCCGCTAATAATAAGCAGACTGATCACCTGATGATAAACAATCAACGCCGCCCATGACATCCGAAACACCAATTTCGTTAAAAGTGCGATGCGCCTTTTGGGGTTTAAGATTTTAGGGTTGTTGGGGAATCAAAGATTTGAAAGATTGGGAAGGGGGGTAATTGGGCCTTCGGTAATGTCACTCACACAACGAAACACAACGCAAACGTCAGTTTTCTGTGAGACCGTAGTATCAAAATATACCTAAGTTTCACAGTGTTGATACTCACCACATCGAAAACTGAGATACTACCCGAGAACAGTTCAATATGAATTTGAATATACACCATACTGTGTAAAAATATTTCTAACACATAATATAGCATCTGAAACAATTAAGGACATAGTATTTATTCTCTTATAACTAAAACATTGTATAAACGTTTAAAGTAATCGAAACGAGAGCGTGTTCGGCGTTCTGATGGAATAATTGGTTTATTCGACTTTTAATATACTTTAACCTCTCGTAAGCCATATATAAGACAACGATAGAAAACACATTGTGTCTCGCGTAGATCAACGTTACAAACATACGAAGGGTTAAACGTAAATTAAACTGATACTAAGGGTACTGATTGGCCGGTACGTATGGACCAATAAATCGGAACCCCAAACGCGCCTTCGTTCCAATCTCCTTAAACGTCAAAAAAACTCATATGTTTAATAATGTATCACTAATTCAAAGACAAAACATATCGTATACTTACAAAAGACTGAAAGCATAGTTTATATAAATTATAACACTTCATAACATTAACGTAACTTTGAAACATTTGCGAACAATAGCAACTATTATTGGAAATACCCATTTTTAAATTACTCAACGCTCGCTCATTCCAGTCAACGATCTTAATTTTCAACAAATTCAAAACTCTAGTTGCATACAAAATATTAATATCAAAAACCGTAGTTAAGCTGCTTAAATAGATAAACAAGAAAGGAATTTGCATATACACGTTCAAAGATATAGCAAAGACGTTATAACCGCATAGAAAGGCAATCACAATGATCCAGTTGCAAAAGACAAATCGCCTACTGCTTTGGTCGTTGTTCAAAAACCCGTGAACGTTTTGAAAAGTAAGAACAAAATTGATAATGTTTTTGGACTGAGAGATGCCAATTATGAAGTTCATAATAAAGCCTATGCCGTAGAAGATACCGTCGTAGTAAACAGAAATAAACATGAAGTAGGAGATATTATTAAGTTCAGAATTAAAATGGAGTTTATAAACGCGGATGCTCATTGAAAAGACAAAGGTTAGTGCGCCGAGGAAAGACAAACAATTGGCAGTAAAACTGTTTGGTAGAATACAATTGTTGATGATCCGATATTTAGGACAAAGAGTAGTATACTGAGTTATATTTAGAGCTGAGAAAAATGATTGGACATCTTGATTAACAATATTGTTGAGCATAAAAGTTAAGCTAGCGTCTTTTTTTATTTTGAACGATCGAAACATTGTCTGGTTCACACGTAGTCTGTTTGATGGCGGAAGTAATAAAGAAATGAAACAACCTTGTAATAATCGATGTTAAATTATAATGGTTCTCTTTTAATCGTGATAATTATGTTGGAGCATTAAATATTCTTAACGTGTAACATAAAACATTTTATTTATATATTACTTGTTATTACGATAGTATTACAAGTAAGCAAACTGTAACAATACAATGACGTAGTCAGTGAGCAGCGTCACGTGCGCCACATGCAACGTGGCATCGATATAAAACAGGCCACATACACTGATCTTACTGAACGATGCCCGTAGTAAACGCTGCACATTTTTGCACATCCTCCTCTTGTTATCTGTGAAAATTTAAATAATATGATCAGACTGTTACTGACTATAAACCTTTTCGAGCTGGAGCCTCGGTAACCTAGCAAAATTATTAGCTTCTGCTAGCTTAGCGGGTTACTAGACGCGGTGACGTCACGCAGCCGCACACGCAAACGCACGATCTACTAACCAGTAGGTTAGACCGTGCGTTTGCGCTGGCGGTGTTGGCATCTGCGCACACTGCTCATGATGAAGAGTCCCTCTGTGACTCGAAACTAGTAAAGCTTTTCTCTATTAATTTAAGTGAGTGTTATTTTAGTTAACGTCACAATAGCAAATTAAACGTACCTGAGCAATTACCGTTGATAATAAGACTGCAATTATCTTTTACATTTTCAACAGCTTTATAAAACATCTCGCATTCATAAGTCAAAAGCGTTTGCCACACCAAATCCTTCAGAATCCAGACATATATAAAGAAAGCTGCAAATATTGTCCTTTTCTGTAACAGTGTTATAAAGACTTTAAAAAGTATTTTTTATTAACATAAACAAAAAAACGCAACGAAAACATTAAGCCTTTTATCCCCGATGGTCGGGGTAGGCAGAGGTGCACACAGTGATACGACACGTAATGCCGCTATACAATTCCAGACTCAAGCGATCAATGCTACGTACTGAGAAATTTTTTGAAAGCCCCAAAAATGCCCAGTAATACTTTGCCCGACCCGAGAATCGAACCCGAGACTCTATAGAAAGATCGCATTCGTTGAACCAATTAACGATAAGTAAGTCGTAACATAAACCAAATAAGCCGTAAAATAGTACTTACAGGATAAGCAATAAAATGTTCGACAGAAAAAATCTCAATCGTAACTTGAATGTAGACTAAAGCATGACTAAATATTTCTATTACGTAATATAACATCTGAAAGAAAACCAAAATTAACGCTTTACACAAACTTTTTAATCAAATCTAATAATTTATATCAATCACTTTATAATAATATTCTTCACACTTGTCATACGTTTGGCAGAGCGATGCTGTTGGCACAAATAGGCGACGGATGATTATTTGTTGTGCCAAATGACGGATGCCACGGCCTCACGGAAAACCGACGTGAAACTACGCTTCCGTTGTATTTCGTCGTGTGAGTGAGGTTACCGGAGGCCTAATGAAACCCCTCCCCGATCTCCCCAATCCTTAATCCCTAACAAACCTCAAATTATTTACTCCCAAAAGACCGACAAGGAACTTGTTACGCCTCTAGTGTTTCAGGTGTACATGGCCGACGGCGATGGCTTACTATCTGGTGATCCGTCTACTTGTTTACTGATTTATCGCATAAAAAAGTTATCAAAGACCATTACACTTAATAGTAAATCATACGGCCCACATAAAGCCTCCAAAAGTAAAAAAAGTGGTGACAAATATGGAGGCAATTCTGACATCACTAGATTTTTGAAAAATAATTATGTAATCTAATTATTATCGTTAATAAATAACTTACGTATAGTTGAAAACATATCTTGTAGACATCGTAACATCTCAGGATATTAGAGAGAGCTTCAAACATTTTTTTGCTATCATCATGCATTTCACTCTCATCCATTGTACTATAAACTTGTAAATTCCAAAGATCTAACTTGTGTTTCAACAAACTTATAACCCGAATGGCGTAAAACAAATTTAAATCAAACGAAATCAAAATAGCAGTGCGATATATTAATGAGTATGGCGAATCCATACCTAATTGGATAAATATAATGAAACTGATGAAACCACATAAGAAAGTGATCAAAATTATCCAGTTCCAGATGATAAAGGCTCTGGTGAAGTTGATATCGTTTAAGAACCTATGAACATTTTGAAATATAAGAACAAAGCTAAGAGCGTTCTTGGTGTTACAGATGCTGACTATGAAGTTTATAATGAACCCTAAGCTATAGAAAACCACATCATAGTAAGATGAAATTAACGTAAAACTCGTCAATGTTTGAGTGTTAGAGTAAAAAAGAAGCGTGTACACGGGATAGCTGATAATAAAGACAAAGATTATTGTTCCAATTAGTGATACGATGTTAGAAATGAAACTATTCGGTTTGATATGGTCGTTGATGATCCAATATTTAGGGTACAAAGTAATTTGTTGTGCCAAATTTAAAGGGAACAGAACGGATTGCACGTCCTTATCTACATTGTCACTCAAACTGAAATATGAATATTTTATTTGGTTGATTTTGAAAACTCGGTACATTGCAACACACAATACACAGTGCTTGTGTGATCCTAGAGCTGAACGAAATTAACAGCTCAATAATCGATACTTAATAATATTGGTTTTCAACCTAATTATCTTAAATACAAAAGATAGAGGCATTTAATACTCAGAGGATTATTGTATACGACACAATACTAACTAATGAACTATGTTGAATAAACGAAATTGTAATTATTCTTGTCTTGTAATTATTTATAGACTAGTTATTATCCAAATGTTGTTTAAACATATTTTGAACACTTACTGCCGTACTCAGAGATATTTAATGATTGCTTAAACTATTCCTTAGATTCCTTAGAAACGATTTTGTTCCGAAACTAATTGTTATGGTCCGGGTTAAGTAACTACGAGTAATAAATCCGGAGCTGCGGTTTGCCTAGCGCATTTGCCGGGGCTGCGGCTCAAAAAGGAGGAGTAGAAACGGGGTGGTTTTTAGTCAGTAAGAGTCTGACACTCTTTCTCGCCTCTCCCAAGGCGGGAGAAGGCATTGGATGATTTACTCCCGCAAAAAAGTAACTATTAAATGACTCTGAGTACGATGGTTACACTTTTATGCATAAAGTTCAAAGATCAAAGATTTGACCTTTCTTTCTAAATGAAATCCATCGTCTATTATTTAATATAATAATATTATATTATAAAAGCTTAAACTGAAGCAACACGATGACATGATTGGTCAGTAGCGTCACATGCGCCACATGTAACGCGGCGTCGATGTAGAACAGGCCACACGCGCTGATCTTGCTGAACGACGTCCTCAGTAGACGCAGCACGTTCTTACATACTTTTCTCTGGTCTTCTGTAAAATTTTATTAACTTTTAAAGAGATATAGGGATCATAACGTATTTTAGAGTACTTTTCCATAGGAGATGTGTTATAACTACGTTGCTGTGGATGCGTTTGGCTTTCACCATATTTATAGAAAGATGAACAGCGCCCTTAGTCTTTTAAGAACACTGCTTGGCAGTGGATAACGAGTTGAACGCAAAATCTTATTTAGTAGATCACGTTTATGTCATTATCATCATCATACATTGAATTTTCTACTTTCTTGGTAGAGGAGCGCTAAAGTGGCATTTGGCTAGAGACTCAGGTGGTCTGTTTACCCTGTAGGTGAACGTTGATGTTAGAATTGGAAGTTATAACGGAATATTTACCAAGTTTTTAAATTTTAATGAGTTTCCGATATTTCGGCAATGTCGCAAGCGCCATGATCATGGATAAACTTGGTAAACATGGTAAATATCCCGTTGTAACTTCCAATTCTAATGTTAGTGACCATGACAGTTTAAAAACTTATAACATTGATATTACTATACGATAAATCTTTTGTAAATTCTATTTTTTGGTAATATTTAATACCTGAACAGTTGGAATTCATAACAAGTGAACACGTGTCTTTTACTCCATCAATAGCGACGTAAAACTTCTCACATTGACAACTCAGTACAGTTTGCCACATCAAATCCTTGAATACCCAAGCGTATATTGAGAAAATTGAAAACAGTGCGATTTCCTGAAATAAAAAGATACGATAAATTTTATTGAAATGACTGTATTATGATCAAGGCCATAATACAGTTAACTTAAACTTGAAATTTTATTATACTTAAATAAACCTTTCTTTTTTTCTTCTTTCTTTTAAAAACGTTGCCTTTTCTCGTATATCGTGGGTGCGTTTACAAACATACTATTTTACATACACATCATACCCAGGTCAGAAACAATTTGTGGATCACAGAGAGAATTGCTCCAGACGGGAATCGAATACTCATCTATGATTTCTTTTTTTTATAGAGGCGTCTCCCGTATTGGGTGACTTGCAATAAAAGGGTTACTATAAAAATATACCTAAGGGTTACTATAACGAAGTTTGCTGAGCCAGCTAAGTCTAGAGTGAAAAGGCTCTTAAGAAACTAGTGCGCCTCACCATCAACGATTACATCACTACTTACCATCAGGTGGGATTGTAGTCAAGCATTAGTTTTTATCAAATAAAAAAAACTTACTATATCGAAGTTGTGAGCAGCCAAAGAATTATCGGATAACATTTCAATACTAACTTGAATGTAGATGAGGGAATGCGTGAACATTTCTAGGAGGTAGTACAGTAGCTGAAACCAAGAAAAATGTAATAAGATCTTTATTCGTCACTGAAATTAAGCTTTTGGTATCGCCAATACAATAAGGTAGTAGACAGGGTATGAACATTTAAAAACAAATTAATCTGTCAGCTAGATAATTAAAAAAATATTAGACACATTTTTAAGTGTAGGAGAGCCATATTTCGGCACGAACGGGCCGGCTCGACCGGAGTACCTCACCGACGTAAAACAATGCTTGCCTTGTGTGAGTAAGATTACCGGAAACCCAATTACTCCCCTTCCTAAGGTTCCCAATCCCAGATCCCCCAACAACCCTTAAATCCTCTGGTAACTTGTAATGCGTCTGGTGTTTCAAATGTCCGTGGGCGGCGGCGGTTGCTTACCATCACGTGATCCATCTGCTCGTTTACCGGCTTAATCCATAAAACAATTCTATTGTTAGTTCAAAATTATCTTTAAATACTTAAAAACTTTACACTTACATATAGCTGAAAACATTTCTTGTAAATATTGTAACATTCAAGAATATTAACAAAAGCTTTCCACATTCGCTTATAATCATCATCATGTGTATCATTCACTTCTTTAATATGAGAAATTCGAAGATTCCAAAGATCTAACTTATGTTCTAACAACATTATGACCCGTATAGCATACAGCATGTGTAAATCGAACGTAATTAATGTTAGAGAAAGGAACATTGTCAAGTAAGGGGAACTCATTCGTTTGTGGGTAAAAACGACAAAAAAGATGAAACTACTCAAGAAGGTAACAATAATAACCCAGTTGCTAATGATAAATCTTCTAGTGCTGATATCGTTTTTCAAAAACCTGTGCACGTTTTGGAAAGTAAGGACGAAGTCAATAATGTTTTTGGTTTGAAAGATGCAGATTACACAGTTCATAACAAACCCAATACTATAGAAAATACAGTCATAATACATGAAAAAATGCAAAAATGTCGCACCATTGAAACTGTAAGAAGAAATTAAATGGACGCGCAAACCCAATGCAAAAAGTATCACTACTGTTCCTAGTATTGAACAAATGTTTGAAATTATACTGTTTGGTTTTATCATGTCATTTTTTATTCGATATTTTGGGTATAAAGTGAGTTGCTGTATTAAGTTTAAAGGAAGAAATATTGATTGCACATCTTTGTCTATTGTTTTGTTCAATACTATATTTAGGGGTTTGGTTTTTCGTATCGGAAGAATGTCAATCTTCATTGTTAAATAAACTCCTTCACAAATTAGTTAACACACTATTTACACAGGTGATCCACACCAATATATGTATTGTGTAGATAGTTACGCTATAGGTACTTCTAAAATACATTAAAATACGATTTGGCCGTAATATTGAAGAAACTCGATGATTAATTACTTTGTGTACAATGTAGTACAGGTGGTACATATCAAACATTTACACAGTAAAATATATTTTAATGGAGCTAGCTGTCTGCCAGTGACTTTGGTCGCGTACGTGTAGTTATAATAATAAGTCTATCCGATATGTTATTATAGACCGTAATCAACCCGAATATGTTGAGGATGACTATATAGGCTACATTACATCACGCTACTATCAATAAGAGTAAAAATTCCGAGACTTTTTTCGTCAAACTAATTAAAAAATTTGGCTGGTTTGGGTCCTTAAAAATTAAACTCACAAATATTCACAGTTATAAGTACGTATATTGGTATTTACCTATATCTTAAACAGCCTAAACCACTTAGTCGATTCCTAAAATAGCCAGAAAGATTATTGACTGAGATCATCCCAGATATTGCTGGAGCAACTTTAATTGATTTTATTCATTATTATTAAATGCCTGCTCGTCAATGCATATGGCTCATAATACACATTTAATATTGAGATCAATGCCTACTCTTCCAAAATTGTCAATATACGGAAGTTTGAACATAATACAAGTAATTATGCTATTGATTACCGAAATACACAACAGATCAGGCCATTAAAGTAAGTAACATTTTATAAATGATTGATTGCTCTACTACACGTGTACGGAACAAACGTATTTGGAACCTTCTTATCATTGCCGTAAGCACCTCAATTACATTAAGACGCTTTAAAAAATATTCAGGACATACGCCTGCTCGTTTACCCCCTATTCCATAAAAATGATGAAAATATCCAATTCTAGATACAGTGTGAACGTTTTTGATGAAAACAAACTCGATAAAGAACTTCAAAGGATGTTTAATTCCATCCATTTTATACTTAAACTCTTGATTACTCCGAAATACCAAATACAGGATAATAAAATTGTTCCTGTCAGGAAACTTACTTTTATTGTTTGGTTCATGATCATGTCCATCATATTTGCTACCTGCACCATCCGGGCGACCGTCGGTGACCAGCATTTTGTCCTAAACTTCATAAGCTTCAGCTATTACATTTGTACTTGTATCGGTTTGACTACCATCTTCATTTACCAAATCTACTGCCGTCACGGTAACTGCGCCCTTATAATTATGTTCCAAAAGATCCACAATTGCGTCGACATCAGTGATAGCGTTCATAGTTTTATTGTTGAGAACTATTGCATCATCTGTTGTAATTTTGTCTTTAATACGATTGTTATTTTCACGTACTTCACAATTGGCAACGATTTCGATACGATTGATTTTGTTAGTAAAGTTACTTATGCTTCTTTTGATATGAATGTTATTTATGTCATGCGTCTCTTGATGTTGCTAAATATGTATTTAACTGAATGGATCAAGTATGTGGCTCCGTTGAATGGGAAGCAAGCAAACGATGACGATTATTGCCAGAAGTTGTTCAAGAGTTATTCAAAGATAATGGAAGCATATAATTTGTACAAGCAGCTTTATAATCTATTGGTATGATATTCATCATCAACATTTTGTTTATAATTATTATAAGTTTTGTCTCACATACTAAATTAATTATTATGTTTTTCGGCTTAGTCATGTAATTGTTTGACGAGGAACTACGAACGCGCTGCTACTCGACTAGTTTGAGTAACACAGCAACATAGATTCACAGAATTCATAAATATGAGCCTCTAGAATGGCTTGAATTTACTCGAGTTCCTGGTCAAATAATTACATGATCAACATATACAAGGCAAGGCAAGGGCAAGTGTATTTAGATTATGGCTATCCCTAATTTTGTAATTAAACTTCTTTACAATGTCACTTAACAAATTATTTTCCTTTTTCAGATCTTATACTACACTGTAGACACATTCTGTAGAACTTTGGCTTACAGTCAAACGACGCTGCAACTATTAAAACTTCAAAAATATCTGCGCGGATCGGTAACTATAATATTTCGGTTGGTAAATTAACCGCACGGTTGGTGCGGCTAGTTAGTACACGCTATTCAGCAGCTAGTTGCTAAACAGCGTGTTCGATTTACGCACTGACCAACTCTTTGTGTAATCCACAAATTGTTGTTTCGGGTCTGCGTGTTATGTGTGTGTGAACTTGTATGTTCGTAAACGCACCGCAATGTGGGGCAACATTTAAAAAAACGAATAAGTACTGCTTAAACTTCTTTAAACGAGTGTTGAGTTCGATTTTCAAAAATAAGTTGTATGAGACTTGAGATTTTTTTATGGCACTAGACCGGCCTCGTATCACACGGCACATTATGGCAAAACGTAAAATTTGCGTGTTCTTGTGTACGCCACTCTACCTATACTTTTCAGATCAGTGTTACCGTAATTACTTGTTTCTGGTTAATCAAGAATATGTTCCTGCTGTCCGTACATAATATGAACTGCGACAAGTTCTACAAACTAGTTGAGGAAGCTGAGATTGCATGTATACAGTTAATGAAGAACTCCAATTGTCCAAGTAAGTAACTTCTTCTGTAGCCCTACTAAAGTACATATACTTTAGTATCTTAATGTTGGCCTTCCCCAGCCTTGTTGTTTTCTTCTGATCTTTCTAAAAGCGTATTTAAGTATCATCCAACTCTTAGGCTACTTTTCCACCAGAGAAGTGCTATGCTACGTTGCTGTGGATGCGTTTGGCTTCCACCAAACATATTCAAGGTCTCAGCACACATATGGGATCGGAAAGGGATCGTAACCGTAACGCCTTTTGCCTCGCTGTCAACCAGGCGTCATAGGTTGACGACCGTATGCACGTAACGAAAGCGTATCAGCAGCGCCTGTACGTCAACTCGGCTACGGCTAGGCGACACCGCGCTTACACCTCGCCGTCCCGTCGCGGAAGGGGAAAGGGGAAAGGGTGGACGAAGAGATGTGAGCTCGGGTAAGGAGAGACGTAATCGCGGGTACGGAGAGACGTAAGCGCGGGGACGGAGAAACGTAAGCGCGGGGACGATGAGCCGTAAGCGCGGGAATTCAAGTTCGGAGCCTGTTCCGAGGCGAGGCGATTACGTTACTATTCCGATTAGTGTGCGTTGCAGTAGGGAGTTTAATACAAACCATTCTGAACGGCTCGAGGCGATACGGTGACGATCCCTTTCCGATCCCATATGTGTGCTGAGACCTTCATTGGTAAATATTTAGCACTGGTAGAAACCGACTCAGCTAAGCTGTTTTTATATGAAAAGATGCGTGCTATGGATGTGTGCTTTGGATGGCTTCCCTACTATCGAAACATCGCATACTCGAGCTGCGCATCTTCCTCTCGTAGCTACATAGCTTAGTATCAGTAGATACGGTCACAGAGTTTCTAACCTTAGCTATTACATCATTGTAGCATAGCTACATAGCACATCTCATGCACCAGAATGACTGTCTTATCTGACTAACTGACTTAAAGAGACCTAGAAGCCTTAATAAATTTAAACATTGTTTACAGAAAGTCAACGAGATCTATACAAAAGAGTTTTACAAACAAACAGAACGTTTAGTAAGATTTCCGCGTGTGGTCTGTTTCACTTCAGCGCCCGCATTCCAATACATTTGTTACAACTTATCACTCATCATATCATTGTGCTCCTACAGTTTGCTTTCCTGTGATGCCCTATTTACATTTATTGTGTTAATAAAAATATATTCCGTTTATTTTGTTATATTTTTCAAACATCAGGTAGATAATGGTCTGATGTGTGACTTTGTAATGTATCTTCTGGTCATACTACGGTAATATCAGACGATTATGGTGAGTTGCAGAATGAAAATAATATAAATTTTGATTTTCTGCAAGTTGGGGAATGGAAGGGACGAGTTGATGAATTACCCCGCTTTCCAAGCGTGAAGATTTTAACAAACCCCTATTTGGTACAGAAGGTCCATAATTCAGTAGCTTCTGACGTGCTGATAATGATGATAGTAAGATATTAAAACAAATTAAGTACAATGACGTAATATACGAGAGAAACTAAAATAGACATCAGATAATTGACCAATATTAAAGTAAATTTTTTATGACATGCATGATCGATTGTTCAACTACATACATCAGAATATTTGTCCATTTTCCTAAAGAACAACGTTTAAACAAGAGCGGTTAACCAACTATTATGGCTAACAAATACAATTTTTTAGAACCCAAATCCTCGTACCGAGTAAAAGTATTCAAAAACAATGTGCTCGACAAAGATATAAAAAGGATGTTTAATTCCTACCACTTTATACTCAAATTCCTACTTACTCCTAAATACAAAATACAAGACAATGAAATCGTTCCCGTTGGCAAACTTATATTTATAATTTGGTTAATATTAATAATCATTTTATTTGTTATTTGTTCGTATCGTGCTAGTATCGGTGACATACATTTTATCTTAAACGCTATAAACCTTGCCTACTACATTTTTACTTCCATTGGCTGTTTTGTCATGTTCATCTGCCTTATCTACACTAGCCAAGGGAATTGCGACCTTATTATCATATTCCAAAATATCCATAGAAGCATCGACATCAGTGATTACATTAAGACCTTTATTGTTTGGAATTATGTCTCCGTCTTTTTTAATTTCGTCTTTAACGTGGTAACTATCTTCATTTATTTCACAATTTGCAAAGATTTTAGTCCTATCGAGTTTGCCAGTAAAGCTACTTATGCTGTGTTTGATATCAATGTAGTTTATGCCACTCGGCTTTTGATTTTGTTAAATAAATATTTGTCGGAATGGATCAAATATGTGAATAAATTGGAAAGAAGAATGGATAATGACGACGAGTATTGTTTGAAACTGCACAAGAGCTACTTGCTTATAATGAAAGCATACAATTTGTATAAAATACTATATAATATATTGGTAAGAGTAATTTTGATTTTTGCTTGAAATTACATGATCTACTTACAGTGTCTCTTAACAAATACGTCTTGTGGTTTGTTTTCAGATTTTATATTACACTATAGATACATTCTGTAGAACTTTGGCTTACAGTCAAACCACGCTACAACTTCTTAAACTTCAGATATTGCATGGATCGGTGAGAATACTTTGGTTTTCTGAACAGCGTTTTCTTTTGCTCCGCTTTGGGCGAAGCGAGAGGGATTGTTCCCAGCCCATACCCTGTTTCTACTCTGCTGTACAGCAGCTACAGTTCTAAACAGTTTAGGGTTATCAAAAGTCAAGACAGAAGGCCTATGTTTAGCAGTGAACTGCTTGTAGCAGATAATGATGAAGGCAATAATTATTATGACGATGACAAAATGCTTAAAGTTCCATAAGAGCCAGTGTGAGGTCTAAATGAAATAAACGCTTTGACTTTGACAAAAATAAATTACTATAATAATATTTTTTGGTGTGGTGGCTGTGCAACTGGCTGCCGTACAACATGTAGCAGGTTCGATTCCCGCGCGTAGCAACTCTTTGTGTGATCCATAAATTGTTGTTTCGCACCCACAACGCAAGAGAAAATCCTAACGAGGGGCAAGGTTTAAAAAACGTATATTGTAATATATTTTGACAAACCTTTCCAGATTGGTCTAACTGTGTTTGTCTGCTTTTGGTTAATCAAGAATATGTTCTTGTTGTCACTATACAACGTGAACTGCGAAAAGTTTTATAAACTCGTCGAGGATGCTGAAACTGCATGTATACAGCTTATGAAAAACTCGAATTGTCCACGTGAGTAATCTACCTCTTCTTGTTCTGCTTCAAACATGTTTAAATGCAAGAATGCAATAAAACATAATCACTTCTTCCTTCTGCTCTTAATTAAAGTTACTTTGGGTCCACTCAATATTTTTTGTTTATCCATTCTCCTGTATGAGACGACATCCGATCCCAAACTCCGTAAGTTTTCTAAATCATTAATACGAATAACAAGATCCATCTTTCTTTACAGGGAGTCATCAATACCTTTACAAGAAAGTGTTGCAGACGAATCGAACGTTCAATGAGATATCCGCCTGTGGCCTGTTCTGCTTTAACGCCAGGCTCCCAATACATTTGTTGCAGCTCACCACTCATTACATTATTGTACTCTTGCAGTTTGCTTTTCTGTAATGCATCGTTTACTTTTACGTGCTTAATAAAAAATAAATATTTTTTATGGTATAAGCTGGTCAACGAGCCCACGGATCGCCTGATGATAAGCAATCGCCTCAGAGGCGTTAGGAATTTAAGGGAATAGAGGATTGGGAAGATTGGGTAATTGGGCCTTCAGTAATCTCACTCACACAACGAAACACAACGCAAGCGTTGTTTCACGTCGGTTGCTGTGAGGCTACGGTATCAAGCCATTATTTCCTATTCCCTCAATTTCTTTAAAAAAAAACTTTAGATTTTGGTTTCAAAATTCTCAGTTATTTTCTAGAGTTAAAATTTTGTACGTCACTTTAAAATCACTTCTGTATTTTCAACTAACACATACATTTCTTTCAATACTATTACTATATTTGAAAAAAACACTCCATAACAAAAACGACTTTATTTTCATTTTACAAAAATGCAAATTGTAATACAATGACAATATACTCGACTTCCAAGCGGTTGAACATCTCAGCCATGCTTGCATCAACGGTAAAGATGTTACAAGCTGTCATCTTGCGGAAGGCTGCTCGGTTAAACCGCTGCACGTTCTTACAAAGTCTTTTGGCATGTTCTGTAACAAATATGTAGTATTTAAGTGGTTGGGTGGAAAGAGATGAAAATGGACGCTAGTGGATTACTATTAGGACAAGTTTTATCCTGCAGTGAAGATAATGTCGTGATTTTCCAGAGGTTTAATACTTTTCATGCACGAAGGTGCTCGTGCGAAACCTACAAACGGCAAGTATAAGTGTGACGTTTTCCAAGTTACATGTATTTGGTAAGATTATTTAGACACCAAAGCGAAACGATGACGGAAAACGTCTTGAAGAAACCTGAGCTTAAAATTCCTGATTATAAATTTGAAATCGTCATCCTGATTAAAGCTGAACCTTCTCCATGCGAGAAGAGATTAGCAGTTACCACTTATAGGCTATTGACGATGCGGTGATGGTGATGGATGATGATTCATATTACAATAGCTCTGGTGATGATGATGATAAGAACAGAAAATAATGAATCCATTTATTATTATAAAGAGTAATCGTTTGTAAATTACCAATCATCTGATATTAGCCATTAGTATATCAGATGGTAAATCAACTACTTACTTGACATGTTAGTTTGTTTCTGCAACTTACTACAAGCAGCGTTGGCGTCAGTGATAGAAATGTAAAACTTTTCACAGTAAAAACTGAACATAGAGACGAACAACAAATTCTTGAATGCCCACAGAACAGCGACTTGAGCGAAATGTCTGACGTTATACTGAAAAATTATATGAAACAAATTAATACACGAACAACATTGTAGCAAGAATACTTTGATAAACTCATCGCCAATACCGCAAAGGGGCGAGCCTCAAATAAGAAATAGTATTAGGTACGCCCCTTTGCAGTGTTAGCCATGAACTATAGATTACGATAGTTTTTAGTTGATCAAAGCAAAAATACGTCACAAAATGAGTTTGAAATTCATCCTCTATTTCTTCTTATTTTTCTTGAGATGGGTCGAAAATGTTTTCTACCATTTTCTCTAAATAAGTCATGCCATCACAAACCCCATCGTCTTTGCATCATCATCCATAAATATTTCAAATTCATTAACTTTATTTTTAAAACTTACTTTGCCAACATAAATATCTCTTCTATTCATTTCTATTACTGTTTGTAGAAACACTAAACTGTGTATAAATGTGTCCACCACGTGATATAAAGTCTGTAACATAAACACAAATATAAGTTTAATGATACACTTTTTAGAAAATGCATTGATTTAGCAAGACAGTTCTTCAGAGCACCTTACTTCACTGATGCTAGCCGGTAAACAATCAGTCGGATTACTTCATGGTAAGCTATCGTCGCCGCCCATAGATACCCGAAACAGCGGCGTTGCCGGCCTTTTGGGAATTAGACGTTTAAGGGTTGTGGGGACTCGGGGATTGGGAAGATTAGAATAAAAGAAACATCTTTCACACAACGCTATTAGTTGATTATTTAAACACACCTATCTATGATTTTACTGGAATAAATGCTTTGACAAGACTTACCGAAAATTGAAACAGTCTCTTAAAGATACAAAAGGCATCCATCAAATCCATATAAGCTTGATATAGTTTCTTGAAAACACCATTCGCTTCGTCTTCTACATCAGATTCAATTGAACAATAGAACTCGACTTCAGATATCCACGTTTCCACACCATGTCTTATAAAGGACATCAAAGACGTCCCATACGTTACATAGACATCAAAATAAATAATACTATAGAAATAAACCGCTATATTTACATCAGGCATTAAAATAATACAGACGGAATAAAATACGAAATGGCGAAACACACCAAAATAATTCCAATAGATGGCCTGCTTATATCTTCGAAAATTAACAGCCCTATACGCTTTCTGAATCTTGATAATTATGGCGACATTGTCTTTTCTGTAGATAACATTGATTGAGTAGAATGTGATGAAGGAAATGATCAAGAAAGTAACGTTAACGTCAGTAAAGTTGATCACAGCTTGATTGCCTTTCTTATGAACGAAGTAAGAAGTTAGGAATTGAAATCCTATGAACAGAAGGACTCCAAAGAATGAGAAAAGTAAATAGGGAAGCCTGTGTGGTCTAATACAATTGTTATCAACAGCGAATCTAGATAGGAATACAGCGTGTTGCAGTATTCTGTATGGGAAAATTGCACTTTGGAAAATTTTGTCCAGAAAATGATCGTTTTCAAACGGTTTAATACTGATTTTCATCGTCACTTAAACATTAATAAATGCATTTTTCGACATTCATCGTCATCATCAACAGCCTATTAACGGATATTATTCACCAAGCTCTTCTCACATAGAAGGTTTGGATAGTAATCACCACACTAGTTGAATGCTGGTTGGCAATTTCAAACTTATAATCAGAAATTATAAGCCCAGGTTTCTTCTCAATGTTTTTCTTCACCGTTTTTCAGTAGTGTTTAAAAAATCTTAGAAAGTACATATAACTTGGAAAAGTCACATTGGTATTTGCTGTTGGTAGGTTTCGGACTAGCCCCGATGCGCGAGGAACGGGAATCTAAAACTACCAGGCCCCCACGACAGAGTAAAACTAAAACTAAACTGACTGAAAAATTCTACTATATAATAATAAAGTTGTATTCATTATAAGGTACAATAAATTTAAAATGGACATCATATCGTTTGTACTTCATTCTCTTTCTATCGATCTAACTGTAAATGTGACTGACAAATTAATGATAATTGATGATCCTTAAGTGGTTGGTATAGAAGTGAAGTGTGTTTACGATATTACTTTCCCATTACTTGTTATACTGTTAGTTTAAAATGCTGGAATGGGTGTTATAAATTAAATATTTTTTTTACATTAACTAAGACCACGTTTTACTCTCGTACATTAATAGAGAAAAGCTCAACTAGATTCGAGTCGCGGGACTCACATCATGTACGTGAGTAAACCGTGATTTTTAGTTAATAGAGCTTATCTCTCACGATAGTTACCGTATTATTATAAAAAAAATTTACAGTCACAAAATAAAATATAATTCAACAAATTATGATTGCTGATTATCAAAAGAAGTATTTAACTAATTTTAGCTCATCATTAAAATATTAGAAATAAATTCAAAAAATCAACCTACCTATGTAATATGCTTTACAATGTAGATACAGCACTAGTTAAAAGAAGGAATGGATTAGGGATGGAAAAGAAAATATTATAATATTTAATAAAAAACAATTATATTTAATGCTGTTCAGACGGTAACAGCATAAATTGCAGCAGTACTAGAGTATAGTTTGTCAGCAGCCCGAACAGTGCCACTGGCAACATGGCGTCCACCGAACCCAGCCCAAATAACTCCAGCTTCATAAAATTGGTCTCATGTAAACGCTGTATGTTTTTACAAATCTTCTTGTCGGCATCTGTAATGGAAATTATTATTATGAAAAAAATTTAGTGTGGGAGAGCCATGCTTTGGCACAAATGGGCTGGCTCGATGGGAATGATAAGCCTCAGATAAAACCGACGTGAAACAGCGCTTGCGTTATATTTCATCATGTGAGTGAGATTTCCAGAGACTTAATATTATCCTTCTCCCCAATCTCCCTAATCCCCAACAATCTCCAAATTCCTAATCCCCTCCAAATAACAGACAACGTATTTGTAACACTTCTAATGTTTCTGGTGTCTATGGATGGCGACATCAAGCGATCTCGACCAAGAAGGCAGTCAGACAATTAATTTTCTTCATATTAAAACTCATATGACTATTCAACTGGACCCTACCAGTTATAAAACTTCTTAGCCTCGGGTATAATTTTGATCTCGTAATCCATCGTCACGATCATTTGATTCAATAACTAAAATGCTGTCATTACGTATCATTTTAATACCTGAACGAGTTGAACCTAAAATGATGGTACATGAATCTTGACATGAACTCAGAGCTGCGTAGAACAGTTCACAAGACGATCCCAACAGTATTTGAAGCAACAAATTCTTCACAATCCATAATAAATTGCATATCAACGGCTTAATGATTTCCTGGAAAGGATTTAATAGTAAAAGCGAATGAATATTGATAAGAACACAGTTAGTCTAAAATTAGTGAAATCATGCTTCAAATAATAGTCACAGCTTTTTATCTCTCTATCTCTTTCCAACTGCCATTATAAATGTTATTATATGAGAGTTAGAGTAAGAGAGAGATCAGTACCCTTAGTGCGAGTTTGCTTTAGCTTGAGCTCGTTCGGTGTTCTGATTGGCCAGCGCGAATGAACTAACCAATCAGAGTGCCGAAAGCGCTCTCGGTTCGTTCTCATTCAACGTAAAGCAAACTGGTACTAACGGTACTGCCTCTAGCCTAATGGCACTTTGGTTAGGCTTAAAATCACACGAGGCAGTATGAGTATTACCACATCCATAAGGAATTTTAGGAGGGAGGTACCACAGAACGCCAAATAATAGTCATTGTTTATTAATTTCATGTCATTATCGTTAGACTTTTTCAAACTTACTTCATCGGTTTTGTAAAGACCAATCATGAAATGAATATCGACAAGTCCGTGAACAAATGTTTCTATTGCGTGGAACAGAACCTAAAAAAAAATACATTTAGGCCGAATATTGTTATTCATAAACTCGCCATAATCGACACGAAAATTAAAAAATGTACCTATATAATCAACAATTAATAAAGCTCTTTAATATATATTTTCCATGTGTTTTATTTACACAATATGACAAACAATGAACTTACCCAAATCTGGCAAAGAATACCGAACAGTTTATAACTTTCTAATATTTTACTATACTTATAATAAAAACTCTCATAATTAGCTTCTTTACCGATATTTCTTGAGGCATCAAAGAAGTCACTGTTCCAGGACAAAGCGTAACACTCTAGCAAGTTGATAAATCTTATTGAGTATACCATACAAGCGTCTAAACAGAATAGAATAGAATTGGAGACAATTATCTCCCAGGGCAACCAATACAAGTAATTGGGGATCACAATACCTATATGGAAACATAAAATCATGATAAAGTAACACCAGCTAACAATAACAACATTTTTAAAGACAGACTTATTTTGGAAAAGCCTGTGAATTTCATAGAGCCTCAAGATGGACTCATAATGAATCTTGGTGTGAGTGAGGTTGTAAATATAAATGACAAGGAATCCAATGGAGTAGAGGAAGAAATCAATAGACACTAACACGAAGCAAAATAAGTCATGTATATGAGTTGAAATGTCGCAGCACATTCGAAGCAAGAACAGAATGGTTCGTAAGACTGCCGCAAGTATAGAAGCTTTATTTAAAAGAATGTTGTTTGTGGGATGGTATTTTGGTGGTAACTGTAGCATCATCATTCGGTTCAAAGGCTTTAGCATATTCTCTACAGCCTTGTCAATTTCACTGTTCTGTAATATTTTCACTCGATAACTTTTACTATCACTTGGATGTATTTTCTTCGAGAACATATTGTATAAGTTGCTCAAATACATTTATTTTCGTTTATGTTCAATGTGTTTTGTATTGGAATTGAGGCTTGTGGTATAAAAAAGAATAATGACGTTTGTTTGTTATCATTGACTAAGATCTGATGTTAAAGTTCGATTTTGAGTCCAATGTCATTGGACGAGAGCATTTAGGAAAATTAAGGAGCGTATAGTACGTATCGTTCAGTCATTGCCGTTCTTTATTCTATTCTTAGTAAACCTTCTAATGAAATGTCTAGAAAATGCTAATTTACTTAATACAAATTGATGGAACATGATAATATTATGTATTACAGATTAATCAAGCACAGATATAATGTAAGCTAATGGGAGATTGTTTGCTAAACCAATATAATTATCAAATAAATTCATTGTTATGTTGTCGGCTTACTCTCGTAGCGGTTTGACGAGGAACTCGACTAGTTTCAAGCCATGCTAGATTATGATTATGTTATATTTTACTCCATTTCTAGTAATACAATCAATCACCTTTGCTACAGTATTTTGCAATTTTAATATTAAGTTAATATTAAGTTGTCGTCCATACGATTTTTAAGTATTGTAGATTCATTATTCTGTTTGTTTTTTAACGTTTTCAAGCAATTGGTGAGTTTTGAAAATGCCCACCACATTTCGTTCGTTCTTCCTCAGACAAGAACACGATGAAACTGGATTAGAAAGAATTCAATAATCATTACTGTGTTCAGTATTACGTAAATAATATATATCGCCACCCACGTGTGATTTTACATTAATTAGATAGACTGTTGTATCATTGATTACTCCCTTATCGAGTTACTTCTAATCCAATTTTCTTCAACCCTTCTTTGAGGAAAAACGAACAAAATGTGGCTGACTTTATCAAAATTCCTAAACCACTTAAAATTACCAAATAACAAATGGCATATTGAACCTTATGCTGTAAAATTTAAGAACCATTTGCACAAAGATATTTGTAGAATATTTTACCCTTTCAATTTAATGTTAAAATTACAGTTCGCTTCGAAATACTGTATCAAAGACGGTTGTATTACTACAAATGGAGTGACGTCATACATTTTGGCTTTCCTCGTTTTTTCCTTTATAATACCTGCACATATGATAGTTTATATATCAACTACTGATATAACTCAATCTTATGTCTCCATAATCTTTCCCACCTTTCGATGTATTGGTCTCATTATAACCTTTGTCTTGAGCATTGTGCACAGATGTAACAACGTCTTGCTTGTTCTCATCATCCAAGATATTCTTAGATGCATCGACATCAGTAAGACTATCTGCAATATCATAATTTGGAACTGGATCACAGTTTTTAGTGCTGTCTTCGGCGACATGTTCATTTACGTTGTATTTTACAACGCATTTACCCGTTTCTCTTATTCAAGCGCTTTCTGTGAAGGGTTTTTCGCTTGTATCGATGTTGATTTGGTTTACGGTATTCGAATCCTTGTTCTGTTAATGAAATATCTCGATGCATGGACTGTGGAAGTGCTTAGTATGAGTGTAAATGAGGGAATTGGTAAAGGGTACTGCGTATTGCTTTTGAAAAACTATCGAAATATTTTAAAAGCTTTTGATATTTATAAGAAACTGTCACAAGTGATGGTGAGTACAGTAATGAATGATTTTAATATCTTTTAGTTATAATGACAGGCTGAAATCATAGCAAGACTAGTATCGTGATATTGAAGAAAAATAATATTATGTTCATCATAGGAAGGCCGGGCTGTACCCTTAGTACGAGTTAAACAAGAGCGCGTTTAGGGCTCTGATTGGTCGGTTTACTCGAGCCGGCCAATCAGAGAGTAGCATGTGCTCTTGGACTGATACTTTAAACGTAAAGCAAACTCATACTGAGAGTACTGATGATTTGGTGTTGTCCTTTATAATTATGGTCATGATGGGACAATGATGGGTTTGATCATCAGTCACACGTTTAATAATGACATACGTAAAATACAATTTATCATCCATTATTTATGTCATATTTAAATGATAAACTCAATACCTTTTCAGCGTGCTTAATTACAAAATTATAAGGCACTTTTTTCAACAGGTTCTTGTTCGTACAATAAATGCATTCGGGCGCAATCTCGCTCATCTGCAGAATACTATACAAATGTTAAAAATAAAAACTCTTTTACAACGTACCCCAGTAAGTATTAATAATGTACAATATTTCTTTTTTATTTATCAAAAAGTAGCTTAAATTTTTTTGAGAATTAAAGCATGTGTAAAAATGCCATGCTTAGGCACGAATGGACCATCTTGCTTCACCCAGGGTGAGAAAAGTCGGTGAAAAATTTTACCTCCTCAAAAAAGACACGAATGGACCGATGCCTCTACTAGACAAATATCACAGCCTTACAAAAAACCGAAGTGTAATAATAATTGCGTTGTATGTAACGACATCCTCGTTCTTATCATCCGGCGTGAGTGAAGTTACCGGAGGCCCTATCATCTATTCCCCAACAACCCTTAAATTTCTAACACCCAAAAGTAACGCATTTGTAACGCCTCTGGTGCTTTATGTCTCCATAGGCGGCGGCGTTTGCTTACCAGGTGACCCGTCTGCTCATTACCATAAAAAAGGGTCGAGTCCCCTCCCGTAAATCCTCAACCCCTAAAAGGCCACCAATGTACTTGTAATTCTCTCTAGTGTTACGAATGTCCATTGATGTCGCCAATGCATAACTGTAATGAGCGCGTTGATCCAATCGCTGGCCATGGCATGCTAAGACAGACCCCAGAGGTCTAATTGTGTGCCTAGTTTAAGTTATATGTGTAATGTAATATGTGAAAGAAATAAATAAATAAAAATAAATAAATATTAATTGCTAACCATCAGATGACCCGTACACTAGTTTGCTGCAGTGCTTCATAGCAAAAAAAGTGCAAAAGCCTTATATAGATAATGCAGTGTATTATATTTCAGTTTCTATACCCAGATTGGATATATTGCGCGATGACCTCAGTGTGGATAATGAAGTATCTAACAGTAATTACGTTACAAAGCGTGTACTGTGAGAAGTTCTACATAGCGGTAGAGAAAGCCGAGGCGGCGTGTATACAGCGACTGATGAATGTCAACTGCTCAAGTAAGAACTTATTTGTTAGATAAACATCTTTACCATCGTTAACCAGAGATGTGCTATGCTACGTTGCTGTGGATGCGTTTGGCTTCCACCAATCATATTGATTTTGGTACACATAGCATAGGACTAGTAGAAACGGACTCAGCAAAGCTATGTGTTTTATATGGAAAGATACGTGCTACTATCGATACATCGCATACTCGAGTTGCGTATCTTCCTCGCACAGCTTCATAGTTTAGTATCAGTGGAAACGGGAAAAAAGCTGCTTGCGCAAAATTTTGCCAATTTTGTACAAGAAAATATGTTTTGTTTCTTTGCAGAAAATCATCGAAGACTCTTCAAAACCATTTTAAGGGAAACTCGATCGTCGCCCATTAAGATGAGAGCGTGCGGACTTTTCAATGTGGATGTGATACTACCCTTGAGTATAATGGGCCTATTTGCTAATTATTCTTTCATACTTCTGCAGTTTGCTTTCTTATAATTAGTTCTTCTAGAAAAATATTTGTATTAATAAAACAATATCAACTACTTTTATTGTCATAGAAGATTAAACCTCATTACCCTTCACTATTCTACTTTAAATGTAACAGACATTACTGTGTATATTATACTAGCTGATCCGCCAATGTTATTTTGCCTTAAAATTATTTCGTCAAAAAATTTAAGGGTGAACAACCCTTATCACTTAGAGATTTCTCAGACCAATTGAATACGCATATTATAATAAACTAGCGGACCCGACAGACGTTGTCCTGTCTACACGTCTTTAATTTGAAAATTTGTCGGATCCAATGTAAAACATATTGTCCAGCGGACAAAATTGTGAATCTAAACCATTCTCAGATCCCCTTGAACACACACAAAAAAATTCATCAAAATCGGTCCAGTCGTTTAAGAGAAGTTCAGTGACATACACACTTACAGAAGAATTATATATATAAAGATTTGATAAAAATCAATAAAGCCGTTTCGCAGAAGTACGGTCACTAACATTGTGTCATGGAAATTTTATATATTAGATTTATGACTTGCCCAAGGCTTTCGATTCATTGTTTATTATGGTAGTAAGTATGGAAATATTATATTACTTTCTACGTCTGATTTTGCTTTATTAAGATTGATTGTCTAGTTGTCATTGATTGCAGCCTTATTGAATTACTTCTAATCCAATTTTACTCCACCATTCTTTCTCGTAGAACAAATGAATTGCGTCTGACATTTTAATAGAAAACATTAAAAAATAAGCGGAATAATGAATCTTATACAAAATCGTCTCGACAAAGATATCCAGAAAATGTTGTACCCATTCAATTTAATATTAAAATTACAACTATCTTCAAAATACTCTATCAAAGATGATTGTATAGCAACAAATGGAGTGAAATATTACATTTTAGCTTTCCTAAACGTTTGCTTTATAATTTCTACAAACATGTGGGTTTTCTTTTTGACTGCTGAGACTTTTTTTATAATAATCTTACCAGCCTTGCGATGTATTGGTCTTGTTATAACTTTCGTCTTGAGTATTGTGCACAGGTGTAACAATGTCTTGCTTGTTCTCATCATCCAAGATATTCATAGATGTATCGACATCAGTAAGGCTACCCATAGTATCATTTTATGGAACTGGATTACAGTATTTGCTGTTCTCTCCTGTGATTTGTTAGTATATTTGTTATTCAGTAGAGCCTTTAAGTTCTTTGCTTATATTAATGTTATTTGCGAAGTATTCATCTGTAGTATTGATGTTGATTTGGTTTACGGTATTCGAATTCTTATTTTGTTAATGAAATATCTCGATGCTTGGACTGTGAAAGTGCTTCGTATGAATGTAGGTGAGGATATTGATAGAAGGTATTGCATGTTACTTTTGGAAAACTATAGAAATATTTTAAGAGCTTTCAATCTTTTTAAGAAATTATCAAAAGTATTGGTGAGTATAGTAATAAATTATTTTTATATATTTCTGTTACAATAAATATTTTATTTTTATTTTCCATTAGACACGTATTATACGTAGGAATGCCTCTTCTAAACTATGATTCTTTTTATCTAGCATTGCTATCTTATGCAACGCTTTCTGATGTTTAGAAAAATACCTATCGTATAAAAACATTAAACTGAACGATTTTCTTCTTTTTTTGAGAGGGATAAATCATTCAGTTTCTTCTCCTGTCTTGGGAGAGAGAGGGAGTGTCAGACTCTTACTGGCTAAAAACCACCCCGTTCCTACTCCTGCTTTTCGAGCCGGAGCCTCGGTAAACCTGCTAGGTAGTCCGCAGCTCCGGATCAGGCATCAGCCCTACTGGGCCCCATCTGTGGTGGTCTGATGTCTCTATGAGGCGCGCATAGAACGCGACTCGTCGTAAACGACTGTCTACTACAGTATGGTTAATTTACTTTAAACATTTTAAGGAATCTTTTTATCTACAGGTTCTTTATCGTACAATGAATGCATTCGGACGTAATCTAGGTTACCTGCAGAATGCTATACGAATAATAAAAACGAAATTTCTCCAGCGACGTGATAATGTTAGTATATTAATATTATGTGTATTTTTTATTCTAATGTTTACTATAGTAAAACTATGAGCCAATATCAAATCATTTTCATGTTCATAGCCAGAATAGTTCGGCATGACGTAGTGAAAAATATTAGATTATATTATAATATGGGCATCAAAATTAAGGGTTTACCACCTATCAGCTCGATCTATCATCAGAAAGTGGTTAAAATTCAAATTACAAAATTTGGCCCAAACATACAAACGGGAAAAGCCAATTAATTAATACCGTTTAATTAATAAAAGAATTTGCACGAGTCGTTCGTCGATCGATGACGTTTATAAAAATATAATCCGGTAAACGAGCAGACGGATCACCTGATGGTAAGCAATCACCGCCCCCCATGGACACCCGAAACACCAGAAGTGTTACAAGTGCGTTGCCGGCCTTTTGGGGCTAAGGAATTTAAGGGTTGTTAGGGAATCGGGGATCGGGAATCTTGGGAAGGGGAGTACTTGCGTGTCCGGTAACCTCACTCACACAAAAAAACACAATGCAAGCGTTATTTCACGTCGGTTTTCTGTGAGGTCGTAGTATCGC
Source organism: Spodoptera frugiperda (assembly GCF_023101765.2). Classification (NCBI taxonomy): domain Eukaryota; kingdom Metazoa; phylum Arthropoda; class Insecta; order Lepidoptera; family Noctuidae; genus Spodoptera; species Spodoptera frugiperda. The sequence continues at coordinate 10,111,875 of NC_064221.1, forward strand.
TCCAGTCGAGCCGGCCCATTTGAGCCGAAGCATGGCTTTCCCACACTTAAAAAATTACAGAGTAGATTGTTCATTAAAAATATATTTGTACGGAGTTTTAGTTACAATAATGTAATGTTTAAGGTCCGTTCCCCAGACTGGATATATTGCGTAGTGATGTCAGTTTGGATAGTGAAGTACATGTCGATAGTAATATTGCAAAGCGTGTATTGTGAGAAGTTCTACATAGCGGTAGAGAAAGCCGAGGCAGCGTGTATACAGCGAATGATGAATGTCAACTGCTCAAGTAAGAACTATTTTTACAAGCTTACAACATATCACTATAAGCCGGTAAACGTGGATTGTAAGCAATCGCCGCCGCTCGTGAACACCCAGAACACCAGAGGCGTTACAAATGTGTTGCCAGGCTTTTGGGGGTTAGAAATTTAAGAGTTGTTAGGGACCTGGGATTGGCAAGATTGGGAAGGGGGGTAATTGGGCCTCCAGTAATCTCACTCATACAATGAAACACAATGCAAACGTTGTTTAACGTCGGTTTTCCGAAGTAAGCTTCCTAATTACAATATTATCAGTTTGAGCTCCGTTTTTTTTTGCTAGGAATCAATAACAGGAACTGGTGCAAATTGAGTATGTATTGAATATTTTTTGGGATCTATCAATGACTTTTTTATTCTTTACAGAAAATCATCGAAGACTATTCAAGAGTGTTTTAAGGGAAAATCGATCATCGCCCATTAAGATGAGGGCATGCGGACTTTTCAATGTGGACGCGACTCTACCCTTGAGTACAATGGCGCTATTTACTAATTATGCTTTTGTACTCTTACAATTTGCTTTTTTGTGAATATTAAAGTCAATAAACAACAAATTTTGAAGAAAACTGTAGTTTTAATTGTAACACATTAAGAGTTTTATTACCCTACACATATTTTTTTTATATTTTAATGACCTCTCTAAGGCCTTCGAATGTTTTCCGCAACTGCAAACCAAAAAAGGACGTTCCGCAGGGTTCAACGCTTTGACCCATTTTGTTCTTCACTACTTCTTCTGCTAAAGCTTTTATGAGATTAATTGATAGAAAAAATATGTTTAATAATATTGCACAAAGTCAATTTCTGTTCGAAAAGCAATATCATATAGTCGTTATGAGTATTTCAGGGTAAATAAATCAAACTACTATTATGCCAAAATTACGTACAAATTATTTAATAAACACAATTGTTTATCATAAAACTATATACTTGTAGATTATTTTATATTTATATTTCTTCCCTTTAATTCCCCAACCACCCTTAAATTACTAACCCCCAAAAGGCCTGCAACACACTTGTACCGCCTCTGGGGTTTCGGGTGGACATAAGCGGCGGTGATTGCTTACCATCAGGTGATCCGAAAGTATTTACATTTGAACAATATTTCGCATATAACGGTACATACAAATACTAAAGAAAAGCAAACTGTAATAGGACAAAAGCATAATTAGTGAGTAACCCCATCACACTCAGTAGTAACATGGTGTCTACTTGGAACAGGCCACACGCACTCATCTTAATGAACGACGATCGATTTTCCCTTAAGACATTCATGCAGAGGCGGCCTTGACTATCTGAAAAAGAAAAAGTAGATACGATTAACATGTGTTCAAGCTTTAGTAGTTTATTTTTTAGTAATAAACATAGCCTTACTCTAGAATTGAGGATACTCTCCTGTATCGTAGGTGCGTTTACAAACATAATTTCACATACACATAACACCCAGACCCAAAACCAATTGGGGGTTAGGGATCTAGAACTCCATTTACCCAGGTGCTTGTAGCTTAAACGAGAAGTTTAAACTGATTTAAGGAGAATAGTCTCAATATTGTGCCCAATATATGGCTAATAGGTCCATCTACGACCGTCAAACTTTGAAGAAAAGAGCGTATTTCTTTTTAAAAATCCGTCAAGGCATCCGTGTCTCCTTTGGTATTGCGGTCATCCATGGACGGCGTTGATCGCTTACCATCGGGTGATCCGTCTGCTCATTTGCCCCCTATTCCATAAAAACGTAACTTGTTTAAGTGGTTACTTACATGAACACTTTCCATTCATCGTTTGCTTTATACATGCGGTCTCTGCTTCCTCTACTGTTGTATAGAACTTTTCACAGTACACGCAATGCAGTATGAATTGCAGAACGTCTTTGACTATACCCAACACTAACATCAGGTTTGTCAGTAGCTTCGATACTTGTATCTGCAAATATAAAAAGTAGGTACGACAAATTGAGAAACTTTCTTCTTTTGTCTTCATATTATTTACTGCTGCTTTTTTTAAGGGGGGAAAATCATCCAATAACTTCTCACGCCTTGGGTGAGGCGAGAGGGAGTTTCAGACTCTTACTGACTAAAAACCACCCCGTTCCTACTCCTGCTTTTCGATCCGGAGCCCCGGTAAACCCGCTAGGTAGTCTACTGCTGGCTGGCGAGTTATTTGAACTGATCTGATTATTTATTTTAGTTAAAGTAAACAAACTCTAATGTAATTTACCTGTTCATTGCTGAGTTTTACTGTTTTAACGAACTGCATAGTGAACTCGAAAGATGATAAACTGCGACAAAGAGCGTTCATTGTTCGGTAAAATATCTGTAAAAGAGAAATTACCAAAATTATTAATCGACCACTGCACTGTAAAGATCTTAGTGATTACGGTATTACGGTAAACAATCGCCGCCGCCCGTGGACAAACGACACACCAGAGGTGTTATAAGTGCGTTGTCAGTCTTGGGGAATCGAGGATTGAGAAGGGAGTTTATTGGGCCTCCGGTAACCTCACTCACATAAAGAAACTTCGATTGAGCTGGTGGCTTTTTACAGATTACAATAGAATTTAGAACAATGCAAATAAGTACGTCTGTTTACACCTTTATTATAATATCTACGTACTTACCAATACATGCGACACCTTCTTATACAAATCAAACGCTATCAAAATATGTTGATACGTCACAAACAACTTCTCATAATATAGCTTCTCGTCTTCCCCAACATTCACCATTTCAACATGTCTAACCCATCCTTCAAGGCATTTTATAAGCAGGACAAGAATTTGAATCGTATAAACAAAATCGACATCAAAATTAATCAATAGAATTTCAGAGAAACAATTGAAGAAGTTGAAGAATCGTGTGGCTGTGCCAATGGTTACAAAAACGAAGATATCTATACAGAGAACTGTTGAAGTTATGATCCAGTTACAAGTGATCAAACTGGAAATATCTTCCCTAATATCAATGGTCCTATGAATACTCTGGATGATAAGAATAAGTAAGACGCTGCTATGTCTGTAAACAAAGTTGATGGTGACATCTACCACGAAGGCAAGGCATCGAGTCACAGGTAGGAACAATGAGATAAACTTCACGATATAGACATCTCCACTATAGATAAAGCTTTCAATATCTTTATGCCATATACGATGGCCTGTGACGCCGATCATATAGCAAACACATAATAGTCTTATAAAGAAACACTTATTATCAATAGGAGTAATATAATTGCCTTTTATTCTATACTTTGATGAGAAAAGCAAAGCAAGGAAAAGGTGGAACGGATATATAATGTTTTTTATATCTTTGTCCAAATAATTGTTGTGTATTTCTGTTTTATATTGAGTTATTGGGATAATGTTATTTGTAGGCATTTTATCGATTAGCTGATGTGACCACGCTTAAGCCTGTACGACTTAACTTGTAGTTATCATTTCACCTTTGTGGTTAAACTGTATACATTCTCTTTAATGGGTGTATTGATCGCGATGTCTTTTATTTAATTTTGTTTAATGGTATATAAGTCTGAGTAAGCGTTTTACTGCCATAGTTAGAAACATTTAGTGATTACTTAAACTATTCCTTAATAACGATTTTGTTCCGAAAACAATTACTACCATTAAAAGACGCACTCAACGAATCATGGCTCAAACTCAGTAGCAGCACATTTATCATAGAATGCTGCTCATGTACATGAGCCTCTAGCGTGGCTTGAAACTAATCGAATTCCTCGTCAAACAATTACGTGAGTAAGCCGACAACCATAAGAGTCGCAGATTCTATTAAAATTTTTGCCTGTATCTGGAACTTTACTTCCAATAAAATTCTAATAGAAAGGACTACCATGACTGACAAAAAAAAAATACCTTCCCTCTGCGTATGTAACCAGGTAAACAATCGGTAAGTCTAGCGCGAAGCAAACATTGTCGTACCATTCTTTGCTGAAACCATTTCGCCGCATTTTCAGGCAACTGTTTAAGAACCTCAGGATAAGACCACTGCACCACAAGACCCGTGCTAAAGAATATTTTTGTTTTGTTATTGTGATAAAAATAAAATGTATGTTTCTTTTTTAGGAAAGTTGTTTATAAAGGGTTTTTCAACAAGAACTTTGTTTTTAATTAGAGCAACACCAAGAACGTGGCAGATTTTGACATTTAATTTTTGGCGGTATTCGTAGTAGGTGCTTTGGCAATTGCTACAATGAATTCAATTTCGCTCAAAAATTGCATTAAAATAATTCAAATTCACTATGAAAATGGTCGTTCTGTTAAAGTTACATTTCGTAAAATTCGTGATATTTTTTGGGAAACATTGTCCTTCTGAGATCGCTATCAAGAATTTGGTCGCGAAATTAGAGTCGACAGGCTCGGTACAAAATGTGCCAACACCAACGCGTATTCGACCGGGTCATTCAACAGAAAACATCGCTGCCGTGAGCCACAGTATTGAAGAAGATCAAAAGTTATCAATTTCACGACGTTCTCAACAATTGGGGTTGTCCAAAAGCACAACATGGCGAATTTTGCGAAAGGATTTGGCTTTGAAGCCTTACAAGATTCAACTGGTGCAGGAATTGAAGCTGACCGACCATTCAAATCGCCGTAGATTTGCTCAGAACAACCTGCTGGTTTTTCTCAAAAAATCATTTTTTCAGACGAAGCACATTTTCATTTGTCAATAAGCAAAATTGCCGCATTTGGGCTTCTGAATATCCTAAAGCAATTATTGAGAAGCCTTTGCATGCTCAACGTGTCACTGTGTGGTGTGCTATGTGGTCTGGAGGAGTGATTGTTAGGAAAGTGATTAAAAATTTTGATGAAAGAATCAACATCTGTCAGCGTGGTCCTGGTGGACATTTGTCAGATATCATTTTTCATTCATAATTGCCAAACTTTTCTCTTTTTAATACAATAAAAATTTTATTCATTTTCCACCAAATTCTTTATTTTATTTTGTTTTAAAAAACAAAGTTCTTGTTGAAATACCCTGTAATTATGAGTTAATATCTTTCAGTAGTTACCATTGAAAAATGGCACATTGGTACTTGGTAGATTTCAAACTCACACTCTCTTGCACTGAAATCTTAAGCCTCTGGTTTTGTACGACATTATTTTTACACTATTTTTTCACGACACTATTGTTTCCATTCAACATTCCAAAAGTAGGTACAGTATAATGAATTACCCTTTTGACCCTTTTTTAGATTTAATAAAACAACACGAGTACGTTCATTGTTAAATAAATTAACATAGTCAATTCAATTACATGTTTTCCGACCACAAAATTAGGCATCAGTTGGCGCTGAAGTTCAAGTCAACGTACAAGTTCCATGTCAGCAAATTCGAGATTTGAGTTAATAAAATAAATTCGTGTGTCCTCATTTTACATTGGTGGTATAACATTATTCATTCATGGACTCTCTTTGAAACTCATAAAAGAAAAAACTCTACCAGCAATGCCATTAAATAAAGCATTAAAAACTAACGTGATTGAAGAACATCTACAATCAGTGTTAAGACCATTAAACTTAATGTTCAGTATTTTCTTCTGCAGGAAATATTATATTCATAACAATACCATCAGTTGCAACTCCCGGGCGTATAACGTTATGAGAGTCTTATTCACTATCATATTCCGATGTTTCTGTGTTTACAACTTCAATTTCAATATTTCATATCTTAATAGCAACTCGTGGGGCATATACAATCATTTCTATATCTTCATCACTTGCTTTGAATTATGTTTCCATGTGTTGGCCGATTTCATTAACGGTTACTTCGACATTAAGCATAGGTACTATGTCTCTTTAGTCTTGAGGATCCAATACGTGATTAAAGTCTTAGAAATTAATTCTAATGATATCAGGCATTTGGTTTTCTTCAACTGGATTGTTGTCATTATTCTCAATGTCCACTTTACAGCCTTCAATGTTTCTTATTGTATCATTTTCAATAAATGTTCTGTCTATGATATGATTTCCTCATACGTAACAGTCACTTACGACATAGTGATGTTGTATGCGTTGTTCGTTTTTAAATTAGTCGAGCAATTTCTTCGTGTATGGATGGAGAGGGTCTGGAAATCGACAAAGTTTAGAAGCTACAGACATGATGCGTATTGGAATGCGTTACTAGATGCATATTTTAATGTGCATGAGATTTATATTATTCTTGGGAAGACATTTCAACAAATGGTTAGTTGGCGTCTTCTATTACTATGTTTTCATCATTTAATAAATATTTTATTTCAATAATAATTTGATTGTTTTTCAGATAGTCTTATATACAGTATTCTCAGCGTATCTCAGTTTGCGAAACGTTGCAGTAGTCTTATGTCTACGGGATAACGTATTTATTGGAGATGGTAGTGTAAGTTCTAAGACATGATCTAATATCCACATTATTTTATATGATAAGTTTATTGCTAGGTTAGAACAGTAAATGAACAGTTAGAACAGTAGGTTAGACGGGGATGTTGAAGAAGCTCTGTGTTTAACAGTGGATGTCTGATAGGATGATCAAAGGACATGGCTAAACCAAAGTATGGACGTCGTAACCCGTACAAATAAATATTGTATAAATATGGTACCTTGCAATAAATAAAGCCGCATAATTAAAAATTGATATTTTGTAATTAAGAAGGTCCAGAAACTTGGCATATCTGCGCAATCCTGAAAATAAAGTAGCGCTCCTACGTCAAACAACGTTACAAAAACTTCAAACCACAACATTGCTGTGAACTTTTATCAAGGCGTTTTGATGTACCTGAGCCGAAAGTTATTTATATATGAGGTAGATAGGTAAACAATTCTGCTTATACTAGATAATGAACACAAAGTAACCAAGGACAGACACAAAATATATAGTAAGATTGTGCAATCTTATACAAAATATATATTTTGTGTCGATCAAAACATTTTCAATTATTTGGTTTCAGAAAAAAGTCATTTTATTACCGTTATTAAAAATTGATGTTCGTTTAATTATTTCGATTTGATTTTCGGGGAAACTAATGTCCTAATAATAGCTTGCAGTACCTACTTCCGTGTTGTCATGTCAAACCACAACAGAAAAAATCAATTATGAAACTTATTTTTGTTAATTTTTGTTCACCAAGTTATAAGAATTAGTTAAACATAAAATAATTCATAAATGAATATTTAAATGATACGGGTTAGCGTGAAATTCGTATTCTTGTTATTATGCCTGGGTCAGTTATTTAGCCATCTCCTTTCAGTTAATAATATAGCTAGTATAGTCACACTAATTATTATAAAGTTTGTCTGTTTGAATATTTGTCCGTCGATCACGCTGCACTGTAAGATAAGTATAGAGACAGAGTATGAGCTGACTTGGGTGATAGGAAACTTTTTATACCACGGAAACGCGTGTGGACCCGCTAGCAGAAGCTAATCTTTCATAAACGTATTTTTGCAGAATCTAACTGTGCCTCTGGTTTCACAAATCTGGAGCATGAAGAACATAATTTTAATAATATACTTGACGGTGAAGTGTGAGAGAATCTATGCAGCCATTAGAGACATAGAGAGTACCTGTGTGCTACTCATGAACTCAAGAGAATGTTCTGGTAAGACTTTTTTAAAAGAAGTAAGGGGCAAACGAGCAGACCGATCACCTGATGGTAAGTGATCAACGCCGCCCATGGACACCAACAATACCAGAGGACTTAAAACCACTAATAACAACGACAACTAATTTATTGATCCAAATAATATGATGACAAAAAATCTGCTAGGATTGCGGAGACCTACATCAGTGAAATGATGCATTCTATCAGTAACGCTTTACATGGCCACCGTCTTCTCCAACTCGTACTTTTTTTTAATTGGCTATTTTAAACTGAATAATACTTTCTCAATGTTAAACTAGCATAAATTGGTCATTTTTAATAACTTAATCTTAACTTCTAATCTAGTCTCAGAAAAAGAAAATATTATTTTTATAATAACTATTGAACTCTCTTGAGAACTATCTTGTTGCTTCGAGTCGCAGTAGGCGCGTCGTCACCGCGTCTGCGCACGCTGCTCATGATGAAGAGTCCCTCTGTGACTCGAAACTAGTAGAGCTTTTCTCCATTAATATACGTGAGTAAACCGTGATTTTTAGTTAATCTCTTCATCTACAGTTGCTGAAAGGAGGTTATACAAGAAAGTATTTCGCTTGCAACGGAGATCGTGGACTAAACTGAGAGCATGCTGCTTGTTCGCCGTCAGCGCCGAGCTGAGTCTGAAACTGTTCCACTTTATAACTTCTAATACCATCGTTTTGTTGCAGTTCACTTATCTTAACTCATAGTGTAATTAATTAAATGTCTGCATCGCAATGTAATATTGTTATTTATGAGAAATAGCCTAACTATCATCACCTTTGAATACCTTATTGGTAAGTGGTTTCAAGTGACACGACCAAGTTAGGGATCTAGAGCTCATTTTGCCCAGGTGGGGCTTAAACTAGTTTCAGGAGTTTTCTTTTTTGCGAGGGGAAAATCATCCAATGACTTCTCTTGCCTTCAGCGAGGCAAAAGGTAGTGTCAGACTCGTAACTGACTAAAAACCACCCCGTTCCTACTCCTGCTTTTCGATATGGAGCCGGTAACCAGCGAGGCAGTTCAGTTTTATGAGAAATAGTTATTTTAACATTTAAAGATTTTGAAATCTTTTTATGGGCAAAAATTCAACTGCCTGAGACATACCAATACTAACTACAGATTATATGACACATTACACAGTAAAATTAAATAGTATCGCCCACACATTAGTACTTAATTTTGGTTTTTATTGGATAAGTCGGTTAACGAACAGATTAATCAAGGTAAGCAATCAGCGCATACCATGGACACCCAAAACATCAAGGAAGTTATACATTTAAGGATTGCTAGGAGGGTAATTTGACCTCCAATAACCTCACTCACACGACGAAACACAACGTAAGCGTTGTCAATCATCAAATCATAAACAAGGACATTACTATTATTGGAAAAATAATAAATAGGCACTACAACGGTTTGGAAACTAACACAATAATGAAAAATGATAAATGTACGTGACGTACAACGTGTTTCCGCCTCCTAATGATGGTCATTGAACCAAGAACACACTAAGGAATAAATGCCCCACGACATAAATCATATCGGCAAAATATCGAGAGAATTTTTGCCGGACATTATAATATAGTATGTGACGGCAGAGTCAAAGACCGACAACGTCGTTCTACTTCACACAATGTCCCTGGCGATATGCGTTGCAGGATAATTTTTTCATTTTCTTCATTGAAAATATCCCAAATTAGCTTATGCTTAGCTTAATCTTAGCTTGGGCTAGGATGCTTGTAGAAGTGGCAATGAGGACTAGGCTTCCTAATCTCATTAGGAAACTTTTATAGCTCTGACTATAAAATGCTGACCAATTACTTAATTGAGGAAACATTCCAAAGAAAGTACCTAATCCAAAAGATTAAATGAGCTTCTAATTCCGTTCAATATCTAAAAAAAATATAATATCACTAAATGGATCGGACAACAAAACAGACTACAACTGAAGATACATCGTTAAGTGCTTTCCTATTAAAACGTATATGATCCTTATAAATTGACATGTACCATAACATTGACATTTCTTTCAAATTATATTACTTCTGTCAGTCAGTCGTGAGGAAGTATTACTGCAACCATGTTTTCTGAAATATCATTCAAATTCCTATACTCCTCTTCGTCGTCTCCTATACATTACCCATTAGATGAAGACATACAAAGAATGTTTTATCCCTTCAACTGTCTCTTACTTCTGTTATGCACTCCAAAATATGCCATAAGGAACAGTTATATAGTTCCAAATGGAATAACACGAACCATTCTATCATTTTTAAGCGTATGCTTTGTGTTCATAGTGTCTGTTTTCTACTTATTTTTCCAAGAACAGAATGATGTTTATGCGAGTGCCCATGAAAGCGCCATTGAGTTGGTCATCACAATTTTCTTGCATATCTTATACCTGACTATTACCATCATGATTTTTTTCCTCAACATCATTCATAGTAAAGACAACATCTTACTCATGGTTTCCATTCAAAAAATCTACAGGAGTTTCATAATAATTAAAGGCGTCAACAGTTTCGTTATATGGAATTGGATCATTGCTGGAGTCACAATCATTAGTAATATCGCCATTTATACCTCGTTTCATATGACTTCTAATGGTGTTTATATTTTTACTCTACCACTGTTAATTCGGAATTGTATGTACGCAACGGTTGATGTGAACTGTGTTTACGCGATTCGTGTGTTAGCGCTGTTGAATAAATGTCTCGATGAATGGGTAGACCAGATCGCTCGTTTGAATGAAGAAGAAGAATATTATATGAACACTACTAAATTAGTGATCATTTATCTAGATATTTTAAAGGCGTATAAGCTGTATAAGACTCTGTTTCAAGCGTGGGTAAGTGTCGAGATCAAATAATTTAATTTTATACAAATAACACAACGTTTTATTATTTTTTCCTAATTGTTTTTAAGAGTGGTAAATCATTCAATGACTTCTCTGCAAATACTTTCGGACGTTACGTTGAGCAGATTCCATAGATTCCTTACGGTATTATAATGTTATTATTGTATATAATTTTTTTTGCAGGTTTTGTACATAACAACGAATGCAATTGTTCGTAACGTATGTTTTGTAGAATCTGTTCTGTGTCAACTCGAACAAAGAAATTATTCACCAGCCAGGGTAGGTATTATAATGAAACATTTTACATTTTTTATGTATGAAACAAACTCGCGTTACGAGTGCTTGCCGACCGTTAGGGGTTAGGAATTTAATGTCGGGGAATCGGGTTTTTGGGAATATTTTAGAGGGGGTAGTTGGGCCTCCGGTAACCTCACCAAACACAACGCAAGCGGTTTACATGTAATCAAGTCCCGTACCCCTACCCGTAACTGTACCTGTACCTTTAACTAAACCCGTACCCGCGCACCTTTACCCGCAGTCGCAGCCGCTGTCCCAAATAAACTCAAAATTAATGTATTAAATACTTTCAGTTGGTGGTTTTTTATAAATACCCAGTCATTGGTTTTATGGCGTCTCTCTGGATATTCAAGGATATTGCGCTCATCGTTATTCAGAGCGTGCAGTGTGAGAAGTTCTATTTGGCTAATGAGAGAGCTAAGACTTCGTGTATACTACTCATGAGAGATAAGAATTGTCCAAGTAAGTCGTAAAGTTGTTTTAAATCTAGTTGTATCTTAAGATATCTTTAAAATATTTTTATTTAGCTAGTTGCTTTAAATCTAGTTGTATCTTACGCTACGCTCTTTAAAATATTTTTATTTACACAGCCAGCTAAATAGCAATTTAATTTAAGCGTCCACAGGCCCACATCATACGCATCACACGCAACGGATTTTTTTACCTAGAAACTCATACAACTGCATCCACTAATCCACATCGTACGGACCGCATCATCGACAATGCCTACATCCGATGCGTACCGATGACATCATACTGAATGCGTGCGATGCGTACGATGCGGGTATATAAACGCTTATTTTTAACTGACTACGTCTGAAGAAGTGTTATAAAAATCTTAAAAACAAACTTGAATGTATATTTTTATCAACCTCAAAATCACCGCCATCAAAGTATGTACCTAAATGTTGTTTGTGAAAAGCGACACCTGTATTACGTTTCTGTTACTATCAACGTTCCAGATTTATATAAGCTAACATAGATGTCGCTACGTTAACGTTCGTGTTTCTTTTTATCATTTTCCAATTTATCTCTTTCTTTAAGTTCTAAAGGAAAAGCTATTTGTTTTTAATATATTTATATTTAATAATAGGGACTTTATTTTGTTACAGATGATCAAAGACGTCTTTACAAGCAAATATTGCAAACAAATCGTGTGTTTAGTAAAATGTCTGCCTACGGCCTGTTCTACGTCGATGCTCGACTGACAATAGCTGTGGTTGAATTGTTTACAGGCTATATCATTGTTTTGTTACAATTTGCCATTTTATGAAATATATGCTAATATATACCTAAAGCTGATGAGTTTGTTTGTTTGAAAACGCGCTAATCCCTGGTACTACTGGTCCGAATCAAATCATTATCTTGACCTATGTCTTGTTCCTAAAGTAATGTAAAATATAAATAATATTTTTTTCAGTATATTTATGAATATACAAGCAAGTATTACGAACTAATCGTATATCTACGTCTAGCTTTTTCTACGTCGATGCTCAATTAACAATATCTGTGATTGAAGCAGGTTACATTTGTGTGATGCTACAATTTGCTTTCCTGTGATATATCTATTTATTTTATTGACCAGTTGCATGTATATTTCAACAATACATACATCATACGTTTTGAAATTGAAAATTTTACTTTTTTGACCTTGAAACAATTTAGGTAGGGCAAGTGACCCGGTTGTGGCCATCGACCCCTTTGTGGCCACTTGGGCCTTTAAATATTTATAACTGAGGCATGGACAAATAAATTACTCTGTTATGTACAGTATTTAAAATATTGAATATTGGAGACACTGATACCGTTGGCAGCTTTGATGTGTCAAACTTCACTTCGATGCAACAAGTCATTCTTTTTAGTTGAGGGTGAAATTGTTAAGATCTTAACAAAAAGGCTAAGGCGAGCGGGTGAGGATTTGGTTTTTATTTTTTTAAATCTTTGCTTATTGTTTGGATGTTTATGTTAATACTACATGAAGAATATATTGTCTAAGTGGAACTAAAGTTATTTTGTCGCCATATGTTTCTGAAGTGGGATTATTAGAAGGTGGCCACTAATGGAGACAAAATTATGAATTTCTCCATCTTTGGCCACACGGCAGGCCAAAACTTTTGTACATAAACGCCCCACTTCTAGTCATTTATCGTAATTTATTTATTATTTTTCCTTGGCTTTACATATCAACAAACACATATTTTTCATTTTCAGAGATGCAATAAATTGCCTTCACACAAAGGGAGGTCAGTTTACTTTGCAGCTTTTACCAACGTCATATAAATGTTGATCTCTTTATTTGTAAGTTAAAATCAAGTGAAGTAATAATATTTCATATTTTCCAGACTAAATGAAAACTATTGTTTCTAAAATGTCAAATCTAATTAATAAATTTTGAGTACTTTTATTGTATTTTTTGATGGCCAGAACTGGCACACGACCGTGGCCAGAAATGGCACGAATCTGGCCAAAAATGGCACAAACTCCCTTTTTTTTCTTTTTTATACAGTTATTTTTTTACTGGACGTTCTTTAAAAAACGGGTTTTCTTAGGCAAGATTAATACATGTTAAATGACTTTTTACAAGAAATATGTTCGTGATAACAAAAACTATAAGTTAAGATAGCCTCAAAGTCGACAAAATTCTTAAAGTGGCCACAACCGGGTCACTCACGATATCTATTCTTCTAATCATTATCATAATAGAAACGAAACCAAGAATTCTGTATCGTGTATGTACATTATTATAATCTATTTTCAGTACTAAACTGTATTGTCATCTATGTACTTTTAATCTATTAAACTTTTATAGGTACACTAGCGGACCCGACAGACGTTGTCCTGTCTACACGTTAATTTGAAAATTTTATTCTTTTTTTAATAAGCTAAAACATTCTGGACCTTTTTGATGAAAATTATTATTCAAATGTTATGACAATATCTAACGTCATTAATAGAGACCGGATAATATGCAACATAAAAAGCTTGAAATATGCATGCAAATATGCATGTAAAATGCCTAAAATATGCACGAAAACTGACAGAATATGCAACATTAAATGAGTTTTTTTTTGTTTTGTAAATATTATTCCTTTAGATTTAAGTATTTTGTTAGTAAATACTTGTCTTATGTTTTACTTTATTATGTATGTATCTTTTTAATTTATTGTTATTTGATAAAATAAAAATAACTATTAAGTTTAATATTTTTTTATAAAAAAAACAGCATACATTTATAGAAAACTATCCATTGATAGATGTTTATCGATACAGTAACATTATTTAGTATTTTTGTAAACATTAACAATCAAGTATTGTTCCAAATGTTCAGTGGTAAGATTATGTCTTTGATCATTCAAAATATTTTTATAGGTCGAAAATGATCGCTCCACATCTACTGAGGTAACTGAGCAGAATTTGAGCTTGGGTGCTATGTTAGCGCTTATATTTTCATTCATCATTCATCATCGATCATTTGTCTCTTTCATTTTTTGAGTACCTACTAAAACAAAATACGCGCGGCTGCCGAGTGCGCTACGCTCGAAAAATACCTACCGTACTGTAAATTATAGCAATAATATGCATTATCACTAGATATTAGTAAAAATATGCTATTAGCCTTAAAAATCGCTTAAATATGCAAATGCATATGCAAATATGCAAATGCATATTATCCGGTCTCTAGTCATTAATATTTGACACTGCGATGGTAGCGCCGTCCGTCGGATCCGATGTAAAACATTCCAAAATCAACAACTACTAATAAATTAAAAATTAATTAAAAAAACATTGTCCAGCGGACAAAATTGTGAATCTAAACCATTCTCAGATCCTCTTGAACACACACAAAAAGTTTCATCAAAATCCGTCTAGTCGTTTAAGAGGAGTTCAGTGACATACACACGTACAGAAGAATTATATATATAAAGATTATCAATTATTCAGTATAAGCCTGAAAATCAATAAGTGTGTCAACAAGACTGAGACTTTATTACTGTTTCTATTGTTAATTTGAATTAAAAATTTGAAAAACATTAAATTGTATACTCTAGAAGTGTGCGGAAGTAACACAATGACTGTTTCTTTAAAGAAAAACGGCTGTAGGGTAATATAAAGTCTGCGGACTACCTAGCGGTTTACCGGTCCTCCGGGTCAAAAAGCAGGAGTAACTAGTAAGACCGGTGTGGTTTTTAGTCAGTAAGAGTCTGACAATCTCTCGCCTCACCCAAGGCGGGAGAAGTCACTGGATGACTTTCCCCTTTAAAACAAAAGGGGAACATAAAGACCAATAACGACCTTTATGAATACTCTTGTCTAGAGTTGACAAAGTTGTAGACAATTTACATTACATTACAAAATGATTCACAAAATTTTGTCAGTGTTCAAAAACCAACAGCTACAACAACAAGCAGACTATCAAATAAACAGACAAATTGTAAAAATGTTACATCCATTCCACTTTCTTTTTATACTATTGTGCTCTCCAAAATTTTCACTATCATCTAAATATATTCGTCCAAACGAAAGAAAACGGGTTTTTATATCTCTTTTAAGTGTCTGTTTCGTTATCATAGTTACAATTTACTTCATGTACCGTAAAACATGGCAACTTTACCATATTTTGGAACAAAAATCGAAATATATTTTTAACCATAAGACGCATAGAAACCAAAACTATATATTTAGAATTGTAATCTATCTGGCTCACTTTACTGTAATCGTCATTATATACAAACGCTTACTTTAGCCGTAGTAAAGAAAAAACAACATGGGTAAAGATACCAAATTTTTGGCAACTTTACCTACGCGCCGTATTCATCGTGTATTGCATATTAAAGAGTTGTTGAGGTACAGAGGGCTTCATCTAGGACCTCTTCGTATTATAATGCAAACAATATGAGGAAATCTATAAAGATAACGGCTACACAGACAGTCGGGAAAGTTGCCACGGGTTTCATCGTAATTTACATACAAATAATTTGTTACGCTCGGGGTTGTCAAAAAATGAGAATTTTTTTTATGACATGTATATTTAAAAAAAAATTATAAACCTTAAAAAAAAGCATAAATATCTGACAAAAATATTGTTCCCTTTTAAACTAAATTAAGTTCTAAAATTTTAAGTATTTATGTTTAAAATTGTAAAAAAGGCTACAAAATAATGTTTAATCTTTTGACTTTTTAATTTTTTGACTTCACTATCTCCATAGCTAATTTTAACATTACTTTCGTATACTTTTTATATTGTCTAGCTCCGAGTTTTCTGCGGTTTTGTTTCATGTGAGCCATTTTGGCTCTAAAACAAAAGGTATTATTAAATACATTATAACTTATCATCCAGGATATTCACTATTATGCTGGGAAATTTAGGTATTCGAAATGGTTACATACACACAAACAAGAAAAAAACATTTATTGCCAACCCTAACTGTCGGTAAAGTTGCCACAAAGCAGGCCGTGGCAACTTTACCTAACCTGTGTCAACATTACCGAAGCGATTATTTATCAATAAATTAAAAAAAGCAATTGCTGACATTACAACAGTAATCCCAACTATATTATACATACAAGATCAAAATTTCACTCACCTGTGACAAATAATTAAGGCTCTGTGAGCACAATTTAGGAACTACTAACTTTTAGCACATTTTCACGCACTACACTGTAACGGCCATTACTGGCATAATAGCAGTCTTACGTCTACGCAAAATATAGTAAATATTTCCTTTTAAAGTCTAAAACATACTACTATTACAAAACAGAATTCTAGTGGGTAGATTTTTAGATAAATGAGTTTATACCGAATACCTATAGTATGGTAAAGTTGCCAAGGGTCCGGTAAAGTTGCCATAGTTTACCGGTACTTTAAAAAGGACAATGAAGCTTACATTAATCTCCATGGGAACGACGTTATAATTCAAGTGATTGTGTTTTCAGTAAATGTCTTTTACTGTATCGGTATTGTTATGATTTTTGTCACAAATACCATTCACCGTCAAAACAATGTTTCCTTAATTGTGATGATACAAAGACTTGTTGAAAGCATTGATGTAAAAGAAGAAAGTGTTAGCAGCTTAGCAGTTTGGAATTGGATTATTGCAATAATCGTTGTTAGTGTGAACTTTTTTATCTTCACAGCATATTTTATTGTTATAAAATATGAGTTAAGTAGCTTACCTATGTTAATCCGTAATTATTTTTATACTACGTTTGATATTAACTTTGCGTATGCAATTTTTATTATAACATTGTTAACTAAATTACTCAATGGATGGTCGAATATGATAATTAAACTGAGCCAAGGACCAGATTTGGAGGGACTTTGTAGCAATTTATCGAAGACTTACCAAAATATTTTGGAGACTTATAAGCTGTACGAGAATATGTTCCAAGGACTGGTATGTAATGTCACATTCAATGTCAATGGCTGCTGAAATAACTCATATGTCGATTATTATAAAGACATAAGGGGAAGTAAGAATTTTCCCTTGAATTTCGTAACCTCTCACAATGGCCATATTGTGGATGTAACTATATAGAATCAGTAACATAAAATTAAAGAAGACTTCTTATAAATACCGAGTACTAATCCTAAAATATCTATTGCTCTTAATTTTATTTGCAGATACTGTACTTTGCAATCACGGTGCTAAAGCGCAATTTATTTTTTCTTTGGAAAATTTTAGTATTGCTAAAGAAAGCCTCTGAATCACAAACAATAGTAAGTAGCGTTAAATATTGCTGGCTTCCCTTAGCTAATTAAGTTTTTAATAAAAAGGGCAGCAAAGGAGCAGACATGGTAAAGCGTTGTTTTAACCTATTTTTCTGAGACCATCATAAATCACTTCGGTCAAGCCAAGGTATACATGCCAAGGCATGCTCTTCTAAAATACTTACTCTTTTTTAGCAACTGACTGTATTCAATAACCCCGTCATTGATTTATCAGCGACCCTGTGGATTACTAAAGATATTATTCTAGTTATTTGCCATAGTATTCAATGCGAGAAGTTTTATATTGCTGTCGAAGAAGCTAAGATGGTCTGCATACAGCTTATGAAGAAAAAGAATTGCCCAAGTAAGTGACTAAACTGATTAGTTAAATAAGACATTAATACATACACATTAAAGATAAAAATCAGATATTAGCCTTAAATATAAGTTTTTATTAAAAAGTACATTATAGCGTCATCTCTGAAAACGTCGTTGCAGTTTCCTAACTTATTAGTTTGCATTTTGTAGGACAGATGGCACTATCCTCAATTTTTTTTAAGTTTTTATTTTTTTCAGATGATCAAACACGTCTTTACAAAGAAGTATTACGGACAAGCCGTAATTTTAATAAGATATCTGCATACGGTCTGGTATATGTAGATGTGAAACTACCAATATCTGTGATCGGACTTCTAACTGGCTATGTCGTGGTTCTGTTGCAACTCAACCACCTATAACAATAAATGTTTTTTATTAAATAAGAGTTATTAGGAGTTAAAATGTTTATTTACCTACGTCTAAAAAATTACTCGAGTGTCGAGTGGTAAACTGCCAGATTCTGCCAGCAGCTTCGCCCGCATTTATGAGATAAATACATAGAAGCCTGCGCTTTTCCAGACTATAATATACCCTTGTTCCAAATTTCATTTCGATCCCATCTGCTTTTATCTTCCTAATTCCAGATTCCCCAACAACCCTTACATTCCTAACCCCCAAAAGGCCAGCAACACACTTGTAATGCCTCTGGTGTTTCGGGTGTCCATGGGTACTGGCAATTGCCTACCATCAGGTGATCCGTCAGCTCGTTTACCGGCTTATATCATAAAAAAGACAAGAATTAATTATATTTTAATATTTTTATTAAAAAGTAACACAATGATACACACAAACATAATAACATAAAGTTGTAATAAGTCTTTCAATTAAAATAATAGTGAGTTCACAAATTGTAAAAATACAACTGAATTAGAAAACTGTAATATGACATACAGTAATTTAAATACCACAGAAATTTGACATGGTAATAACGTAGCTTTGTAATAATAGTTAACTATTTATTTAAAATAGTGAATTCACAAAATAAGTGCCAAAATACAATTAAACTACAAAACTGTAGCTGAGATACAGTAATTTAAATATCTGGGGAAATTCGACATGGTAATAACATAATAGTTATTAGTTAAAAATAATAGTAAGTTCACAAATTTTGTGCAAAAATACAATTCAATCACAAATTAAATTACAAAACTGTAAATGAGATACAGTATTTTAAATATCAGGGGAAATTGGACATGATAAAAACATAATAGTTATTCATTTGAAATACCACTAATATTTCACAAAAGAGGTACCAAAACATAATTAAATTACAAAACTGTAAATGAGACACAGTAATTTAAATACCAAGGAAATAGGACATGATAATGCATCTCATCAGATGCACTGTCTTTGCCTATCCCATGAGAATATAGGATCTTTGGATAGAATCCGTCCCTTTCCCCGAAAAGGCAGGCACACACTTCCAACGCACTACTTAACTTACAACGCACTAACTATACAATTTAGTAGTGTCACATAGTGTTCTTCTTCACTATACAACTGTGCAGTTTTAACTGTACAGTCGGACTGTACAGTTAAATCGTAGGTCAATACAGTCTACACACCTACTACGGTAGACTAGTATCGACTAGGACCTAGTATAGATATGGGCCTATGATTTAACTGTACAGTTATCTCAATTATATAACACAATCGTTATAATAATTCAATTGGTTTGCTCTACAAACACTAAGTTATAACTGTATAGTTAAATTGTAGGTTGATGTCCATACAGTCTACACACCATACAATGTAACTGCACAGTTTAACTGTACAGTAATTTAAATACAGTTCAACTGTACAGTTAAAACTACATAGTTAGTTAAATCTTACAGTGTAACTGCTATAAATCTGGTGTTGAGTGTGCATTAAGCATTACCACAAGGTAATCCAGTGTTTCTAGCCTTATATACATATCCCATAAAACCAATCAATCTTGATAATTATACCATAATTTTAAGCCATACCATAATAGTAATATTTAGTGAGCTATATTCTAGCGATGCCTAGGTAGCATTCTTACCTTATTACCTACTTAAAAGTATTTACGTTGGAATAATTGACAAGTCTTTTCATCTAAACTAAACATACAATATGTAATAAATAGCTGCTGCTATAAAAACGAGGAACGATGACAACGGTACCCAATACTTTCTCAAAAAGCTTCTATCATCCGTGTCCACAACCATTTTCTTCTCCTTATACTTCTTCTTTTTGCCGCTCAACTTCCACTCATACTCCGCTAGTTCTTTTCTATTCTTCTCTTCTTCTAACTCCTTCAATCTCTGTTTTTCTTTCTCTTGCTCTAACTTCGCTGCTTCTTTCTTAGCCTCACAGGTTGAGTCACACAATATCTTTGTTTCTCCACTTCTAACAGAGTTACACGGGGCTTCCTTTTTAATGTTACCGCATGGACAGTACACTTTAGTCTTCTTTGTGCATACTTGGTTGCCACAAGCTCCTGAATGGCATGTGTTACGGCAGCGGTGCCCACACTCTAAGTTCTTCGGACACTGTTGCTTGCATGACAACATCTCTTCCGTTGCAGTTGATAACTCCCGACAACGTAAGTAGATTTCCGTTAAGCCGCAGTGGCAAGCCAATCTTTCCAATATCTCACATGGACGGCAAGGACCTGGATGACAGGCACGAATAGGACATTTGTGAGCACATTTCTCTGGACGAGGAACTGAACATTCTCTGTTGCATTGCTTGCAACTAGAAGGCACATTTGGATATTCAGGCAACGGACTGTACAAGTGACACATCATTGTACAGTTGTGGTTTCCACAAGCCAGTGGTTTGCCACAATCTCTTCCGCAAGGTCTGCGAGTAGCTGTGTGACAGGGCTGGTTGTCGGTCTCATGCTCACCAAAACAAACAACTGGTACAGGAGTTTCACACGGAGGGCACTCTAAGGTCATAATTTTGGTTTTAGGTGGCTGCACCTCCCAAGGAGTTGCAGGTTTCTCTACCTGTTTGAACACTACAGCAACATACTCATGACACACAGCTTTACACTTATGTTCACACTTAGGATATTGCTTATCACAAATAGCTTTGCATGGCGGACAGTCACCAAAATGACATGTATGTTTATTTTCCTCTGTGTGACCACACCTATATTTAATTTTACATGGTAAGTTACACTTAGGTGGCTTCGTCTGCCTTTCTCGTCCGCATGGGACTCGTACAAAAGTTGCTTTGCATCTGCATGTAACTTTGGATTCTAGAGGACATGGGTAGCATGGCCCTCGGTGACAAATGTTGGTGCATTTATGTCTCCCACATTGAAGTCCCTTGTCACAAATTTTCTCACATGGAGGACAGCTTCCATTGCAGCACTTTCTTCCACAGCTATGCTTGCCACAAGACCTCATTCCTCTACACTTACTGTCACATTTAAAGTCTTTACTGCAGGGTAGTGGCCTCGTATGATGGGAGCAATGACATCTCTTAGAAACTAAAACTTGACATGGTGGACATTTACCATAATGACATTTCTCTGGGCAACAATGGTCACATTCAACATGTCGTTTACTACATGTGCCTAAGCATGTTTCCATGACATCTGGGCATTTTAGGAAGCGCTTGTTGGCCCCACAAGGACATGTGTTCATTCCAGAGTTGGGACAATTGCCACATTCGCCAGCATGGCAGATTCTCTCACATTTATGGTAACCACATGAAAAAGGCTTGTTACATGGTTTCTTGCAATGCCAGATTGGGTCACTGCATGGTCTTTTTGATTTCTCACTGCCACATTGACATGGCTGAATGCTAGTGTAAGTACAATCTGGACAATCTCCAGCATGGCATATATTTTCACACTTATGAGTTTTGCACAGCAGGGTTTTCTTACAAAGCTGTCCACAAGACCATTTAGCCGCACTACATCTCACTCTCTTCCTCTCCTTTTCACAGTAGCATATTCCATTGACAGTTTGTGGGCACGGGGGGCAAGGACCAGGGTGGCATAGAAGCAAGCACTTATGTTTACAATTATCACCAGTGGACAATCTCTTCCCACAGACCTCTCCACATGTATGTGGGATTAACCAAGGGTGAGGAGGCGGGTTATCGGTTTTGGCGCAAAAGCAGCGATACTTGCGTGGTATTTCTTCCTTAGAATACGAATGCCGGCACTTCGGACAACACCACTCAATCTTGTGTTGTTTTAATATAGCTATAGCGCCGGTACTTTCTTCGCTACGGAGGCTTATGCTATCGTTGGCCCATTTTTGTATACAGGATAGATGGAAGTAGGAAAAGCAATGATCACATGTCCAAATAGCGTGGCTTTTCTTTATCGATCCTATGCATATGAGGCACGTTACGGAGCGGCCGCTGATGGCTTCTTCTAACAAATTTTTAGTCCTGTTAAGCATTTGAGTGTCACCTCCACCTCGCCAGTAACTTTGGAACACACCTTCAAGGACGCTGGACTCGCAAGGCTCTTCATCTTCAGACGACGATAGTTCCTTCATTTCCTTCAGATGCTTTTGAACGTTCTCCTGCATTTTCGCAGCGGCGTCTCGATATCGACGGGCCATGGTTAGTGTTGTTTAAGACAAGTATTTTGAAGCACTAGTACTTTCAGAGATAGAGTGAAAACTGTGCGCGAAAGAAATTAAAATCGAAATGACAAAGATCGTCTGCCTTCCAGTCAGGCATGACGTTGACATACAACATTGTCTAATGTCAAACGTAATGGACACGTCAATTTCAATTTTATTTGTGTTCTAGCCATAGAGTGTTCGAACCATTTTTCTATTCCGGGGTTCTAACGTTGGAACTGGAAGCCAAAAGTTAAAAATATTATTAACTAAATTAATTAAGATTTATGATAATAATTTTAATACTACATTATCCAAATAATTACTAAAAAAATTATTTAAACTGACTGTTCTATCAGAGATAACAAAGACAAAATTTCGAATTTTTGGTGCTGGCAAGAACAAATAATTATTGTTTTATTATTCAGATTTCTGGGTTAATTCGATAATTCTTTTCGATAAAAGAAATGCAATTTAAAATTAATCTAAAAATATAGTACCTAATATTATTAATTATTTTTATTAATTGACGATCCTTTTCTTTTAGAGATTAAGATTTTCGGCTGTGCCATCTGTTGTCGAATAGCGGAAATAGTGAGTCCTATTATTTTACGCTATTCGTTAATAGATGGCGCTCAAAGTAGAAAATATGTAAATTGTTGTATTAAATTAAAAATCTTATGAATATATTGACAAACGTCGTCCAATGACTTCGTTCGCCTTGGGTAAGGCGAGATGGAGTGTCAGACTAAAATTTAAAAACCACTCCTACTCTTACTTCGAGCCGGTGCCACGGTAGCCCGCTAGGTCGTCCGGACGTCCGAGTAATAACATGAAAGCTAACTGGATATGGGTACAATCAAACATATTGTAGGTATAATTAGACGTTTATTTATAAATCATTCAAGTTACAATCGAGCTATATTAGCTTTTTCATCAAATTATCAACTTAATTACAAACAAGCATTGCTCGTGTCATTAATTCAATTCCAATTTAACACAACACACGTCAAATTAGTTGTACTCAAAAGCGTTAAAAATAAATGAAATCCAAAAGAAAAAACTTAAAACTAAATGAAAATTAAATTAAAAATAGGTATTATGCACAGATATTTTCAATATCTTATTAGTATTAAAAGCAATTTTTGCGTAATGACTAAAAATAATAAGAAAATGGTAACATTTATTGATAAAATACCTAAGTAAGTATACAAGTGGTCAATGGCACTATTGAATAACCACTAAATAGGCACTACACAATATTTAGAGCCGTAGCACCACTCAAAAAGAAACACAGGTTTGTTTAATTACCACAAAAACGATCCAAACCGTACATTCAGTACGGATTTACTTTACATTGAACGAAAACGAAACGAGAGCGCGTTCGGCGTTTTGATTGGCCGATGCGAATGAACCAACCAATCAAAGCCATTAGTACGAAAACTCGTACGCTTTACGTTTAAATTGTTCGAAACGAAAGCGCGTTCGGCGCTCTGATTGGTTGCTTTATTCGAGCCGGCCAATCAGAGCGTGTCCTAGGCGCTCTTTTCTCGAATACTTTAAACGTAAAGCTAACTCATACTAAAGGTACTGATTGGCCGGTGCAAATGAACTAACCAATCAGAGCGCCGAACGCGCTCTCGTTTCGATCACGTTAAACGAAAAAATTCACATCGCTCCCAATTTTAATTTGTAGTCAAGAAAAGATGTTTAGATTTATGGCACACAATTGCATTGTCAAAGATATGTACCTGTGTTTGTGTCAATGTTTGTTACCCTAACCAAATACGAACGGGTTGTCCGTTACTCATTAACATTAGTGGAGGGATTAAAAGAATTGTAACGAAACAAATCCTCGTAGTTTCCAGAAGGCTGATCAATTTTTATCTAAAGTCAAAGCTAAGATTTAGCCAATCAACCCGACGAAAGAATTCATAGCGTGTTAGTAATTATTGCAATGATCAGCGTTCTAAAAACCAAATATAATGTTCAAATACTCAAACGCCAATCAATTTTAATTCGCTCTCAAAAATACTTCTGTCCCTATAAATTCTTTGTAAAATGACAGAGATAGCGCGATATTTAAGTACAATTTAAAATTGAGTAGCATTTCAGTATTTGGGGGTAACTGAATTAGTTATTGTTTAACGGACTCTAGTATTGATTTCTGGCTTCTTGTTTTTGCTAGACAGCCTGAACCATCCAGCCTTTTTGTTGTTATCTTTAGGCATAGAGATCGATCGGGATACCCGTTCCCTATCACTTTCCCGGTTTATTAGTTCGCTCGATTGAGATTTCTTGCCGTCTCTCGCTACTGATTTCCGCGGAGTAGTGTTTGTATCTTTGACTCTTTTGTCAGATTTCTTGTATAATGTTGAGCTAGAGCTTGTTAACCTACTATTCTGTGGTCTCCTAGTCAACGTGGTTTGGCTGTAAGACTTATTCTTCTGTAACGTCGCCGGTCTGTCTTCTGTCAGCGTTTTTGTTGAGGATGCCTTCTTCACGATTTCTTTGGGCTTTGGTTTTCTTGGTCGCTGCGCGTAGTGGACATCGTGTTGGTCGTTGTAGTGTTTCGGTGTCCAGGGAGCGAATATTGAGAAGCTCTTCGTTGTGGATCGAACTTGCAGGTTTGAGGAGTTGACTGAGGAGACATCGTCGCGGGAGCGGTTGCGTGTCACTCGGCCGGGGTCCGGGATGTCACCAACTGGAATGAAAATCATATTATAGACAACGGTTCAATAGGAATCAGTAGTGAGCCTGAACCTAAAACAAAATTCAATGGCCAAGGCAGGGCAGGTAATCATCCGGTGCTGTGGACTACCTAGCAGGTTTACCAGGCTTCGGCTCGAAAAGCAGGAGTAGGAACGGGGTGGGTTTTAGTCAGTAAGAGTGTAACTCTCCCTCCAAGGCCGCCTCGCCCAAGTCATTGGATGATTAGTGTTTTCTAGTATGCCTTTATTATTTTAATTCTAAAACTTTTAGAATGAGACTTACCGGTAGTAGCATGTAAGTAGACGACGCTGCGCTGTGATTGGTGGCTGGAGTCACCTTCAGTGCTGCTCTCACCAGAATTAGTGACTGGGGTCCTGCGGCGGTGCCTGCGAGTCATAAATTAGATTTACAATTTGCCAAGAAGTTGCGAACAATTTACGCAAGTGGCTCTGAATAATCGTGGCAAGGTCGAAAGAATAATTATTGCGTGTTCAAAGCAAGGATATTTTGTTCTCACTTGTTTAAGGAATCTGTTGCAAAATTTCGTGTTAATGTTGAATTTAAACATTGATTCATTTAAACATCACTAGGATTTTTTCCTTTGTCGTGGGTGCGTTTACAAACATTCAACACATCACACTTAGACTCGGAACAACAATTTGTGGATCACACAATGTTCCACAATTTAATAAAAATTGGATCTGAATAATAATAATATGCCCTAAATCTATGGTCTTAGTGGATTCCTCAAGAATGACTCAAAAATCATGACTAGATATTTAATTATTATTATTTTTTTAATGGGACAAGCCCGCCACAATCTCCCATACCGCTGCAACTCCTGTAAGCCAAAATCTACAGTAGATACATTGCATTAAAGATTAAAATCCTTTACTAAACTCATACTCACTTAATATCCCTGCTGAGTTCTTGCTTACTGCCTCTGAGTTCAGATGAGCTGCCTCTATCATCGTGTCTCCGCCTCACATCACCTTTAGATCCCTTCAAAGTCTTCGAACTACTGTGGCTTCTTGATCTTTCATACGGACTGATGGGCGGCTTCGCATTCACCTTCCTATCAAATTGACTCTCGTTTTCGGAGTTACTCTGGATTTCGGAAATGTTTTGAAGGTTTCGTTTATAGTGCTTGCCGTTTGGTGATTCGCTTTTCTCGTCCCTATGTAGGTTAGATAGAGAGTAGCTTTTGCTGTGCAATTCACCATGATCTACTTCATCTAGACCTGTGCTGGAATTTGAGATGGTTTTCCGAAGTGTGCCATGTTTTGTGTGAGTGTAGCGTTTTGTTTCTGTCGCCGGTTTGACGTTGGCATCTGAATCGACGTCTGTGTCTCCAAAGAAGCGGAGGTTCTTTGCGGGTGATGTTAAAGGCTTGGCGGGTTTGGGATACGTCTTGCGTGGTGCCTCATCTTCTGTTGTTATTATGCTTTCTTTTTCAATCTGAAAGTGGATACATGTTTAAGTTAATGTGTCTCGCTAGTATAGCCGGGCTGGGGATCTCGGTTTTAATTCCCGGGTCGGGCAAAGTATTACTGAGTTATTTTCGGTTTTTCGCAAATTTCTTAGTACGGAGTCTGGAATTGTGCTCAGTATATGGTAATAGGGTCACCCCCTATTACTTACGGCTATAACAAAAATGGTGAAAAGTGGGTGTACGTTGTACAGTGTTGTTACGTGCCGTAATGTGCACCTCTGCCTACCCCATTGGGGATAAAAGGCGTGACTATAATAAGTTATCAACTCAATAAAATGAGGAATTAGCCTCACATATGTACTATTAATCGCTTCACACTCAATTTTGTCACTTCATTAAAGTTGTTGAAAATTTCTTCGCCTATAAAAGGACCCACAACTATAATAAACCCAAAACTAATATAATCTAATGGTACCTTAGTATTCTTCTTCTTCCTAGTAAGACGATCGAGAGACTTGAACCAGTTGCCAGCGGGTGGGGTGGGGGCAGCCTGTCGCCGCGGCGGGGATGGGGTCGGGCTCGGCGTGGCCAGCCTGCGTCTCTCGCGGTAACGTTCAGCCTGGAAGTAAGGATCGTAGTTTAGATGATGATATGATTTAATAATCTACCTACTAGGCTAGGCATCGACTACTCCGGAGCTGCGGACTACCTAGCGGGTTTACCTGGGCTCCGGCTCGAAAAGCAGGAGAAGGAACGGAGTAGTTTTTAGTCAGTATGAGTCTGACCCTCTCTCTCGCCTCGCTTAAGTCATTGGATGATTACTCCCCCACAAAAAAAAAAGGCATCGACTACTAGACTTATTGGTTAAGGTAGCGAATTGTCATGAGTTCATCACTACAATGATGAGGTCATAAGACCACGATAAGACTTATATTTTTTTATGAGTGAGGTAAGCGAGCAGGTATTGCCGCCGCCCATGGACAGCCAAAACACCGCAGGAGCGTTACAAGTGCGTTCCCTTTTGGGGGTTAGGAATTTAAAGGTTGTTGGGGAATCAGAGATTGGGAAAGGGGTAATTGGGCCTCCGGTAACCTCACACACACAAAGAAACACAACGCAAGCGTTGTTTCACGTCGGTTTTCTGTGAGGCCTGTGAAATACAACGACGGCATATTCTACTGCTTGTTAAATTCATCTTTAGCAATGGAAGCTTATAATTCTGATTTCATAGAGGTCTAGGTAAAGGCAAAGTGGTTGATAAAATAATGTAGGGAACTGATAATCGAGCTCTGTGGAGTGCTACTACTATGAACTGATGTTGATTAACAAAATCAAACATTAAGAAACTGTCTTCTAGATGATAAGTATGACCAATTGAGCTCGATGTATGTACACATACAACGTAATATAGTTTTTGTGATCTGAGATCATCTTATTATTTCTCACATACCCGCTACATGTTAGCACGTCTCCACATGAAGTAATGAAGTTCATTGACACCGGTCGTGTTCATAAAATAGTATCTTCTAGGATACTTGAGATTTTGAAATCAGTTTTTTTTACTTCATTTAGTTCGTACTAGCTTTTAATATTCAGTCCGTGGGAGCCTTGCTTTGACTATGAAAAACAAGAATTTGCCATAAATTCTATGTTTGGTTTTTCTCGGGTGAAATGTAAATTATGTTGTCTGTATTTCCAGCTAATATGTACCTATGTAAGCACGAAAACCTTCAAGAAGATTGGTTGAGTATACAAAACAAACAAATTGACATGCCTACATATTTTCGCATTATACGAAGATACATTATTAGTCCTGGATTTAAAACGTTCTATTTAGCTTGTCCTGTTCACGGCCACAGCTGACCAAAGCTTCTTCTTGCATAGAGAAGGTTTTGAGCATTAATCACCATGTTTGCTCGTTTATTGTTTGGGTCAAATCTAGTTATTGGATTTTTATCCGGAGCTGCGGACTTCCTAGCGGGCTACCGAGGCTTTAGCTCGTAAAGCTGGAGTAGAAAAGGGGTGGTTTTTAGTCAGTAAGAGTTTTACGCTCCCTCTCACCTCGCCCAAGGCGGGAGAAGCCATTAGATGATTTTGTTACCCCCTCTAAAAAAAAAGTCAAATCGATTTAATATTTGGTACAGACTCTGAATCTCGATGACCAAACAATGTGAACTTATTAAAACCGTTTTTTTATTACGTATACTTTTAATTAAGCATGATCAAATAAAAAATATTGCTTTGTACAATATGTAAGTAGTTACCTATAGTTTTAATGAAGCATAACAAGTCAAGCTTATTCATTTATTTCGCGAGTGCACTTTAAACTTGATTTAAGTGATGACGGATGGCAACGGATGTCGGCTAGATACCTGAATACCGCCTAATACTTTATGATGCCTTGGTACCTCGTATCAATCAAGATGTTTTTTGTGTGAAAACCACACGCTTGTCAGTGCTTTATTTAATTATAATTTTGAGAGTTTTTATTTGTTGTCATGTCAAAACATTAATAGTTTGTGTTATGTAAGAAAAAATATTAATTAACTTTAGTCACGAGAGTGAAGATCTGTACCCTTAATATGAGTTTGAATTTCGTTTAAAGTAATAGAAACGAGAATGCGTTCGGCGCTTTAATAGGTCGTATTGAATAAACCAACCAGTCAGAGGGCTGAGTAAGAGTTTACTTTACGTTTAACGAGATAGA
Source organism: Spodoptera frugiperda (assembly GCF_023101765.2). Lineage (NCBI taxonomy): Eukaryota > Metazoa > Arthropoda > Insecta > Lepidoptera > Noctuidae > Spodoptera > Spodoptera frugiperda. Next base: position 10,141,441 of record NC_064221.1, read on the forward strand.
AACGGAAACGAGAGTGCGTCCGGAGCTTTGATTGGTTGATTCAATCGCACAGGCCAATCAGAGCGACAAACGCGCTCTCGTTTCGTTTTCGTTCAACGTAAAGCAAACTCGTACTAAGGGTACTGATTGGTCGGCTCGAATAAACCAACCAATCAGAGCTTCAAACGCACTCTCATTTCAATTACTTCTAACGTTATTCACATTCATACTAAGGTTTGATGAATTCAGTTTCCCGTCAAAATGGCTTTTAATTACTTTGCTTTAAGTTTTTTAAAGTGTAATAATTAATTTTAATTTCCTAACCAGTGTCTTCTATTAAATACAGACTAGCCATAATAATGTTTTATATTTAACCGACAGTATCAGCTTACGACAAAAAAGGTTAGAACTGTTTGTTTTTGGTAATTCAAATACGATATATAACGCTTGTCTATGTCAACATCCGTTTGAGTTCAATGACCTGTGTGGAGACAGTGCATAGACAAGTATACTTGCAGACAGATAAAATATAATTAGGTATGAATTTTAATATGTTTGCAACTGTGGTTTGCAATGTATGAATAGGTACCTGAGTTCTTTTTTGTTTTAAAAATTATAGTTTTAAAGCAATATTTTGCATTCTGAACAACGTGTAGCGGGTTCGATTTCCGCACGTAGCAACACTTTGTGTGATCCACAGGTTTTTGTCACACATCTTATACATTTTTTTGTTTTACAAAGCTGAAAAGTTTGTTTGATTAAACGCGCTAATCAACAGCTGATCCGCAGAGGGGATGAAACCTCGTTGAAGTAGCTAGTACTATCACGCTATGACGAAAAGCAACTGAGCAGAACGGGTGTGCCAAGTGAGTACCTAATAAAGTATTTGAAAACTAAGAAAGAACAAATTAGGTACTAGGCGGTTATAAAAGACAAGAGATGTAATTTATATCAACCGACAAATTTTATCGCATTTTGACACTACAGCCGGAACAAACAATGCTATACGAGAGATATCAATGATTGTCGCTACAACTTAAGGCTTAAGGCCGCCCGCCATATGGCCGGTGACCTCAACTGGCCCATTTTGGTACAATGAAGGTAAAACAGTTTTCTTGTTAATAATACTTGTATGAAAAGCCTTAAAAGTTTGTTGTCACAGTTGTATGGGTGGGCTGGATATTAAGTTGCCTTCTTCAATGGATTTTTGTTATAAAACAAAAGTACCTACTAAGTTATAATAAGTAATTAATCGTGATCCGGAACTACGGAAGACTTTACGGGTTGCCGAGGCTCTAGGAATGATGCAATTTTTAGCCGACTTAAAAAAAAAAAGAGGTTCGTAGTGTGACCTGTATGTATGTAGATTGTGCGCGTTTGGTTAAACCGTTTTTGATTTACTTTATTTGATTTAAATTATAGATTTTTTAATAATTAGGTCGCTTATGGGCAGGCGAGATAGTGGTCAAACGTCGACACATTACTAATAAAAAAAATTAGAAGATTTTATCATCATCATCAGCCGGAAGACGTCTATTGTTGAACAAACGCCTCCCCCTTAGTCCTCCACGTAGAACGACCAGCCGCCACCTGCATCCACTGGCTCCCCAAAGGATTTACCTACTGCTAATCATTACAAATGTGAATTTCTCTTCTCTGTACATATAATTACGTATATGTAAATAAAATAGTCTGTCGCATGTCAGTGGCATGAAACAATAAGAGCAATAATGATCGTGACACGTCTTGCTCTGTTTCCACAATCTGCTCTGATTAGCATGTCTGTGTTTGAACATGTTATAAACTGCTGCTACTGCTTTGTAAACGCAAGTAAATATGTCATAGTTTCAGTCTAATATGTTGGCTAGAAAACGAGGAACAACTTTTGACTTTTGAATCTACCTGGCAAGCCTTTAGCACCTATACAAAATAGGGGTGGGACTTTAACCCTAGGCTGAGTACTAATCTAATTTTACGAGAAAAAAAATAATATGGGGGTTGAACCCCTAATTGAAAATATTGATTATTTGTAAAAATAATTCACAAATGATTTTTTTTCTCACCACAACATTATCAAACAATGAAAAAAGTAATGAATTAGTTAGCCAAGGTTATTAGCTACCGTTTGTCGTTTTTTTTTTGTTTTAGCATACAACCTTTGATACAAGAAAAGTAAAAAAAAAATATTAAAATAGCCATAACTTTTAGCAAAAGTCGGGGTGTTGGGTCGAATCCCCAACGACCCCTTCGACCCCGACTTTTGTCGTTAAAATTAGATAGATTAGATAGAACTCAGCCTTCACGGATTAGAAGTCTCACCCCTATCACATTGTATAGCTTCACTGACGGACAGACTGATAGACTATAATTTATTTATTTATTTGTTCAAGTTTCAAAAGCACCTAACTATTTATGGTTTAATTGGAATAAATGATTTGACTTTTTTTAATCTGGGATTGTTGTTTCCTAATTTTTATGTTTATAAACGAATCCATGCATTACGTGGCGTAATGAGCACATCTGCCTACCCCTTTGAGGATAAAAGGCGTAATGTTACGTATAAACGAATTCCCAATCCACCACAAATCCTAAAATCCCCGAATCCCCACCTAATCCTCAAATCCCTCATCACCAAAAAGTCGCCAACGATCTTGTAATGTTGCGGATGTGATCATCTGATATCCGTGAATGGCGCCGATTGCCTACCACCAGGTGATCCATCTGCTCGTTTGACGCCCTATACCTTTTATTAAAAAAATAAATCATATCTACGACGCGACGCAGAAGAAAATATAAGTTCAAAAACTGATATTAAGTTCCATTCAAAGTATTATTGTAGTAGGCAGGTATGTCAAGATACCATTTTGGGTTATAGACACCGTAAGAAGCTTTTATCAAACTGCTACTCGTAGGCTGTTTGCAAAACGGTGTTTGGCTCCAAATTGCAATTGTTTAGCGAAACCCATCTAAGTGGCGACGTGGTTTGCGGTCCAGTAAACAAACAAACATAGTATATTTCGATCTCAAAAACGTAAATACTGAATGATTATCATAATTTCAACGAAGGATTAGAAAGTGAGATTACATAGAACAAAATAATAGTTAAAAATGTCGCTATAATCAACAATGTGGTGAAATAATGTACCTTGTTGTTTACGTTGTAAAGTTTAAGGTTTTCTCCTAATCGGATGACTAAAGACCAACTTGTGTTAGACAGCAAATACGCACAGGTTTATCAGCACATATAATAGGATTTACATTAATCACGGCTATGGTTACAATCTGTCTATTTTTAGCCGGACATGTTCGACTTTTTAGTCTCTAGTCCGGCTAAATTTTTCAGTGTTCGGCCTGTCCGGCTTTTGTTGGGATTTTTGTGAAGCGCGTAACACTTATAATTGAGAAACAATACGAAGAAATTCAACGCATGCGATACAGCAATTCATTTCTTATTAAATTTATTTCATTTCATTTCTTTCAAATTAATTCCATTTCATTTAATTTATTTTCAAATTAAATGTCATTTCATTTCTTTAATCAAAGCTGATGAATTTGGTAGCCGAAAAATATTTTGCCAAAAAAATATTCCAAGACATTTTTCAGCTACCAGGCGCACATACAACGAAGAAGTTCGATGCAAAACTATCATTTGTCATTCAGCTAAGGATATGAAATTCCTTGAGAGTTTATTTTATAACCGCGCTCGAGAATATTCGTATGACATCACAGTCGGTGTCAAATACACGACATTGAACTCGGGTCAGTGACCCCGACCGTTCTGGAGATTATTTCACTGAATAATCCTTAATTATAATGATACTAGCGGACCCGACAGACGTTGTCCTGTCTACACGTTAATTTGAAAATTTTAAACTTTTTTAATAAGCTAAAACATTCTGGACCTTTTTGATGAAAATTGTTATTCAAATGTTATGACAATATCTAACGTCATTCATATTTGACACTGCGATGGTAGCGCCGTCTGTCGGATTCAATGTAAAACATTCCATAATCAACAACTACTGATAAATTAAAAAATAATCTAAAAATCATTGTCCAGCGGACATAATTGTGAATCTAAACTATTCTCAGATCCTCTTGAACACACACAAAAAGTTTCATCAAAATCCGTCTAGTCGTTTAAGAGGAGTTCAGTGACATACACACGTACAGAAGAATTATATATATAATGATATACTGTAAGTATGTTTTAACTTTGAAAAGAAAAATGTTTATGATATCACGTTTTTTAATTCCGGAAAGCAAATGTGTGTATATTCAATTTTACATTCATTATGCAAAAGGTATGTTGAGTCCCATATAATATATGAGGTGCGCCTACTAGATGCATTGCTTAATTTAAGTGTGGAAGAGCCATGCTTCGGCACGAATGGGCCGGCTCGACCGGAGTGATACCACGGCCTCACAGAAAACCGACGTGAAACAACGCTTGCGTTGTTTCGTTGTGCGAGTGAGGTTACCGGAGGCCCAATTGCCTCCCTTTCCAATATTCCCAATCCCTGATTCCCCAACAACCCTTAAATTCCTTACCCCCAAAGGCCGGCAACGCACTTATAACGTCTCTGGTGTTTCGAGTGTCCATGAGCGGCGCCGATTGCTTACCATCAGGTGATCCGTCTGCTCGTTTACCGGCTTATACCATAAAAAATCTATTACCAAATTATTAACATTGTCAAAGAACTATTTATCACAAAAAAAAACATGCGTGCTAAATGTTAGTACACGGCAAACATAAAAACTGCGAACGTCTGCGGTTCAAATATAGGCCACCGCTTATATCGACCAGGAGTGCGGCCTGTCACTTGACTTTCACTTTCATGTAGCCCTAGTACCTCAAGCCATGAAACGAAGCGTTTTCTATCTTATTAATATTTGTCTAAGCTGTGATATTGTTATAATGTAGTGAAGTAAAGGAATACACTTATTTATTTTTTATGGTATAAGCCGGTAAACGTGCAGATGGATCACCTTATGGTAAGCAATCGCCGTTACAAGTGTGTTGCCGGCCTTTTGGGGTTACGAATTTAAGGGTTGTTGGGGAATCGGAGATTAGGAAGGGGGTAATTGGGCCTCCGGTAACCTCACTCACACAACGAAACACAACGCAAGCGTTGTTTCACGTCGGTTATCACTCCGGTCGAGCCGGCCCATTCTTGCCGAAGCATGGCTCTCCCACACTTGAACTGAGCTAATTCTGACATTTTGAAGATAAGTTCAATAATAAAACTTACAATATCTCAAAAAGTACTTATTCAATAAGTACATAACTTGGAGTGTGAACAAATATTGCAGTTGCCTAGTGTTGAAACATTCCTCCACTTTAATTGTCGCATTGATTGCATTGGAAACTACAAGTTATTACCAGAGCTGTTGTTTCCGATGTTTAAACATTTAAACTACATTGAAAAAAAAACATAACTACATTAATTACCTTAATTAAGTGCATGCATGAATGAAAAGACTGATGACTGTTGATGAAGCAAAAGAGGTGTGTAAGATTGTAGCAATTAGCGTTCCATTGACTGTACCTACCCCTATTTTAAAGAAAAGAGAGAAAATCGTCCAATGACTTCTCGCCTTGAGTGAGGTGTGAGACTCTTACTGACTAAAAACCAACACGTTCCTACTCCTGCTTTTAGGCCCGGAGCCCCGGTAAACCCGATAGGTAGTCCGCAGCTCCGGATTGCCTACCTCCATGGGAAACAGGCGTAATGTTATGTATATATGTACTACAACATTAATTAAGATGCAACATCAACATTCGTTTATTAATTTAATTCTCATTGATCCATCCTAAGGTTACTACCTGGATTGAAGAGATCGCTGCTTGCGATAAGGCCACCCATTGTTATTGTAATTGTTCGGTACAACTGTAAGTAATGAATGGTGTACGATATAGGGTTTATCTGTCTATCTGTCTATTTGTACCCTTAGTATGAGTTTGCTTTACGTTGAACGAACAGGAAACGAGAGCACGTAAGGCGCTGTGATTGGATGGTTCGAACCGGCCAATCAGAGCGCCGATCCCGTTCTCGTTTTGTTTTCGCTCAACGTAAAGCAAACTTGTACTAAGCTCTCTATTCGTCTAATTACTTTTTTATTCATATCAATCCTTGTATCCATCTTTTATACGAATTCTCTCAATGTTACACAAACATGCAAACGTTTTGCACATTGATACTAAGAACGTTTGAACTATTTAATAATCATGCGCCTTGCAAAGAAAGTTTGTGTGTATGTTTGTTACACAATCACGACCAAACTTCTGAAAGGATCAGGATGAAATTTAGAACAGGTAGATTATAGTCTGGAATAACACATAGGCTAGGCACATCTTTTAATACGAGCGAAACTGTTGATAAAACCTAGTATTTCCCTTAAAATCTAAAAAAACTAAGTATCTAACATTAACAACAACAATGTAGGTTCTAGAACAAAGCAGGTATTCTCTAACGCGGGTATAGTCTGCAGGTATCAATCAAAGTGCAGTCTGCAAGTGATGGTCGAGCGCGAACAGTTGTGTAATCATACCACTACTATCAGAACTCGAATGATCATGAGAATCGAATGTAAGTGAAAAGTTTTCGAGTAAAAACATGCAGTACAAATCTATCGCCCGCGATTTTTTTTTTAGGTGTTAAAATATCATTCAATGATTTCTCCCGCCTTGGGTGAGGCGGGAAGGAGTATCAGACTCATAATGACTAAAAACCACCCCGTTCCTTCGTCGGGGCTCCGACTGTTTTCCGAGTCAGAACCCCGATCGTCTGCGATAAGCTTACTGTATTGAATTAAATCTGAATAAAAGGAACAACTGGTTGTTGTATACTGATAGTAATCCAAATTACTTAATCGCTGTAAAGAATTGGAACAAATCTTTTTAAAGTAGTAAATGCTTAGAATGTTTATGCGCGCGATAGTTACGTATAACAACTGGGTTTACTAGAACCTAAAGGCCTAATGGGTAAACATTGGGTCATTAGGACAGTTTTTGATATTGGTTTTGATATAGCAGCTAGCTAGCGTAGATTAAAAAAATCGACAATCGCAGTATAGTAGAGTTTGAGACTCGGTTGCCATTACAGGCAGAAAAAAAAATGTTAAAAAAATACATCAATCATAATTAAAAGCGCTACAGTCTACCTACATCATTAACATCCTTATGAAATGTAATCAAGCTTCATGTAAATCATAATAATAGAAATAAGTATTTATTTATCAATCATATTAAAGTTAAAGCATTTATTTCAATTAAGAATCCTAAATTAGAGACTTTTGAAACATCAAATTGAATTGTCCGTTGGTCTGTCCGTCAGTGAAGCTAGGCGCTTATTACGATACTACACGAAGCCTCTGCATCGTTGGCTGAGTGGTTACAAATGCGACTGCCGGGCAAGGGGTCTCAGGTTCGATTCCCGGGTCGGGCGAAGTATTACTGGGGCTTTTCGGTTTTTCGAAAATTTCTTAGTGGTAGCACGGAGTCTGGAAATATGCCCGGTATATGGCAATAGGCTCACCACCTATTACATGGGACTTACAACATAAATTGTGAAAAGTGGGTGTACACAGTGGCATTACGTGCCATAATGTGCACCTCTGCCTACACCTTCGGGGATTAAAGGCGATATGTATGTATGTACACCAAGTAAAGTGTAAGTGAGTTTGCAACAAATAGTAGTGGTTCATATTGAACTGGCGACCTTTACCATCGATAGGTCAGCGCGGAGCAGCGCAGTGAATGACGATTCTTCCAGTTCCGCATTGCGAGCCGATGCTTGGACGGAGCCCTAATTAACACTATGCAATAGCCAATTTATACACGCTTTGTGAACTTCCATGTTATGGGCCATTAAACAATTTTTAAATGTCAAGAGAAGTGCTGATCTCTTTAATGAACCTTTTCAGTAACGTATGTTTGCTGTTCCTGTTTATTTATATCAATTACGACATCTTATAAGTACGTAAAATTGATTGGTTTGAATCATGACCCACTTTAATTTTATATGTATATAAAAATGAATTGATGTTCGTTAGTCTCGCCAAAACTCGAAAATGACTGGACCAATTTGGCTAATTTTGGTCTTGAATTATTGTAGAAGTCTAGGGAAAGTTTAAAAGGGGAGAAAGAGATGCTGAGGGTTTTCCGGTTCAGCTAGTCATAAATAATTTAATATCCTCAAAATACCCCTCAAAAACATTGCCATAGATAGATTGTTAGAAGCTAATGTAAAACAATAACATCATGTGCATTGTACTTAAAGTCGCTATCCTTAAACACGTTAACCGCCGCATAGGGGACTCCTCTAGTGTTGCTGATCGCTTACTTACCATCAGGTGACTCGTTTGCCACCTATTCCATAAAAAGGGGGATGACCCTTGTGAGCGGAGGATTCTTTTTTAACATTAATCTATTAGCAGTTTAAGGGTTAAAATAAAGTATAAAGTCTACTTACCAAAGCGGGTGAGTCCAAAGGCCTGGATCTCGACTTCCTCAAATCGCTCTCTCCGTCAGAAGGTCTCGACTGTCTATCACTCTCTCTGTCCGAGGAATGGTACCGTCTCTTTTCCTCTTTGCGTTCCTTGTATCTTCTTTCTTCTTTTAACGTCTTGTCATATCTGGAAGAGTTTGTATTTTAGTACGTAAATTGGCAGGCGATTATTGTACTACAAATCCCGGGTGAGTCCAAAGACTGTGACAAAGTACAATTTGGTGATTAATTGAGTCCATGTCTGCCAGAGGTGGAGGTTTTGGTAAACTCCTTATTAAAGGGAATACCTTTCTGCAATAGTGGATATAAATATATTTGAACTATAAAGCCAAACCTTGATTTATCGCAAACTTACAATCACAACTACCGAAATTGAAAAATCGTTTAATTGATGTGAATTTTGTCTTCAATTCTACAAGATATCTTTAAAAAACCTACATCAATCCAGACATTTTAGATGGAAATTGGTTAAGAAGAAAAAAATTGTTTCCGAACTCACCTTCCATCATAATCCTCTCTATATTTCCTCTCAGGATCACTGTCCCGAGGGTCTGAGCTCCTGTACCTGGTCAGGTCTTCCCTGGAATTCCTGTGCCTGGTAAGGTCTTCCCTAGAATTCCTGTTTCTGCTAAGGTCTTCTCTGGAGTTTCTGTGCCTGCTCAGGTCTTCTCTGGAGCTCCTCTGCCTATCCAGATCTTCCCTTGAGTTTCTGTACCTTCGCTCGTCAGCTTTGCATTCATAGTCGATTGTCTTCTTCACTATGATTTCACTTGGTTCTGGGTCGGTGTACCTGAGTTTGAAGAGGTATTTAGTTATTAATATATATTAGTATCAACAAATAATATTATGTCCTTTGTTTCCTGAAGAACTAGGCGTTTAACCATTTGGCTAGCTGCGGACTGCCTAGCGGGTTATTAGGGCCCCGGCTCGAGAAGTAGGTGTAGGAACGAACGGGGTGATTTTTAGTTAGTAATAGTCTGACAATTTTATTCCTCTCGCCTCGCCCAAAGTGGGAGAAGTCATAGGATGACTCGAATAAAACCCATTTGACTACATTCTCCATGGATGTGTGAGTGGTACTTGTAACGCTTCTGATGTTTCGGGTTTCCATGGGCAGCGGCGATTGCTTACCATCAGATAAGGTGTCTGCTTGTTTACCGGCTTATTCCATAAAGACAAAACTGGATATAATATGAGTAACAGATGCAGTATCAAGAAAGTATATTACTAATCCGTAACAAAAAACCTAATTTGGTAACTTGCTACGAAGCGTGATGACTGCATTTTCATACCAAAGTTTTCCTCTTATACATTGATGCATTTGATATGACTCATTCTACTTAGAATATCTAAGTAACATCTATTTGTGTATGCATATAAACTACTTATATTTGTTCAATGTCATCTAGGTTAATATTGCAATGATGTTACATACCATAAATGTATGGAATATAGAGTTGTTTTCTACACAAGAATATTGGCTGTTCGTTTACTACTTCACAATTTGAAACGTCTATTTTGTGAATGTCCCCAAACCCATACATTAAAAGTAACCTTTTGTATAATCCGGTAAACGAACAGTCCAGACAGAACACTTGATGGTAAGCAATTGCCATCGATGACCACTCGAAACACCAAAGGCGTTACAAGTGCATTGCCTGTTGGGGGTTAGGAATTTAAGGGTTGAGTTGGAGATTGGGAAGATTGGCTGGTAATTACCAGCCCAATTATAATTGGGCCTCTGGTGGTTACCGAAGTGAACAAGGGTTTTATTTTGTGTCAAATCATTAATTAATACTACAGACGGCATCCAAAATGACACCCATAATAATTCTTGCCACAATATAAGTCTTTGTACATTAAAACGGAAAGTCATGTCAATTCTAAGTACCTTACTTGTCTTAGAACAAAACAAAGCTAGATAAAGTAAAACAACACAATCAGGTCACAACTTTCATCTGATAACAATATAAGTGACATGAAAATCCCACGTGATTCACGCCGCTCCTTGCTCTGCCCTACATGAGCAACAGAATTGTCGCAGACAAGTTTATATGAAACAGTAGAATGCAAAATTAGGAAAGTAGATTGTCCTATACTATTACAAATAACATCTGTTACGTTGATGAATCTATTCATTTCATGTAAATGTCTTGAATGGCTGAACGGTACATTATTTAACGGACAGTTTTTTTTATGGAATAGGGGGCAAATGAGCAGATGGAAAACCTGATGGAAAGCGATTAGCGCCACTATGGACACCCGCAATACCAGATGAGACACAGGGGCGTTTCAAAAAGGAATATGCTCTTTTCTTGAATACAGTTTAATTGTTTCCCCAACAACTACACAATTTTTAACTAAAATAGATAACATTTAATGGAATTTTGATTTTATCGATATGAGGAACACCTAACAGTGTATAAATAACTTTTAGTTAAAAGATAGTATATGGATAGTTGATGAAAGCGGCCAAATTAAGCCCTTTATAGCCAGATGTTCCTGCAGGCTATACCTCACGGAATCTTCTAAATAAGAAACTATACGTGGAAAGTTAGTAGTAAAAAATTAACAAAATGTACCTTCTATATTCGGAGTCGTCTCTGGCAAGATGTTCAGGGCTCTTGAGCACCCGTGTGCGAGTCTTTGGCTGGACTACTTCCTTCTCTTTCTTGCTCTTCTTAGAAGAGTCGCGAGAGAACAGCTGTTTCATCTTTATAAATCAAAACAAGATATAATTAGTTCCAAGTCACGTTCTATAACTTCATAATAAAAAATGTAAGAGACAAATTACCTTTTCAAGTCCAGTTAGCTTCTTTGCCTTCGGCGGTTTCGCACTGACTTTATCATCAAGTCTACTAGGACTTTTCTCGTATCTTTCATGTTTTGGCTCAAAATGTGATCCTTCATCAGCACTTCTATCTCGCCTCGTGTACTCCTTCCTATATCCATCGTCCTTATAATCCTTAAACCTTGCCAAATACTCTCCGTTAGCGTATATTTGCTCAGCTGGGTAGTTGTCTTCTGTATGCTGTCTTTCACTAGCCAAAAATAATGAGGTGTCCCTGACGTCATCATCACTCTCATGTCTCCTGTGCCTCGTTCTGTGTATTTCTCCGCTTGAGTCTTTTCTGAAGTCATTTTCAATTCCAGAATCAACTAGTCTGTTGTCTATATCGAAGCGACGAGGTGATCTATCATCCCGGTAGTATTCACGACTGTCACCAGAATCATGTCGTGTCATGCCAAAATCTTCCTTATATCTGTCTTTATTCTTCACTCGACGCAGAGAATGGTATGAATCGGCATACTTTGGGAGATTCGCATAATCCTCTTCACGTTCTTGAGCAATCTCAGGATTGGAGGAGTAATGTCCTTTTCTCTTACCGAAATATTCTTTGCCTTTATATTTTTGTCCAGTTTGAAGTACATCATGACTAGAAGTAAGTTGCTTTTTAGCTTTATACTTTTTCTCTTTATATTCATCAGGACTGAGCAAAGGTTTGCCTGTATTTGAGTCTAAGCTTGGAGGCTCGTACTCAGGCTCTGGGGGGAAATCTTTTTTAGAACTCTTGTATCTAGGTTCCAACTTATCAATGAACTCACGTCTATCAAGTTCTCCTTTAGGAACTTTTTGGAAGGTTCTGCTTTCTGTGTTATATTTAACTTTGTGATTGTCTGAATCATACTTACTGTAATCTTCAGTAACACTGCTTTCAGCAAAGCCATCCCTTTCTAATGTGTTCCGATAGTAACGAACTGTTTCATTGACGTATCGCTCAGTGGCTTGCATGCGTTTCTCAGCTTCATATATGGGATCTTCGGGTAAATACCGTGATATTGGCTCTTCAACATTTCTCTCCCTATCAAGTCTTCGAGCATTTAATCTTGATTCCAGAAGCTGCCGTCTGTGACTTAGTTCATTGAAATCTAAATCAACCTTTGTTGGTTCTGTTTCATACTGCTTCTTTTTTGTATCCATACCATCTCCTCTCCCCCTGTATTGATTACTTAGATCAGGAGACTTGTCTTTTGGCGCATATTCATTGGCATAAGTTGGTTCAAAGTCTTCAAAACTAGTCAGCTTGTATTCCCTAAACCGAGGTCTTATGGGTGAATCTGTGATATTGTAGGTCGGCTCAAAGTTAGTGAAGTTGTCATTTTCCTTGTTTTTATAATCATAGTCATACATTTGAGTTTTAGCAAACTTATGTCTCTCCTCATAACCTAAACCTTCATCTTCGTCGGAGAAGTTTCCGTACTTTTCTCTGGACGGAGAAAATGTTTTATGTACTGTCTGTTTGTTTAATCTATTGTTGATGTGTGAGTCGTGATCTCTCACTACGTGAGCATACACCACCCCCTTATCCATCTTGTTGACTGGTGAAGGTACTCTATCAGGACTAGTATTCCTAACAAAAAGATTAGGATCAGGACTGATACTTGGTTTAATATAAGAGAATGGTTGATTCACGTTAGTCCCGTTGGGAGGTGAAATCAAATGAGATTTAGGTGGAGGTGAAGATTGGTCTTCCTTTAGTATTCTCACTAAGTGATCCACAGTATGTCCTCTAGTCAACGGCGGTTTATCCGGCGGTTGCTGACTACTATGTATCATTTCTTTATCACCATAAACGTTTTCTTCAATTTTCCTTATGCTATCTTTGATTCTATCTTTTACATCAGCAGGATTTGTATCTTTACTTTTGGGCGAATCAATCTCATCCACAAGAATTGTCTTCTTCACATCAGTTTTTCGTTTGGGTGTGGCACTTATTTGTGGTGATTTCTCTTTCTCCTTCTCTTGTGATTTACCTTTTTTAGCTCTAGTGGGTGCTTTTGGCTCAGGTTTTTCAGGAGCTTTGTACCTAGGAGGCTTTTCGACGGGATTAACTTTTTTGTTATCCGATTTCTCCTTCTCAGAATTATTTTCTTTTTGAGCAGAATTTTGTTTCTGGTACAGGTCGAGGGGTGGCGTTTTCTTAAAGTAATCTTCTCTGGGTGAACTTTCTATGATGGGTGACAGCTGTGACTTCTTATTTCTTAATGACTTAAGGAACTCTTCAGTCTCACTGCCCGATCGTTTGCGGATTGGTTTGTTCTGCGTGGTTAGCGTTGTGTTAGACTTTAGATCGGACACGTCACTTTTACTTCTCTGGACTATAGCAACAGGTTTTGTGGCAACAACAACTGGTGCGTCAGAACCCTTACCGCTTTGTGCTCTTCTGAATAGCGTAGATAGGGAAGTTCTTTCTCTTCTCTTTTTGTTGCTTACATCACTGGTTGATCGTCCTAGAGGAGTTTTCTCTGGAGCACCTTCGTCGCTGTTCCTTCTTCCGATCTTATTGTCCTTTTTTCTTCGATGTGGTAAGGAGAAGAACTTCTCAGGTGGATGATCAGAGGTGCATGTGATGCCTTCAGCCTGTGCGCGTACTTTGTTAGCTTCTTCAATGAGTTCCTTTTCTGATAGATGTGTGAATGGTTCTTTTCTGATGGACTTGGGTTGGTCAGATGATGTTGTTCGTGTTGCGCGCGGTTTATCTGTAAAAATAATTGGAATATTTAGCTAGCTATTTGGTTTCGTGTTCTGAATTAATTTATTAGCAAGTTAGCATTGGTCGAATTTTGAAATATAAGTAATTAGTTATTTCTTTTTAATCCTTATTTAGTATCGTTTTACTTTAGAAGATGGATGATTGTATGTTTGTTAATGGCTAGTAAATATTGAGTTAGATGAGTAATTTATCCCGTAGTTCATAGATGATAAATGGCAAATAATGTTGAAAATACAATGATCAGTATCTTCTGACATAATGGTTAATTCCATGAGTTATTATGAAAAGCAACTCGTACTAGTAGTACCAGGCTTATTATGTGAAACATTAAGTTATTATTATGACATATATTTTACATATACAATAAACTTTATTACTGAATAGTAAGGTTCACATTCCACAAACAAAATGTTACCTGTGGTTGCAGATACCAGTTGCGTTAGACTATTAATTAAGCTGTCACAAATTTATTTTTGTGTAAAATAATAATAAAGATATATTTAAAATACTCAAAAGGTACTTGTATGAGCATAAATGATAAATATATTAATCATTTTTGTCTAACTAACATATTTTTTATGATAAGTTTGAAGAACAATCGTACATTTTTGTACTTCAAAGTTGAATAAAAACAAAATTATTCATGTAATAGATTTGCTAAGGTTACTTGATTCGTCTCGATTATTTATTTTAACACGGTACATGATTTGAGATTGAGAATAATGTAAAAAAATTATAACATATGATTAATTACGTTGCAAACAGAGAGATGCCTAACTCTTGTGAATTTTTAAACAACTTTTCGTTGACTTTACGACATAGGCCAATCATAACAAAATTAATTTAATCAATTTCCAAAACACACACACACATTAACAGCCTATTTGTTAGTGACCACTGCTGACCAAAGGCCTTTTCTCACACGGAGAGGGCTTGAGTATTAATCACCACGCTTGCACAATGCGGGTTGGCGATTTCAAACTTACTAGTGGTCGCCTAGTGGTCGAAATTCGACCATATACGATTTAATTTACAATACCACTTAACATACGTTCAAGGATAATTTTTATTTAACTCAAACTCAAACAAACTCTTTTATAAAACTCTATTCATATGAGACGTCAGAATATCATCGCAATGTCTATTGATTATGACGTTTTGTCAAATACGATCAGATACTATGCATGTGTGTGTAATGTTTTATTTATTGATTTAATGTACTTTATAAGCATTATTTTTGAAAAATATTAGCGTTCTTCACTTCTCCTACACATAAACTATAAGTGTACCAAATTTTATGCTCCTACGTTCGCGCAATTTTCGTAAAAAGCGGTCCAAAGTTTTTGCATCACGTATTAATATATAGATGATAATTAGAAATTATAAACCCAGGTTTCTTCCCGATGTTTTCCTTTACCGTTTCTCTATATAATCTAGTACATATAACTTGGGAAACGTTACATTGGTACTAGCCGTTGCTACGTTGAGAGCTCTGGCGGAAAAGCACCCTAAGACGCCCTTAGGGTGCTTTTCCGCCAGAGATGTGTTATGTAGCTATGCTATGAAGATGTAATAGCTAAGCTGTTAAACTATATGACCGTTTCCACTGATACTAAGCTATGTAGCAGGTCGAGTATGCGATGTATCGATAGTAGGGAAGCCAATCCATAGCACGCATCTTTCCATGCAAAAACAAAGATAAGATGAGCCCGTTTCCACCAGTGGTATGCTATGAGTACCAAAGAATATAACTAGTGGAAGCCAAACGCATCCACAACAACGTATCATAGACCATCTCTGGTGGAAAAGCACATTTAAACCTACGGGCCAACACTACTCTCAATAATTTCAAAAACACACGTACCTAATACAGGTACTTAACTACAGAGGTCCATATTAAAGCGATATGACTACATATAGTGGCGTCATAATGTAACGGAGAATATCGAGCAAAGAACTTATTTCTCCACTCCTACGCATGTTAGTCACCCCGGGTCCTGGTCTGTAGCAAAAACTACACAATAGCTAATGATTTACCGATGGTTAATGATCTATCATTTGTTATGGAGTATCCATTTGGTGAATTCGCATCAAGACTAACCATAATCGTAAGTTGCCAGATTTTGGTTTTATCAATTTTATTTTGTGTTATAATAATGTTATGGAAATGTCGTTTAAAATATGATTTACTACATGTAATAAATAGATTGAAGTTTTATAATAAAGATCGTGAGATATACTTAATTTACTAGTTTTGAGTATCAGAGGGACTGCGCGTCTGTGCACGCTGCTCAATGAAGATTCCTCTGTGACTCGAAACTAGTAGAGTTTTTTCTCCATTAACGTACATGAGTAAACTGTGATTTTTAGTTAATTTAGACTGAAATTATTCATATGTTATACTCGAAAATCGCCAACCCGCATTGAGCAAGCGTAGTTATTCATGCTCAAAACCTTCTTCATGCTAGAAAAGGCCTTGGTCAGCAGTGGCCACTTATAGGCTGATGATATGTTATGTGTAGTACAGGTTGAAGAGAAAAAAACACATACACACATTTCCTCACACTTACACACGCAAAACTACACTTCGTAAATACCCGCAAGCTTAATCCTGCGGACTGCCTAGCGGGCCACCCGTTCTCCGAATCTAAAAGCATGAGTAGGAACGGGATGGTTTTTAGGCAGTAAGAGTCTGATTCTCCAGAAATCATTGGATGATTTAAACCCCTAAAAAAAGCCTAATCGTACTCCTCTCGCATACAAACTTGCACGCATCATCTTCCTTGAAAGCAACAAAAAAACCACCAACCCTTTAAACTTACTACCGTTTAAAACCAATACCAGTATTAAAAAAGGAGCAAAGAAAATTCAAAAGTTGTTTGCGCCAAAAGTCAGAGCTAAAAATAAGCGTGAGCAACTGTGACGTCACGGCCTTAATGCGCCTGCGACGCAACCGTATAAGTAGTATGCAGAAATACGACGAATTTTATATTATGTATGGGGGACCCGGAATACTGTGGATTGGGCTTGGGTGCCTATTTATAAAGTTGATGAAGGATTGCCATTAATAAAAAGTTGTCGATGAGTTTCTTATTAAGTAAAAAGTATTGCAATTATGCATTCAATTCGATGAATAGTTCGATAAAAACTACAATTCAATGTTTTTGGTATATTTTCTAGTCTATCTGTACACATTAAATTATATTGCATAATTATCTTTTTTACATTTACTACTTGCATATCTTTTTTACAATATTTTTCTGTCTGTCTGTCTGTTTGTTCTGGCTAATATCTGAAATGGCTGAACCGATTACCCTTAAGTACACCTTAATTTGCCATCCTCAAATCAAATCACTTTAGTGCATCCATAGTTTAAGTGTGGGAGAGCCATGCTTCGGCACGAATGGGTCGACTCGACCGGAGTGATACCACGGCCTCACAGAAAACCGACATAAAACAACGCTTGCCTTGTGTTTCGTTGTGTGAGTGAGGTTACCAGAGGCCCAATTCCCCCTTCCCAATCTTCCCAATCCCCGATTCCTGAACAACAACCCTTAAATTCCTAACCCCCAAAAAGCCGGTAACGCACTTGTAATGCCTTTGGTGTTTCAAGTGTCCATGGGCGGCGGCGATTGCTTACCATCAGGTGATACGTACGCTAGTTTACGGCGTGTTTCATAAAAAAAAAATAGTGTACAATGTGGTCTACAACTTATACTCATGAAGATAATGATACTCATCCTAATCAGATACTCATGAAGCCTTACACCAACCAAATTTAAAAAACAAAGTTACCAGTTACAATTCATTATAAATCACAATTCCAAGTATCTAAGATTTTTTATCAAATAATCGTCCGTGTGGTCCTAGGATACGTGATACTGTGCTTCTAGAGATGTTAATCGCATTGTAAATAATCTCACATATAAATTATTGGCTGGTAACGGTGTAGATGTTCCACTAAATATTGACAGGTTTTTCAAAAGGCTTTTGTTAATCCTTGAAGAGGATGGTAGTGTGAGTGAGTGTCAACGGAGGCCCAATTACCACCTACCGAATCTTCCGAATCCCTGATTCCCCAACAACCCTTCTTTTGAGGAGGAAATCATCCAATGTCTTCTCCCACCTTAGGTGAAGCGAGGTGCCAGACTCTTACTGACTTAAAACCACCCCGTTCCTACTGCTGCTTTTCGAGCCGGAGCCCCGCTAACTCGCTAGGCAGTATGCAATATCAGTGAACCTAGGTGCTCGTTTCAAAGTGTAGCTTCATACACTTAACCTAATGTTGATTACATACAATCCCAAAATATGTGACATTACTTATGTCCTAAGGATTTTAGAAAATCTTAATAAAACCAATATTATTTCTCCCTATCCGGGAATCGCCAATCAGTCAGTACCCTCTTGAATAGCAATGCAATGTCAGGTTTAAAATACAATTTTTCTAACTGAATAGCCTCAAACTGATGAAGTTCAATTGACTGGAATTGATCTTGACTGTGGTCTAGCGATAGTAATCGATAGTTTACAATTGAGTTCCTGTCTCAACTTGTTAAGTCAAATGAAGTTAATAATAATATTGGCAGATTAATTCAATATTGTATTTTTTGGTGTAAGGTCAAAGTCGGGATTTCCAAGACATTAAATAGCTCAGAGACTCCGAAAACGATCGCACAATATTTATACACATAATATCGCGCCTTTTTATCCCCTAAGGGGTAGGCAGAAGTGCTCATAACGGCACGTAATGCATCTATACAATGTACGCCTACTTTTCAGCATTTGTGTTATAAGACCCATGGGGGTCAGCCTATTGCCATATACTGGGCACAATTCCAGACTCCATAGTACTACTGAGAAATTTTCGAAAACCGAAAAATACCTAGTACCTAATACTTTGCCCGACTTGTCCGGCAGTTGCACTTGCGACCACTCCATTAGCGAAGCACACACGATCAAATAGAAATAAACTAGGTATCCTATAAAATAAACACTAAAACAATGCGTCAAAGACAAAAACAGTTATTAATAACGGACTTAGTCTTAACACTCACATTGCAACCAGACATCCAAATATTATAAATCTCGCGTGGGCATACTTTTAATTACAATAAGCCCACACGACATAGTGGGATGTAGCACATAAGTAGCAACGTGTAAAATTATTTAGCACCTCTACGTGTTGCTAAAATACCAAGCATTTGTTAATGTTTATCATTAGCTTAGTAATATTGTACCTAAAGAGGAGGGATTTGGTTGTTTGTTTGTTTATTTGCATGAAGTAGGGTTTGAAACTATTGAACCACATTTGACGTTGACTACACTGGTGCGGTGGTTGGGCGACTGTCTGCCGCGCAACTTGTAGCGGATCCGATTCTGACATAGAGCAACTCTTTGTGTGATCCACTAATCCTAATGTAACTTTAAAAAAACCATTTCTCCCACTAAACACCGAAAATTTTTACTTTGGAAACAATATAAAAAAGCTGTAAGCGCGCTGCCAGCTCGCCGACCGCGAGCTTACAGCCCTTTTGTACTGACGTTATGAAGTATACTTATCATACGACATAAGATTTAATGTTCAAATTTAAATGACAAGTTGGGTTGGAGAAGTGCCTTTAACTGCCGCACTCACAACATTTAATGATTTTGTATCGCAAACAATCGCTAAGGACATGGTTAAGTAACCATTAAATGACTTTAAGTACGGTGGTATATATGATATACCCTGTAAACAACACGCGGCACGTATGCGAAAAACTAGTATATGTGTAGTTTACATATTATTTGTACATAAAAACACGCTCGGCGGCCGTGACAATGCCGGCCCGTTGTCTAAACACAGCCACTATAATAACTGTTTATACCAGTATAACGAGAATATTATTGTGAATATACAAATTTATAAGCCATTTTATCAGTCTGCCGGTTCTCGTATCTTTAAGTAAGACTTTGAATAATTTTACGGGTTGACTCGCTTGAGTTTGAAGAAGATTTTTATTGTTTTTTTTTATAATAATTATAGTGATACATACTAAATTAACTGAAAATCACGGCTTTCGGCCAATTTCAATAAACTATATATCTGTAGACTTGCTTACTAGAGATACAATTTTAACATGCGCTCCATACAAAATGTGTCAAAATTGTATCTCTACTTACGTACATTAATGTAGAAAAGTTCTACTAGTTTCGAGTCACAGAGGGACTCTTCATCATGAGCAGCATGCGCAGAAGCGTTATTTATCATTATTTACGTCACCATTTAACGACGACATCAATGTACGTGAGTAAGTACCGTGATTTTTAATTAATGTTTTAATTGAATAAATAAACGTAATTGCTGTACATTTATTTGCATGCTTAATCTACCAAATGTTTGTTAATTAGAAATGCATTAACAAACTCATTTTACAGTTTTATTGGTTATATGCAAAGCTTCTCCCAGCGAATTTGTATGCGCTTAATATGTGGGAATTTAGGGATTCCTCTCTAAGTATTCCCCTACACTCCCCAAGTAACGCACACACATGCTAAGTTTTACCTTTCCAAGTCTGTAAGTGTTGGCTGTGCTTTGCTTGTTATTCAAAATGTGTATCTGCCTCCAAATCTTAAATTAAAGGACATGACGTTATGTTATTCACTACAAAACAAGTTAAATACTTATACAGGTATTTCCTAAACACTACAAAATAAAGAACATTATCCCCCAATGAAGACGATACAACATACAATATCTAATATCTAAATCTAGAATCCGAGTACGAACGTCATACGAACATAACAGTTTTGCGGTGAAGGAAAATGGCGCAGAAACCTGTATTTACGTATTTAAACATTATTATAACGCTGACCTCTCTGTCTACCTCATTATACGTTTGCCAATTAATAATATGATTTATCTAAGTAGCTCGTCGCATATAAATTAATATTATGTAAAAGTAATTATGTATGCTGATGAGAATTGCAATTTTGTAAGACGTAGTAAGTCTTATGTCGCTTCCATAGCCTTACTAGAAGGTGAATACTGTCGAACAATATCGGGTTAGAATTCCAGGTCGGTTATCATAAAGTATTATTATAGTATATTTTTGGCAATAGGCTCACCCCTGATTGCCTAACAAATGATCGAAAATGATAGTTGCATTGATTATATGCAACTCTGCTTTTAAAAGACTATGCTATGTTGCTGTGGATGCGTTTGGCTTCCACCAATCATAATCATTGGTACACATAGCATAGCACTAGTGTAAACGGACGCAGCTAAGCCCACATAGCTTAATTTTATTTCTAATTGATTTTATATGGAAAGTCTTTACTATCGATGCGCTGTGTACTCGAGCTGCGGCTGCCCACGGCTTAGCTATTACGTCTTTGTAGCTTGATTACATAGCACATCTCAAGTAGAAAAACACCCTTAGGCAAGTCAATTGTAAAAGATTTATATTTATAACCAACGACTCATTCATTAATTCACTCCGTTACTCATGTTTCAAAAATCATTGATATCAATTTTCCACAACATATATAATTATGTATGGGTTAAAGTATACAACTACTCACACGACACCTGTTCACACCACACACATCTGTACACGCAGACACGTCACAAAACTTGTTTGTTTGTTCACTTTGTCATCTTCACTATGTAGTATGTTTTATACTCGACTTGGGAATTTTATTTGGTTATTCATTATTGTACATATACGAGTAATTATCTCTTTTTATGACACCTTTTTTTTGAGTGGCAAAATCATCCAATGAATTCTGCCGTCTTGAGTGACGCTAGAAAGAGTGTCAGAAATTCTTACTGATCAATAACCACTCTGTTCCTACCCCTGTTTAAAGCTGGAGCACCGGTAACCCACTAGCTCGTTTATGACACCTACTACGTCGTTGAGCTAATCCAAAACGAATGGTGATCCGGTGATTACTATTTGTTTTGCATTAGCCCGTTTTATTATTATATTAAGGAGGACTAAGGGGGAGGTCTTTGTTCAGCAGTTGACGTCTCTCGGCTGATGATGATGATGATGATGATTATTGTATTATGGTACTTTTCTTGGTCAAAGTCAATTTTCTGTTGTAATTACACGAAGCGTCCTTTTTAAAACAACTCCCAAAAAGCAGAGCATCTTCAAAATCAATTAAGCTGTGTCTATGTCTTAAAATCGATGATCACATCCAACTTAGTCACCACTCACACTCACCAGAATAAATATCCGCGTGGATGACAAACAAAGCCTTCGTGTGTATAATCCAGTTTATACGTAGGTTTGTAAAGTACTTTTGAAAGATCTTGAGATCAATTTTGTTAATGTTTAATGACTCATTATAAGTACCTTTTTATGTATTTCTAAGTATGGGAGAGCCATGCTTCGGCATGAATGGGCCGGCTTGACTGGAGTGATACCACGGCCTCACAGAAAACCAACGTGACACGATGATAGCGTTGTGCTTCGTTGTGTAAATAAAGTTACCGGAGGCCCAGTTACACCCCTTCCCAATGTTCCTAATCCCTGATCTTCCAACAACCCTTACATTTCTAACCCCCATAAGGTAACAGTCATGCGCTACACGACCGAATATCATTCGGAGCGCACAATGTTTGAAGTCCGGCCCGAACCAAGTTCTATCGTGTGTGAGTACTTTTATTATTACTCTACTAAACTCGATCTTCTACTCTTTGTTTTAAGAAATATACTTCATTGTCTAAAATTTAATTAATTATTGTTATCTAGCCGGCTACTAAAAAAAATCTTTTTTTTTTTAGGGAAACGCCAATTTTTTTTTTGCAAAAAGACCCAGAAAATATTTACGAATTTTCATCTTTACTTTACGACACAAGGTCGGCCCATCCTTTCAGTTTCCTTATTTTTTAAACCAACACTCTATGATGCAGAGGTGCTAACTGACGTGTCCGTATTTAGGAGATTGATACACAAAGGCAGACACTCATTAGTGGGTAGTGAACCTTGGAGGCTTCCGTTTATCGTGGGCGAGTTTACACAAAAAGTTTGCTCACAATTTTATCTAGATTTGTACGGTATAATGAATGCAGATCTTTTAAGAGATGACTTTTTTTTCACCTCTTGTCTAATTGAAAGATAGGTGCTGAAAGTTTGTTTGTTTTGTTTTAATTGTAGTTAATTAAATGTGAATCTTTAACAAAATTAATTTAGGAGAGTTTTTTTTGTATGTAAATACTATAGGTTTTGACTGTAAATTATTGACAATACATTTTCACAATGCATTTTTTTTAAAGATGGTTACTAGTGTAGTTAAGACTCTTCTTTCTTTTCTTTTAAATTAGAACGTTTCCCAACACTAGGAATTTTTCCTGTGTGGTGCGTTTACAAACATTCAAGTTCACATACACATGACACCCAGACCCGAAACAACAATTTGTGGATCACACAAAGAGTTGCTCCGTGCAGGAATCGAACCCGCTACATGGCACGCCGACCGTTCAGCCAAATAAAACACACTGCCGCCTCTAATTGTGCGAGTAATTAGTCAACAACAAATGGGATGACTAAACATAAACATGAACAAATATTTATATACTGCTGGGTTTTTGGGGTCTTAGGCTTCACTGGCGTTATTTCGTTAGCTCAAACCGAAAACCAAAACCAAAAATAAATTGTATTTACGCATTAAATCATCACTCATGTTGTAATCTATGTAAATCTTATTATTAAAAATAAAACTGCAACACCAAGGAAGCAATGTGTTTTCATGCACAATCAAGTAGAGACAATACAAGGCGATAGAGTAACAAATATAACAATGTACATTGTTGCAGATAACTTCGAACCAGTTATTGAAGGCCATTAGAAGTATTCGCTATGTGGGATGACCGGATAGCAGGTATTGTTATTTGATAATATAACAGCACGCTTTTTAATCCACGAAGGAGTTGGTAGAGGTGTACAATATATTATAATTTAAATCTGTTATATATAAATTGTTAGGCTCTACAAAAAGAAGTGAGGTCCCTGATAATGCAACACCCACTGTTTAGCAGTTATACGTATTATGGGTCATATGTAATAGAGGGTAATCTATGTCCACCCGGGCAGAATTCTAGGTTTTGTAATAATACCAAGAATTTTTTAAAAGTAGATTAAATCTTACATTACTTTGTCTTATACCAGCTAACGACTAAGATTTGGAAATGAAGTGGTTCCACAAAAAGTTTAAGAGAAAGTACCTATATTTTAGCCAAGAGTCGAACCTGAGTTCCCTATATGCAGTCGGATTTGGTAATATTTATTTTATACAAAAAACAAAAATATAAACTTTAAGTAATCAAGTGACTATTACACGCTACAAAACCCATAATTTGAATAATACTATAACTGGCTTAACCATCCAAACTAATGTCTCCTCCTATTTGCTTATAATTATACAGACAAACATACCATCTAACCGGAATACAGTAACATTCCTTAGCCAAAGAAGTATCTAAGATGGTACGTGCGTGGAAAACGTCCTTAGCAAAAACGTAATGACGTAATCTATTAGTCAGTTTAACGGTACAAAGAAATGGGAAGGGAGCTCATCTGGAAACTAATTACGAAATTCTTTCACAAACAATCTTTTTGTTGGGTCTGATAACGGTAGTACTAGATGGCATGGTTGGTACAAATGAAGTGATATCACGGCCTCACAGAAAACCGCCGTGAAACAGCGTTGTTTCACTGAATAGTTGATGCCCAATTTTAATCCCCCAGCCTCCTCACTCCAAAAAGCCGGCGACGCTTTGGTAATAATGCAGGTGTCCATGGAGGAGCTAATTTCTTACCATCAGGTGATCCGTCTGCTAGTTTGCCGCCCTATACCTACCATAAGAATGACAAATAACAGTGGCATATGCGGATGAACTTGACACAACCTTCAAGAACCCACGTGGACAAGTATAAAATATTTGACGACGTTTATGACCTAATTTTTGCAGATGGTGGTGATCGAAGGCGAATTAAGTTATCCGGAGAACTTGACAAGGTTAATAAAGATTTTATTAATGTGAATCATGTAAACGAAATTATCAACAACCCGTAACAATCCACAGGCCTCAAGATAATTTGACACGTAATATAAACGGTTGGATAGTAGTTTAAAAGTTTCAAATTTTATTAGAGAGCGCTGCCGCTCCATCATTTCAAATATGTAGTCCCTTAGTCAGATCTTCTATCATCTGTAGAAAGTGTATAGACGACTAAAACCACACCAAAATGGACATAATAGAATTATTGCAACTTATTTGTGCAAATCTTTCAAAATTATTTCTCAAAAGCAATCAGCGGTACAACACACTATCATAATACACTATACAATAGATACAATAAATAGACTCAATGAAGGAAACGAGCAATAAATTACATACAAACATACCGATGTAAATAATTGCACTGATTTGAAAGTCTACATGAATAACACATACAATATCAATTCAATTATCATAACGGACAATAACGACTTGATAATAAGGAAACCATTCCAGTTAATTTGCTGAAATCTTAACAGTTTTAAATTACTTGCAATTATTTTTTTACATGTTTCGAATGGAAGCTGGGTTAGCAAGTAAAACTATAGGCTCGTTACTAATAAAGTTAAGAAATCACTTAAACCCACATAGAGCAATTAAGTTTCTTAACTTAACAGTGACAACAGTGACAGGTTGCCACTCCATCGCCCACGCGCTCTTCAAATTCCAATATAATCAAGTCATTTGTCCAATCTAAAACCACAAAATATTACGTAAACTAAATCAAAATACTCGCAATAAACTAATACAATGATTAATTATAACATTTATATCAAAATTTGCAATCATTCTATTAACGTTCATTGAAATGTTTTTACGGAGGATTTCGAAATCGTTCACCGCATAAGGCTCCTTCGTTTAGGTCAATGCCGACTCAGAAACTGTCTTTATATGTTTTATATCGTCATCGCATGCCGTTTTTGGACAGTCTGTAGCGCCAGATTGCAGAGGACCCGCCCCCTACGCAAGACACAAATGGGTGCCTCAGGGTACGATTTTGGGGCCACTTATATCGACGAAATCTTTTTGTGTTTCGAGGTAATACTTCCAATGGCTTTTGGTCTAGATTCTTATTTATTTTATTTTAAGGTAATTTATTATTAAATATACTCTCTATTAGAGGCTATTAGAAAAATAAAAAAACGATATAAGTTTTTAAACTGACATGGTCACTAACACTAACATTAGAACTTAAGACGGGATATTTACCATGTTTATTAATGTCTATGAGTTTCCGATATTTCGGCACTGTTGCAAGCGCCATGATCACGGATGAACTCATAGACATTAATAAACATGGTAAATATCCCGTCTTAAGTTCAAATAAAATACGATTTTAATGTTACTTACAGAAAGTCTACATTAACTTGTTCTGTATTCATGACTACCGTTTCTTACCTACAGTCCAATCCCATAACAACAAACAAAAAGTAAACTAATCATATTACCATCAAGCCATAACTACCTACAGATAATAAATTAGGAAAGGCCAATTACCTAACATAACGAATTTAGTTATGATTACTTACTAATGATTTACGATTTGTTATGTCAGAATAACACCTTGTCTTTAATTAAGATGATTTTCGAAGCATCATTCTAAAGAGATTCAAATTGGTTTATAAGAGAGGCTAGGTATTGCTAAACGCGAATTTGATTACTACAGTCATGATTTACTGTCTGCCAAATATGTATAGCAAAATTTCTAGTTTGCATGGTTGTAAAAACTCTGGAGGATGGAATTATAATGATTGAGCTTGGAACTGATAAATAGATGTTGCTACTAAATTGTACAGTGTGTTATTTACAGAAGCACGTCGTACATAATTTTTTATGAGGTTGTAGATTGTACGTGCTTTTGTGACTAAGGAAGATTATCTAAATTCGACTTTTAGTCGTTGACTGTTGGTAGATAATGTGTTAAGATTTTGGAACACCCCTTTTCCCCTTGAATATTAAATTAATAAAACAAATCATCAACATACTTGTTGTTGTCGTTGAAATAGGCAGAGACAATAAAGGACTAAAAAGAAATATCCTTTCTAGACTTTAAGTGTGGGAGAGCCAAGCTTCGGCACGAATGGGCTGGCTCGACCGGAGTGATACCACGGCCTCACAGAAAACTGACGTGAAACAACGCTTGCGTTGTGTTTTGTTGTGTGAGTAAGGTTATTGTGGGCCCAATTACTCCTCTTTCAAATCCCTGATTCCCCAAGAACCTTAAATTCCTAAACCCCAAAAGGCTGGCAACGGACTTGTAATGCCTCTGGTGTTTCGAGTGTCCATGGGCGGCGACGATTGATTACCATCAGGTGATCCGTCTGCCCGTTTACCAGCTTATACACAAAAAACGACAGTTCTAAAAAAAAATAATGTCGTATAAATCAACAATTTCACAACACCCAAAAACGAATGCGAAACTACAGGCGTGGCTGCGAAATTTCATCAAGTGATTACAAACCAATAAATGAATTTGGCACAACACCACCGTCCACATATTTCGTGAACCCTTATCTTTGCATACAAGACCTGCGAGTATGTAAGAATGTAGTAATACATTACATCACAAAGCTACAACCGGCCAGCGTATATACACGGTGTAACAAAAAGGGGGTATACATATCAAGTGCACGGTTTCTAGACAACATAACAAACGATACGGGAAGGGTTTTTTAAACTCATGTTTTCATGGAACGAAGTTATGAATTTTTCCAATACATAAAATTCCAGAAACCGAACATCAAAATTAGGTAGATACAGGTACTAGGCGATCAGATTTACAGAAGAAATGTTTCGTAATATAAGCGAGTGACCCCTGTAGTGTTGTAATACGTTTGTATGAAAAAATCAAGAACCAAGCGACACCAATTATTTTGTATAGAGATTCTATTCAACCTGTATTCTTCAGTGCTTCTTGATGTATTTTGTTACACGCTGTATACGTGTGTACCCAGCGGGCATTAAGCACTTTTACTATTGTCGGAAAGTGGCTGGGAAGAAATTATGATCGTGTTTTGTTTCTAGTTGCTATTACTCAATGTGATCGGGCATTGGTATTAATTGTTAGGTAATTGTGATTGGCCGGGCGCTCGTATTGGATTAGGCTTCCTGTAGTCGTGAGGTAGATTGTAATAGGTGGTGGATTACTTGGTATTGATTGGTGTGATATTGGTATTAAAAAAAATTGCTCTATTTCAGATTTTAGTTAAGACAATGCTCTGTTAATACAACTTTCGCTGGTTCATTCCTAATTTTGATCGATATTGCTTTGCTGAGTTCAATTTTTTAATGTTAATTGGCATTTTCTTAACCTGTAATTTCAATATTCCTTTTAAACTGCAAGTATCGTCACGCTTTTTTATCACCCCACATTACGGCACGTAATGCCACTGTACAATATACACCCACTTTTTACCATTTGCGTTATAAGTCCCATGTAATAGGGGTAAGCCTATTGCCACATACTGGGCACATATCGGACACAATTCTAGGTTCCGAAATTTTCTAAAACGGAAAAAAAAACAGTTCTTTGCCCGGCCCGGAAATCTAACCCAAAAGCACTTGTCTGGTGTCCTACCCATCGCATTTACGACAAATCGACCAACGAGGCAGTCTGACTCGAAATAAAAGTGTATTATTTAATTGGTTTACAATACTTCTAGTAACTAGTAACACACATCATGTCCAAATGACCTATCACAAAGCGATTAAAACATTGCACAAGATATAATAATTATGTCTTCAATATTTGACCAGTCTGGGAAATTCGGTGACGCAATTATGCATGGATGACCTTGCACATAAGAGGTTTGTGAAGTAAGGACACTATAAGGAAACAAACTGTACAAAATATATTGCGAGAATTCTGTACTGTTACTACAAAAGACATAGCCTTGTTTTTAAGCTAAATTATGCCTAGAAACTTTGCTGGTGATGATGCAATTGCTTTAAAGAGACTACTAGTAGAATTTTGTTTTGTAAGGGTAAAACCGACATTTTAAACTAATGTATTATCTATGGACCTTAAAGACAGTCAGGTTTGTAGTCTTCACTTTCGAAGTACTTAAGAGTGAATAGAATAAAATTGGGCCCAGTACGCTGCCTAAGCTCACCCTATATGCCTCTGTAACATAACTCAATGACGTACAATTAGTACAAACCAAAATTTTGGTTCACTCACAGCCTCTATAATGTTGCTCTATTACGTTTCTTTATTATCGTCATATCAAGCCTAAAAGAAATACTGCTATACAGTTCCACAGATTCTCTATTTTAAGATCAAATATTG
The DNA here is from genome assembly GCF_023101765.2 of Spodoptera frugiperda. Taxonomy (NCBI): domain Eukaryota; kingdom Metazoa; phylum Arthropoda; class Insecta; order Lepidoptera; family Noctuidae; genus Spodoptera; species Spodoptera frugiperda. Next base: position 10,170,823 of record NC_064221.1, read on the forward strand.
AAACAGATTCTCTATTTTAAGATCGAATTGAATTGGACCCAGTGTGCAGCTTAGGCCTTATTCCTCTATAACATAAACCAACATACAATTAGTATCAGCCTAAATTTGTTGCACCCAATGTGCTACCCAGCCTAACGATCTATTTCTCTGTAACATAACCCAATTATGCGTAATTTAGTACAAGCAAAATTTGGTTCAATTACAAATCACCCTATATCTTGCTCTTCAAGTTACAAAACACTTGATACATTCCATAGCTTACAAAACATAGTCATCACAATAAAAACAACTACAAATTAATCTTCAACACGATGTTTACGAAGATGACTATCTGTCACTCCCTACTGATTAACGATTCTATTTTAATCATGATAAGGTTCACAATGATGTTCATGTCAAAGTTTTTGCTGACCTTAATGAAGATGAGCAACAAGACATGCTCACTGATGTAGATGTAACAATGATTGGTGAAAAAATTGATGTAACGTCTAACGTGGTGATTGAATTGTTTGCAGATAGACATGTTTTGATAAGATTAAGTATAGAAAAAGTTATGGGATAAAGAAAATTGTAAATTGTCTAATCAACACAGAAGCATGAGTGATTGATTTTTTCTGAAAATGTGTTGTGGTTTGATTTCGAATGTTGTAATTTACAGACAGATTACATATACGTTGATGCTAATAGTTTGCGAGCGTCAATCTCCAAACTACACTGATGTTCTTTATGTGGACCGTACATCAAAATAACATTCAAAAAATACTTTAAATGTTAAGTCTATACCTACATAGAAAGCTAATGATGAAACGCTAAAAACGTTATAGTGTTTAATAACAAAAATCAATACTATAGACATGTTCAGTTAAATGCATCAAAATCAATATATTTATTTAATAATTTACACGAAGCAACTGCTGTCTGACCTCCATAACCTCACTGCTTAAATCTTAATACATATGTACAAAGGTTAGATCAATGGTCAGAACTCACACGATCTTAATTGACCCCCAGCAATTGTTTGGTAATATTACTTTGACTACTGCGACTGTCTCATATAATAGAGATATTATTAATATTTCGTAATGTTTTATTCTAAATTCACGATCGGCAACACACTCACGATATTTCTGGTGTTGCAGGTGTATTAAGGCATATCTATACACACATCAAATCAATCAAAACATTTTAATGCATTCATAGTGTACAGTGTGGTCTATAATAAAACTGTAGAAGTGTTAATTCTGTACATTGAAAATATTAAAAAAAATAGTAAGGGGTATTGCTAGGTACATACTGAACCCAAAAATGTGACAAAAAAATGTTTGTCTGTCTGTATCCATGCACAGATACGGGTATGGTACCCAAATATCACAAGTCAATAACTATTCCACGCGAATGAAGTCGCCGAAGAAGGTAAAAGCTAGTTTTGTATAAGTCATATTTTAAGGAGGACTATGTTCAAATGTGGACGTCTTGTAGTTGATATGATGATACTGGGCACACATTGATCGTTCGCCAACAGGCGGCCCGTAAGCTCGGTTGCTGTGGTATTAATATGTTATATAATGTTTTCATCAATAGATCCTGGCTTACAGGAGTTGCAGCGGTTTTGGATGTTGTGGCAGCAGATGATGTAACTGGGATTTTCAAAATGGCAGTACTACTCCTAGCCTATACTAACATTGTAATTTTTCCTTTAAAGCAACCAAGGTGTTTATAAAAAAAATCCTTCTAAAACTGATCATTATTCTGTGAAGCATTCCAACATTTTTGCATTGATGCGAGGACAGATGTTTTGATAAGACTAGATGCGACTAAATTAAGAGCTCGTAGAGCATCGTTAAGTAGGCAATAGGATATATAGTATAGAATAACATTAAATAGACAGAAACTACGGGGTCAGAGCCCATTCGTCCCCTAAGATTCGCACCCTGTGCCCACTTGTCCCCTGCAACTTTTGAGGGGCCCATTCGTCCCCTGAAGAATATTTATTTTTTCTGGAGAGTAAGTACTTACCAATTTTAAACACCTTATCTATTCGTAACCCGTTATTTTAACAAGCCATTCGTAGTGAGACAATTTTACATCGTAAGCCTATCGACAGGTTATATATTATTATCATGACGGATTATCATTCATCATAGCTCTTTTTACCCGACTGCGCCAGAAGGAGGGTTATGTTTTTTTTAATAATCAAAAGAAATGTTATGATTTATTAAATTAATTCCGATAATAAACTGTTTACAAGTGTACTATGTTAACCGTTTCTTATGTAAAATATAGCTAATTTTATCTCAGGGTACCAATAGGTACCTGAATAGGTGCCGAATCTTTAACTTATATTGTATATTTATTAGAGGGGACGAATGGGTACCTTAAAAATAATATTTTTAATTAAAATATTAACTGGTCCCCTACAAGGAGACCAATGGGCACCTATATAGGGGCCGAATCTACAACTTTTTTGCTGGGGGACGAATTTTAGGGGACGAATGGGCTCTGACCCACTACGGGGTCAGAGCCCATTCGTCCCCTAAGATTCGCACCCTGTGCCCACTTGTCCCCTGCAACTTTTGAGGGGCCCATTCGTCCCCTGAAGAATATTTATTTTTTCTGGAGAGTAAGTACTTACCAATTTTAAACACCTTATCTATTCGTAACCCGTTATTTTAACAAGCCATTCGTAGTGAGACAATTTTACATCGTAAGCCTATCGACAGGTTATATATTATTATCATGACGGATTATCATTCATCATAGCTCTTTTTACCCGACTGCGCCAGAAGGAGGGTTATGCTTTTTTTTAATAATCAAAAGAAATGTTATGATTTATTAAATTAATTCCGATAATAAACTGTTTACAAGTGTACTATGTTAACCGTTTCTTATGTAAAATATAGCTAATTTTATCTCAGGGTACCAATAGGTACCTGAATAGGTGCCGAATCTTTAACTTATATTGTATATTTATTAGAGGGGACGAATGGGTACCTTAAAAATAATATTTTTAATTAAAATATTAACTGGTCCCCTACAAGGAGACCAATGGGCACCTATATAGGGGCCGAATCTACAACTTTTTTGCTGGGGGACGAATTTTAGGGGACGAATGGGCTCTGACCCGCCGAATCTACAACTTTTTTGCTGGGGGACGAATTTTAGGGGACGAATGGGCTCTGACCCACTACGGGTCAGAGCCCATTCGTCCCCTAAGATTCGCACCCTGTGCCCACTTGTCCCCTGCAACTTTTGAGGGGCCCATTCGTCCCCTGAAGAATATTTATTTTTTCTGGAGAGTAAGTACTTACCAATTTTAAACACCTTATCTATTCGTAACCCGTTATTTTAACAAGCCATTCGTAGTGAGACAATTTTACATCGTAAGCCTATCGACAGGTTATATATTATTATCATGACGGATTATCATTCATCATAGCTCTTTTTACCCGACTGCGCCAGAAGGAGGGTTATGTTTTTTTTAATAATCAAAAGAAATGTTATGATTTATTAAATTAATTCCGATAATAAACTGTTTACAAGTGTACTATGTTAACCGTTTCTTATGTAAAATATAGCTAATTTTATCTCAGGGTACCAATAGGTACCTGAATAGGTGCCGAATCTTTAACTTATATTGTATATTTATTAGAGGGGACGAATGGGTACCTTAAAAATAATATTTTTAATTAAAATATTAACTGGTCCCCTACAAGGAGACCAATGGGCACCTATATAGGGGCCGAATCTACAACTTTTTTGCTGGGGGACGAATTTTAGGGGACGAATGGGCTCTGACCCCTACGTAATAGTGTTTTGTTTTAAACGTAGAATTATAATAATTTGTAAATCCTTTTTTATGGGTTCCTACTTATTTATCTTGGTAATTTATACCATATTATGGTATGTTCATGAACCCTTATAGGACTATTCATTCCCAGTAGTCCTTCGACCGACCCAGGACCCGAGTCCCCAGGCCCGGCACTTGCGACCACTTGAATAACGAGGCACTATTGTAATACTCAACAAATGAGGCCGTCCACAAAAACATCAACATTATACTTCAGTTATTCTGTTTATTTAATTTTAAAGTTGTCCACTACAACAACCGACAACGGTCAAGGTCACTACCTGAATACAAGCTTTTTTAAAACAAGTTTTAAGTTAACTCGACTATTTCAAAGAAATAGACACTAAACGACAAATGTTAGACACAGTATTCTATTATGAAGAGGATGTTTTAAATGTCTTACTTATCATTTGTATTTTGCCAGCCCTGTACTAAAGAAATTAGTTAATTTTAATTTATTTATTTGCTTAGGGGTTTCGATACAGTTATTGTCGAGAAAGTCTCGAGAAATGACGATAATGTTTCATCGGAGTTCATGACTCTTGATTCTAAGTCCACTTTGTCTTGTAGAGTCAGTGGAGTAAGTGATTAATAAAAGGATCATTGGAAGGAACCCAGGAGGCCTTTGCTCTGAAGTGGGACGATCATGGCTGAAATCAAATCAAATCTAATCTAAGGATCATAGAACACATTGTTAGAACTACCAAACAAAAAGTCTTTACATCGAATAACAAACAACAAAATGTAATACAAAACATCAAATTAATAAAACTTCCAACATAAAAATGGTACTTAGGTGCACTTAAAATAAAACATACCAAATTAATGTACCACGGCGACCATAAAACAGTGACAATGACCTTCAATGCACTGAATGTTAGGTAAGACATGAAGGCAAACCGACATGTAACAAACATAATTAAATACTACAATATTTAAATCAAACCACTAAGCACTTAAAAATTTAATAAAATAAGTCATAAAACTCAGAAACATTTTAACACACAAAGACCAAAACCAGTTCTAAAATTTAATATTAAATATTTAATAATTAATAGTAAGAAATAAGACAAAGTTGAAAATGAGGAAAATAAGTGTGGGAGAGCCACGCTACAGCACGAATGGCCAACTCAAGCAAAGTGATACCACGGCCTCACAGAAAACCGACGTGAAACAACGCTTGCGTTGTGTGAGTGAGGTTACCGGAGGCCCAATTATCCCCTATCTTCCAATGCAATCTTCCCAAACCCCGATTCCCCAACAATCCTCAAATGTCTAACCGACCCGCCAAAAGACCGGCAACGCACTTGAAACGCTTCTGGTGTTTGAAGTGTCCATGAGCAGCGGTGATTGCTTACCATCAGGTGATCCGTCTGCTCGTTGTATCAGATAAAGGATGTCCAGTAGTGCAAGAAAATGAGATTTTGGGGATGATGACGATGATGAATGTGAAATCGATTTGCTCATAGAAAAGGCGAATGAAAATGATACAAAGTAATGACTTAATGAGAGGATGAAACACCAGATAAAAATATACTAGCTGAAGAAAAATAATATCAATCTGCGAGCAAACATAAAAAAATAATAATTAAGAAGCAGACAGGCAGAATATAACAAAATAAAGATACGACAGATTTAAGATACAACATATTACCATTTTCCTTGTTTATAAATATCCCAAAATGTGAGCATCGTGTGATAGATGTATGTCGTGTGAATGTCAGGAGATCCTACTAATATAAGTTTTTAAACTGACATAGTCACTAGTAATATGATCAGAACTCAAAACGGGATATTTAACTTAGCTGGCGGGACGGGATACTTAGCTTGCAACAGTGCCGAAATATCGGAAACTCGTAAACATTAATAAACATGGTAAGTATCCCATTATGAGTTCTAATGATGATCCTGCTAATGTTGCCTATAAATGTGATAAAGTATGTTTTGAATCCATTGCAGAAATAACTAGACGAATTGAGATGATCGTTGCCAAAGATTATGAAGTTCCTATAGATAGATAGTTGCTAGATAAGATGTGAGTAAATTCGTTCTCAGAAATCTATTTAAGTTGTATTATATTTCTGCTTCTTTTTTTCGATAATACAATTTTTATAAACTTGAACAGACAACCTGTCGTGAGGAAAAGCTATAAATAACTTTTCAATTCAATCGTTAGCTGATGTTTACCTATAACCATTAGCTTTACAATTCCAAACGCTGGTATACATAAATAAAAATCGTTCTTACAAAATGGCTACAACAATTACGTCTAACGTTTTTTCTTTTACACTTTCGTCTCAATTTCACGTATAAACTGTTGTTCTGTATCAATATTTGTTTTATAAAACGGTGATGGCCCGTTTGGTCGTAAAATATGCCAATTATAATTCGTCACGTTCAATTGCGGACAATTAGTGATCAAATTGTTTATTTGATTGCTTTTTGTTTGGTGTGGCCTTGTTTCTTATCTTGTCTTTGTTATTTAATTCTATTGATGGCATATTTCTCATCTTACTGTTGTGTTTGTTTATTGAACGGTAACTTCTAATGTTGCATGTTGTCCTAGTACATTTTTTAGAACATCTTGTGTTTGCATGGAGGGGGAGATTTTGTACAATGGCTGACATTTGTGATGTGTTTTGAATGTTCTTTTTTTTTTGTTGTGTCTTGGTGAGTTAACATACTAGTCAGGAGTTTACATAACTCGAGTCGGCACGAGTAAAGAATTTGGAATTTAGTCTGTATAATATTGATAAATAAAATGCAAATGCCATATCAAGCATTCAACTGCAATGTAAATAAAATAATACATACAGTTTTGCAAAACAAAACCAAAAATAAAATATTAAGGAAAATTGGCTACAAAAAGCTAATAGGAAAACAAGAATTTGACTAAAAAGAATAAGCTTCGACGGAAGATAAACACAAAAAAAAAACAAAAAAAAGGAAAACGTTATTAAAATTAGTCTTATTAATTTGAACGAATTAGTCTCAAGGTGAATCGGTTATTTTTTGTTATTTACAACCTCTTTTGTAGGATTTCCGATACCGAGATAGATGGAAAATTAGTATGTTAACGAAGTAGTCCCGTCTCTATAGAACAAGAGATGTAACCGAGTTAGCTATCGATATTCGAACTCACCGAATCGTTTCACGTGTACGTCCCTATTAAATGATACAGTTCTCGGTTTTGTTTCTTTCGTTTCCTTCGTTTCGGTATCGACCTTCGTATCTTTGGCTACCTTATCGCCATCTTCGGCATTATCCGACTTGACAATTTCATCAGTCATTGGGTAGATGAGGTACCCAGGTTTTGGTACCTCAGTTACTGTTTCGGTTACCGTCAACTCGGCAGTTTGCGTTTCGGTATCATCGGTATTTGCTTATCTGTAAAAAGTTTTACCGACTTAGACCCGGTTTGAAATTTTGGCAGCTATTATAGCTTCCATGTTTAGAAACATTGGTACATGAATTAAAGATGGATTCTTCATGTAAAGATGAGTTAATTGCGTTTGAAAATGGCATAAATATTTGAAAATAAAATATACCAAAATGGAACCTAAATGTATAGAAGTACCATGAATTTCTATGGGATCGTTGCAGTAGCAGTAACCATAGTTATCAATAAACGTGATTCATACCTTCTCGGGCTATCGTACATTGGGGCGACTGCGTTGTTCACATCACCAACAATCGTGGCTTTGACCGCATTTTGCACCAAAATTCCTGTAACAAAGAAAATATATTGTTATTGATTTATTTGTAAGCTCCCTTTGTCTCCATGCTGTCTTATAGTTATGATAGTATCATTCAGTTAAAAAAAAATTACAACTGTACTATCTCTGCTAATCAATCTACGTCTTCTTTTTTCACTTATCCCAAACCACTTGAAGTCTTATTTATCAATATTATCTTATTTTTCCACTTCTCTCCATCAATCGCCATGATATCATTCATCTCCTTCTATTTCATTACTACATACTGTCCTTCTATCATTATGTTGTGTAGTATTTTTATTTCTGTTTTTTATAAAAATATTTTGGTTTTATTAATATTAATTAATGTTTTGTGTGTATTTTTGGTGCATCGTGCCCAGTACTGAATAAATATTTTTTCTTTCCTTGTTTCTATTTTTCCTATTGTACTCAAGTATATTCCAAATCATCAGAATTAGTAAAACAAATAGCTCCTCTTCTCTCACGTCCCCTGTTATGTATTTAGCTTCTTCCACATCAAATACATTGTATTTTAGAAGTACATGTTGTTTTATTGCCTCACACAGAGCTATCATTATTAACTACAATCTCATCGCACACAAACCCAGATCAAAGTTCAGATGATAATCTATATCGTGAAATATGGGTACCAACATCATCAGCAAATACTCTGGTTGTGTAATGTATGTATAATGTATTTTTTATGGTCCATCAATATTTTGGTATGAGTTCTTAAGATATGAATGTAGTGTCACGACATTTAGATCAGCTACTAATGTTTGAACATTATAATGATATCGAGGATTGCCGTTGCCCCACATGAGGATTTTCTCCTGTGTCGTCGGTGCGTTTACAAACTTACAAGTTCACATACACATGACATTCAGATCCCAAACATCAATTTATGGATCACACAAAGAGTTGCGCCGTGCTGGAATCGACCCACTACACGTTGCATACGGCAGCCAGTTGTCCAGCCATCAGTCAGTAGTGTGAACATGAACACAACTTCGGAAACCATGTTATGAATGAAATCTCTCATAGATACTCTTAAGAATCTTAAAAGATTTATAGGATAATACAATTTTCATAAAAAGGGCAGTAACCTGAAATTTCCCCAATAAATTATAAGACTGCCAATCATCAATCAGATACTCAAATCAAAAGGAAACACATAACAAAAGGCTCTGTAGTGTACAGGTTGAAGTGACTGGCGTTTTTGTAGGACCCTCTTAAAAGTGGATTCGGGCAATTACTTTAAGGGTTATAATGGGTTTCGAATTCTTATTGTCCAAACTACTGTTAAGAGTGACTTAACATAATTTCGAATTACCTAAATTAAATATGGCTTATTCACACAACTGTTTCAGTGCGCCCGACTCGTTTCAAATTATGACCGGGATTTATAATTCATAACTCTGTAGTTACTTGAAATTTGTTGAGTATGGTCCATTAATTACATGATTTAACCGTATTATTTTAAAAAAAACTTGCAACGTTATCCCCGTTTCTCCCCGAAGGGGTAGGCAGAGGCACACGTCACGGCACGTAAAGTTTAATGTTAAAAAACTTATTTTAATAAAACTGCTTAGAAATGCGTGGCCTAATTGTTAGCCAGTCTCTTAGGTACATAGTACGAAATCATGTTAATATTGACTATATTTGGTGTGGCGATATGTCCCACATCGGTAGCCAGTCGCCGGTGGACCGATTACGAAAGCAAATGGTCACTTGCCAATAACATTACTTAGCCAATGACGGTGTAAGGTATAGGCGACGAGCGGAGGACGTCGTATGTTGACTTTGCATTTAATAGTATGGAATGAAGAGTAGATTGACATTTAATTTAAACTTATAATTCTGGTTAAAAAGTCGTATAAAATTATGTATTGAACGTTTTAGCATATCTATAAATAATTATGTTTAACATTAATAAATTGTGTGCTTACTCGTTCTTTTCCTTAAAAATCTAGAACTAGTTCTAGAATCAAATTTATAATCAATCTTAAATGAATCCAGCTTACAACACATACCTACACAATTATTTTTGATGTTGATTAAAATTTTACATTAATACTTTGACTTGTTTAACTCGCTGTCCGCTCATCGCAAACACCACACAAAACTTTTACTCAACACAGAGCGGGTGTCATTAAGATCCATGGAAGGTTTAATGACCTCATTACTTTTTTATTCGCTTGTACGATGTGAATTATCTCTAAAACCTTAATTAAACATTATTAAAGCCAGTTATTTATTTAATTCGCATGAAAATGCTTTTTGTGGCTAGTATTCATGTGTGGTTCGGCCCTGGTTTAGAAATAAGAATTATTGAAACGTGATTGGGTAATAAACTACTCATTGTGTATGCATTAAATGCTACAGTTATGCAACTTTATGTGAAGATCGACTCCTTTTTAGTCTTTATTAGTAGTGTTTGGGTAATAAATAGGATTTTCTAACAATACATATGTGATTATTGTTAAGAAAATGTTCCAATCATAGTTTCCTCTGTTACATGGGACTTATAACGCAAAAGGTGAAATGTGGGTGTACACTATACGGTGACATTACGTGCCGTAATATGCACCTCTGCTTACCGCTTCGAGGATAAAAAGGCGTAACGATACGACGACAATCATAGTTGATAATATAAAAAACAGCAGGTGACTTTTCTTGCTTATAAATTAAATTTGTAGCCTTTAAAAAACGATATTTATTGCAATTGAGTAACCAAAAAAAAGCAATAAATGTTTTCGAAATAAAAGCTCCAAATTCTATGCTCATTTAACCATATCGCACTATGAAGTTATTCAGCATCATGTACCTCTAGATACATATTACAAGTTATTACGCTAACTCTTTACGTAATGTCTTGGTCTGCAAACAAACTACACTTAGCACATTATTGTATGTTAACCTTTCATTCTATTCAATAAATATGTGAAACATCTTATTTTGTCACTAAACAAACAGATATCAATGAAATGTCAGAAAGAAGTTTTTGTAATAGATTTTTTGATGACACCTACCAGGATTGCAGATAATGAAAGGAGTATAAAGATCATAATAATATGATTATTGTCATTCTTTTTTTTTACCGTTGCTCCACATTAGTATTTGCTCCTGTATCGTGGGTGCGTTAACAAACATACAAGTTTACATACACATGACATCCAGACCCGAAACAACAATTTGTGGATCACACAAAGAGTTGCTCCGTGTGAAAATCGAACCCGCTACACGTTACGCGGCAACCGGTTGCCCAGCCACCGCACCAACCGTGCAGTCAAATTCCTACTAGTGCTGTATTTTTGTTTCTACCTATATTTTTTTATTTTGTTTATATTCAGGTTTAAATAAATAAACAGTAGGTAAAGGAAAATTTTGATTGAAATCTTGTCTCGTGTGGGATTAAAATAAGTTTATCCTGTTTATTAAATTTTTACTAATTTCCATACAATATATAGGTAAGTATAAACTTGAATACAAATGACACAAATTCAACAAAAATAACTTGTTTTCTTGTCTGCTATATTAAGAACAAAAATGCATAACATAACACGGACAAGTACCAGGAAAACATAAGTGACTAGGAAGATTTGCGACAGAAATGCAGAGGTCGGTTGCACCTTGAGGCCCACGTGAGTTTAGCAACACTTCATTTAACGCCTACATTTAAAATTCTATGTTTAATGGTATTTATTAAAACTGGCCTCACACTTACTAAACGGGGATTATAATTATTAATTTTATAGCTGATTAAATGTTTCAAAGGTCAGGTTGATATTATTATTTAGATTTTTCAACATCAATGTGAACAGCCCGTGATAGTCCATTGCAGGATTTTGCGTCTCTAGTAAGGCCTACAGTCCACGATATCATTGTGTCATACGTGACGAATGCATGCATTCGTCAAAAATCATAGGCGGTTTTGCACAGTTTTCATTGTTTCAAAGCAAGATGCAAGCAGTTGTTTGTGAAGGCTGCATGTAATCGTCAAATAACTCAACGTGGACAGTTACCATTTAATCTCCACACAAGGCAGTCAGGTTGGCGACCTCAATATATAAGGTTCAGGTTTATCAGAAAAGCTGTTACCTTGGTCTCTGCCAATTGTGAAGACTGGCATACACTTTGGATATTGATAATAGTCAGTCAGTAACTACTCAAACACACACGTCATAACCCAACCTTTTTGGAAAATCTTAGTTTATCTGTGTTTAGGAAATATTATTGTTGCTGAAGTCTTCAAGGTAAGTATCTATTACAAAGCTGTGACTGCCTAGCTGGTTACTACCGGGGCTCCGGCTCGAAAAGCAGGAGTAGGAACGGGGTGGTTTTTAGTCAGTAAGAGTCTGACACACACTCGCCGCGCCCAAGGCGGGAGAAGATATTGGATGACTTTCCCCCTTCAGATAAAAATATATTCTATAACGGAACTTAGGAATAAAATAAACCTATACAAATTCACGATCATATTATAATATTACATAGTGTGTGTCTTAAATGGTATATGAATATGATAAATATGCACCCGCACCGTGGCAACACCCGAGGCAAACTCGTTTCTCATTGATAAGCTCAGAACGGATAAACTTTTTATGAAACTTTATTAAAAGTAATCCGAAACATCTATTGTACAGTCGCACGCTAAATTGTCTAATGATTTGGTTGGCTGGTAAAAAAACTGATACTTACTGATACTACATAGTTATTTTTTTGCAGAAAATGTAATTCATTTTACAAAACACTTACAAATAGGTATATATGCATTGCCTATATTCAAATAATTAGATTTATAAGAACAAATAACGCCAATAAAACGCGTTTTTTTTGGTATGTCTCACGATATAGTTATTATAAAAATACTTTACATTTTTATAACATAAGACATTTTATCGCCAAGGGAGTAGGCAGACATGTGCGTAATGACACATAATTATGTGTCATATTATACATACAACATATTATACGTACAATGTAACCCCACTTTTAACCATTGGTGTTATTAGTCCCATATCCCAATCCAATGCCATATTACACTGAAATTAAAAAATCTCTATAATACTTTGCTCAATCAAGGAATTGAACCCAAGTCCCTATACATGCGACCAATTTCTAACGCAGTAGCCATACACCAAATAGCTACCAAATAATCAATTGCATTAATCACAAACACTTTTCTATACGACTATACAAATAATACCTGTTCATACATAAGACAAGCGAATTTATTATTCGCGGATGACATTTTAATTTAATCGATCGTGAACGATCTTAAAAACTCATACGTGTAGTCTGATCTGATGGAATCGATTACGATTTATTGGTAGAGCGGAGCCAGTTATTATATGTTCTGTTAGGTTCATAGATCAAGTAGAGAGAGTTATGTAATGTAATGCATGCTTTGGTGGTGTGAAAATGTGGTAAGGGTCAAAAGATGCTCTCGTAGTTTATGCAGGAAGACAGTCATTTTATTCTTGAAGTAGCCATGAATAAAAATATTGTAATGATATATAGTATCTACTCAAGTGTGGGAGAGCCAGGCTTCGGCACGAATGGGCCGGCTCGACCGGAGTCATACCACGGCCACACCGAAAACTGACGTGAAACAACGCTTGTGTTGTGTTTCGTTGTGTGAGTGAAGTTATCGAAGGCCCAATTAGGAAGATTAGGAAGGGGGCCTTCCCAATCTTCCCAATCCTCGATTTCCCAACAACCCTTAAATTTCTAACCCCTAAAAGGCCGGCAACGCACTTGTAACGCCTCTGGTGTTTCAAGTGTCCATGGGCGGCGGCGATTGCTTACCATCAGGTGATACGTCTGCTCGTTTACCGGTGTGTTCCATAAAAAAATCTACATAGTTTAGTAGTAACACTTATAACCCAGAAGTGGACGTAAATAGGATGCTACTTACGATGACGATATTTTTTTTCTCCAGCCTCTCGTCAAAACCTCATCTCAAGTCAGTCTAAATATGATGTACCTACATATCAGGTTTCTGTGCTTAATACCCTGCAAGATCGTGATTGCAGCCCAAACATCGTATATGGTCGCAAGGACGCATATTTCGGTGCAACCACTTCATATATGGTGACAAATGTGGTACGGGTTTAGGTTTTGTAAGGCCCAAGGTATTTTAATGTGAGGAGAAAGGCGTCTCGATGGCAATCGTAATGATTCGGAGTGTTGATGACCGTTTTTAGCGCATGTGAAGTAATATGAATCTTGATTAGTGCTTGAATTTAAGAGCAGATGTAATAATGGTATATCTTCAGCTATTATACATATTAAACTTAGTAGTATACTAGTTTTATAAGACAAAAGTATAAGAACAGCTTCAACATTCTCGCAAAAATACCTGTAACCTTAGTACGAGTTTGGTTAACTTAACGTAATTGAAATGAGAGCGCCGAACGCGCTCTCATCGAGTCGACCAATCAGAGCCGAACGCGCTCTGTTTAAACGTAAAACATCGTACTAAGCCCTTTGATATAAACTGTCAAATAGTTCACAGAAATTCCAGTATTTGGTAGAGAGTTGGTATCCAAAGTCTGTGATATTAATGTTCACTTTTTTAGCGTTGATAAAATTGTCTGCGTTCGGCCACACCCTCAACACATTACGTTACACACAAAATTCTTTTAACTTTTATACCCGGATCAAACTGTATGACTCGTCGCAGTTTGCACAATTTGGACTCCATGAATCAACACATTTCGATTAAGTAATCATAACCCGAGAGCCATTTCTTTGACAAAAAAATAACAAGCTTCAAATCGAAACGAAAGTGTATGTCCGTCTGTCAGCCAAATCTTCGCTTTCGTAAACAAAAACAGAGACAACAAAAGTTCATAATACGAACTGAGTATGGCGAAACTTTTTATCCGACGATTACCAAAACAAAGATGGTTGTGTTTTAAAATTCAGCGGTCGTTCGGTCAACAACATCGGGCCATCGATCGAGACGATTGTCTTGCTTTTTCGACCATATTCCGTAGTCTTATTTTGTTTAAAGTTTTGGTTTGACCCCTTCAAAGGACGGTGGTAGCAATTACGCCTCTTTGATTTTATGTCACCCTGGTACTTAGAAAGTGTTTTCTTCAGTTTAAGTTGATCTTATTTTCATTTCTTATTTTGTAGTTAGGCTATTTTAAAGATAAGCGTCCACAGGCCTGCATCGTACGCATCGCACGCATCGTACGCATTCCGTATGACGTCATCAGTACGCATCGCATGTAGGCATTGCTGATGATGCGGTGCATACGATGCGGATTAGTGGACGCAGTTGTATGAATTTCTTTCTAGACAAAGAAGGCCTGCACCGTGCGATGCGTACGATGCGAGCCTGTGGACGCTTACCTTAATGTTTTTAGGCCCTCAATAAATAAGCAGTACTTGTTGAATTATTTAAATTCTAGATTTTTTTTCTCTTTCCCATACTTACCTTTTGAGAAGGACAAAGATATACATACCTATCCACTTAATGGCAGTTAAAAAAGTAGTATGCCTATTTAAATTTTAAAAATAAGTAGTTAAAGCAATAATGCTTCGTATTAACATTACCTTGCCAAGTTAAAACTTCCTCATCAATATAAACATCAATAAACTTGAAGTTCTCAGTATTGTCAGGATCCTTGTCAACGTCAAGCCGTTGTTGATGCGCACGCAGTAGTGATGTTCCACGTACAATCCGATAATATTTGAATAAACTTCTGTCGTCTTATGGGCGCCTGGTACGTGTTCAAAGATTTGTTAAATATAGGTGTAGGTTCTTTACCGGTAACGTCCGATGTTTTATTTACCTAATTTGATTTTTATGTCTGTTTTATTTGGTTTTATGTCTGTTTGATTTTATGTTATCCTGGTACTTTGATTTGTTTTGCAAATACCTACCTAACTTTTTTCTAAAAATATAACTACAATGAAATACTTGGCTAAACGTCTATATAATAGTCATTTCGAATTAAAAATAATTGCTTGTTATTTGTAAATTCAGTACATTAATGACTTCCCAACCCTACATTGGAGTCTCAGGCCCTAAATATGGTCACAAGGTCCATTGAACCATTGCCCGGGTTCACCTTGCACGATATAAGGTCATTGAGAAAGTAAGAAGTAACGAAACCATGTCTTTTCTGTTTATTTTTGCTACCGAATCTTAAGGATCACGATTCAAAGTTTTTTTGCTCGTGAGAAAAACGTTTTTTCTCCTTAGTCTTGGATCCCGAAACGAAATTACTTTCGTTCTCATCGTATATTCATGATTGGAGGGCTTGTCGTTACCTTTTTGAGAAAATTTTAAGCATTATCGAGTGGTTAAGGTAAGGATGTAAGTATATGTGAACGATAAATACTTTAAGAAAAAAAAGTGGTCTGAGGTTGACATTCAATTAAACGCAATTCAGTTTAGCGTAAACACAAGTGCTCAGCCTGAGTTTTTTTGAAGTAACAACTAAAATAGATTTTTCAGATTTTCTTCACTGCAGATGTGTGTTTCATGTTTTGTTCTTACTGAGAAGGTATCCTTTTTTATGATATAAACGAGCAAACAAATCACCTGATGATAAGTAATCGCCGCCGCCCACGAACGCCCAAAACCCCAGAGTGCGTTGCTGGCCTTTTGGAGATTAGAAATTTAAGGATTGTTTTTTAAACAGAGATTGGGTAGAGGGGTAATTGAGTCTCCGGTAACCTCCAAACACAACACAAGCGTTGTTCCACGTCTGTTTTCTGTGAGGCCATGGTATCACTCCGGTCGAGCCGGCTTATACTATAATAACCACAGAAGGGCTAATCATACCAACTGCCAGCTATAAATAACCACAAATACGTACATATTTAGTCGACTACCAATTGAAATCGCTACACAATTAGTAGGGATGTGCAACCAAAGAAAAAATTTAACCACAATCCCGTTCTCACCGCCACCCAAGTCGTTTACCGATTCCAGTTCCACATAATATCAATTGTAAACGATTATTCGCAACTCCTAGAAGTGGTTATGAGTGATTACTTCGTTGTTTCAGTAATTATGGTCAGTTTTGAAACTAACTACGACTTTAATGGGCCTCAGCAGCTTGTTATTGAATCACAATTTATTGAAGAGACAAGACTAGTGTGGTTTCGCGGTTTGCAATGAAATTGGCTGTTTTATGAAAAGTTTTTATTTTAAATGGGGTGAGTAAATAATCATAAAATTATTATACTTATAGTTTATTGAGTTTAACGGGAGATAGAAAGGTACCTAAGTGAAGGTATCTTAGTAATTTTTCATTTAACTTGTATTTATTCTGTTCTATAGAAACCCTTAATTTATACTCTCTGAAATAAAATCTATTGCAGATCACTTCACCGAAACCAAAGTTATCGGAAAAATATCGATAAAGTCGGAACATCGAATATCCGGGTGATCACAACACTAGTCGGGACACACGTCAAACTTTTTACGAGCCACTAATTACCTATTGACAAATAAATCGGTCGATTCGATCTATTCATTCCATTCAATCGTTGGCGCGTGTAAACACGTGACATTCGATTTTCAAACGTATTCAATAATAACGACGTAGACCTTGACCAATAGTGATTATTAAACGCTTTACTCTTTATACTACCCTAGTACCTTCCAATGTATACTACGTATTAGAAAACTTAATTGAAAATAAATAAACGTTAGATGAAAACAGGTTGTATGTATGTATTGTTTAGGTAAAAACCCTGTAATTAAATAAATTTTAAATGATTTAATAAAAAATAACAATAGACTATAATTTTATAAAATACTAGGATAGGTACTACGAAATTATGTCAAAGACTTTTTAGTATTCACCAGATGGCACTTACGTAGCGTAGGGTTCCATTTATATCTACGAATTTTCTTGCTCATTCTTCTACATAGGAATCTACACTTCGGAACGAGCAAATAGCTTCACTTAGAGGACTGACCGACAGACAGACATTTTTTGCTTTGACGTCCCAATAGGGATTCCTAAACAGATTTTGACACTTTTTGTACAAGTAACTCAAGTATATGAGCAAAAAAACCCTTGTCTTTATTTATAATCTTTCACATCAAGTACATTAGGGCGAGTTGAATCAGGACCCTTAGTTGCTTTACGCTTAAAGTAATCAAAACGAGAGCGCATTCAGCGCTCTGATTGGCCAGCTTGAATGCACTAACCAATCAGAGCGCCGAACGCACTCTCATTTCATTTTCGTTCAACGTAAAGCAAACTCGTACTAAGGGAGCAGAACATCTTGGTAACCACAACCTGCTCTTAATGGCAAAGCAACCTTTACACAAATTGCCGTGATCGGTTACCAAAATTACACACACACTATCCTTGAATTCACCATGGGTGTAATTTTCATTTCTATTCTATTCTAAAAGGCGAGCCGTTTCTAATGGAATTATACAATTTCATATGTACACGTGTTCCTTGCTATGTTTTATTAATGCTGTACCGTTTGATTGTTGGTAAATTGTTAAGGACGTAACGTATAGGATTTGTCATGGAGCTAAGTTAATTTTGGGAATCGACTAATGAGTTATTTTATATGGTCTGTTGCAGCAAAGTCTTGTAAGTTTTTACTTACTTAACTGATACATATTTCATTTTTTATGGTATAAGCCGGTAAATGAGCAAACGTGTCACCTGACGGTAAGTAATCGCCGCCACCCATGGACATCCGAAACAACAAATATGTTTTGGGGGTTAGGACTTTAAAGGTTGTTGGCGAGTCCAATATTGGGAAGATTGGGAAGCGGGGTAGTTTGGGCCTCTGGTAACCTCACTCACACAACGAAACACAACGCAAGCGTTGTTTCACGTTGGTTTTCTATGAGGCCGTAATATCACTCCGATCGAGCCGGCCCATTCGTGCCGAAGCATGGCTCTCCCACATTGAATTAAAATGTTATACCTGGTTTGTGTAAATACATTTTGAATTTGAATGGGTAAAAACAATACTAAAAAAAACACTAAACATCGCACACCGGTGTAGGCTCAGCTCGCCCCTTGGATCTCGCCCCTGATTGCCTAAGTGCATCAACTCGCCCCTTAAATTATTAGATACTCCAACTCGCCCCCGATTGTTGGTTAGTTAAAAGTACTGTCAGCACTCTAAGTTTATAAAATATTTAAATGAATATTTTTTCTTAAAACTTCAATAATGCCTTGGGATTTAATAGTGAAAATTGAAATAAAACTGCATGTGTAATAAAAACGGGGCGAGTGGAACATTTTAATCGGAAGGGGCAAGATCCAGGGGGCGAGCTGATACTACACCCATAAAAGGTCCCTTTTGTTACAGTAGGTAAGCCAGGTAATAAAACTATCACAAGTGGTTAAATTACTTACCAGTTTTGTTTACTGTACATTTTTCTGAATATACCTTTTTTAGTTAAATTTCAAAGGGAATGCCGCAAGGGGCGAGTCGATGCATCAAAATAATTATTTAATTGTTAAATTTTTCACTCGCCCCGTAAGGGTTTTCGTAAGGGGCGAACCACAACTCCAAATTAATAAAAACGGGGCGAGTGGAACATTTTAATCGGAAGGGGCAAGATCCAGGGGGCGAGCTGATACTACACCCGCACACCATGTATGAGGAATTATAATGAAGGTACCTAACCCAAGTAACATTAAAGAAGAGCAGAATAAAAACAATAGATTGATATTAACATACATATAATACATTAGTAGATAATATAATACTCATTCACAAAATAATAGCTTCGATAATGGATTTACCCGTACGTGAAAAGTTTACAAAATTAATTCCATACTACTCATTCATATGAATGAATTTCGGGAATACAATAGTGTCATCACATCAGTAATAAAGTAGAACAATTGATCAATATGTAAAAAAATATTCGTTTCACGTACTGGGAAAGCCACACATCATATTTACACACGTTATACGTATACCATCGAAATGTACACCTCTGCCTACCCCTTTGAGGATAAAGGGTGTGACGATACGAATGTACAGGTACTAGGCGCCCATGTTTCAATAGATGACACATTGAAAGAGGTCCAATTACGTACGCACGTAATGCCACTGTATAATGTCTTTCACTTTTCAGAATTTATGTTGTAAGTCCCATGTAAAAGGGAGTGAGCCTATTGCCATATATACTGAGCACAATTCCAGGCTACGTGCTACTACTGCGAAATATCCGAAAAACCGAAAAAGGCTCAACAATACTTCGCCCGACCCGACAATCGAACCCGAGATCCCTTGTCCGCCAGTCGCACTTGCAACCACTCGGCCAACGAGTCAATCCTGGTACAAAAGCGTTCAAATTACGACTCATATCACGTCAAAGCAACTACCTATCTCTCCGTCGACAAATTCTAAGTAAACTAAGTAAAAATATGATCTTTATACAAAACTCAAGGTCCCTAAGGTTCACTAACACGGTCGTATCTCAATAATTACACTGTTTACTTGCGCACGCGTCCATTTTGACTTTTTACTCATTATATGTAAACATGTTTGCACGTTGCCAACACAAAAAACTCGTATTTAGATCGTCGATCCGATAGTTTGTGCATGAAACTGAGGTTGTAGCTTTTTTAGAGTTCCTTAAATACTTAATAGTTCACGTTTATGATGTTAATATTCTGTTCAAGTCAACAAACATTTTAAAAGACAATACATTTCATAGTTATCATCATCATCATCATCAGCAACAGGAAGGTATCCACTGTTAGAGCTATATACACTCACAGGCACATTTAACCGCCCACCTTGATTTTCTTGATTTTCTCATACACTACTTAAATCTGGGAAAGTTTGATATTTTTTTTAAAAACTAGACACATTTTGTTAATTAAATACTCTGTAGTCATGTTAAAAACTGAATTTATTTATCACTTAAATAAAAAAAGCATTTTTAGAGGTTTCTGTAGAAAACTCTTGTTTTACAATATTTGTTATTTTTCAGTTTCTGGGCTCATTTATTGAATTTTAATAATGGGTGTTACCCCCCGGGCTCTAATGACTTCTTGCAGCCGGTTTGGAAGGCCATAAATGACATCTTGGATGTCAGGTTGAGGAAAGTTGTGTCACTCCTGAATTGCAGCAATCTTGAGCTCCCCAATCGTCGTTGGTGCGGGAACCCTTGCTCGAACTCATCTTTTAAGGTTGTCCCAGATGTGTTCAATCGGATTGAGGCCAGGGCTGCGTGCTGGCCACGGTGATATTCGTATACCGACCTCGTCCAGGTACTGGGTCACTATTCTAGCGACATGACATCGCGCATTCTCATGCATTGATTGAAAATTTTCACCAATAAATGGTACAAATGTCACGATATGGTCTTGAAGACCCTCTTCCAGATCCCTGTATGCAATAACACTACACCTATCAAACCCTACGAGATCGGTACGAGCGTCGTAACTGATGCCGCCTCAAATCATTATTGAACCTCCCTGATAACCCACAGTTTCCATATCGTACACGGGGCAAACCTCCCATTTGGTCGTCTATACACTCGCTTACGCCCATCTGGACCTCATAGGGCTATTCTGCTTTCGTCTGAAAACAGAACGTCCTTCCATTGGTCTGTAGACCAGTTTGCGTATTCTGGGGCAAATTGAATTCGCGCTCTACGGTGCTGTGTGGGCAATTCTGGGGCACGTGCTGGACGAAACGCAGTTGGGTTCCTCTCTGCCAACCTTCTTCTCGCTGTTCGTTCACTTACGCTGAGATTTCTCATTTCAAATAGGCGAGTTCTAACCTCGGGAGCTGTGGTAAAGCGATTTCTCAATACATTGTTCACAATGAAACGATCGTCCCGAGCCGATGTGCACCGATGACGGCCTTGTCTTGGTCTCCGCGTGTAGGAACCCGTCTCCCGAAAGGGTCTGATAGCATCCCGTACAGTGATTCGAGGTACACCAAGCATCCGAGCAATGCGACGTTGGCTGTACCCAGCTTCGGCAAAAACTACGGTTCTTGCAGCTCCAGTTGCATCCAGTGGCACTTTTATTCGGTTAGAATAATCAAGGGGGTGCAGGAAGTTAAGCAAAATGGTAATCACACCAAAAAGAGCAGGATAATCGGGTTAAAACTCACACTAACCCGATTGCTGAGAATGTAAATTTTCGACTAAGTTACAAAAATGCATCTGAATGCAGGAACTTCTAAAAAAAACAAGGGTCAAGTGTTTAATTTATTGCCAAAGTAGCCACTTGAAACATAACAGCCATCGGGATAAACATTCCTTATCGCAAACTAACGCGGTGACGTATTTCTAAGGTGGGCGGTTAAATGTGCCTGTGAGTGTATATGACCAGGACACCAGACGCGCCACCGTGGTCTCCGTAAACTACCGATCTAGACACCATACAGACTAAAGTCGTCGCACCACAAGGCAGGTAATATCAAAATGGAACTCCGTACTGGTGTCTGCGTGAGTGACACATCATACTGCACTATTGTAATTAGTGGTGGCGCGACCACGATGGAAGCGCTACCAGTAACATTAGGTATATGCTGCCGTCCGAGCTGGTCGCGCTTCTAGATTGATGCGCAACCAAGCGGACACCAGGTAAGTAACTCTCTATAGAGCATACATTTTGTTAATAGTTTTGTTACTAGTTGCACCGCCATAGTGTCCCAGTGAAGTATAGCCCTTAAACAATAGATTAGAAATAAGATCCCTCACTATTAATAGGACGACATGCTTTGTTAGATCAGCGACAGTTTAGAAAACTCTGCAGTTCATAATTGGTTGGCTGGTGACGTCACTTCTAGATCACAGTCAGTAGGAAGCAATCTGTTTAGCTCCCTGCGACCTTTACCAGCCCATTTAAATACGTAGACACAATACCCTAATTTCAATATACAGTTAAACCATTACAAAAACTCTAATATTCGTGCTCAAGTAACTGAAATCAAAGCGGATATATTTTGCCAATAACCTTTATAGCTGCCAAAGATATTATATAAGGTCTAACACTTATTCAGATCGATAAAAAATATCTAAATGATTTCAATGTGCTAATACGATCAGCCTTCAGCCATAGATATACAACCTCGGTACTATATTACTCAGACACTCTAATAGATATACATTTTTCTAATTGACCTTATAAACGTATCTGTAGTTGTAGGAATTGCTAACTTTAAAACAAGCTGTACCTAATAAAGGTGGTCTCAATATGATGTCTTAATTAAAAACTATTAGTTGCAATTTACGATGATTAATTATTATTTATTTATATATTTTTTTTTTTTATACTTGATGGGTCGATGTTTGGCCGCTATCTTACCTGATGGTAAGTGATGATGCGGCCTACAATGGAGCACGTCTGCCCATAAGCAATCTATTCACTCGAATCTTGAAGACACCCAGGTTATACCCATCAGGACACACAGAAATACATCAGGTGGTCTCCATATGATGTCTAAATTAAAAACTATTAGTTGCAATTTACGATGATTAATTATTTATGTTTTCGAGAATCATTTAAATATGTTTACAGGTCTTTAGTTTTAATGAGATTCGTGAGACGTAGGCATTATAATGTAGTTGCAACGCATTGGTTAAAAATATAAACGGGTCACGGAAACCCCAAGTACTTTGCTGACCTTTTGGATTTTTTTATTGAGGTAGGACTTTTGGTAGCCTGAAAACACCGGAACACTGAAGTCGGCGCGTCTCAGGGACATGCATGACTGTCTTGGAACCCGCAACAAAATAAATCCGATGATATTATTAGAGGAGAAGAAAAAGAAAACAATAGTGTCCGCTAATAACATGCGAATGGTATATTCAAATTACATTAAGAAGAACTTTTATCATCTTTGATTTTATTATCACAGAGAGAATTAATAACGTACGACCAACAGCTCTGGTGAAGCGGTGTCCATACTATTTTTTAACTCGATTGTTACAATTTGAGGTAAAACTATTTTTACTTCTAGTAATTCACACGTAAAAAAGAGACATCTCAAACCTGACCTTATCAAAAGTGCTTTGATTCCTGACAGGCCAAAAATCAGTGCCTGCACTATATCTTGTTACTTTTTATCACCTAATATTATGACGAGAAGTCGAACATGTCCTTCTTGATACTTCCTACTTGTCAGTAATTATGTAGCGATAAAATGTTAATAACTTCACTGTACGCATAATTACTTAGCCAAGTGTATACTAATTATAACATCGTTGCAGTTTTTGCTACTTGCAAATTAGCACTCAATTTTGCTCTCATTCTAATTTAGCTTTTTGCGTCTTTGTTTTTAGGTTTAATTTCGATGACATTTTAATTGTATGTAGTAGGGACAACAGCAAATAAGTACCAGGACTTTATAAAAGTAGCGTGGTAGTATTTAAGGAAAGTATGATCTTTCTCAATCACGATCGGAAGTGTCGTTACAAAAAAAGGTTAATTTTGTTGTTTCATGCCTATTTATTAGGTCGTAATTTAGATGACATCTTAGTACTAAGTAACAGGTACAATAGCAAAAAAGTACTAGGACATCATAAACGTAGAATAGTTAGTCAGTATACAGAGAAATAGCTGTGCAAATGTATTCTCAAGTGGCAGTAAACGAGTCGACGAAGTGAAGGCGGCATACGGACCGACCGACCTTGCGGCTGCCTGCTCTAAATAATATTCTCTAATGTGTTGAAAAACTCAACTGTTTGTACGTATCCGGGAAAAAAATGCCACTTGAATTTATGTTTTTTTGGTAAAGATCGTGAGAATTTTATCGAAATGATCTCTGTTTAGCTTTGCTATGAGGACTGCATACCTCTATTTATTTATTTGTCGGTTCTATAACAAATTTTAGCGTAATATAATTGCTCAGTTAAATTATTTAAGAGTCTATAATGCCAATAATTAAAAAAAGCATAAGTCTTAGCAGAAAGTCTTAATTTCACTCCTCGTAAATAATAGCTTTGCTCTTTTCCTGTATGATCTTAAAATATAGCAACTGTAATACATGCCAAATGCAGCAAGCGACCCATCGACGCGACTGTTCTAAAGACGAGTAATTTGTCATCATTACGCTACAATTACTATTCCTAAACCTCAAGGCTGCCACCACATTTGGGTCCTTGCAAATTTAGCTTAGAACAGTTTCTAGAGTTATTTTACTAACTTATCTGTTATCTTTAATATTTCTCAATGACACATGTCGGTCACGTTGTGTGTTTTTCTCTTTGTTATGATAATAATCACAGTTGTTACCGATGACCTTGAGACGGACAATTGCCGTGTACAGAAAAAAAATATGGAGTTGTATAAGAAATTTTTGCTCCAACGCGATTTATTTACACTACACTTCTGGGAACGCAATCTAGATTTTTATGTTTTATGTCATATTTGTGTTGTCATAGTGATGTAAGTTAACAGCATTACTTACGGACGTATTGCGTTTAAAAGTGCTAAATATTATATGTATATCTAACTCTGAACAAATCAAATACATACACAGTTTTGCAAAATACGTCCTCAATCTCTTGCATATCCAAATTGACTACTGTCATTTTCTCGTACCTCATCTCTTTTGTTTCATGTTTTCCTAGTACATTGAAGAGTCCACCTCACAGTGAACTAAGAATAATACTCCATTTAAAGCCCAATTCTAAATTCACCCTACTATTATTCAAAACAAGCTAACATGCTGAACTGGTCGTTGCCCCCGAAAACTACAACTAAGTTACCTACACAATCCCACAAACATTTGCCATATATCACAAACTACCGCCTAGAAGCGCCACTTAGATGCTAATGTAGTCCAACCTACTACGTTCGATATGTAATTGTACCCCCAACCGCAATACCGAAATGGGCCTACTCTAGCACACAATAATGAGGCCAGATATTTTGTTTAATTTAAACGATAACAGTGAATGTCACTGTCGCCAACCAAGGCTTGCATGCACGAAATAAGTCTTGCGACATGCTATATTTTAAGTAAACCGCTCTATCGGTCAGGAAATGGACGTGAAATATGCGAGGATTTTGTAAAGTAAGCATACGATTTATTACTGCAAGCCGTGTGGTCTGAGTACTAGGAACCCATGACTATCGAGGAGGTTTATTGTTGCTTTGTTTTTTATTTTTATTATAGGTTATGTTGGCTCATTGCCAGTAGCAAGCAAGATTGTCATTATTAACAAAGGCTATCTTCTCAATCTATGTCATTGTTGTCATTACAATTCTAATATTCTTATAAAGATTCCGTGAAACAATTCTCATTGTTTTGTAGGGCTTGTAAAAGTCTTATTTCCGTAGTGTTTTCCCAAACGTCAATCAAGGTTTCCCAAGAGTTTTCCTACAATTGTACCAGGGTAGCATAAATGTCACACACGTCTACTGATTACCGAGTATCCTCTTCGAAGAGTTCTTTAATCACGTTTGTAATAAAATTTGACTGCACGGTTGGTGCGGTGGCTGGGCAACTGGCTGCCGTGCTACGGGTAGCGGGTTCGATTCCCGCACGGAGCAACTCTTTGTGTGATGCACAAATTGTTGTTTCGGGTCTGGGTGTCATGTGCATGTGAACTTGTATGTTTGTAAACGCACCCACGACACAGGAGAAAATCCTAATGTGGGGCAACGTTTTTTAAAAAAAAAGAAAAAAAAAGAAAGAAAAAAGAAAATCAGTCGTGTTCTATAACACAAGGTAAATTCACCTGTCACGTTGGAGTTAAACCACGAAAACGTGTGATACTTCAACACCTGTATTATAACTTTCATGAGTCAAACTAAATTAATCATTATATTCTTCGGCTTACTCACGTAATTATTTGACGAGAGGCATCCATGTCGCAGTAAAATTTTAGGACCTAATGGGCCACGGCCATATAACATCAAAAATTCTATTGTGATTCTAAAGAATAATTATATTTAACTAGCTATCCCGGCAAACCGTATGGCAAAAAAAAATATCTAACCATTTCAACCTTCCCGGGACTTCCACAAATAATTCAAGACCAACATTCGCTAAATCGGTCCAACCGTTCTCGTGTTTTAGCGAGACTAACGAACAGCAATTGCCTTTTATAAATAAAAAAGATTTCTATGACGTCACTCAGTTATAAATAGGAGTAATTTTTCTTCAATTTAATTAGTGAAACAATGGCTTTTAGCATTCAGTATAAGTTATTATAAGCAGTAAAGCCAGCCTTGACAATAGTTGCCAACTAGAAACTCTATACAGGACAGAATAGTCACGATTTAGCAATTAAAATTAATAAACTCATAGTTCTTAGTTAATATATAAGGTATTATATTTAGATGAAAATTAATTGGGGTTATAAAGTAGATGAATTAACTTGATATCTCAAAGATATTTGCAAGTGTGGGAGAGCCATGCTTCGGTACGAATGGGTAGGTTCGACTAGAGTGATACCACGACCTCACAGAAAACCGACGTATACAACGCTTGTGTTATGTTTCGTTGTGTGAGTGAGGTTACTGGAGGCCCAATAACCCCCTCCCAATCTTCTCAACTCCGATTCCCCAACAACCTTTAAATTCCTAACCCCCAAAAAGCCAGCAACGCACTTGTAATGCCTCTGGTGTTTCGAGTGTCCATAGGTGGCGGTGATTGCTTACCATTAGGTAAACCGTCTGCTCGTTTACCGGCTTATACCACAAAAACAACTTTATAAAAAAAAACTATAAAGCAAACTATTAAAATGTTCAGCAATGACCTAGGCACAGTTTTTAGGCATTTAATTTATTAAAAATATTTTTATGAACTGCAGTATTTCGTGATTCATTTTCTTTAAGAATTAATGTCGTCTTTACATGCACATTGCACGTGTTAGTTTTATCATTATTTACAGTTGAACTTGTCACTAAACAAGGCTTTTTAAATTTAATTTAGAATTTTTAATTGGAATAAGTAATTGTTTTATGCAGTTTAATTTATTATTAGTTTTTAAAACTTGTTCGATATAAGTCTAGTGCAGTGGTTACCAACCGCGCGGTGATCCACAGAAGGCAACATATGGTCCGCAAAATAAGATTGATTCACAAGACAACACCTAATAAAAATACAATTTTCAAAGTTCCAATAAAATTTACATCAAAACCGAGAGGATCAACTGATTTCAATAATAAGAAAGTCACTTTTCTTATGAGAACTAACATCACGACCATGGAGTAAAACTTATGTGGGACAACATGAAAAAAGTAATAGTAGATAGTAGTAGTTCATTACCTAACAAAAATGATTAAAAAAATGGTATTTAACCAAAAATGGTTAGGAATCCCCTGGCCAATTGCATGATAAATCTTTATAGCGGGCTACCGGGCTTCCGGCTCGAAAAGCAGAAGAGGAACGAGGTGGTTTTTGGTCAGTAAGAGTCTGACACTCCCTCTCGCCTCGTCCAAGACGGGAGAACTTATTGAATGATTCTCCCCGCTCAAAAAAAGGTGCATGATAAAAAAAAATTTAAACGCCCATAGAAAGTATTTTAAATGAAACATAATATGTTGATAGTATCTACTCACGTAGGTAATGAACTGTCCACGATCTCAATTTACCTAAATTTTCCTCAAAACGTAGGTTTCTCTAGGCTTTGACCCACTTCATCTATTTAATAATATTATGAACTTATAAAAAATGTTATATAACCTCTGACGTAATGACGTAACTTGTCTATAAACGCCAAAGTTGACCGCAGGTACAAACACGCCGCTACAAGGTTAGATCGAACGCTGTCAATTGTCACATGTGTCATTCTTACAGTTAACTGTAAACAACTACCGACTCTATTAACTTGAGCTAAGGTTCAAAGTGTAATGGCAGAAAAAGTGCATTTGACGACCGAACGCACTGACCTTGTTAGGTGGTATCAAAATTATAAGTTTTAATTATTAAGTCGTGACGTGAGTGTCATGTGAACTAGAAGTTAGTGGTCTAGTGTCAAGGTCATATCCATTGCATTAAATTGTTTATTTTCAATATTCTTCCTTATTGGTGCCATCATTTTTCGACCGTCTTCAAAAAATAAGTCGTTTCTCACGTTGATCTGCATTTACATATGTATGTTTGTTCGCAATTATCTCGTGATTAGCTGAACTGATTTTAATGCGGTTTTCAGAAAATTATTGCACTCGGACGCAGGTTTCAGTTTAATAGGTATTTTTATTAGTTTTTTATACATAAACTTATGTTTCTTAGGTCACATTTCGACCTAGAATTTAATATTATTCGATGGTCGTGCTAAAATAAACTGTCATCTTATAAAATTCTTAAGCAAATTACTCAATGATGTCAATGAATTAGTAATGTTGTGCAAAACACGTGATTGTGATGAAATCGATGTTGACTTAAGAACTGAATAAAATTATTTGTCCTACGCCATTATGTGCTGGCAAAAGAAAATAAGATGGCGCGTGGGTGTCACTTGTATAGATATGTCATTATTGATCTTAGAAGCTTTTTTTACTGTATCAATTTGTACACTATTGTAAACTACTAAAAATCAAACGATGTTCTAAAGGCGTAGTACGAGTTTGTTTTCCGTTTAACAAGATCGAAACAAGAACGCATTCGACGCTCTGATTGGTTGATTCATTCGCGCCAGCCAATCAAAGCGCCGAACGCGCTCTCGTTTCGTTTTCGTTCAATGTAAAGCAAACTCATACTAAAGATACTTAACACATTGAACGCCGTGGTGGTCACCGGTGACCGACGTTAGCGGAGGATTTGCCTTCAACAGTTTTCTATTGGCAGTCAAAGACTTAAAACAAATGTATACGTCCAGTTACAAGTTTTTTGCCACACAAGGTGTTGATTGACAAAAGTATTTTTTATTAATGGCTCATTGAATTAATCGTGAGTAAACAATAGGACTTAATACATGACTTGTCACTGATCGTGATATGACAGGTTGAAGGCTGAGTCATTTGTTGTCTACTGCACTACATTGGTATTAAAAATAGACTAAGCTAATAAGTAGGTATACGAGTACACATGAAGGTATACAGACCAGTATAACCTGGCCTGAACGTGCGGAAAGATTGCTTGGAAAGAGAGATCATGATATATTGGTTTTTTATTGTGTGTACCAGCTAAACAATCAGGTAATACAATAAAACCTATTTTCCAATGGTTATTCAGATTACACTTGACTGCCTCGTTGGCCAAGTAGTCGCAAGTGAGACTGCCAGACAAAGGGTCTCGGATTCGATTCCCGAGTCGGGCAAAGTATTACTGGGCTTTTCGGCTTTTCGAAAATTTCTCAGTAGTAGCACGGAGTCTGGAACTGTTCCCAGTATATGGCAATAGGCTCACCCCCTATTACATGGGACTGAAAACACAAATGGTGAAAAGTGAGTGTACATTGTATAGCGGCATTACGTGCCGTAATGTGCACCTCTGCCTACCCCTTCGGGGATACGTGACGATGCGTGTATCCAGATTACACTTCATAGAATGTGTATTTCTAAGACACGTAATAGCAACTCAAAAATAAACATGAACTTTAAACAGTCCCATAACATTTGCCTAATATCGAACACAATTCATCTGAATGGTCCCTCATTACGTATTTATCGCTGCCTTAACTAATTGCGATTCTACAGCGATCGTGTCACATTTAAATGCGAGCGTGCATCGGAGGCCATTGAGCCGACTCCGTTGTCATTCTGTTGATACTTGTCATTACTTATGAAACCCTGGTACTTAGATTGTATTGAATAACGCTAATGATGCGAATTATCGTCGCGTTTAAATCTTCATCTGAGTGCGTGACTTAAAAATCTGTTGATGAAAACTGGCGCAAAGTTTGTAGCTTTTAAATATAATTTAATGTAATAGTTTGTATACTTTTAACTTTCACTTGATAGAAGAGTCTTAGAAGTCGGAGCATATAGCAATAAGCAAGATGGACGTTTTAACATCCCATCCATCCATCAAGATGATAGCTACTGATTAATATTTCTGTCATGATCAGCCCACTGCAGGGCAAAGACGCTACCCTACCCTCCTTCTCCTTCCACTCCCTGTCTGTGTAGAAAATACTGAAAAAGAACAAAAATACCTGGACAAAAGGATGGTGAAATCTAAATAGAAATATCTATCTACATTATCTTTATTTATATATTTATCTAGAAATTATACTAAATCATCATTTACCTTTTTTTAATGCAATAAAATAATGTAATGAGCGCCTCTCGGCATCAAATGGAACAGTTTAGTGAGTTAAGATTTAAGCGTTTTACGTTTTCCGCAGCTCCGACACATTTAAGCCCTGTACTGTACGTTACTGTTAACATTTATCAGAAAAATAAATAAAATAAACCAGACGTTTTAAACTACTGCACCCTTCGTACGACATAACCAGGAACTCATAACTAATCAGCAGGCTAAAGGCGCCAACACACGACGTCATTCACAATGCTACTGCCCTCCCGATTTGGAATCCTTCCTCATTAAGTTGTGTGAACAGCCTATCTTACATATTCATAGCGCCATGCATATGTACGAGCTTCGCAGTCTTCATCCGTAAGTGTGGGACTTGGTATAATGTGGTAGGTAATTATGTGAAGATTCATTTGTTATTAATGGACGGATAAACTCCACTAAATACTGGTGCATTAGTACAAGTTTGTTTTACTTTCAACGAAAACGAAACGAAAGCGTATTCGGCGCTCTGATTGGTTGGTAGCCGACAGCTCGTTTCCATCTCGTTATGCTTAAAATAAACTCGCACTAAGCCCTTACCAGGGCTCCAGTTCGAAAAGCAGGAGTAGGAACGGGGTGGTTTTTAGTCAGTAAGAGTCTGACAGTCTCATTCTCGTTTCACCTAAGGTGGGAGAAGTCATTTTATGATTTAAAAAAGGCCTCTGAAATCGAGGAACTATTAAGTTTTTTAAAGGCAACAAGAAAAGATAAATATGTTATAATAACATTATTAGAATAATCCTCGTCAGAAATACTTGGCACACGGTAATCCCACGTACCGCCATAGTTCACGATTAATGCGGCAGGTGGCGCCTGTTGTTTCCCGACAGCTTTCATGCATAGAATACATTACAACTGTGTAGGCTTAAGAATTGCACCTTCAGTAATAGGTAGGTTACTTAGGGCTTGTTTCTCTAATGATGAATAAGGTAAATCAAATTTCACAGTATCGGTAAATGTTTGGGCACAGGGTAACCCTAAATCGCATGGGTCACCTATATTTGATTGATCTGTACCCTTGTACAAACCGAGAGTGCGTTCGGCGCTCTGACTGGCCAGATCGAATGAACCAACCAATCACAGTGCCGAACGCGCTCTCGTTTCGTTTTCGTTGAACGTAAAGCAAACTCGTACTAAGGGTACTGATTGGTTGACACAAATGAACCAACCAATCAGAGTGTCGAACGCGCTTTATTTCGTTTTCGTTCAACTTAAAACAAACTCCTACTAAGCCCTCTGCCCTCTGTTCCTAATAAGAATGAGTGCAATATATAGTATATGAAATTGCATAGCAATTTATTTCTTAGCCCCATTTCGCTGCATTTTGACGTACATAATACAATACCTGCACAACAACGTCACAATAACTTTGAGTATATCAGAACCAATCAAACAAAACGACATCAACTCCAATAACAGATCACAATAAAGCATAAATTAATGTAAAATCAATAGACAATAACTTCAGTACTTGGTACTACGATCAAGTGAACTAAGTATAGCCGTGTGCGCAGGTTGCGGTGACGTCACCGTGTCACCTTGCCGCGCCCACGCTCCACTGCAATAATTATTTATAACCACAACCACCACACAAATACACTTAAAACAATCCATTTTCAACTTTATCTAAACGACATAAAGCATGTTAATACAGCACAATCATAATTTATTACTAGACCATATACGATTTGTAATGAAATATTCGATTTTCAGTCTTAAGTCTTAAGACATAAGAGTGGTATCAAGTGTGTTATTAAGTTGGTAATAGTAAAGTAGGTGTAGGAAGACGATCTATGAGGCATCCTCAGTTTTACCAGATCGCAACTTAAGTATTTAAATAATAGATTGACCAACGCAACGCCTCCTTGCAGATAATTTTGAAATATAACCTTTTTCCATTAACACCCGAATGGCACCTCATTTTCATATTACAAAGTTGCAAACATAAGTATGGTGATTTCTATCGTAAGGATTTATTGGTCGACATATATTTTATGTGATCCTGGTAGCTGTCAATTGAAGAAATTCTCTGAAAAGTTGAGCTTATATGCAAGTGTTAAATAAAAAATAAATAAATATCTATTAAGTCGAGCTGACATCCAAGTTTCATAAAAGAAATATGATGAAAATCGGAAAAATTTAAGACTAATATTTAAAAAATACGTAAAAACTGAAAGAATGATACTCATGAGGTGTTTTTATCTGCAAGACATAAAAAATATCCGAATACATCGTCATCACAACAATAGTCATCATCAGTACCTACCAGACTATAACAGTCCACGAAGAGACTATTAGCACAGAATAATAAGTAAACTATTAGTCTCCTGCCTATAAAAGGATTTTTCATAAGCTCCACGCTTCACAGTGGTTTTTCGAAAATTTCTCAAGAGGAACACGAAGTCTGGAATTGTGCCTAGTATAATATGGCAATTAGCTCACCCCCTATTGTATGGGACTTATAACACAAATAGTGAAAAGTGGTTGTACATTGTATAGCGGCATTACATGCCGTAATGTGCACCTCTACCTACCCCTTCGGGGATAAAAGGCGTGACGTTGTTGTTATTGTATTCCCAACTCCACTTAATATCACGTCAAAACCTTCAAAAATAAATTAAAGTTTACAAAACGAAATACATCTTAAAGTTCAGAGCATCTCATATTAATGTATTAATGTTCAACGAGCAATGTCGACCGGTGACATTAAGCGCAGTCTACTTTATACACTTCAAGACAAACATTTATACTGGCAGACAAAAATAAACAGTCATAAATTACTTCTTGTAGAAATAGTAAACATCGTTCGTTCAATGTTTATGGAGAATACAGAATAAGGACATTTTTCTTCAACGTTTGCGTTGTTTTTCGTTGTGCTTGAGGTTACCGTAAACCTAATTACCCCTTCCTAATCTTCCCAATCCCCGATTCCCCAACAACACTTAAGTTCCTAACCCCAAAAGGCCGGCAACGCTCTTGTCACGCTTCTTGTGTTGCGGGTGTCCATGAGCGGCGGCTTGGATTGCTTAACATTAGGTGATACGTCTGCTCGTTTACCGGCCGCTCGTTTATTGAAGCCGAAAAAAGCTCATCAATACTTTGCTCAAACCGGGAATCAAACCTGAGATCCTTTGCCTGGCAGTCAAACATGCGACCACTCAACCAACAAGGCAGTCGAGCTAAAGCAATACGAGCAAAACTTAACGTACAATTCTTTATACATTCATACGTAAACAAAAACACTCAGTAACCATCCAAAAAGGGTAAAGCAGCCACATCACCATCCGTCAGCTGAGCAGCCACTCATTCAATACCTTTTATAGGAAATACTGTAGACAAAGAGAAATTC
This sequence comes from Spodoptera frugiperda, assembly GCF_023101765.2. NCBI lineage: Eukaryota > Metazoa > Arthropoda > Insecta > Lepidoptera > Noctuidae > Spodoptera > Spodoptera frugiperda. The sequence goes on from NC_064221.1 coordinate 10,204,916, forward strand.
CATGTAGTCATCCACTTCCTACAATCAAACCACCCAATAAATAAACTCGAATAAAGAAAAAAACTGAGTTAAATAACTTTATTCTGCGCGTGGGCATGCACGAGCCAAGGTGACAGACGCAGCGACCAATCAGCAGCTTTTATTGACGTGACGTCACTTGTCTGGCGCCCACTAGATTGAAATTCGAATGATTCGCATTTATGGTGAATGAAATAGTTGTAACTGACTTATATGGACTTGTGTTAGGACGTGGTTAATTGTTTTACATTTACCTACATAGGTAGCTAAAAATAAACCATATTTATTATTTTACCCTCTTGATTACTGTATACTGTAGTTTTAACAATGTATTTAATTTATATCCACTACACAATACTGATACAATACAGTCTACACTTATTTGAAAAAAGAGCTCAACCACGCTCAACTGTAGGCTAGGATAAGTAAAGGTACCAGGGACACAGGAATTTACAAGAGCTTTTATACTGTTCAAAAAAAACCTAGTGTTTAGTTTAAATTGTAAAGTGTAGTGGAAATTTTTGTAAAAGCCAACATTTCTAGTAACTCAATCTTCATTTATGGCAATAATAGCTTTTGCTAGTGGCTTTGCCCGCATTCTCGTTAGATAAAATATAACCTGTCACCCAAGTCAGCAAATACCCTGTTTCCTGTAGTTTCAGCGCGATTGACGTGACGGACAAACATCCAAACAAACTTTCCCATTTATTATATTAATGTGATTAACCACAACTGAAAATACTTTATAACAAAACATACTTTATACAAATTCTAACATACCAGGGCGGCAGGAACTGTAGGAGCATGCTGCACGATGTGACAAACGGACTTCACTTAATATTCCGGCGGTGGAATTTCAGAACATTACAAGTTACTACAAATGTTAGCGAAATAAGTGTGGCGAACGTGTTCAAAATGACAAGTATGTAGGTACGAATTTTTAATGTCAACTGTATTATTTTATTGTGTACTTAAATATGTTTAATGGCACACGAAGTTACCTGTGTTGATAATGTCCAAAGTTGGAATGAGATTTTATTACTTCAGAGTAGGTACTCGTAGCATCGTAATTTTAATACCTATTCAGAGTATGTAGTATCGTAAGGCATTGTAAACAAGCACGCTTATTTCTCCATTTCATTTAATAGTTTGTATCAGTTATTTTAATACCCCAAAGTAGTATTTTTTATAACGTGATAAACTACGGAATACTTCTGTATTCCTGTTCTGTCTAGTTTCTACTATTGATAGCACATCAAAGGTATAGCGTTATGAAAGTCCTACCTTCAACAAAACCTTGATCAATACAAACAAATTCAAACAATAACTTAAATTAATAATAACAGATTGATATCGGAAGCAATCAAAAGATATTCACTATCAAATAATATTCAAAGACTTATTTGTGTTGCGTCTGAACTAAAAAAGTAATGAACATAATTCCTTAATCACAGTTTAATTCTTAGCCTAATGGTTAAATAGTTATGGCAGGTTTGATTATGGTTTATCCATAGTTTTTTTCGATATTAGCTTCGTATTATGGTATGTTTTGTACGATGTTTATGTAATTCAATGACTAACAAAAACTATCAGCCCACCTAGTATGTGGTCATAACCAAGAATGGTTTTTGACCACATAGATACTTTAAGTAACCGCATAAACAAATTGTTTCACCACTTAACTATATGTGTGTATAAAAAATATTGTAATACTAGCTTCTGCCACTGTTTTCAGGGTTGTATCTGCTGTAGATCTTGACTTACAGGAGTTGCAGCAGTATGGGAGGTTGTAGCGGGCTTGTCCCATACAAAAAAATAGCTTCTGCCAGCGGCCTATGTGTTATTCCAAACCATTTTTTTTTTTTTTTTTTATATTAGCTATAGGTTCACGCTTGACCACTATCTCACCTGATGGGAAGCGACGATGCGGTCGACGATGGAGCGCGCTTACCTAGAAGTAACCTATTCACTCTTGATTTAAATATTCCAGGGTTGTAGCTCTCGGGAAACACAGACTCCGGCAGGGAATTCCATTCCTTAGCTGTACGTATAATGAATGTACTCCCAAAACGTTTTGTGCGTATAGATGGGATATCCACCATGTAACGATGACGCGTTGCCGTACGTCTGGTTGTCCGATGATGGAACGGGCTAGGCGGAATTAAATTGTGCAGTTCCGACGCACACTCCTTGAAATGCAGCCGATAGAAAACCGACAGGCTAGCCACTCGGCGTCGGTGCTCTAGACTTTGGAGTTTCGACTCGACAAGTGCGTCATTGCCAATGATCCTCTTGGCTCGTCTCTCGATTGCCTCGAGTGCATCAAGCTGGTATCGGGCTGATCCGTCCCAAAGATGAGAGCAATACTCCATGCATGATCGAACTTGCGCCTGATAAAGTTTGAGCAGCTGTTCCTGCGTGAAGTATCGTCTGACCTTTGCGAGGATTCCCAGTTTTTTTGCAGCAAGATGGGCCTTTGCTTCAATGAATGGCCCAAAGTTGAGGGTAGACGTTAGCGTAACACCAAGAATATCTAGACGGTCGGTTATTGGCACGGCTGCACCCCGGAAAGTAGGAGCAGGGCTGAATTGGCTCCTTTTAGCGGAAAATAGACAGCATTGAACTCAACCAAATTGGCATTGCCCCATGCGGATACCGCCTCCAAGGAAGAGTTCAAGCGCCCCACCATAGCCTCTCGAAGAGACTGGATTTGTGACCCACTAGCTCGTGCGCTGGACGTGTATCTCTCAGCAACAGTACTGTCGTCTGCATACCCAAAGGAAAAACCATAATCTACCCCTGTGCCAGATTTCATTTCGATCCCTTTTGTTGTTTTGACGATTTAGTAATAAACATACACAAAGTCACACAATCACACAAGCTCACAAACTTTCGCATTTATAATATTAGTGAGAATTAAGATTTTGTGTAATACATTATGTAGTTGAAGATCACTTATGTACGATAGAAGAGGTGAAGAGGAAATTTCAAACTCTTACTGACTAAAAACCACCCCGTTCCTACTCCTGCTTTTTTGCAATAAACGAGCAGACGTATCACCTGATGGTAAGTAATCGCCGCCGCCCATGGACACTTGAAACACCAGAGGCGTTACAAGTACGTTGCCGGCTTTTTGGGGGTTAGGAATTTAAGGGTTGTTGTTCGGGAATCGGGGATTGGGAAGATTGGGAAGGGGGAATTGAGCCTCTTTTTCGAAACTGAGCCCCAGTAATCCGTTAAGCAGTCCGCAGCAATGGGTTGGCAACAGTCCCGCTGGGCCGCATCTGTGGTGGTCTGATGGTCCGATTAACCTCTTTGCATCCTCTGCCTAACTTATGTTAGCCTATTAATTAACACACGACTGAGCTCGATCTTCAGATCATTACATCCAGCCTTTTGTTTCAAATTAATTTACACTACTCTTGCTCAACCGTTCCTTTCATTCATTGAGCAATTAATTACCTACTAATTACACACACACACAACTTTATTATAAAGTTTATAATTATTATAACTCAATCGGCGAAACGAAATGAGTTCTTTTAAAAATGATCTCTAATCAAACATAATTACAGCCTAAAGTAAAACTAACGAGATATGATGTATTATCTCACATTAGTAGATATTTATAACTAGTAGTTTAACATCTGGTGGACCGTTAACCAATCAATTGTTTATATTGGATGTAATTTGGGCTTTTTTTTCTCGTTAATGGAGAATACATCGTGTGTGTGTGTGTGTGTGTGTGTCAATTTCAACTATAAGTGTGAAAGAGCCATGCTTCGGCACGCATGGGCCGGCTCGACCGGAGTGATGCCACGGCCTCACAGAAAACCGACGTGAAACCACGCTTGCGTTATGTCGTTGTGTGAGTGAGGTTACTCGGACGCCCAATTACATCCCTGTCCCAATTTTCGCAATCCCTGATTCCCCCACAATCCTTAAATCCCTAACCCCCCAAAGGCTTGCCATCAGGTGATACAAAACCTCACGCTCGCCATACGCTCTTGCAACTACCATCACTGATACCGACAAATGCTCGTTTATTAGTGCCTCATTTACGTAAGCCTATCTCCACGCTTGGCAGAGGGTTTGGAGATTGCAGTTCAACGTCCTAGCTTATCAGACAGTATTGGATTTTGTCAAATGTTCCTTAAGTTTAGATAGCAAAATGGACAAACTTCTGGCTTCAACTGCGCATCGAACATAAAACTTCACGCTCGCCATACGCTCTTGCTTCCACCATACCGACAAATAAATCATAAAACACAGCAAATATTAATTATTTGTAATTCCAAACTAAATATGTGAAAACTACTTGACACCTTCATTTTAACACCCGTGTACCAGGACTGTATAAATATAAGGAGATGCTTTGACACCTGACATTTGTATGAACAACAATTGTTTTAAGAGACTGATCAAACAAAAACTGGACTAGTCTAAAACATTAGGATTTTGTCAAATGTAGTGTAGTTTCTTAATATAAATAGGAATATCTCATACATCCAAGCTTCAACTGGGCATACGCTCATAAATCATAAAACATAGCAAATAACAATTATTTGTAATTCCATACTTGGCACCTTCATTTAAACACCAGTGTACCAGGACTGTATAAATATAAGGAGGTGCTTTGACACCTGACGTTTGTACGAACAACATGTATTAAGAGACAGAGCAAACAAAAACTGGACTAGTCTAAAACATTAGTTAGCTATTGCGCGAGGTATGTTACCGTTTATTGACAAGGTTGCTCTACCGCCTAGGTCTGTAATCTAGACTAAATACAGGTATTTAACGGCACTATGTATTGTAATTTTAAGCTGGTGTTTGAAATGTTAAGTCGTAATAAAATTGTACCAAAATAGAAGGAAAGGTCATGAATAAACTAAATAATCTATTTAAAGAATTCGAGTTGAGCATGATAATGAAAAAATGACATGATTATGTTTTTGCGTAGTCTGCTTCGTTGGTCGAGTGGTCGAGGTTCTCGGATTCGATTCCCGGGTCGGACAAAGTAGTGTTGGGCTTTTATCGGTTTTTCAAAAAATTTTCAGTTAAAACACGGAGTCTGGAAACGTGTCCAGTATATGACAATAGGCTTACCCCCTATTACATGAGGCTTGTAACATAAATGGGGAAAAGTTGATGAACATTGTACAGAGGCATTAAGTGCCGTAATGTGGAAGTGCGTCTCTGCCTAGCCCTTCGGGAATAAAAGGCATGACATTGCGTTTTTCATCACTAAAACAACTTTCAATGTCAAGTTTGGGCCTGTCGTAAACGTTGACTCATCTATTAAGAAGTACAGCCCTGTACTTGTAAAAGGTCGAATTATCACAAGCATTCAACATGCTGTTAACACACTATCGTCAATTAATTATCTGTTGCACGGACAAGGTTCTTGCCGGACCATCTTCTGAAATGAAACTTCTTTACATGATGATGAAGTTATTTGAAGTTATTAAGTATATCATATTTTTTTATATTTTATACTTAATATCTCGCCTGGTGGTAAGCGATGATGTGGCACGCCTGATACTTATGATGATAATACGTATGGGCCAGTTTTTTCACCGACCTATCTGGCTTTGGAAAGGAAAATCCAGGCAGTATCTTACATCACCAAAAGTATCCCGATAACTACCATAGGAATACATAAGGGCGCTACATAAATATAAATATGTATAAGGATTGCCTAGCGGGTTTACCGGGGCTCCGATTCGAAAAGCAAGAGTAGGAACGGGGTGTTTTTAGTCAGCAAGAGTCTGACACTCCCTCTCGCTTTGCCCAAGGCGGGAAAGATCATTAGATGACTTTCCCTCCTCAAAAAAAGCAAGTACCATGATTTCCGTTCGCCCAGTTCATCCGTGATCATGGCGCTTGCAACAGTGCCGAAATATCGGAAACTCATAAACACAGATAAACGTGGGAAATATTCCGCCTCAAGTTCTAATATAAATATTGTATGTAAAAAGCAGAAGTTCCCAACAAACCAATACACAATCAAACCGCCTGTCAAACATCACCTTTCAAATAAACTAACATGAGTTATAAACAGATCTATTATATATTATATATCTATTCCAAGATAGATAAGCGTCCACCTGCAGCTCTTTACATCGAAGGTCGAATGTCGACATACAGCTCAGCCGCTCCACATACAACTCGTTGGCCAATTTCTGTTGTTTTAATACTCTGATTTGAATCTCTTTAGAATTCATTTTAGGTGTGGCCGAAGAATCTTGTCGTTGTATCAACTGTTGCAACATTTACACTGCATTATTGATACGGTATGTATTAAGTTGATCGAGCCATGTGTCTTGGAGTAGACAGTGAAATATTAATTTTATATGTGTTATTTCTTGTGTGTTAATTACACACTTACCATATTTAAATAAATTATATTCTGCTGATTTAATCTTGGTGTTATCGATACACGGTATTGCCATGTTATAACTAAGCTGTGAAACTATGTGACAGTTTCCACTGTTACTAAGCTATGCAGCGAGTAAGATGTGCTATGAAGATACGCCGCCGTAAAGTAAATGATTGGTGGATGCTAAACGCATCCACAACAACGTAGGTAGTATAGCACATCTCTGCTGGAAAAGTGTGGTGAAATACATTAATTCACAATAACTTCAAACATTCTTTAGGCTTCAAAACACTATCAAAAGAATGTTTAGTGCAATATTCTTATACGATACCTACTCTAAAGAAATCATTTAAATTCCAGGCAAATGAAGTTGTAGGCGGAATGCTAAACATAAAGGTAAATATTTATGTCCCACAGAACGCTTCTAGATCAGCAAAATAAAGATAAAAACATTATAAATAGCTTACTCATGAACCTGTAATTCATCATATTATCATCTGTATGGCTCGAGACATACCAGGCGCGCATGAATGCACAGAGTGCATCCGATCAAGGTCTTCAGATAAACCATAAAGAGCACGGGAATACACCCACATTATGCACGAGTAATGAGCAAAATGATGGATTCTTTCGTAATCGCCACTTATTACAGGCAACACCACATAAATACTCGGTTAGGTGATTATAAGCGAGAATGGCGATTAATTATACTGCTTAAGGGGTTTTGGCTTCAATTTCTCATTTGATGACTGGCGCGGTGGCTAAGTGACCGGCTGCCGCGCAACGTATGGCGGATTCGATTCCTGCACGCAAGCAAGCAACTCTGTGTGATCCACAAATTGTTGTTTCAGATTTGGGTGTCATGTGTATGTGAACTTGTATGTTTGTAAACGCACCCACAGGAGAAAATCCTATGTGAGACAACGTTTTCAAAAAAAGAAAGAAAGAAAGATTTTTTACACTGTTGTCTCAAGAATGCATAACGAGGAATCCACAATTTATGCCCTGTGTAGTGTATAGCCATTATTTTAGAGGATTAATAACCTATCAGGTGTTTCCAATTCTAAATCCATGTGTCTAACTAATTTTGTATTGTTTATTTTATTTATGTATTAAAATCTCTTGTTTTTAAAAAACAAACAAGAATCTTGGCGTTTGAAACTGACCCCATAACTTACATCTTAATAGTAATGCAAAAGAAATACCAGGACTGCATGAATGCAAGGAGCGCAGCTGATCAAGGCCTGCAGATAAAAAAGTAAAGCGCTCACCCACGTACAAAGTGTAATGTGTAAAATGATTGACGCGGAGTGCAGCGCTCGTGCGGAGCTATTATTATATGTTTTGATATCTACATCGGACGGACATGATCTCATTTACTTCAGAACGTGTAGAAGGAACTTTTTCCAATATAAAAATGTTAAATAAAACACTGTGAAGGTAAACATTATAATATTTTTGATTTTAAGTTCGGAATACACGAACGCAACAAAGTATGTATGTATTTCTGAGCATTTTGAAACTATTACGACTATAAGCATTTTGTGACTGGCTAATTTTGAAAAATACTGAGCATTTACCTAATAAAAAACGAAAATTGTCACACAGATTTACATATGTATAGGGTGACTGGTAATTAGTGACCGATATATAAACGTGATTACAAACAACTTTCCTAAAGAACCTTTTTTTGTATACTAGTTAGTTTTATTTTTATCACAATTCTTCTCAAAACACACGGTTCTTAAATAAAAATACGAAATAAGACTATAACAAAAGAACATTTAGAAAATATTTGCCAATTCTTGTATCAACATAGCTCTATGCACTGCTGCGTCCCTGGTATTCTCACAGTAAACGATGTTGTTATTGTTAGCTAAACTCTCACGCATAATTGTTATACGTTATGTTAATTTGTATTAAATTACTTTTTATTATGATAATGCGATAAATTTACCGACAACATAATTACCGTGTTTGTAATTGATATATATCATCTTATTCACTCATTATCAACCGGATTTTGAGATGAAAATAATTAAGTTCTTTGTGTATAAACGTGTGGGAATTAAAGTACCTAAAATAAATATATTTCGCGGTTTCCAAAATGTAATAACACTAGATCTCATTTATGTTACAATAATTAATGATCTATCTTAAGGAACATAATTTAATTATATTTAGTAAAGTATCAGTATCTTAATAAATCATTATAAAAAAATAACAATGTATATTAGGCGAGACATTCTATTTTTATAAGATTATTAGGTAAGTTGTGTTGTGTGAGTGAGGTTACCCTTAAATTCATAATACCCAAAAGGCCGGCAACGCACTTGTAACGCCTCTTGTATTTCGGGTGTCCACTTACGGTGGCGATTGCTTACCATCAGAGTCTGATTTTAAAACTAAATATCAAATAACATAATAGATTGATAATATAATAATAAATTGTCAACATGCAATATTAATTTTGTAAATTTAAATATATTTTTAGCATCTTTCGGTCAGAGACTGACCTCTAACACATATTAAATACAGCACAAATCTGTTATTTATTCTCATTCGTTTATTTATTCCCATAAATTCTACTTTTGTAATTAATATTTTTATTGTCTGTTAAGTCAGGTGGTGTTTATTAGCTATTTATAATGACTTTGATTTATTTTCTTTGTCAGTATATTAATTAACACGTTAACCGCCACGTCGGGTACTGGTGACACTTAGCGGAGGTTATGCCTTCAATAATTTAGTTTTGGCAAGTGTTTAGGTTAGACAAACATTCTACCTCACCAAACTGTGTTTAAATAAAGAAAGAAAAACAGTTTATTTGGACCGATTAATTTAATGTGGGAGAGTCATGCTTCGGCACGAATGGTCCGATCGGACCGAAGTGATACCACGGCCCCACTGAAAATCGACGTGAAACAACGCTTGCTTTGTGTTTCGTTTTATGACTTCCCAATATTCTCAATCCCCGATTCCCAAACTACCCTTAAATTCCTAACTCTCAATAGGAAACACACTTGTAACGCTTCTAATGTTTCGGGTGTCTGGGCGGCGGCATGTACTCACCATCAGGGGCCTTAGTCTGCTATTACAATTGTGTCAGAATGGTCGATCATTGAGCAGTGCAAGAGGGATGGAGTTATACAACCTACATAGCTGCGTCCCTCTTGCACTGATCAATGATCGACCATTCTGACACAATTGTAATAGCAGAATAAGGCCCCAGTCTGCTCGTTTACCGGCTTATACCATAAAAAACCCATTTTTCAACTACGACTATTATAGAAAAATCTCGCCAATCAACCACCAAAATACCTATCAAAAACCATCGTATTATATAACAGCTGGCAATAGCAATTTCGGCCACCGACATCAATTCAGTTTGCAGTTTTTTTTTTGGCACATTGTGTAAAGTTCCGCACATACTGGTCTGTGTTGTCAAGGCTATGTATGCACTTTCACTCACACTGTTTCAGTACTTACATTACACGTACATACGCAGGTTACATCTGGGCTGAGTGCGATCGATCGAGGTTAAGCAATTTTACACGACATCGACATGTAATTTCGTTTTCGTTTGACAAATGTTTGTAGTTGATTTAATGTGATGTAATAAAAGGTATTACAGATTATAATAGTTTTCGGTGTGTTTATTTTCTGTGTGTATTATGATTTATGAAATTAGGTTCACCCCCTATTACATGTTTGTAAAATAACTGAAGATAAAGTACGCTTCTGTTTACCCCTTCATAGAATAAAAAGCGTGACGTTATGTTTTATTTACTGACAAGAAAAGTGAGGACACAATATTTCTGATATTGCTGCTTATCCTATGCAAAGGAGCTCGGGATAAGGCAGCGTCTATCTTCCACTGTCCTGAGTCGCATTTTCACTTTCTTCGGCTATGCTTCATGCTGAGGGGACGATACTGTGGAGCGGCTTATAGTATAGGCCAGGTAGGTCATCGATGTGATGCATGAATCAAATTAAAACTGCGCTCAATGACCCAATTTACCAATGTATGAGGAAGGCTGCAGCGCGCAAGGAGTGGCGACAAATTGTAAAGCTTGCCACTACACCTATATGACGACTACAACCACTCTGCCAAGAGTGTAACGACTAAGAAGAAGAATGCAAAAGAATATCCGGATTGGTCTACAATTGATACTTACTTAGAATCATTGGCTAACAAAGTGTAACTATATGAGTCACATAGTTGTTAATGACAACACGTTGTTCAATGAAACTACATATTAACGCCTAATTTTGAAATATCAACATTCCTAACTAAAATCACTGACAAAAATCACATTAATAACAAAAATTATACCTCCAACATAAACAATCGTAATATTTAAAAACAAACCAATATATCACCGTCAAACACTAAGAAACAACACTTTAATCAAACAAAATGTCGCAATACCAAAAATGTGCACATGAATTCCGCGTTGATGTCTTTCGTTCGTGACACTGTGTCCATACAAATGCCACACGGAGTTTATCAGTTGGGCCGGTGATTACGTCATCAGGACACGGTTGGATAGCCACAGCTTCCAGCCCACGTTACGCCTGCGCACATCCAGCGGTTTTTGCTTTGTTGAGGTGTGGTGGGAGTGATAGCGGAGAGCGGAGAGCGGATAATGGACACAGAGTTTCTGTCTGCTTTTATCTTTATCTGTTAAGCCACCAGTCTAACCAGGGCGCTTACTCTTAAAACTACTTACTTCCAGATCAACAAGTTGGAAGTGAACTGAATCCAGTGAGTATCTGTGATCTTTATTAAAAGCATTTTTCAACATTTCAAGGGTACATCAGAGTTTTAGAGTGTTCAAAATTATATGTTTCCAAAAAATACTAAAACAGTTGTTTATATTTATCTATTCAACAAATTATGTTATAAATCAAACATTCACAATGATTGCAACTCGTACGATTTTGAAATCAAAATAATTTAACGACTAATTAGCATAAAACGTATTAATGTTACATACTTAGTAATGTCTCAAGGATATTTTTCAGAAATAAGAACAACTGTATTCATTTAAATTCAGTCACGTTTTGTATTAAATAAATGTATTAATGTTACATTAGAATATATTTTGCAAAGCAATTAGTTATTTAAATGAAAGAAAAACAAAATAAATGTGACATTTTATCTTTAGTTGTATGTATTTGTAAAGGTCATTGTACCTCATATACGGTATATTACAATTTCAATATTTATTTCGAAAAAACAATTTACATTCTGTGTGAATTGGAGCTTGAAAACTAATAACAAGTTGTAGAAATAACTGTAGAACTACATTGCTGTAAAATCAACCATATTTCCAATTGAAAATGATAGTTAAGTACTGGTTTCAAAAGATAATATTTAGTATGTAAAATTACATTAATACATATTAACTAACTCCATATGTAGTATGTAGTTTTTCATTGAAAATATGCATACATTCTCAATGTAATCTCTCTCCTATAATATAAAAATAAGTCGGATTTTCTTTTCTGACCCTATAACTACAGCACGCACGAACCGATTTCCACGGGTTTGCATTCGTTAGAAAGGCTCCGTGAAGTTTATATAGAAAAGAAAATTCTAGATAAATTCAAGAGAAAAGCAGAAACAGAAAAATCATTGCTGGTTTGCTAGTATTTTATATTGTTTTGATAATAATACTACTCTCACTAATTTACTCCTAGCTCTCTGCCCTCTGATACAACATTTTATAATATCTCACTGTAATACCATTTTCACAATAATCCAGAACAACCTAACAAGACCGCCACCACTGGCGCCACGCCCGACTAGAACAAAAACCTCCGTATAACTAATTAACAGCGGCCGGCCACCGCGCACCGCACACCGTGATGATTCGCTTCTTACGATCGCAGCCAATGTTATGACTACTTGCTCATTGATACAGTCTTTCAAATGACCTACGTTGTGGTAGAACATAGGTCATGTTTATGCTTCAATTACAGCTTGAAAAATTAAAAAAAGCAACGTCACGCCTTTATCCCCGATGGGATAGGCACTAGGCAGTGGTGCACATTACGACACATAATGCCGCTATACACTCACTTTTCACTATTTATACCAACGAGGCAGAAAAATTAGAGGCTTGAAAAATCAACAGTCACAAAAATGACCTATGGTAACTAAAAGACCTTATTTTGGATCAGCAGAGGTGCAGTATTTCCACCATTTTTAATTTTACTTTCATGTGATAGATATATTATGTCACTACTATAGAATAACTGTCTGTTAAATGTTGTAAATTACCTGATTTATATTTAAATAATTTAGGGGATAATTATAAGCTTAATGAAACAGGGCTTTAAAATAGTTATGGATTTTTTTATAATAATATCAAAGTTAATATCTAATTTAGACATGCAAAATTAACTAAAAAAATTGTTTAGTCACGTAAATATATTGAGAAAAACTCTACTAATTTCGACTCACATAAGGACTCTTCATCATGAGCAGCGTGAGCAGACGCGGCGACGTCATGCAACCTAGTTATTGTTATTTTTATACTCTCATTTTGTTTGTTTTGTCTTATCTTTCGAGAAATTTTGTTTTGTTACAATAATTACAATAATATTTATAAAACTGACTTATTTCTTCTGGTCTAGGACTTGTTTTTACGTTTATTTCTATGGTCTAGTGATTATAGGCACCAGACCATTACTACATTGCTAACATAGGACCTTGTTAATCACTACCTCTGATATAAAGAGATCTTATTACAATTAACAGAATCTTTGCGTCTGTAGTACGATTGTTTCACGTGGTTACAGATTTGTAAACACGTTTATAATCCTATGTCCTTGAACGTATTTTTAAATCTATTAATTCGTATCTCGTATCGTCATGCCTCTTTTCCCCGAATGGGTTGGCAGAGGCGTATATTATAGCACGTAATGCCAAAAATGTACACCCAATGCTGTACACCCACTTTTTATCATGTAATGGGGTGAGCCTATTGCCATATACTAGACATTCCAGACTCCGTGCTACTACTGAGCAATTTTTGAAAACTGAATAGTCCAGCATTATTTTGCCCGATCCGGGAATCGAACCCGAGACCTTGCCCTTGCCCGGCAGTCAAACTTGCGACCACTCGACCAACGAGGCAGTATATTAATTTATATTATATTTTATTGCCCAATGCTAGTTCATATTCAATTAATTTTCTTTATGGTTGAATTGTTTTTATTGTTTCACCCACTTCACTCCACAGCTATAGCGCTGATACAATAGGTAGTTAACTTATAATTTATATAGGTATCGTAAACACTCAAGGTTTACAATTTGATATTTCCTACTCATATGAACATGCAAAGGTTCCAGAAACATTTATTTTATTTATTTATTTGTTTATTTAAGCTTAAATGTACACAAAGACAAGAAATGGTACTTTTACTTAAGTCTTTTACTGTCAATAGAAAACTGTTGAAGGCAAATACTCCGCTAACGTCGGTCACCGGTGACCACACCGGCGTTCAATGTGTTAAGACAGATATCAATGCGATACGGCTTTCTCGCCCAGTCAACCTTAGGGTTAGATTGAAAATCAACGAACACGAGTGTATATGTTTGAAACAACAACATATAACTGCAGCTTTGCCCGCGTTCCGATGGGATAATAATCCTATCACCTAAGTCAGCTCATACCCTGTCTGTATACCAAATTTCATCAAAATCTATTCAGTAGTTTCAGCGTGATTGACGGACAAACATCCAAACAAACCATCTTTCACATTTATAATGTGATAGTATCATTAAAAGTTCTCACCTTTACTTTTAGTAAATAGGTCCTATTACATGCAAAATATGACCAAACAACCTAACCTAACTACATACTTCAAAACGGTCCAAAAATAGCGCGCACATTCGCAAACTTAACATACATATAATGTTCACAAGAAAATATTACTTTTAAACACGCTATTTCAAAAAAAGTTATGAGTCAAAAGCAAAAACATGCTTTAATGAGCCATAATTAACGTTCAAAGGGTTCCGTAGGACATTAGGGAAGATCTTATTTGATTACCTGCCTGGGGGCGTTCCCAAAAAGGTTTTAGCTTTGATAGTAGCGGTCTACTAACGAGGTTCCTGAAGACTAAAAATAAATTTGCAAGAAATGTTGGTTAATTTGACTAAATCACATTGAAAGAACTATTTAGCTATAGTTTCCTACAAACCAAATTCATTACTTTTTTCGAATTTTGTTTGAAATAGTGTGTTATGGCGTCATCAGATTTGTACGTCAAATAACAGGCTTATTTCTAGGAAATTTGCTAGAAATCAAATGTATGAATGAAAGTGTGATTATTTAGGAATATTTAATTGTATTCAACAGTTTAAATAATTTATTTTTTGCTGAGGAAACTACCCAATGTTGTTCACATGGATTCAAAGATTAGAATCAAATATTCTTGCTAAAAATTGATGCACTGTTGATGTCTACAACCCGTCTACATACATATGTATGCATGCGTGACTATCCTTATGAGAATCATAAAACAAGCTACATTTTTTCTATTTCAATAAAATTCTAAGGCATCTCCAATTTACATAATATGTTTTTTTATATTTCAAATATCAAATGATATCTGACATAATATGTATATATTATGTCAGGCTGGCTGTATAGCCAGGTTTAGGACTTAGCAAACTGGATTAGCGAGTAAATTAGGAAAATGTTGAATATTAAATAAACAAATACATTAATTTACATCTGTGGCAAGGGTATCAACCTCGTTTGGGTCGAACTGGGACTAATTTTAAACGATATCAGAATTGAAATTGTAATTAGACTAGTTATTAGTAGTTTGAGTAAAATAAAATAAAGTAGCACAGGGAATAAGATACCACAAAATATTGTAGGTACACATACATAAGTTTGATTAACTTTTGTATTCTTATTATAACTTTCGAGAGACATACTAAATTATTTAATATGTGTTACCGGTTTACTCACGTAACTATTTGACGATGAACTCGACAGGTTTCAAGCCATGCTAGAGGCTCATATTCATGAGCAGCAATCCCCGATACACGATGCGGCGATTGTGACGCTGCTACCTTGGTATTCATTCCGCATTAATAGCTTCTAAACTATTATCACTAGCCTCTGTCCACAATTTCGTATGCATAAAAAGACAATTCTCGTTTTTTCACTATTCCTGAGATAATCCACTAAGAAAATTCTATTCTCCCATAAAAAACTAAATATTTTTCCTCTGTGTGGTAAATAGAGCTTATGCATTTATAATGATGCTACCGACTCGTCCAGCTAGGTACCTACTACGCCAATAATTTCGATAACAGACAGTTCAATCCGGAATTAAAAACAACTCAACACTAAAACGATAATTTACAAAAATAACAAACACGGGCGTGCTAAACAGTTTAACATTGCCGCAGACGTCTACCTACATACAGGGCCGAATTTAACATATAAAGGCCCTTAATTTTATTTTCCTGAATAAAAAAAAACGAAATAGGTAAATATGGCTTATTATAGTTACTAATTAGTAGTTAATCATAATTTTTGAATACACTTGTATTGACTTTGGAAATAACCTCAGTCACAGGTACCTAGTGTGTACCAATATTGTACCATAGTCATAGTGTCATTTGTAGTTGATAGATAGTACCAGTTCACCTACAATGTGACTTAAGATAACATTTTATGCTTATAAAGGTCCAGTGATAGTTATTGCTTTTATGCATTACAAATAAACGTACAAAAATTAAGAAGTACAAATATCAGTTTAAATAACAACTATTACAGAACCCCACCTTCCCAAAATCCATCTCTGCGAACATGACCGACAAAGGTTGTAGAATGTGAAGTTGAGCCCAAAGCAAAGCAAAGGTCCGTTTGATACGTTGTGCAACAACCCGATACAAATAACAACAACAGTATGAACAAACGCGTTCACTACAAAAATATAAACGTTCACTTACATACAAGTACCTATCTACCTATGTAGGTATCACAGCTCAGTATTCAGACCAAATGTGGAATTATTTCTCGTGTTTATTAGAGTGGCCGGTCCAACTGTCCTTGCGAACTCCTTTTACGTCGATTACACTCGTTAATCGATATCTTAGCACTCTTTATCTCGATCACTAGGTATCCGGCGTAATTAGTCAAGTCTTAAATCGATTTAATCGAGATAATATATTTTTTGTTCGATACTAGACAGGAAGCCAACTGTTTAGACTTTTTAAATCGCTTGTAGTAGATAATATAAATCAATTGAATAGTAATAAATTAAAAACTTACCGAAATATATCCTTTCCGGGCACAAACAGTGACAGTTCAAACGGTATCAAAACTAAAAGTAATAAAAAAAAAATAACAAAAACACAGCACTAATCACAGACCGAGATCTCAGCCAATAACACCGAGATAAACAACACGAATTAATTCCAGAAAAACAACACTTAATTTTTTATTAAATGTTACTAATTAATTTTCACTACACTATTCTTAATTTTTTGCTGGCAATTAGTGCTATCACAGTCACAGAATCGGCGCGAAATTTGACAGTTCAGAATACAAGATGGCGTACACCCGCTCTCGGCTGTACCTCGAGGTCGACTGAATGAGTTAAATCAAATTGGCGAGTGAGAGAGCACCTATTACGTAGCTTAAAGGCTTCGCCGCATATGCATGAGGCTATTTGCAAGGAAAACAGCTTGGCGTTACATTTGGGCGAAGGTGTTTGTCATACTGCCAAATTGGTTAATGTTAAGATTAGAGGCTTAAGGCATGATGTCATGAGTGGACGCTAAGACTCATTAGTCGACAGGTTTTTTGTATGATGGCGCCCTGCGGTCACTTCTTCGTATGCCTTTTATGAGCTTAGCAGCGTAAAAGTC
The DNA here is from genome assembly GCF_023101765.2 of Spodoptera frugiperda. Lineage (NCBI taxonomy): Eukaryota > Metazoa > Arthropoda > Insecta > Lepidoptera > Noctuidae > Spodoptera > Spodoptera frugiperda. Next base: position 10,222,225 of record NC_064221.1, read on the forward strand.
CCACATTCATACGGACAATGATGGTTTCACAGCTCTCATATTAAGCCTTTATGAATTATTGTTATGAAATCACATATTATGACGCTTCTCATATTCGTATGTATTACAAACATTACATTATATATTCAAAACAATTTTAATAAGCAATAAGCTTTAGGATAGAGGAATCATAAGTGTTTTTCAATATCCAATTAGATAGATAGATATCTCATAACATACAAGGGGTATCATATTATTTTATACTTTATTATAAAAAACCACAAGATTATTTTTGGTTTGTTTGTTTGAATTTTTTATAATAAAATCCTGTAAACGAGCAAACGGATCACATAATAGTCAGCAATCGCTGCCGTCCCTGGCCTCCCGAAACAGCAGAGGCGTTACAAGTGCGGTTTTAGGATTAGGAATTTCAGGGTTGTTGAGGAATCGGGGATTGGGAGGACAAGGGAGGGAGGTAATTGGACCTACGATTAAATGCACTAATCTCCGAAACTACTGCTCCAAATTAAATAATTATTTCTTTATTTAATGGTCAATTTACTAAGGAAGGTTATAGGCTATAAAACATCACACTACGACTAAAAGGAGCAGATTCAAGGCCGGTGAACCTGAAGTAAACTATGAAATATCCCGATACCTAACAGCTTTTAAAATATCCCCTCCTATATTTTAAGTATCTGCTCCCATGCAATCAACCTAGTGGCTTTCTGTTTATACAATCAATACCATATCTACGTTATGTCAATAAGTAGTATACAATATTAGGTGCTCAATACTTTCCTATGCAACACGAGAAAACATAGAAATCGGAGAAACGATAATGGCATCTCTTAAAAAGCCTACACAACGGTAAGAAAACAATATTCAAAGCAAGGTCCGCTTCTAAACATAACCAGTAATGTTATTCTGAAAATGGATGAATTCATCTAGAAGTTACATTTGCAAAAAAACTCGTTACAATGTCAAAATTCTTTATTAAATAGATAAAATACTGCCTAAATAACATACAAAATTCTATTTATGTTACCGTGTAATCAAGTAATTTATATTACTTAATGCGTTATTTACCCAGGCCTTACAATTGTTTTCGGAACAAAATCGGTTTGGGAATAGTAAGTAGTTAGTAGTACATAAAATCGTTACAGGTTAAGTAATCATTAAATGTTTCTGAGGTTTTTTTATGATATAAGCCGGTAAACGAGCAGACGAATCACTTGATGGTTAAGCAATCGCCGAGGAACAATTGCGTTGCCGAACTTTTAAGGAATGGAATGGAATGGAATTTAAGGGTTGTTAGGGCATTAGGGATTAGGAAGATTGGGAAGGAATTAGTCTCAACGCAGATTCAGAAGTGACTTTGCAACATAAACTTTCAGAATAGCACTTCTATTACCTCTCGGTAACCTAGAATAAAGTGCTGAGTATTAAATATTATATTTAGTGTGTTATCAAGCTGGGACTTTCTAAAGGCGTGTCGTTACAGGCCCTACATGAAGCTTATAATGAGAATAACACGGCTTTTCTATTAAACGCAACCGATAATGCCTTGTTCGTACAGTCGCACTTGCAGACCAGGACAGCAGTAGAATCAGGGACTTTAAATGCTTATTGTCATATCATGGTATATCAAGCGAAAAATAAATCATTTGACTTTATGTTAAATAGCTCGGCTCCTATTGAGCGTGGCATGATGTTTTATAAACCTTCCTTCATAAATGGACTGACTAACACAAAAATAATGAATGAATTCGGACCAATACTTTTGAAGATTAGCGCGTTCAAACTAACAAACAAGCTCTTCAACTTGATTTAATAACACGGCGATAAGATTTATTTGTCCTAATAGCCCGTTGGCCAATAATTCGCATTAACTAAAAATCATAGTTTACTCACGGAGAAAAGCTCCACTAGTTTCGAGTCACAGAGTCTTCACTCTTCATCACGAGTAGCGTGCCCAGACGCGGTGACTTCGCGCAGCGTAGAAGTAGCAAGTAAATAAATGATAAATGATATTTATTTCTATAAATAGGTTATAAAATAACACTTTTACACGTCAATATTTCAAATAGCTAGATGAGGCCGAGTAGGTGCGCGACGTCTAATTTCGAGACCCTCTGTCACACGAAACTAGTAGAGCTTTTCTCGATTAATAAACGGCAATAAACTGTGTTGTTTAGTTAATTTAGTATGTCTCACGATAATTATTATAAAAATAATTCGCATAAAATAAGTCTTATGTGAATCAAACCAAACCGAAACACGATCAATCAACATTCCTTGACAGTTCCTAAACCCTCTACTACAAAATTATTTAACAGTATTATGTCTAGTTCCAAGTTTCTAACCCGGTAGCGCTCGACTGTACTGCCTAGATAAGGCAGCACGCACCCGGTGTCGCATTGTCACCGCTCCACCCACTACGTGTCCGTTAATACCTGATTAGAACATAAAATATTACAGTATACACCACATCGGTACAGTGTATCGTTTCCATGTACATCATGGGGTTAGAAGACCGTTACCAGTTAATAGTTTAATCATACATACATGTAACTTCACGCCTGTCTCCCCTGTGCGTAGCCAGAGATTATGGAACGCCAATGCTATCGTTCTTACTTACCTCTTTCGCTTCATCAACTGTCATGAGTCATGAGTTTGATCAAACTAAATTAATTAATGTAGGAGTTATTTATAGGGCATTACTGTGAACTAACAGCAGCTACATCCCTATTATTTTCGCTATGGACGTTGTAAGAACCGACTAATAAGTCACAACATAACTATTCAACAAAGATCCAAAAGTGGACATTTTATTAAGTGTATTAATTCAATTTAATTCCACCTCATTGCTAAAACCAACTAGTCCATATACTACTAGCGTCATCTGTTGCCGAGTAGCTAAAGCAGAAAAGTTGTCTATTTCCATTTTAGATGCTCTTCAACTAGCGCCTCTAGTGTAAAATGTTAGACAACTTAATGTAACACAGCCGCTACCGCGCATTACTCTACAAAGTTGGCGAGATCCCTGATAAGAAGAATGTAGGTTATGAATTCGCGACATTGTAAATAAGTCGGTTAACATGTTATTATGATCGCATTGACATTCAGTTCAGACGAAAAAAAAACACCTAGCTTCCGAAATGTGACATAGTTGACCTAAATTTTGTTAATTCTAGTCAATTTAACGCTATACTGTAAAGCAATACTATATTTTGTGTACTAATTCTAAGAGAATATTTATTTTTAGAAAAATATTAAGTTACTAAGAGCCTAAATAATATTTTTGTCTTTAAGTCCTTGTTACATTTGTGTAAAAAGTGTTAAAATCTATACAGTACAAGTCGTGATGTCTTTAAATTTGTTCATTAGAATGAAGATTTAAATTTTATACAATTCCTTCTATATTTCCCTGTTATAATAGTTTTATTCTTGAATTTATATCGTTACAAAAATGTCTTTCGTGAAATGTTGTTTTGAAGCTGGCGAGGGCCACGATTTTTTGGACTCCTTCGTGCAAAAATGTACTGATCCTGGCTGTAAGTATTTTGTTATTAAAATCGATATACTAGCTGTATAACAGACTTATATAATTTAATTAACAAATTAACAATTATTGGCGCAGTTTCAAAAATGCTCTGTTGTTGTTACTGTCACAATTATTGATTGCCCGATTGTAATTGCCGCCAAGGGCGAAAATACTGCAAGTAGCGCTAACTTCACGCTCCAAAACACACACAAGCTGATCTAAGTAACCGGGAACGGTTTTAAAAACATATGCTTTTGATTTGTTTAAATTTATTTCCTTAAATAGTTATTTGTAACTACTTTCTTCATTAAATTTGGTGCTAATTGTACTTTAATAACAGAATAATACTTGGTACTAAATATGGCGTGTTCCAGTGTTTCTGCAAAAACTTCCTCATATTGTCTTTGGTTACTAAAATGCTAAACATCCCTGAAACTGGAACGCGCCCACTAAAATCGATCGACTGACTCAGAGACTGTTTATTGTATTTTGGTATTTTAATTCAAAAATACCATATTAGAATAATTGTAGTGTGTAAAGTGAAAGGAAATAATGGCTGGTATGTAGTATTTTATATAATTTCCCTATTCTAATAAGTATCTTTTAGTAATTTGTTTACAAAAATGTACTTTGACATATGGTAAGTTTATGACGCCATCTTGGTTTTTAGTTCATTCTGAGTGTCGACTGTCGTCAAGTCAATGACATTCATTGAGCAGTGTGTTTTCATGGCATTTTACTAACGCGTTGTAGTGAAATTTTATAAAAATGTATGAGTTAAAGTGACAAAGTATACGTACAATAACGCAGAGTGACAATTTTAACGAATACGTTACATAATTCAACAAGTGAAAGGTTGCAAAACATTAACATGTCGACCACAAACACAACAGTGCAAAATCAAGCTAAAACCAGTACGACGACGCCTGCTAAACCTCAAAAAACGTATGGAAAGATAGTCCTTACGTTGTACAACTGTCTTTTGCCGGAGAATGTATTCAAGGAAACGCCCTCACAGACTGACGGCCTTGATGTGGAAACTGAGACGGACCTCCGCATCCTCGGATGTGAGATGATTCAGACCGCCGGAATCCTGCTGAAACTGCCACAAGTTGCCATGGCAACCGGACAAATCTACCTCCAACGGTTCTATTATTCTAAATCTTTTGTAAGATATCCCATGGAAACTATGGCAATGGGTAGCATTTACTTAGCCTCTAAAGTTGAAGAAAAGCCGTGTAGAATACGTGATGTGATTAACGTATTCCATCACATCAAGCAAGTGAGGGCCCAGAAGAATATATCTCCTCTGATTGTTGACCAAAACTACATTGAATTGAAGAACCAAGTCATTAAGGCTGAAAGGAGAATTCTTAAGGAACTTGGCTTCTGTGTGCATGTTAAACATCCACACAAGCTTATTGTAGTATATCTACAACTGCTGCAGTACGAAAAGAACCGCCAGTTGATGCAGATGGCATGGAACTACATGAATGATGCGTTGCGCACTGATGTATTCATGAGGTTCCCTCCGGAGACTATTGCATGTGCTTGCATATATTTGACTGCACGGAAGATTGGTCTCCCCCTACCAAATAACCCACATTGGTTCCTGTTATTCAAAGTCACTGAAGAAGACATCAGGGAAGTCTCCATTCGTATCCTGCAGCTGTATAAAAGGCCTAAAGTGAATCCAGAAGAGCTGGAAAGTAAAGTAGACCTGTTACGTAAGGTGTACCAGGCAAACAAGCATATTCAAGCTCAAAAGGACCGGGAAAGCAAGGCTGAAGAGAAGAAGGTTGAGTCTCCTACTGCGTCAACATCTAAGGAGACTAGTAGAAGGGATTCTAAAAAGGACAAGTCACCGAAAACTCCGCCATTGTCATCAAAATACCACAGTAGCCATAAATCGAAGAAGGAACACAGGTCTCGTTCTCCGTATGAACGGAAAAGGGAATATAATACTAGCAGCAGTAAGAGACACAAGTCTCGTTCCAGGGATAGGGAGTTGGATCGTTCTCGTGAACGTAGTAGAATGGATGATAAGCGTGGCAGGGGAATGTCACGGAAATATGACGACTATGATAGATCTAAATCTAGCAGGGATGGTAGGGATGACAAGAGGAAGCATTAGACTGTATATAATTATCTAAGTTTTTCAATAAATGCTTAATATTATTATGTTTGTCTTTTATTATACCTTGGTAATATTATAAATGCAAGAAAAACAGGAGTAGATTATGGTCTGGAATAACAGACAGGACGCTTTTGATCCCATGGGAACACTGGGCGAAGCCGCTGATAGTAGCTAGTGACTCATAATATTAGTCATCTTTATTCCCACATGAACCGGTATTTTCTAATTATCTTGATTGATAAACGTTATCACTTAATTAGTACCCTCTCCATAATATTAGAATAGATATCTAATTAGAAAACAATTGGAATTTAAATAAATCCTATTTGCAAACCTCCTTTTCCAACATTCCACTTTTACTAAGTTTGAAATTGCCACTGACCCACCTTGAGCAACAGTGGTCCAATCACCATATAACAACTCAAATTACTCAATCCTTATGAGAGCCTCAGCATCCTTTAGAATAGTAATAATTAGCAAGGATAGTGCTATCTTTCTTTTGTATATTAAAAATATCTTACTTCTAAGTCTGCCTCATCTAAGTAGCCAACAATGTTGCTAAATACATTACTGAACCACACTAACAGGAAGCAATATTCAGACCAGACCAGAAATCAAATAAAAATTTGATATTAATATTAAATAAGCTACCTATCTCATGTGCTAAGATCTGATCGAATTCATAAAAGGTTCCTACTTGCCCTTTGTTAAACAGATTTATGACATTGCCAAAAATTACTTTTGCCATTTTCAGTTCACATTTGCCCTTTTCAGTAAAGCTTATTTGAGGTATTCAAAATTAGCCCTTACATCTCTCATGTGGTGAGATCAAAGAAAGTATAATATATAAGCAGAGGTATACACCTGGCTAATTAGCATGGATCACTGGGTTATATTCACCTAATCCCCTCTCCCTTTGGTCCACGTGCCCAAATATTCTATGTATAGACATAAGATCAACAAACTACAAATATGTCACATGTCACCCTTTTCAAGTCATCCCTTTCCAGTAGGCAATCTATTTTGGTTGAGTGGGCAATGATTTATATTTAGCCAGTCTGTTGTGAGCCCGCGTCCGGAGCGCTCTGCACCGCCGAATAGTGCCAATTATAATTGTTTTAGGTTTAGAATTTATAGGTTTGATTTTAATTCTTTATTTGTTATGTGGCCCTAGTATTTGCATTGGTTTGGTACATAAAATACGGGTATTTTTATAGTGATACTGATTCTTGTGTTAAGAAGGGGTAAGTAGGGAATAGGGAACTTGCATTATACTTACTCATTACTAGTCATTAGTTTTGACTGCGATTTTTAGGTTGCTCTTGTTTGTTATGTGGCGCTGGTATTTGTATAGTTACAAATACATACAATTTAATGTAAGCTTTTATAGTGATTCTTGTATTCGGCAGGGGTAAGTAATAATCCGTAATCAGCCCCTAAAATGACCCACTGACTGGGAACTAACGTTTTAAATTGTTATTATGTACAACTATTAGGGAGCTACAATATGTACTTTCGTATTTATTAAATATTATTGTACATATTTTCCTTACCTGTCGGTCCTGCGAGGACCCAATTATGGACGGAAGGACCATAAGTTTTGGTCCACTGTTTACATACCTACCTACATGATATTATTTTACCTTGTAGTTACCAACCTAACTCATATATTTTTTTGCCTTGCTCTAGAAAAGCTGGAGGAAGGAACGACATTTAAAAATGATCGATTTACCTACTTCATTAGTTTTTTATAGTTGGTAAGGCGTTGTTCACATGCGCGAATTTATTAAATGGTGTACCTACCATATAATTATTGAGAGTAGAGATAGATATGTTGTTTACGTATAACATAACTTAATCTTTCTATCTATCTTTATTGTTTTGTACAAATCTGAGATAGTCCTAAGTTACCTAAATGTTTAAATTTTCTAGTATTAAATGCCTATACACTGGTACCTACAGGCTACAGGGTCTAAATTCCCAATCAAATATTTTCTAATATTGTGTAGCTATAAAATTATAGAACTAGGATATAGGTTTTGAAAACGGCAAAGGTCTATAGTCAAGAGTCACGAGATGATTCACTAAGATCTTTAGTACTTAAACTCGTGATAAGCTGACCTAATCCCAAGTCTAGACAAAACATGTCAGTCAGTAGGTTTTAATAGATATCTAGATGAACTTGTATACACTATAACGGAATGATTCATATGTTTACTCATCAAGAACTCATATACTCATAACCAATTAGATTTTAGATCGTATCGATGAGAGCGACGCTTTGGAATGCGATTACATAGAAAATCTTTTAGAGCCAAAGTAAATAACTGTGATGAACTTTTTTGGAACGAAATCTATAAATCCTGATTTTTAAACATTTGATGGGTCGTCGTTTAGCCGCTATCGCGCCTGATGGTATGTGATGATGCGGCCTACGATGGATTACGTCTGCACATAGGCAACCTATTCACTCGGGCTTCGAAGATACCCTGGTTATACTAATCAAAAAACACAAGACTTCGGCTGATCATTTGTTGGTGTATTCTATTTTTTTCTTCTTAATTATCGTCCTTGTAGAGGCTAAGTTCTCAACTTAGGGTCTATTGGGAATTAGGGGAGACATAGGTCAACACTGTACGGTTGCCGCGGTGGCTAGGCAACCGGCTGCAGCACAACGTGTAGCGGGTTCGATTCCCGCGAGGAGCAACTCTTTGTGTGATCCACAAATTGTTGTTTCGGGTCCGGTTGTGATGTGCATGTGCACTGTTACGTTTGTGAACGCACTCACGCTGCAGGGGAGATCCTAGTGTGAGGCAAGGTTTTTATAGAAAAAGAGGTGAAATTTATGTTATGTGACGAATAGTTTAGTTAGTTAGTTTAAGAATACAACATGTATGTACTTCACAGAGATATCTTTTACCGATACATTTATCTATGACCTGGGACCCTTTAGTTGGACTTTGTACTTTAGAACATCCCATTAAGTTTATACTCATGCCGACCCGGAGCTGCTTTAATACAAGAGTTCATTACTTCGCGACGAAAACGGTGGCATAATTAAACAGTTTCATGCACGGTCGTGTTACCTCAGGTGTTGCAGGTGTAGTTAGACTACCGTAGGTATACGAGGTATCCCCCGTAAAAAAATGTAGAAAATACGCGTTTAAAGCTACCTATATACCCATCTATAATCTATTTTAATAATTGCAAAGACTTGATTGACATGTCATTTTTTATTGCGATTATAAAACGCAGGTGAACCTACACGCATTCTTCCAAATCTGCAACTTAATACTAAAGCTAGAAGGTTGAAAATGCATAAATATTAGGGTTTGCTTGAAGTACTAAAGTACGGCAGCTTGCCAGACTGGTCGATACCGGGCTGGCGTCAACTGTAATTATCATAATCTTCGCTATGGATCTCAATGGTGGAAAATTAGAAATGCGTCTCTTGCGACTAATAAACATGGTTAGGTAATGTATTTTCTAAAATGAAGTTGAGTAATTGAGATGTAAAAGGCAGGTTGCTAAATGAATCATATTAGTTAACTAAAACAGTTTAACAGCCCAATATTATACTTAATTCTGACTAGAACTAAACTTAAATAACACTATTAAAGTATAATTGCTAATTTAATAATAATATTAAATGCCTCACATAAACAATTCGAATAATGCTCTACTAGTTTCAAAACTTACCGGGGCTTATAATCACGAGCTGAGATAGGTTGGATTCTAACTAACCTACCATTTTGAGTAAACCAAGTATAAATACTTCACCTACATTTATGGCTACCACTGTAAAAAAAATACTATTTATTAAGCCTTAACTAAACTATTTATTAAGACTCACTAAGCTATTCGAAGGTAATCGACTAGTTTCAAGGCTTCCCGTGGCTTATAATCATGAGCTGAGTTAGGTATATGTATATTTATTCTATTTTGAATAAACTAACAATAAAATATTAAGTATTACCGCACATACCCGGAGCTGCGGACTGTCTAGCGGGTTACCGGGGCTCCGGCTCGAAAAGAGTAGGAACGGGGTGGTTTTTAGTCAGTAAGAGTCTGACACTCCCTCTCGCCTCACCCAATGCAGGAGAAGTCATTGGATGATTTTCCTCCCTAAAAAAAAGTAGTACTACATACATAAATTACTAGGGCGGCATACAATTGTAGGTACCACTGTAAAATCAGCCTTAGTTCTGTTATCATACGTCCTTATCACTGGAGTATGATCTCAGTGTGCGATGTCAAATCGCGTGACACAGTTGTGTCTCTTCCACAATAACATAATGTATCAATCGTATTGATATGTAACATAAATTGTACATAAACAAACTGAAATTACGTTTTTTTTTTATATATAAAAGTGATATTAATGATATATTGTTGTGTTTATTTATAGTTTAATCGCGGAAAATAGTGAATTTATAATTGATATGGATTGTGTTGAAAAGTTAAACGTGGATTTCCAATATGAATAATATATTGAACTATTTTATGTAGATACTTATCTGGGATATGTTAAAATTAATATTTTTTCGTATGTGTTGAGTGAACTTGAGTGCAATAAATTAATTGTGTTATCAGATTTGATAATAATTTTAATAAGTAGTGTCTTTGCAAACTGATAGTCAGTCAAAAATAAAGGCTCTCTTTAATATCAAAGTGTTTAATTAAGTCATATTTTGTAGTTAATTCCAAAAATAAGTACCAGGGCTACATAAATTACGTATAGTAATATGTAACTTTAGGTAGTGAAACTTTGTGTTGTGATAGTGTGTTAAAAAGTAGTTTAAATTCACGTCTTTAAAGTGATGAATTGAGCCATATTTTGCAATTAATTTCATAAAAGAAAATACCAGGACCACATAAATTACCTATAGTAACTTCATGTTGTAAAATTTTGCGTTGTGACGGTGTGTTAAAAAGGAGATTGTCTTTATAACATTTATAAATATACTTTGAAACTTTTCATAAACTGCATTAAATTATTTAACTATAGGAACCTATCGAACGTGTATGTGAATGAAGTTAAAATTAAGTATAAAGTGTAAAATTTGCCAAAATTGAGATAAAGAATCTCTTATACCAATGATGTGTGACCAAAGAGTAATATAAGTGTAATTTTAAATAATAATTTAGACTGAAAGTTATCATAAAGTTTTGACAATGCTGCCTCTCCGTAAGATCGCTCACCGAGCGTGTTTCATAGTCAGTCGAACTGTGTACATGACATGTAAGTATCAAAGTCAAAGTCAAAGCATTTATTTCAATTAATCCTAAATTAGGCACTTTTGAAACGCCAAATTGAATTGTCCGTGAGTCCAAAGTGTAGTTTCGAATGGAGAAGAACAAGCAAGAAACTCCATAGTTACTATTTAAAAAAAAATCTTATCAAAAAGAACCTCCTCCTCTTTTCCAAGTAAATTAAAACCTTCAGCCCCACAAATTGAATGGTCATAATAAGTGCCGAATGATATCGGGTTCAATAACTGAGTTAGATAAAGCGATATTGAGATTGTTACTGTTTTTTTTTGTCGAAAATTCTCAATAACAGCACGAAGTCTGAACATGACATTATGTATGACTAGCTTCTGCTTTATCTCCCGTGTTCCCATAGAATTAAAAGTATCCTATCACCCAAGCCAACTCATACCCCGGTTTTATACTGAACATCAAAATCTGTTTAGTAGTTTCAGCATGGTTGACAGACAAACATACAAACTAACAAACAAGCTCTCACATTTATAATAATAGCGGAATAACTTGATAATGAGCTAACTAGAAGACCCCTAATTACATGGGACTTAATAACGACGTGAATAAACAAGGGATTTATAACATAAATAGTGAAATTAAGTGTTACCTACCTGAATAAACAAGGGATTTATAAAATAACTAGTGAAATTACGACATACCTATCTACTTACACTAGATACGTGGCTCTGTCTACCCCTTCAGGTATCAAAATACGTGATGAAATTATCGATAACATTCCAATAACAACCACTTAATGTTGTTCACTCGATAATTGTGTCTGTATACAGCTTATCAAGTAAATAATGAACTATATTGATACTATTACTGTAACGAATTATTTGCGACAACAATCCTTGATTTTATTGATACCTCTGATTCATTTAAGATAGGTATATGTATAGGTGCCTATGCTATGATATATGTTTATGTTATTTGATGCTCTCTTTGCACTTAGTTATGGAATGCGAGCTGCTGTTTTTGAATATTCAACTTACTTCTTATGACTATTGCAACATTAATTTTTAGCTTGGTCTAGTATCTCATCATCATCAACAGCCTAGAACTGACCATTCCTGACCAAATGCCTCTTTTGAGAAAAAGATTATCACTACACTTGCTCAATGCGGGTTGGCGATTTCATACTTATCATTAGAAGATAAAGGCCAGGTTCCTCCTCCCCGGAGCTGCGGATTACCTAGCGGGTTTACCGAGGCTCTAACTGCGGGATAATCATCCAATGACTTTTCTCTCGGGCGAGGCGAAAAGGAATGTCATCACTCTTACCTTGTACTTATTATTCTGTGCTCTTACTGACTAAAAACCACCCCGTTCCTTCTCCTGCTTTGAGCTGGAGCCCTGGTAACCTGTTACATTGTCCGCAGCTTCGGATCCTGAGACATTTTTTTGTCTCCTTAAGCAAGACAAATTAGTATTTAGACATTTGAAGCAATACTAAAATGACATTGAGATAATATCGGTTACTAGGAGACTATAGAGCGGTGAAGGTTTAGATAAATCTCACTTTCGATAACGTGGTACTGACTTAGTGAGGTTGTTCACCGATACTCTTACGTAAAACTCGTTGTTTTTGTAATTGAGAACGTTAATTATTAGGAATTAGTTTTGAAGTCTGTTATAAATGGTTCAAAAATGTTTGTTTAAACTGGCAGCTCCAAAATGTTTGGTGTCCTAACTATGAACCCTTAACCTCTTAATAAACATAGGGATTTAGATAAATTGCCTAATAAAAGAAACACCTTTTTCGGCACTGAGCCGTAGTAACTAGACGTCTTACAGATGCTGTTGATGATGATGTGTGATATAAAAACATTGTGATACCAAAAGACCATTCTTGTACGAAAGGACGAAGTCCTTAAAGATGCAACGTACTTTATTACAATAGTCTATCTAAATATACAACTATAGTCTATCTAATTCGTCCCATCAGCTCGCCAACACCGATGGCATCAATTCTTAATCAGGCCCTTATGATTCCAGGTTGCTGCGGCTGTTGCTCCGCGCTCCGGCCTCGCTACAAGAGACTGGTGGACAACATCTTCCCCGCGATACCACAGGATGGACTCGTCAAGACCAACATGGAGAAACTCACCTTCTACTCGCTGTCGAGTCCTGAGAAACTGGACAGGATCGGAGAGTACCTGTTTCAGAAAGCCTCCAGAGATATCTATAGAAGACGACATGGGTAAGTAAAAGTTCTAGTTAGAAACTTTTTTTTTCATAATTGCTGGTTGCAGGAGAAAATCCTAGTATGACATGTATTGACTACCTCGTATGGTTGCTACTACCGAGCAAAGTCTCCATATCGATTCCCAACTACAAACAAGAGCGTGTTCGGCACTCTGATTGGCCGGCTCGAATAAACCAACCAGTGAGAGCGCCGCACGCGCTTTCGTTTCTATTACTTTGATCGTAAAACAAACTTGTACTAAGTACTGGTGTAAAAATGTTGTTACATTTCCAATACTTCCTTGTTTGTTCAAACCTTATCATGAGTAGTTGTCAAAGTTAATATTGGGCAATAACTCCTTGATCTTCAGTTAGCTTATCGTAAGATTATCACTTCCGTGCCGAAGCTGTCATGTACCACAGTTATATTTTGATAGAAGTGATGTTATCAATTTACTTTGTATTTAGGTATCTTCTGACGTTTTACGTCTAAAGCCGGGTCCAGACGATTGTAACGTGTAATGTAACATTACGTGTAATTTAGCATCAACAGTGTGGACGGCACACGAACTCAAAGCGAATTGTGAACGCGAAAATATTTCAAAAGCTGTGTGCCACTCAGTTGCGTCTTTGTGTTCGCGCGAAAAACCGACAGCCGATGGATCAACCCCGAGCGCCGCGCGAGCGTTACATGTAATGCTCGTACTGCCGTCCACACGTAGAATTCGTGTTACATTACACGGTGGATTACATTACACGTTACACTCGTCTGGACCCGGCTTAACACTCGGCCTGCGGTTTCACTTAAGCCGGGTCCAGACGAGTGTAACGTGTAATGTAATCCACCGTGTAATGTAACACGAATTCTTCAGCGCGAGTGTTACATGTAATGCTCGTACTGCCGTCCACACGTAGAATTCGTGTTACATTACACGGTGGATTACATTACACGTTACACTCGTCTGGACCCGGCTTTAAGTAGATAATGATCTTGTGATGATTCCTGAAAAGAAAACTGAAAGAATTTCTCGAATCGGTTTAGAACTCTAATAGTTTCGGTACATATGAAGGGTGGGAGAGCCATTCTTCGGCATGAATGGGCCGGCTTGACCATGATTGCTTACCATCAGGTGATTCGTCTGTTCATTTACATTTAAAGGAATTAAATGATGTACATTCTGTATTGAAAATACAACATTTCAATAAAACATTGAAATGTTGTATTTTCTTTCTATATTTGTATAAAAAAAGTAATGTTATTGTGTCGATAAGGTTAGCCACAATGCGGTCAAAGGTTCAGTCTAAAAGACAATAACATTTCATACGCAATACATATGTAACTAAGCATTTTAAAATGTCAATATTTATTATTTTGGTATGTGTGTGACATGTATAGAACAATTTGAAAATATCTGGGCAACCGGCTGCCACGTAACGTGTAGCAGGTCCGATTCCCGCGAGGAGCAACTCTTTGTGTGATCCACAAATTGTTGTTTCGGATCTAGGTGTCATGTTTATGTAAACTTGTATGTTTGTAAACGCTCCTACGACACAGGAGAAAAATTCTAGAGTATGGCAAAGTTTTTTACAAAATAATAATTTATAAAGCTTTTTGATTGAATGAGCCGGTTTCTTAAGATCACTTCTGACTGTTTTAAAGTAGGTAATCTTAGGCTTAGTATTGTAAACACAACTACCAATGAGGCTTCATTATCCCATGAACATAATAATTAAAATTACCCACACGTATTTCTCTAATGTTGCTAAACAATGACACAAATAAATAAAAGAGGTATAGTGTTACCGTAATAGAGCTCTTTCCTATACATTAGTGTGCTTTTCCACCATAGATATGCTATGCTACGTTGCTGTGGATGCGTTTGGCTTCCACCAAACATATTCATTGGTACACATAGCTTAGCACTGGTGGAAACGAACTCAACTAAAATGTTTTTTTATATAGAAAGATGCGTGCTATGGGCTAGCTTCCTTACTATCGATACATCGCATAATCGAGCTGCGCATCTTCCTCGCACAGCTGCATAGCTTAGTATTAGTGGAAATGGTCACACATAGTTCCACAGTTTACCTATTATATCTTCACAGTTACATACCACATCTCTGGTGGAAAAGCACACTTAGGTACAATGGTATATAACACTAATGTTTGTAGAGTAAATAGGTAGCATTTAGCATTACTAGGAATTTATTTTAAATGCAGTGCAGTTGTTATGGCATACCTAATAAAAATATGCATTTGACTGCATTGTTAGTCGAATGGTCATAAGCACCACTGCTGTGCTAATTATAAAACTTATTATTGGTTAATACAAAACACAAAACATGTGTTTAACTTTCTATGTTAAGAACATTTGTATAAAATTACAAATATTATTGTAATACCTATCGTGAGAAACTATCTAAATTGACGTAATCTATAAAACCATCGTAAGATATACTAGTTAAATTAAATTGAAATCACGGTTTACTCACGTACATTACCTAATGGAGAAAATCTCTACTGGTTTCGAGTCACAGAGGGACTCTTCATCATGCTCATTACTGCATTAATGTACATGAGTAAACCGTAACTAC
This sequence comes from Spodoptera frugiperda, assembly GCF_023101765.2. NCBI lineage: Eukaryota > Metazoa > Arthropoda > Insecta > Lepidoptera > Noctuidae > Spodoptera > Spodoptera frugiperda. Next base: position 10,237,935 of record NC_064221.1, read on the forward strand.
CGCCAAATCCAAACTACCGGCGGTTTGGACTCAAGAGAGAGTAATTTACGAAAAATACGCGTCGTGATCAGAAATATTGCCTTGTGCATCAGGCTCTTGACCCAATCATCTAACGTTAGCCTACTCAGGTGTTGGTCGATGGTTTTGACAATGAGGCCATTAGCAGCTACGACTATCGATAGAGTGATTGCTGAATCTACACGTATTTATCATTAATCTTTTGGGAAAACTATAATATTAAACAGATGCAAATAAGTAATCTTTATAATGCTATATGATGAGTGGTATCTATAATATGTATATTGCTAGGTGTTAGAACTTTATCTAGATAACGTATTAGATAAAAGAAATAACTCGATATCAGGGAGTCGTAAACTTCAGGCTATAAAAAATTGACTGATGATATGTTTTTCAATAACGCAATGTTACGCCTTTTATCCCCGAATGGGTAGGCAGAGGTGCACATTACGACATGTAATATCGCTACACAATGTATACCCACTTTTCACCATATTTTTGTTATAAGTATATAATTGATTGCACGATTGGCGCAGTGGCTGGACGACGCACGGAGCAACGGTCTTTGTATGATCCACAAATTATTGTTTTGGGCCTGGGTGTCATGTGTATGTGAACTTGTATGTTTGTAAACGCACCCACGACATAGGAGAAAATATATATTTTTTTAATTTTTAACACGCCGGTAATCGAGCGGACGTATCGCACTTGAAACACCAGAGGCGTTACAATGCGTTGCCGGCTTTTTGGGAGTTAGGAATTTAAGTGTTGTTGTTCGGGAATTGTGAATGGGGAATATTGGGAAGGGAGGAATTGAGAATTGGGGTAATCAGTGTGGGGCATCGTTTAAAAAAAATATCCTTTTAACTGTTCCGTAACATAATTGCTCTCTGATAATAACAGCGTTTTGTCTTCAGGTTCGTGATAATAGCGATGGAGGCGATGGACCAACTGCTAGTGGCGTGCCACTCGCAGACGCTCAACCTGTTCGTCGAGAGCTTCCTCAAGATGGTGCAGAAGTTGCTGGAGTCCACCGACCCTCAGCTGCAGATACTTGCTACACAGAGTGTGAGTAAACGATAAATGATATTTATTTTGCAAATAGGTTACAATGTAACTCTTTTACACGTCAATCTCTTAAATAACTACATAGATGAGGCCGGCCGGCCGGAGTAACTCATTACATACTTTTTCTCTTATTGTCCAGCTAACACAAAGGTGTCTTACAAAGCCTCAATATGACATCAACAGCGGTACCCTATTTTTGATCTACTAGGTATAGTGGGTTATGTTACACCATTGGATAAATCGACTTTACTCATATGGAACAGGGATGAGTATTGATCACCACATGCCGATTAAAGACATATTTTAACTTCAAGCCCAAGTTTGATCACAAATCCGTAGCTTTGGACTACTTAGCGTGTATACCGGGGCTCCGGCTCGTAAAGCAAGAGTAGGAACGGGGTGGTTTTTAGTCAGTAAGAGTCTGGCACTCCTTCTCGCCTTGCCCAAAAGCGGGAGAAGTCAATGGGTGACTTTCCACCCTCAAAAAAAAAGCAGTTTTATCCATCGACGTCATCACTATAATCACTCTGTAGTGTAAAGAGGTGTTCTACTTATCAAAAACGTTGATTCCAGTTCGTTCGTTTCGCGAACATAGAGGAGGACACGCCGTCGTACCACCGGCGCTACGATTTCTTCGTGTCCAAGTTCTCGGCCATGTGCCACAGCAACCACATCGACAAGCCCACCCGGGATAGCATACGGCTCGCCGGCATACAGGGACTGCAGGTGACTAATACACGGTTTATTTAGCTACACGGTTTATTTAGCTATGTAGTCGTTGTAAATCCATCTGTTAATAGGTATTACAAACTAGCCCGGAAAACTTTGTATTGCCTCCAACATTTTTTTTCTTACCTTTTAAACCTTCCCTGTACCTACACAAATAATTCAAGACCAAAATCTGCCAAATCGGTCCAGCAGTTTTCTAGTTTTAGCGAGACTAACGAACAGCAAGTCTCTTCGAATATTTATTTTTTATACACGCCTTCTCCTGACTATAAAGAATACATAAAAAAACATCCAATTTGGCGCAGTCGTTTAGAAGTTATGCACGTACATACATTTTGGCGATTCATTTTTATTTGTACAGTCGTCTATCATATGTTTAACAAAATGTCAAAATCTCCAGGGTGTGATAAGAAAGACCGTGTCGGATGACTTGGTGGAGAACATATGGGAGGCACAGCACATGGACAAGATCGTGCCTTCGCTGCTCTACAATATGCAGGTGCAGTATCTGTACAAATACTACTGTAATATATCATTACTTTTGTATGGTATAAGCTGGTAAACGAGCAGACGGACCATCTGATGGTAAGCAATCGCCGCCGCCCAAAACACCAGAGGCGTTACAAGAGCGTTGCTGGCCTTTTAGGGGTTAGGAATTTAAAGGTTGTTGGAGAATCGGAAATTGGGCCTCCGGTAACCTTACTCACACAATGAAATACAACGCAAGCTTTGTTTCACGCTGGTTTTCTGATAGGCCGTGGTAACACTCCAGTCGAGTCGACCCATTCGTGCTGAAGCTCTCCCACACAAAAATAATTTACTGAGCAAAGTTCTTGTGTTTACTGTCCCAGGTGAGCGGGCTTGTTCAGTTGGTTATATTGTCTACAAAACATTTCCCTTTATTTATCTAATATGACTAATTATACGTACCCAGACTGCAGAGAAATACGACACGGTGCTATGCATGGAAGGCGGCGCGGGCGAGGAGCAACCCGCGCGGTTAGCGGAGGCGTGTCTCAGGGAACTCGTGGGCCGGGCGTCCTTCGGACACATACGCAGCGTACTGCGACCTGTGCTCACGTATGTACGCCTGGTACCTTTCATACACTGTAATGCACAAGAAATGCATTTTTATTTATTTATTACTATTAAGGAACGTTAACAAAATCAATATTAATTAATAAATATCATAATTATATTGTATACCAAAATGAAAATGAAAATTTAGGCAAAATTTGGTTTAATGAATTTGTTTGTATGTTTATGTATGTCTCTTTTACAGTCACTTCGACCGACACGAGTTGTGGATACCGAACGACTTCGCAGTACACACGTTCAAGATCATCATGTTCTCTATACAGGTAACTAATCAGTTTTGGATAGTTGACAATAAAACAATAGGACATCTTTCCTATAATAAAGTAATCATTTTAACGAAATAATGATGGTTCTCAAAAAATAACGGCTTACTCGAAAAGCTGTTCAACTGAGTTGTTAGACTAATTTCGAGTTACGACTGCGGCTCAACGAGATGAAACTAAATGAACTAACCTAACTAACCGAACACCGTCCGTGTCCCCTGCAGGCGCAGTACTCGTACAGCGTGGTGGAGGCGCTGATGCAGCACCTGGACGCGGGCGGCAACCGCAGCGGCGACCCGCGCGACTACACGCGCGTCCGCGCCGCGCGCGCCGCCGTGCTCTCCAACATCGTCGCCATCGCCGCCGCCGACAGCGTCGGTACATATTATATGGACACCGTTTTAGGAAACAGAAAGTAAACTTCCCAAAGAAATGGAGGATCCTCAAACCAGGCGAGGTGATCGCGCTCTGCAGACTTTCTGCCGAATGGTCATTGAGTTCTTCTATCCCTGTTTATTCGCATGTAAACTTCATATATGCGATGTTGATTTGCCCGTCTATCATCATCTACAACGTGTAACAAAATACTCATATACATCAATAACCACTGAAGAATACAGGTTGAATAGAATCTCTACAAAAAGCTTCAGCTTAAAATACGTTTCAAAAAAAATTGGTACCAAATACTTGGTATCGCATGGTTCTTGATTTTAAATTATACAAACATGTCACAATACTATAGGGGTTACTCGCTAATTACGAAACATTTCTTCTGTAAATCTGATCGCCTAGTACCTGTATCTATTTAATTTTGATGTTCGGTTTCTGGAATTTTATGTATTGGAAAAATTTATAACTTCGTTCCATGAAAACATGAGTTTTAAAAACACTTCCCGTATCTTTTGTTATGTTGTCTAGAAACCATGCACTTGATATGTATACCCCCTTTTTGTTACACCGTGTATAGACACCGTTTTAGGAAACCGAAAATAAACTTCCCTAAGAAACGGAGAATACTCCGACCAGGCGACGTGATCGCGCTTGGCAGACTTTCTGCCGAACAGTCATCGAGTTCTTCTATCCATGTGTATTCGCATGTAAACTTCATATTGTTTAGTTGTTTACAAAATGTGTGTATTATTACAGGGCCATCAGTTTTGGAGATCATCAACAATCTGCTGACTAACTTGCGCGCGTCCGTCGCTAGAGATTCTGAAGTAAGTTCATAAATTCACTTACACATTGAATACTGGAATACCAATATAAAATACCAAAGAAGAAGGAAGTTTGAACTCCTTTGCATTTCTACTACCCTGGTACTTCTTGCAAAATAATAATATCATTCTTTACGTGTACATTTCATAATTAATTAATCTTGTATTTTGTCCTATAAAATGATCAATTTAATTAAATGTTACAAACATACATAATTACTTACACGTTGAATATTAGAATACCAGTACAATTAAATGTTAGTTGATTTCATGTATTGGTCTTTACAAGAAGGAAGTTTAAAAAGTCGTCTCCTTAGCATTTCTACTGCCCTAGTACTTTATGCAAAATAATAATATCGTTCTATGTGTGAAAATTTCATAATTAATTAATCATGTGCTGTATTTTGTCCTTTAGAATGATCAATTTAATTAAATCTAACAAACATACATAATTACTTACACGTTGAATATTAGAATACCAGTATAAAATATTAGTTGACGTTCATTGATATTTAGAAGAAGGGAATTTAAAACGACATCTCCTTTGCATTTCTGCTACCCTGGTACTTCATGCAAAATAATAAATCATTCTTTATGTGTACATTTCATAATTAATTAATCTTGTGCTATATTTTATCCTATGAAAATACCAATTTAATTAAATATAACATACATATACATACTTATAATATCTTATTTTATATGTACAGAAAGAAACAGACGAAAAGCTATACCAAGAAGCTTTGATCAACGCTCTGGGCGAGTTCGCGGACCACTTACCCGACTTCCAGAAAATAGATATTATGATGTTCATCATCAACAAGGTGCCGAGCAGTCAGCGCGCCAACAAGGGGACCAAAGCTGATGCTATGTTGCAGAGTATACTGCTTAAATCTTTACTCAAGGTATAATATTTTTTTTGGTATAAGCCGGTAAACGAGCAGACGAATCACCTGATGGTAAGCAATCGCCGCCCATAGACGCTTGAAACACCGGCAAAACAGAGGCGTTACAAATGCGTTGTTAGTTTTTTGTGGGGTTAGAAATTTTAAGGTGGGGATTGGGAAGATTGGGAAGGGGGATATTGGGTCTCTGGTACCCTCACATAATGCAAGCGTTATTTTACGCCAGTTTTCTGTGAATCCGTGGTATCACTCCGGTCGAGCCGGCCCATTCGTAGCGAAGCATGGCTCTCCCAAACTTATTTCGTCAACAAATTTTACCAGCATTGAAATAAAAAAACAAAATTGATATCGACGGTTAAAAGGAAATAGAGGAATAAGCGACATTTTTTTCAAAAATTAGTTTAATATGCTATCCTACGAAAAATTTTCTGAAATTTAAAACTTTAAACAGCTCTACTTTAATTTTTTGTCGCTTATTACCTTTACCTTTTACCTTACTACCTTTTAACCGTCGAATTATACAATGTGATAGGGGTGGGACTTCTAACCCGTTAAGGCTGAGTACTACATCTAATTTTATCGACAAAAAAATAATAGGCGGGGTTGAAACCCCAATTCAAAATACTTATTAAAAAATTGCATTTTTTCGGTAAAAATAATTCAGATTTTTTTTCTCATCAAAATATTATCAAACATATGAAAAGAGTAATGAATTAGTTAGCCAAGGTTATTAACTACCGTTTGTCGTTTTTTTTTTTTTTGTACGACGTGTACGACGCATACAACCTTTGATATCACATAAAGTAAAAAAAATATTAAAATAGCCATAATTTTTAGGGGGAGGGGGTTCAACCCCCATATTTTTTTTTGTCGATACAATTAGATGTAGTACTCAGCCTTAACGGGTTAGAAGTCTCACCCCTATCACATTGTATAGTTTAATATAATTTAAGACTATAAAATATGTGATGTATCCTCCAGGTGGGTACGACATACCGCACGGTGGAGCTGAGCAAGGCGTTCCCGGCGGCGTTCCTGGAAGCCCTGCTCCGTTTGGGCGGCGGCGCCGGGGCCCGCGCGCGGACCACGCTGCAGCGCATCCTGCATACCTTGCTGGATCGACGGGACAACGCGCCCAGACTCGCTTCTCCCACGTATGTACAGAAAAGGACATCATTATAATGTGAATGGTTCTCAATCATATAAAAGGACATCATTATAATGTGAAAAGTACTTTTGATGAAAACTATTATGTTTTTAGATAAAAATTTAGCTAAATTGATTGCAAATATTGCAATGACATTTTTTATCTTGGGATCGCGTTAAGGTCTCCGGCCACCGTAAGTGCGGGCCTGCGGACGGCGAGCAAGGGTAGTTCGCCGCCCGACCAGAACCAGACCCGTGCGTGCGGCGCGTCGCGTTCCGCGCGCGCCCCTAAGCTCCATTAGAGTCTAATGATTAGACCAACACAGATGGGATCCAGAAGGGCCCGTGCCGACCCGGAACTGCGGACTGCTTAGCAGGTTTACCGAGGTTCCGGCGGGTTTTCAGTCAGTAAGAATCTGACACTCCCTTCCCCTTCACCCAAGGCGGGAGAAGTCATTGGATGATTATACCCCTTAAAAAAGGCATCATATTTTTTTAATGTAATCAATAAATATAATATGTATATTGTAACTCTGTGTCAGAACTAAATGTGTATTTGTCTGTACACAGTGTGGAAGTATGCGAGCTGGGTCTGATAGTGGAGAAATGTTCCCGACAGGACCTCATCTTCTTCAGCAAGCACGGGTACGCTCTCTTCAGCTCGCTCTATGAAGGTATGTACTATACTGGATTTTAATTACATTTTAATATAAATATGGACATTATATGACTTGCATTGGTACTTAAAACGGGATATTTACCATGTTTTTTAATTTTAATGAGTTTCCGATATTATACATGGTAAATATCCCGTTTTACGTTCCAATTCTAGTGTAAGTGACCATGTCAGTTTAAAAACTTGTATTATATGACTTGCATCTACCACTATGTATAAAAGTGCTTTTCCGCCAGAGATGTGCTATGCTGCGTTGCTGTAGATGCGTTTGACTTCTACCAATCATATTTATTGGTATACATAGTTTAGCATTGGAAACGAGTTCAACAAAGATATCTTATTATATGGAAAGATGCGTGCTATGGATGTGTACTATGGATGGCTACCCTACTATGGATACATACCCGAGCTGCGCATCTTCTTAGTATTAGTTGAAACGGTCACATAATTTCACACCTTAGCTATTATTTATATCCTTAAGAAGTGGAAACTGTTTCATTATTCTTCTCATCTAATAACATCTTCGGATTCCATCACCTAGGTCTGCAGCTAGAATCGAACACGATGGAGAACGTGGAGGCGATCTACACGACGCTAGCGCTCATCTGCATCGAGCTGGCGTCTGAGGAGACCGTCTGCGACATCATGCAGCTTATATTGGCGTGAGTATATGCTGGATATTTATTATTTTAAGGGCCTGTTTCACAATATCTGCATAGCCGCTATGTTCGAGATAAATTGGTATTTTGAATGCACTATCTGTCCAATAAGTTTATCGGGTGACTTATATGAAGGTTGTGAAACAGGCGCTTAGTGTTTATTTAAGTACTAGGTTTTGCCTGGTGAGCTGTCACTGTGATGTAACTCCAAAGGCATTTACTATTAAGAAATGACTTCCAGAGGTATTAACCGCTTGTATATCGGTATATAAGACACAATAGAAAATACATTGTGTCTCGCGTAGATCTGCGTTCCGACAGACAACGGGTTAAGTGTGTTGCTAATCATGGAGAAACTACTCTTAAGTTTTTGTGAGACAGATTACCTGATGGTAAGCAATCGGCGCCGCCTATAGATACACAAGAGGAGTTACTAGTGCTTTACCGGCCTTTTGTAAGGGGATTAAATCTGACGGCGAAACACATCACAAGCTTTGTTTGACGCCAGATTTTCTATGAGGCCGTGGTATCCCTCCGGTCAATCTAACTATGGACTATCTAGCGGGTTTACCGGGGCTTCTGCTTGAAATAACAATGGCAGGAGTAGGAACGATGTGGTTTTTAGTCATTAAGAGTCTGACACTCCCTCTCGTTTCGCCCAAGGATTGAGAAGTGGGATGGATGATTTTCCCCCATAAAAAGTTTATTTGAACTCCCAATAAAGGATACACTCACATGCTCAAATATAATTTGCTACATCGTGGAAGTCTTGTGATCCTTCAATTAAAGGGAAGCATGACTCTCTATAATGACTATAAATATTTGCTTGCAGCATCCAGCAGTCAAGTCTATCGAACCCAGTACTGTCGGTAGCCCAGCAATGCCAACTTCAAGCCATCAGCATCTCGCTGGCGGCGCTACTGCCGCACGTCATGATGCACACCCGCCTCACTGACTACATCAACAAGGTAACTGATCGTCATCGTCATCAGCATCATAATCATCAGCATCTCGCTGGCGGCGCTACTGCCGCACGTCATGATGCACACCCGCCTCACTGACTACATCAACAAGGTAACTGATCGTCATCGTCATCAGCATCATAATCATCAGCATCTCGCTGGCGGCGCTACTGCCGCACGTCATGATGCACACCCGCCTCACTGACTACATCAACAAGGTAACTGATCGTCATCGTCATCAGCATCATAATCATCAGCATCTCGCTGGCGGCGCTACTGCCGCACGTCATGATGCACACCCGCCTCACTGACTACATCAACAAGGTAACTGATCGTCATCGTCATCAGCATCATAATCATCAGCATCTCGCTGGCGGCGCTACTGCCGCACGTCATGATGCACACCCGCCTCACTGACTACATCAACAAGGTAACTGATCGTCATCGTCATCAGCATCATAATCATCAGCATCTCGCTGGCGGCGCTACTGCCGCACGTCATGATGCACACCCGCCTCACTGACTACATCAACAAGGTAACTGATCGTCATCGTCATCAGCATCATAATCATCAGCATCTCGCTGGCGGCGCTACTGCCGCACGTCATGATGCACACCCGCCTCACTGACTACATCAACAAGGTAACTGATCGTCATCGTCATCAGCATCATAATCATCAGCATCTCGCTGGCGGCGCTACTGCCGCACGTCATGATGCACACCCGCCTCACTGACTACATCAACAAGGTAACTGATCGTCATCGTCATCAGCATCATAATCATCAGCATCT